>NC_089240.1:44550078-45759262 GCF_963924675.1 Phocoena phocoena
TCTGGTCTGAATCATAAAAACAGAGTTGTGGTCCTTCAATCAATTCCCAGTTTACAGGCCTAGAAACCCCTGAATGAAGGGGAGACTGGAACTCCTTGAGGAAGGACCCTGGTACACTACCAAAAATTTATACTGTTAATCTTTTTCCCAGCCTTCCCCAAAGAGACCTATAGTCTTTTAACTGGGTAACTGTACATTGGAGAAAATAATCGGACCTTTCAGGGACACTGGCCCTGAACTGACAATGTTTCCAGGAGACTTGAAATGCCACTGTGGCCCACCAGTCAGAGTAGGAGCTTATGGAGGTCAGATGATCAATGGAATTTTAGTGCAGGTGTGTCTCACAGTGGGTTCAGTGGGACCCCAAACCCATACTGTGGTTACTTCCCCAGTTCCAAAATGAATAAGTAGAATAGATACACAGTTGATCCTTGAACAATGCAGGGGTTAGAGGTGCCAACTCACCGCACAGTTGAAAATCCATGTATAAATTTGGACTCCCCCAGAACTTAACTACTAATAGCCTACTGTTGACCAAAAGCCTTACCAATAAAATAAACAGTCGATTAACACAATTTTGTATGTTATGTGTATTGTATACTGTATTCTTACAATAAAGTAGGCTAGAGAAAAGAAAATGTTGTTAAGAAAATCATAAGGAAGAGAAAATACATTTACGGTACTGCACTGTATTTGTCAATACTTAAGTTTATGTCATCTGTTTACAAGATGAATCATCTGTCTGTCAGTACCTACGTTAATATTGTCTTATATGATACAAAACACTGTAACACTGTAGATGTTATATGTATTACTAACACTAGACATCAAAAATGAAAACATAATGTGAAAAAGGAATTCATATTTATTTACAGGTATAATGATTCATGCATTGATAATGAAGAAGCAGCAATATGGTTGCTTTATGGTAGCCTAGCCTATACACTAATGAATGGTTATAAAATTTTGATGGCATTCAGTATTTCAGTTATGTTCATAGTTCAGTATTGGAAACATAGTCATATTAAAAAAAAAACAAAACAACCCCGGACTTTCCTGGTGGTGCAGAGGTTGGGAATCCGCCTGCCAATGCTGGGGACACGGGTTCGAGCCCTGGTCCGGAAAGATCCCACATGCCACAGAGCAACTAAGCCCGTGCACCACAACTACTGAGCCTGCACTTTAGAGCCCGCGATCCACAGCTACTGAAGCCCGCGGACCTAGAGCCCATGCTCCGCAACAAGAGAAGCCATTGCAATGAGAGGCCTGCACACCACATCGAAAAGTAGCCCCCCGTTTGCCGCAACTAGAGAAAGACCCTGCGCAGCAAGGAAGACCCAACGCAGCCAAAAGTAAAAATAAAATAAAGTATAAATAAATTAAAAAAAACACTTGTGATAATAGGCTGATTCACAGTTTCTCCAATCACGAGAGGGAGAGGAATATCATACAATAATGAAATTCTTTGAAAGCAAAGTTATAAAAGAGCAAGAAAACTAACACTTTATTCATTTTATATTAAATAGCACTCACCTTATGCATACATAAGGATAGGCTATCCACTTCAATACTTCAATACAAGCCTTGCACACAATGTTCTACATGTATATTTTCGTATATTTATTTTTTAAAAATCCATGTGTAAGTGGACCCTACAGTTCAAACCTGTGTAGTTCAAGAATCAACTGTACTCAGCAGTTGGCAGAATCCCCACATTGGTTCCCTGACCGGTGGTGTGAGGGCTAATATGGTGAGAACAGCCAAGTGGAAGCCACTAGAACTGCCTCTACCTAGGAAAATAGTAAACTAAATGCGGTACTGCATTCCTGAGGGATTGCAGAGATTAGTGCCACCATCAGTGACTTGAAGGATGCAGGGGTGGTGATTCCCATCACAACTCTATTCGCCTTCCCTATTTGGCCTGTGCAGAAGATGTATGGATCTTGGAGAATGACAGTCAATTGTCATAAGCTTAACCAGGTGGTGACTCCAATAGTAGCTATTGTACCAGATGTGGTTTCATTGTTTGAGCAAATTAACACATCCCTTGGTACCTGGTACACAGCTATTGATCTGGCAAATGCCTTTTTCTCCATGCCTGTCAATAAGTTTCACCAGAAGCAGTTTGCTTTCAGCTGGAAAGGCCAGCAATACACCTTCACTGTCCTACCTTCACAGGTACACCTTCACAGGCCTATATCAGCTCTTCAGCTGTATGTCATAATTTAGTCAGCTATGATCTTGTTTGCCTTTCTCTTCCACAAGATATCACATTGGTCCATTATGTTGATGACATTGTACTGATTAGGTCTAGTGAGCAAGAAGTAGCAACTACTCTAGGCTTATTGATGACATTTATGTGCCATGAAGTAGGAAATAAATCTGACAAAAATTAAAGGTCATTTTACATCAGTGAAATTTCTAGGGGTCCAGTGGGGTGGGGCATGTTGAGATATCCCTTCTAAGGTGAAGGATAAGATGTTGTATTCTGCCCTCCTACAACCAAAAAGAGGCACAATGCCTCTTGGGCCTCTTGGGATTTTGGAGGCAACATATTCCTCATTTGGGTGTATTACTCTGGGCCATTTTCTGAATGACACATAAAAGGTACTAGTTTTGAGTGGGACCCAGAACCAAGAGAAGGCTCTGCAACAGGTCCAGGCTGCTCTGCCATTTAAGCCATATCATCCAGCAGATTCAATAGTGCCTGAAGTGTCAGTGACAGATCGGGATGCTGTTTGGAGCTTTGGGCAGGCTCATCTAGGTGAATTACAGCACAGGCTCTTAGGATTTTGGAGTAAAGCCCTGCCATCATCCACAGATAACTACTCTTTTTAAGAAACAGTTGTTGGCTTGCTGCCAGGCCTTAAGAGAGACTGAATGCTTAACTATGGCCACGAAGTCACCTTCATGGTGGAAATGACCCACCAAGCCAAGTTGGGCATACACAGCAACACTCCATCATCAAATGGAATTAGTACATATAATACCTGATCGGGCCCGGGCAGGCCCTGAAGGCACAAACGTCCCCAGTCCCCAGTCCTCCTACACTGCCTTCTCTCCCCGAGACTGCACCTATGGCCTCATGGGGAGTTCCCTACGATCAGTTGACAGAGGAAGAAAAGTCTCGGGCCTGGTTTATAGATGGTTCTGCACAACATGCAGACACCACCCTAAAGACGACAGTTACAGCACTACAGCCCCTCTCTGGGACATTCCTGAAGGACAGTGGTGAAGGAGATTCCTCCCAGTGGGCAGAACTTTGGGCAGTACTCCTGGTTGTTCACTTTGCTTGGAAGAAGAAATGGCCACACATGTGATTACATATCGATTCATGGGCTGTGGCCAATGGTTTGGCTGCATGGTCAGGCACTTAGAAAGAACATGATTGGAAAATAGGTGACAAGGAAATTTTGGGAAGAGGTATGTGGATAGACCTCTCTGAATGGGCAAAAACCATGAAGATATTTGTATCCCATGTGAATGCTCCCTAAAGCGTGACCTTAACAGAGGAGGATTTTAATAATCAAGTGGATAGGATGACCCATTCTGTGGACACCAGTCAGCCTCTTTCCCCAGCCACCCGTCTCATCGCCCAATGGGCTCATGAACAAAGTGGCCATGGTGGCAGCAATGGGGGTTGTGCAGGGGCTCCGCAACATGAACTTCCATTCATTAAAGCTGACCTGGCTACGGCCACCACCGAATAACCCATCTGCCAGCAGCAGAGACCAACACTGAGCCCCCTCTACAGCACCATTCCCCGGGGTGATCAGCCTGGTGGCAGGTTGGTTACATTGGACCACTCCCATCACGGAAGGGGAAGCATTTTGTCCTTACTGGAATAGACACTCTGGATGAGGGTTTGCCTTCCCTGCACTTAGTGCTTCTGCTAAAACCACTATCCATGGACTTACAGCATGCCTTTCCACCATCATGGTATTCTATATAGCATTGCTTCTGATCAAGGAACTCACTCCATTGCAAATGAAGTGCAGCAGTGGGCCCACACTCATGGAATTCACTGGTTTACCATGGTCTCCACCATCTTAAAGCAGCTGGCTGCTTTGGAATGACCAGCTTTGGAATATGGAATGGCCCTTAGAGGACTCAGTTACATTGAGTAATACCTTGCAGGTGATAATACCTTGTAGGGCTGGGCAAGCTCCTCCAGGAGGCTGTATGTGCTCTCAGTCAACATCTAACATATGGTGCTGTTTTTCCCATAGCCAGGATTCATGGATCCAGGAATCAAGGGGTGGAAATGGTACCTCTAGTGACCCATTAGCAAAATTTTTGCTTCCTGTTCTCATATTATGCTCTGCTGGCCTAGAGGTCTTAGTTCCTCCAGCAGACACAACGATTCCATTGAACTAGAAGTTAAGACTGCAACCTGTCCATTTTGGGCTCCTTACGCCTCTGAATCAGTAGGCAACGAAGAGAGTTACTGCGCTGGCCGGGGTAATTGATCTTGACTACCAAGGGGAAATTGGGCTGCTATTCTATAACAGAGGTAAGGAAGAGCATGTCTGCAATACAGGAGATGCCCTAGAGTATCTCTTGGTATTATATGTCCCATGATTCAAGTAAATAGAAAGCTACAACAACCCAATCCAAGCAGGATTAGTAATGGCCCAGACCCTTCAAGAATGAAGGTTTGGGTCACCCCTCCAGGTAAAGAACGATAACCACTTGTGGTGCTTGTTGAAGGCAAAGGGATTATGGAACAGAGGAAGAAGGTATTTATGAACACCAGCTGTTACCACATGACCTGTTACAAAAATGAGGACTGTAACTGTCCTGAGTATTTCCTCCTTTTTGTTATATGTTTGTGTATGTATAATACCTTTCTTTCCTTCCCTCTGTTAACCCCTTATCATGTAACATAAGATGTATTCACTTTATATCATAGTATTTAAGTATTGTTATTAACTTTGCATCATAGTATTTTAGTTACGGGATAATCAAGAAGAAGAGTAAACTTGACTCAAGGACTTTACCTTCTCTTCTGGGGAAGGACTTAGTGCATTTTTGGTGTACGCAGGATCCTTGTATCATGTTAGGTGGAAAGATGACCTTGTTACTGTCTTCATTTGGAGAGTAAGTATGACTTTAGGAGTTGTGTACAAGTGCCGAGTTGACCAGGCTGGGGGTAGATTTGTGATGGTTAATTTTATGTGTCAACTTGGAGGGTGTTTTGGATGAGATTAACACTTAACCCAGTGAACTCTGTGTAAATAGGTTGCCCTCCATGATGTACGTGGGCCTCATCTACTCAGTTGAAGCCTGAATAGAACAAGAACAACCTCCCCCAAGCAAGAGGGAATTCTCCAGCAGGCGACCCTCAGACTTCATAATGTACCATCAGCTCTTCTGGGTCTCCAGATTGCCAGCCTTTGGACAGAAACTGTACCACTGGCTCTCCTTCATTTCTCAGCTGCTAGCCCACACTGCAGATTTTGGACTCACTAGTCTCCAGAACTGTGTGTGGCTGTGCATTGCAACGCTCACTTCATCCCCACCCTGTAACTGCAATAAAAATCCAAGTCAGTCTCCTTTCCTGTTCTCTCAAGACATTTTCAAACCAGCTTTGGAAGCCTGTCCTGCTCTCTCCATAAAACCTTTTTTTGTGAGTAATAAATCTTTGAATATCCTCGTGGTGTGTTAGTAGTATCATCAGTCTTGACATCTGAACCAAATTTTGGATGGAGGTCCATTGTGTCTTTAGAGTGCCCACGACTGGTGGCCTCTGTTTACAGAAAGACTTCCTAGCTGGACATGTGAAGGGAAAGTGGAGTTGTAGGGGAATGGCTCCTCCATGGTGGCCTGACACCCTTGCATGTCTCCACATAGGCTTGAACTGCAGTTAATCTGAGGCTTGGTTAAATGCCTCATGACCTCCCAGAACATGAGGAGATGGAATGCTGTAAGGAGCCGCTACAAGGCCATCTCCCACACACCTCCTTATCTCCTCTAGGAGTCTGTCATGAGGCAGTTTCTCATCACATACCAGTTTCTGATGAGGTATGGGGCATTCTGTCCTGTGCCCCTTAGAACAGACCTAGAGAACATAAAAGCACTCAGCTGCAGTCTAGATGTGGCTGTTCAGTAATGGAGTATCCCAAAACTTGCATTACCATCACACAGCCCCCTTTGTTTCTTTGTTGTCTTTTAGGGAATGTGGGGCAAGCGTCTGGGGAGCTGGCACCTTTGGCTCATTTTTCTTTGCACTGTATATTTAAGTAATAAACTGTCTATATCTAAAAGTAGCTCATTGTATCTTTACCAGTCCAATCAGTCAGGTCTTGGCCTTGGCTTGTCTTGTATGTGTGAATTTGTTACCATATAATCCTGATTGTTAGTTATATCTTTTACCCATAAAATAAAATAATTAGCATACTTGTATTCATTCAACAGTTCTTAAACTTAATAAATACTGAGGGCTTACTATTTCTTTCAATCATTTGTATTTGGGAAGCCTTCAGTAAATTATCAAATGCAGCTGTGGGGCCAGTTCACCACCTGAGCAAATATCCCATAGTACTTTATGAAGCTAAGAAGTTACAAATAATTGGTACTGAAAGATTCTGAAAAATGGAAGCATCCTTTATAGACAAAATATTCTTCCCAATAAAGAGAAATAGGAGTACAAACCACAGTCGTCTTATGGTGTCTCATTTTTCACATTTCCAGTAAACAAATACCTGGTAAAATAACAGCAATATATTTTTGACATGTAGGACGTATGACAATCATTTATATAATAAAAATGTTATGGGCACCTGTGGGGCACCATGTTCCAGGCTCTGTGCCAGACTCTGGGGACACAGAGACAACCTAGTCTGGGTCACAGAGCCAGGGGACCTCAGAGTTTAGAAGGTAGAGACATGCTAGCTAATAAGTATAATTTTGATAAGAACTATCAAATAACAAAGCAATGGGATGCCTGGGAACATCAGAGTATACCTCACCCCAGGAGATCAAAAATGGTTTTTCAGAAGCAGTGCTGTTTACAAAGGCAGGGGCTATGATTGCCCCCATTTTTCAGGTGAGGAAACTGAAGATTAGGCAGGTAAAGTAACTTGGCAGAGGCCACACAGCTAGCAGATAGTCAGGCCAACTTTGAACCATGGCCTGTTGGACTCTAAAACCACTATTTGTTGTAATTACAACCATCACCTACCATTCTATTCCCCTAGCTCTGTTTGCCTCCAAATTTTAAAAAATCCGCTAAAATCAGAGTAAACTCAAGTTAGGAAGAAACTTCCAGGGAAAGATGAATAAAAACTTTTTGTAATTTTTCTGTTCCTTCTAACAGGGGAACCTTTAAAGTGAAAACTCTGCCCAGCTGTGAGCAGTAAAGCGCTCTGAGGTAAACCTTTCATCTCATCTCTTCCAGGAAACAGTTGTTTCTGGGGGAACTGCTTGCTCATGTGATTGGAACACAACCTAGAGGACAGTAAGGAGTAGAATGGGCAGCTTCATCTTCACAGCCCTTCACACTTATGAATTTATTTATTTTATTTATTTTTGGCTGCATTGGGTCTTTGTTGCTGCGTGAAGGCTTTCTCTGGTTGCAGTGAGCGGGGGCTACACTTCATTGCGGTGCCCGGGCTTCTCATTGCAGTGGCTTCTCTTGTCGCGGAGCATGGGCTCTAGGTGCACACGCTTCAGTAGCTGTGGCTCACAGGCTCTAGAGCACATGCTCAGTAATTGCGCCGCACAGGCTTAGTTGCTCCGCAACATGTGGGATCTTCCTGGACCAGGGCTTGAACCCATGTCCTCTGCATTGGCAGGCGGATTCTTAACCACCGCGCCACCAGGGAAGTCCCTTCACACTTATGAAGGTGTTTATCTTCCCTGGAAGGGACCTCCAATGCTCTTCTCACTTTCTGCCTGCTGCTCCTTGACCCACAAAATAAGTCAGGACAGACCCTATGTTTGTTGATTTCAGTACAGCTTCATTAACTCTGACCTAGAAAGTTTTAGCCTTTACAGAATTCTAAGCACAGTTCAAAACTGAAGGAATATCTGCAGTCTGTGAAACACAAAATGGTTCACTGCAGTCAAGAATGTTAACTACTTACTTTCTTGTGTCACCTACCTTCAAGTATAACTTTAAAATTAATGAATGTGTAACTAACACATTCTACAGCCATTATTCTTCTAAAAAACTATTCAAGAAAAGCATTTTGTGGATTTTTATAATTCCATAAATTTGCTCTCTGGAGACTTCACCCCTTTGATTTTCACATTGATATGAACTGGACTTAAGTGTTGTCAAAAATCTTGCTCAAGAGAACATGAGGATCCATTCCCATTTTCCAACAGACATAAATAAAAATTTAACTCTTCTTATTTCCATGGGCCAAATTGAGAAAAAAACTCCTAACAATGGTCTGTAGCAAGGGAAACACTAACTATTCCAGGGTATGTTGCCCCTCTCTTTTTGGGCATTTGACCTCTTGGGCCAGAAATGGCACCCCAGAGCCCACATTTACTAAACAATCTAAAATTTTTCTTCTTCTCAATGTCTCATATATTAGCTTTAATAAGAATTCTGATAACTTTTTGTTAACTTTTTATTATGGAAAATGTCAAATATACAAACGTGGAGAGAAACATATATAATGAACCATCATTTAACCATCACCCAGCTTCAACAATTATCAAGTCAAGGCCAGTCTTGTTTCATCAATATCTCCAACACAATTAACATCCAGACTTATTATTCTGAAGCAAATTCCAGACATCATTTCAACTGTAAATAGTTGAGAATGTATCGCTTAAAGATAAGGATTCTTATTTTCAACATAACCACAATACTATTATTCCAACTAATATCAAATATCAAGTCAATTTTCAAATTATCCAGATTGTATCAAAATGTATTTATTTTACAGTTTAGTCAAATCAGGATCTGAAAAAGATCCATATATTACAACTGGAAAAAGATCCATATATTACAACTGGTTAAGTCTCTTAAATCTCTTTTAATCTATAGGTTCATCCTCCATTTCTTTCATTCTGGCAATCATTTACTGAAGGTACTAGGTCATCTGTCCTGTAGTTTCCTGCAGTCTGGATTCTGCTCATATCATCTCTGTGATGTAGAGTAATGTTTCTCTGTTCCCTGTATTTTCTACAGATCAGGAGTTATGTCTAGAGGCACAGTCAGATTTAGGTTAAAAAATATGAAATATATTTTTTCATAGGTAGTGTAGTGTACTGCCATTAGCAGACACATAATGTCTGGGATGACATAGACATATGAGTAAGAATTTTTGCTTTCTAATATCTCACAAATGCTTTTAAACACTTGTGTGACACCTGATGTACAAAAGCCACATATAAGCTAAACAGACAGCATTTGCTGTACTAACAGCAGATTAGAAGGTAAATGCTTTACCACTCAGTGTCATTACAAAATATTAATTTTTTAGACAAACCTTCAGTGATATCTACCATATTTCTAGTGATGTCTTATATGCTAGATATATAAAAAAAGACAAAGGAAATAAGTAAGGTCTTTGCACTCAAGGTCACATAACCTGGTGGGAAATACTGACATATAATCATAAAAGCACAAAAAAGGCCATAGGTGCAAAATTAGAAGTCTGTACAGATATAGTAGTAGTGCAACAACCTGGAGAGTAGTCATTGTAATAAACAGGGAGGAAGTGTCCAAAAGGATAGGACGAGCTGTGTCCTTGGGAGTGTGAAAGAGCTCACCTGTCTTCACAATTCCATTCATCATAGGGTTCACATACTTGATTCTTTCAAAGTAAATCTGAACAACATCTATGCCATTCACCTAAAAAAAAATATCTCATTAATAGTTTTATTGGTTCATCAATTCCTCTAGTCAACAAATATTTACTGAATTATGGTTCATCAACCACTTTGTATTGGAAAAGCCTTCAGTGAATTATCTAATGCAGTTCCACTATAAGGCCACATGAGAGCCTGAGGAATAACAGATTGTCTTGGTTAAAATATAAAGCTAAGAAATCAATACACTAGTATTACAGTGTTATAGAAAACACTAGTAGTAGACATTTATAATCTGTGGATCAATGACAGATGTCTCCAAATTTTAGCCACTGTTCTAGGCTCTGAGGATATGGGCAGGCTGAGTCCTAGTCCTCAAAGAGTTCATAGTCTAACAGGCCAAACAGTCATTCAGAAAGATGATTACAATACTAGAACAATGCTGAAAATATTTCCTGTTTTGCTTGGTGCTTCCACAAAAGGAACCCTGAAAAAGAGAACTCTGGCCAGTTGTTAGTACTATAGGTTTAAAGTAGCATTTTCACCTTCCTTTTCCCAGTTAACAACTATTGATGGAGGAATCGCTCTTTCTTCCACCTAAAGGGAAGTGGGAGGAGCAGCTCCAGCTTCAGAACCCTTTACCCATCTGTCCCAGAAGGGCCCTCTAATGTTGCTAGTACTTTAGAAGCTGCCTATTCCTGTTGCTTACACGCGTGTGAGCCCGTGTGCACGCACACATACACCAATATTTATTTGATGTTTCTAAACACAAAAATGTTGAAATATTTACAGTTCTTTTAAAATTAAACCATACAACAGAATTCAAAATATTTATAGCCACCCCCATCCCTTTCAGAGTTACTTCTTTCAACAGTGATCTGATCAGCAAAACAGGTTTCTTAGAAAATATAATATATTGGGCATCCAGGGAAACGATATATCAAACATATCAATATTACCTTTACTCCAACATGTCTTAAAACTTTTGTTAAGGCACTTGCCCAGTTTGGGGGAAAAAATCTAGTCTTTAAAAAATATGCTGGAAACAAATTTCTACCTCATGTCTGAAAGTCTTAATTATCTTTGATCAATGCACTATTTCCTTTCTGGAGAGAATGAATTGAAAGATTCATCTGTACATTTTTAGTGTAATAATCTTATAAATAATGCATGGGTGCTATGTAATGACTGTAGGAAGAAAATTCCAACTGTTGATGGATCAAGTTCTTGGAGGATGGAGGTTAACTAGATACCATTTGGTTTGTTACCTCTGTGTCAACTGTTTTAAGCTGAATTCTTTGGATTTCTCTTTTAAAATGAAAGGCTTTTTAGGTTCTTTCATTTAACTTTTTCTTGACTGAACTCCAAAAGCATAACAAGACCTGCCCATGTGAATTTGAAAGCTTAAAGTGTGATAACTGTAAAATGTTCTTTTGCAATTTAGAAATGAAAGGAGTCTTACAGATTGCATAAATTGAAGATAATTGGGAACTGAAGATAATCCTAGCAAGTGATAGAACTCAGTACAAATCTTTCAGAATTAAATACGGCAAATATCTGCAGGCTAACAAGAGTTGATTAACATCAACACTGTACTTTTCACATTTGTCAAATACGAGTTGAAAAGTCAAAACAAGATAGTGCATTATTATCTCTAAGGATGCCATGTACAAGTTAAACCTCCCAGGTGCTTGTAGCAACATTTTAGATGGAGGCAGTATTGTATATGAAATGGTCATAAAACAATAATCCAATTTCACTGCTGTTACTGTATACTTTGAAAAATTTCAGGTTACTGAGAACATCATTCATTGATTTGGATTGTTAGAATAGGAAACGTCAACTTGTGGGATTTAGAAAGTTTGTTTAAAAAATAAGATATCTTTCTGTACAAAAACATATTTTTGAAACACATATTTGATAATTCTACATAATTTTGAATATGAAATAATAATTGGTTTTTAAAATCTGTTCATTCTCTACTCATTCCTTTGGCAACATTAGTTTTGTCAATTACAATACGTACTTTATTTAGACATATTTCTATATAGCAAAGATCTTATTATAAAAATTGGCACCGAAGTTGAAAAAGAAAATGTAGTGATATTCAATTCTACCAGTGATTGTATTCTTTATAAAAGGTTAATTTATAGAATAAAAATGTGTTTAAATTACAGTTATTATCCACTTATATTATTATTGATCTGTAGAATATTTTTAAGATGTTAAATGTTATATATAGAAAGACATCCCCCACCCATACTCTTTTCACAAAGTAGGCATTTCCTCAACCTTCTTGAGAAAAGATCAAGAGTTCCAAGTTTCTAAACTTTCAAAATTTCTTAATACAGAGTGCATTAACAGTGACCCCCCCAAAAGTTAGTTGACTGACACAAAATATCTATCAATAATGATTAAGAAATATGACACATTCTAGGTTGCCCTAGAAATTAAAAATGATCTTTCTACGTACCAATATCCACTTCATGAAGTAGGCTTTACTCTACCTACTTACTATGGCTAGGGGAATAAAGGTAGTTCCAAAAGAAACCTATGCACTTTAGATAGGATCCATAATTTCAAGCAAGTACTGAAGCAAACATAAGCGCTTTTAACTTGGCACCCAAAAAAGTCTGTCATGTGACACAAAATCTTTATCCTAAATCTTTAGGAGAGATCAGCCAGGCGTCCTAACAGTTTGAGAAGTCTGTAGCAGCTGAATATCAAGAAAGCTAACTCACTCAACTGGGATGTAATTACCATATACTATTCTAGTCCTTTGGCTACTGGTATTCAGACAAGTTTAAGTGGACTATCACAAATTCAAATATGCGGACTTTCATTCAAAGACTAATTTGTATTGAGAGAATGTTGTTCTAGGGCACTGAGAAAGGAGCAATGGGAGTTGGAATTCAAGCATGCTAAATCACACTTGGAATACAGTTTTCATAGTATGTACATATTAGGATATGTACATAACAATACCTTCCCGAGAGGGCGATTACTCTATAAAATAATATTTTGCTAAGCTACATTTGGGCTAAATGGGAAATGGCTATTTCAAGTAAGAAGTAAAAAACTACCAGTTGTGAAAATGTTCTGAAAATCGAATTATCCACATATGAATTAAGCAGTTTCTGAAAAGGGCAAATTAGATCACATATCTGAAGATAAAATTATTGTTCAGTGTGGAAAGAGCACATGATGTAAAACTTCCCTGGTGGTGCAGTGGTTAAGAATACACCTGCCAATGCAGGGGACACAGGTTTGATCCCTGGTCCAGAAAGATCCCACATGCCGCGGAGCAACTAAGCCCATGCGACATAACTACTGAGCCTGTACTCTAGAGCCCACGAGTCACAACTGCTGAGCCTGCGTACCACAACTACTGAAGCCCGCACGCCTAGAGCCCATGCTCCACAACAAGAGAAGCCACCGCAATGAAAAGCCCGTGCACCACAACGAAGAGCAGCCCCCGCTCGCTGCAACCAGAGAAAGCCGGCACGCAGCAACGAAGACCCAACACAGCCAAAAAAAAAAAAACATTCTTAAATACTTCTTTGAAATTCAACACTGGTCCTTCAAACCAATCCCCATCACAGAAGGGCTTGCTGACAAGGGCTAATGCTGTGAATGAGAAAACAACTTAAGAGAAAAAATTAATGAAGTTGCCATACAACCAAGGTGATCAGATTTTAAAGGCCTTCACTACAAAAAACCCACAAGACTGGTACCAAAAGTGCACATACGCACACAGACACACGCAGACACATACGGACACACACACACGTGTGAACTGTAAAGAAAAAACAAAACCACAACACGTATACACGTGTACACACACACACACCCGCCCCCCAAAGACTGGGTCAGCAGTTAAGGCACCTTTATAAAAAACAAACAAACCAACCAAAATATCCCATGTGGCTTTGGCTTTCCGAAATGTGTTACAGTGCTACCAAGAAGCGATTCTGAAAGCATCTGAAAAACGTGCAAAATGTCTGAAAATTGCCTGGCAACTGAGACAGTTTGCAAGCGTGATTCAGAGGTCTGCCAAGGAAACAAAAGAAGCCTCCCTCCTCCCGGTGAGACCTCACACGGCACCAGGGGCGCTCCGGGCACTATTTACTGTCAGGTAGGTGGAAAGCAAGAGTCTGTGCAGGAGCGGTACATACTAGGGATCGCTCTCTGGCAGGGACGGGGCCATGGAGTTTCCACTGGTTGGGGAACCGCCCAGCTTTAGTTTTTGCAGATATTCGGCATGCACGGGCTTGTGGCACTGGAGAACCTTGATCGCATCTTCGATTTTGAACCACTCTCGCTTCCTCCCAATGCTAACCGAATCTTCCCAATCCTCCAGAATCTCAGTGACAGTCAGTACATACACGTACGTTCTGTGCTTGCGATCTTCGTTCTGCTCGAAAATGCCCAGGAGCCGGCCCAACTTCCCCTTGACTCCCGCCTCTTCGTACACCTCGCGGACTGCAGCACCGCCCGGCTCCTCCTCGGGCTCCATGCCCCCGCCCGGCACGATCCAGCGGTCCGGGTACCGACTGCTACTCACTAACAGCACCTCGTCCTCGCGCTCGCTCCGGAAGCACAGGCACGCCGCCCGCTTCTTGAACCCCTCCGGGTCGTAGGTCCGCGTCTGGTTCGGCTTGCACTTCATCCTCGAGGCCGCTCGCCGCTGCTCGGGTCCCCGCTGCCGCCGCCACCGGGACGAGGGACTCCGAGGTGCTGCCGAGAGAAAGGGCCGCGGCGAGGGGCGGCGAGAGAGAGACGCCTCAGCCCGCGAGCCCCGGGCGCTCGGGGAAGATGAGGCGGGGGCGGGGACGGAGGCGGGGGCGCGCGAGGTACGTCAGTCGGTCCGTCCCCCCGCGCGGCCGGGGGGTCCCGGGCGCAGACGCCTGAGTGGAGGAGGCGCCACCGCCCCCGCCCCCATCCCCGCCTCCACCCCGTAGCCCGCCACTCTGCGCGGAGCCCACCCGCGTCTCCGGTGCGCGTCCCCGTCCCTCCCTCCTCAGCCGACGGGGCCGGGGTTGAGCGAGGTGAGGCGCATTCGCGGGCGCGTCCGCGTCCCCGGGCACGTGCGCGTTCCCGTCGGAGGGCGGGGGGCGGGGGTCTCGTGGCTCCCGCAGCGCGCGGCGCCTGGGGCGCACTGCGCAGGCGCCCCGCACCTCCGGGCTGGGAATCTGCAGCCCCCGGGGTGAAATGTACCGCCTCGTGACCTGGGCCAAGCTTGCTTCCACGTGTGCCTTCGAGCCAGACGTGGCTGTGGCGCGGCCGGACGTTTCTCCTCACCCTCCCCACCAGGTTGCAGGAAACACACACGCAATCGTTTCACACACAGGACGGACGGTCAAGTGCGTGTGGTCCTCGTCATCACCCATAAGGTAGAGTGCCGGCTTACTTACAGGAAGGCCCCGGTTTTGTCAAGACGATCCTCGGTATTCTTGACAAAACAGTACCTAATCTTTGCTGAGTCATATCATGCAGTTTTGTTTCTTCAGCAGGTTCTTCACCTTGCCAGGCATCTTGGCACAGCCCATAAGTGAACACCTTTCTTGAACCCCTATTGACATCTTACCCAACCTCTGGTCCTCGGTTTGCTCAGCAGTAAACTCCTCACCTACTTGGTTCAGACCTTTGCACTTTGGGTCATGTTCACCCAACAGCTGGAGAACCACCCAAAGCAGTGTTTTATTAAATCCCAGGAATCTCTCCCCTCCACACACTCCACCCTTGTCTCTCTTTCTCATTGAGAAGTACTGGTTGAGGCTTTGGGAAACATGCCTCTGGCAATCCCTTCATATTTTGCATGTTGATTTTTAGAAGCCTCCTGGCCAGGGACTCCAGCAAGGCCACTTGGTGCTCTCTCACCTCTGCCTGGTCATCCTGTCCCCTTGGCCAAGAAGTGGCCCTCCCACAGCCCCAGATGTAACAGCCTAAAGCCTTCCCCCTCCTTCGTATTTTTTCTTATGGTTTCCCTGCTCTCACAGTAACCTGTGGAGAAGACCTCTGATATCCCCTCCCTTTTGCCTTATTGCAACTTAGGCATCTTTGTCTCTCTCTTACCCACAGACCGTCTGCTGGCATCAGGCAAGCAGGATCACAACACCTCACTTTTCCAGTGAAATAATCCATTCATCAAGGGGAAATTGAATCGGAAAGGTATGTGGAAAATGGTTACGAAACATACAGTCCGGTTTTTAAATAACAAGTTAGTTCAGCTTGCCAGTTCAGCTTGTTCCACGCCGTGTATATCCAAATAGCTCATAAAATTGACTCTGTTCCTGGTGGCAAGACTACCCTCAATATCTAGAAGTATAATAAGACAAAAATATATGGGCATAATATAATAAAACTGTATGAAGAAAATGGTAAAATGGAGAAATGAAGAGAATGACCTCAACCAATAGCGATACTAGTGCTAATGACCATATTTTACCGATATATGGATGATCAAGGAACATTTGGAGGAAGGCAACATACCATGATTAAAAACAAACTAGGAGGACTTACTTCCCTGGTGGCCCAGTGGTTAAGACTCTGCGCTTCAATGCAGGGGGCACGGGTTGGATCCCTGGCTGGGGAACTGCCTCACGCCGCGAGGTGAGGGCAAAACAAACAAACAAACAAAACACAACAAGAAAAACCCAAAACACTGGGAAAATAGATTTCAGCACAGGCTGTATACCTCAGTGTGCCCATACTCACAAATACACAAATGATGTTAAACAACTAGAAACAAAATCCATTATAGTCAGGATCTAGGCAAATATACCAATTATCACCCATATTATTACATATCATTTTAGATTTTCTTTCCCGTGTAATGAGATTGTAAAGAGAAAAAAGCCTACCATTTTGGTAAATAAGACAAAATTGTCATTCTTAGCAGATGATAGGAATATATTCTTGGGAAACACCTAAGAAACGATGTAAAAATAGATTTCTTTAGGGCTTCCCTGGTGGCAGTGGTTGGGAATCCGCCTGCCGATGCAGGGGACACGGGTTCGTGGCCCGGTCCGGGAGGATCCCACATGCCGCGGAGCGGCTGGGCCCGTGGGCCATGGCCGCTGAGACTGCGCGTCCGGAGCCTGTGCTCCGCAGCGGGAGGGGCCACAATGGTGAGAGGCCCGTGTACGGCAAAAATAAATAAATAAATAAAAATAAATAAAAAAATAAATTTCTTTAAATGGTAGAAGTTAATAAACATTAACATTTAAAATCCCAAGAGCTTTCATGTATGCCAGCAATAACCCTGTAGAAAATATAATGGGGAAACGATGGCATCACAGTAGCAATATCAACCACTACAAAGTAAACAAAATACCGAGGGATCCTAAAAAATATGGTTAGGGCATTGTAGTAGAAAATGAGAAAACTTGTACTCAACTCTAAAAGATATTTGAATAAATCAAGAGGAACTTTAGCAAAGCTGGGAGATTGGACTGGTGTCTGCAGGGAGGTGTGGACCAAACAGGCCCCAGCCACATCACAAGTCTGCTTCACAGTTACCAGGTACTATGTCCTTGTCTCACCAGAGGTGCCGTTTTATAGTCTGCTGCATCACTCCCACATCAGATTATGCCTATGCAATATGTCTGTGCTGGGGGTGGGGCATATTTATTGGAAGGGGGAGGAGAAGCAACATTATAATATGGAAGGAGGTAGAGACTGAATTCCTACTGGCAAAGTCATAACATGTTCCTGGATAAAGAGATCCACAGGTTGTAGGTTTAGTGCAATGCCAAGGAAGTTTTCAAATTAGTTTTTTTCCAAATTTCATAAAATAATTTTATTTTCCACCTGTTGAAACAATAGGGCAAGACAGTTTTAACTTTTTCTAAAGAAGAGTAGAAATCTTTTTTGGGAGACCAGCACTCTGCTGTCTGGTTTATCTATAGTTCATTCTTTCTCCACTGATGAACAGGGTTGTTTCATGAGCCACTGTGGTAGCAGACTGTTACAGCAACAGCTGTGATACGTGCATGCCTCCCACATTGTCCTTGGCCTTGGCACGGAGCTTGCTTTGTGCCATGGGACCATAGCAAGTGTGAAGCAAGCAGAGAATTGAAAAGTGCCTGTGCACTGGGGTTTGCCCTCTCTTGCTGCTCTTGAAACAAGATGACAACAATGTGAAGAAGCCTGGGCTAGGTGAATGATGAGAGATCCACAGTCCATGCATCGCCTTCACCCCACCTTACAGTGGATCCTTTGCCAGAAATGTAGGTGAGACCATCCTAGACCATACAGCCCCCAGCAGAGCCAGTTAGCCGATAGAGCACTGACCACGGATGCATAAGTAAGCCCTCTGAGAAGAGCAGAAGGACCAGTCACCCGAGCCCAGCTGAAGTCGCTGGGCTGCAGAATTATGAGCAGAAGAATCAGTTGTTGTTTAAAGCCACTAAAATTTGGGGTGGTTTCTTATACATCAAGAGCTAGCTGACACCACCATTAACTGCCATCCATCAAAATCCAACCAAAAATAAAGAAAGTATGTTTCCCAGTAGAAATTCCACCTCTTCTTGAAGAGGTTGCCATTGAACTTTCCCTGGAGTCAGAAGGAGAGGGATGAAGTTAAGACATGTAATATTTGTACGTGTCAGTCTTTGTGCCAGACCCTGTGTTGAGCCCTGTATCCTGTTTAACTGACAGCCCATTAAATCCTAAGGAGACAGTTATTATTTCCGTTTCATAGAAGAGAAGGCTTAGAGTGGAGTTAGTATTTGAATTCAAGTCTTCATGTCTCTATAGCTGTGCTCTCACAAAGTCACCATGTCTTGTCAAAAGGATTCTTTTTATCAAGAGCTACGGTTTGTTGTGGCATTTAAAAAAATTTATTTTATTGAAGTGTAGTTGATTTACAACGTTGTATTCATTTCTACTGTATAGCAAAGTGATTCAGTTATACATACGTATACATTCTTTTTCATGTTCTTTTCCATTATGGTTTATCACAGGATATTGAGTATAGATCCCTGCGCTGTACAGTAGAACCTTGCTGTTTATCCATTCTATATATAATACTTTGCATCTGCTAATCCCAAACTCCCAATCCATCCCTCTCCCAGCCTCCTCCCCCTTGGCAACCACGAGGCTGCTCTCTGTGTCTGTGAGTCCTTTTCTGTTTCGTAGATAAGTTCATTCGCGTCATATTTTAGATTCCACATATAAGTGACAGCATATGGTATTTGTCTCTCTGTTTCTGACTTACTTCACTTAGTATGATAATCTCTAGGCCCATCCATGTTGCGGCAAGTGGCATTATTTCATTCTCTTTTGTGGCTGAGTAGTGTTCCATTGTATATAGGACCACATCATCTTTATCCATTCCTCTGTCGATGGACATTTAGGTTGTTTCCATGTCTTGGCTGTTGTGAAGAGTGCTGCGGTGAACACTGGGGTGCATGTATCTTTTCAAGTTATGTTTTTCTCCGGATATATGCCTGGGAGTGGGATTGCAGGATCATATGGCAACTCTGTTTTTAGTTTTTTTGAGGAACCTCCATACCGTTTTCCAAAGTGGCTCCACCAGTTTACATTCTGTTGTGGCATTTTTGGATGACGTTCAGAGTTGACTTCTTAGGTAAGGTGTTCATTTGCTAAGGGTCACTGAGTTCAAAGGAAGCTATTTCCGCTCTGGATGTTCTTCTCCTGAGAAATATAGTGAAAAGCCCACCTGAGGGCCCATCTCACTCCCACCAATGAAGGATGTCACCTTGACACGTTACTTAACAACTTGAAGTTCAATTTCCCCTGCAAGCATAAAATGGAATTAGTGTTACAGAGAAGAAGACGTTCTATTTTGTCATCATCCTGGGCATTGATTTTGATTTGTCAAGGGTCCGCTTTATGCATGTAATATTTATTTACCAGCAAAATTGAAAAATGAGTATCAAAATCTCCTTTCAACAGATTAAGAGACAGGCTGAGATGGGTTTAAGGAGGTGAGGCAGCAAGTGATGGAGCTGAGTCACACGCTGGTCTGCCTGACACCAAAGGTAATCTTCCCTTCACTATGACAGATTTCGCATGTGTTGAGAGTTGCTGAGATACACACACAGTACATGTCATTCCTTGTGGCACAGACTTCCTCCGCTCTCATTTTTTTTCTGCCTGGGAGATCTGGGCACCCAGGAGAACACAGCTGCTATGTAATGTTCTAAAACTGAGAGGATCTGCTCTGAGCGCAACTAGTCTGGGATACATATTTCCACATGTTTTCTGATTTAGGAAAGAGCAGGCAGATTGGAAAGTGACAGCAACATTAGAAGCATGGTCCTGGGAAGTTGGGTGCCTTCCTTGGTGAGATGGGCATGGAACCTAGAGCTGCCTCTTTTGCGATTAATTTTAAGTGGAATGCAATTCTAAGAGGGAGGAGCTCTCCAGAACAGCTGTCACCGCAGATGGAGAATGTTACAGACCTTCTGAGAGCCTTGTGGTCTTCACAGCTGGACCCAGCTTTCAGGAGAGTGACCACACACACCTGAGAGGATTTCTAGACGTACTAAAGGGAAGCAGAGTCGGGAAATGTGATTTTAGTAGTAGTCAGTGAGTGGGAAAAAAATTGGTGTTTTGTAAACCAAATGCCCTAGAACTTAAGTCTGGCTCTCTCGGTAGCTGTGCAGCCTTAATTAAGCAAGTGAATATCTTGGACCTTGATAGTTCTCATCTGTAAAATGGGGATAATAAAAGTACCTAACTCATTAACTTCAACCCTCCCCCAAAGGCTTTCCTGACCATGTGTACTCACCCACCCCTTACACTGCGATTAAATGACCCTCCTCCATTTTACTGGGCTCCCTTGACTTTAATTCTGTCATGGCTCTAATCAAGGATCGAGCGCTGTGATGATCTGTCTGTATGTTTGTAAGAAATTGAAAGGCTAGGGTCCAGCCTGATAACATACGTGTTCCCCCTGAGTCAGCACAGTGACCTGAGCTCGGCATCCAGCAGGGATTCAAAATACATTGATTGAATGAAAGAGTGTGACAAAGCCTACATGGATCATAAAGGATGGTTCTCATTGTACCTAATAATTGTTTATTACAAATACAAAATGAAAGACGAGTGAAGAGAGGCAACTCCACACACAGCTTTTCACGTGTGTGAAAAGGGAGGCTTCATCATGTTCCTTGGATAATCTGTTTTTCCTTGAAACACAGCAAGGGCTTCAGAGTGGGGCTACAGTAGGTAGTTCAGTAGAAACTTCTCAAATACAAAGGGATTGGAACAAAAAAATACCTCCCCATTTTTTTTTCCTTTGCTTAATGGATGAACCATGGGGATGAATACAGGACTTGTAAGTTTGTGATTTTGTGAGTAACGGCACACGTGTGCACAGTCACGGGCGTGAGCCCAACGGTCAATGGAGGTCAAGTCCAGGTGAGTGTTTCCACTCTCTCGCAGAGAGGCAGCGCTCCTTGATTTCTCCTGCTTCTTTGATCACTCCCTCTGGTCCCCTGACTGCTGTATCCCTGCTCTTCACTGATACTGTCCTCTGTACAGACCTGTAATTCAGCAACTAAACCCTTCCTAGCGCTGTTCCGTTCATGGCTCAGAGTCAAATGCGAAACCCTCAGAAAGGTGTACGAGGCCCTACAAGATCTGGCCCCATTTCCTCTCTGACTTTACCCCACCAGCCTCCCTTCAGTCACTCAGGTCCAGGACTCTGCAGTTTCTGGGTCTTGTCAGCCAGGCTCCCTCCTCAGGGTCTTTGCTCTAGCTCTTCCCTTTGCCCGGATGCTCCTCACCCACATCTGCCTGGCTGACTTCCTCATTTCCCTGGAGGCCTTGCTCAGTTCTCGCCTTCTCAGTGAGGGCTAACCAGGCCACAGAACAGCATATTGCCAAGTGCACCCGTCTTTCCCACCCTCCACCCTATCCCTGATCCCCTTTGCCTTGGCCTAAATTGTCCTTTTGTTATAACACTTATCAACTAACAGACTCTGTTATTTACTTCTTTGTTATGTTTGTTGCTTATCTCTGTCCTCCCCCAGAGCTCCCAGCTGTGAGGTCCTTGGTCTTAGGGATCTTTGTCTCTTGCTCACTGGTCAATCTCCAGCAGCCCAGAACTTTGCTGAGCACACATTGTAGTCATGCAGAGGATATCTGTCGATGTAATGAATGTGTCTGCCTCCCTTGGTACATTGTGATACCCTTGAGGGCAAGGGCCATGTTTCATTGGTCTTTGTCAGTCCATGATCCAGGACACTTTCTGATACAACTGGGAAGGCACTACTGAATATTCATTGAATTAATCAATCCGTTAATTAATTAATTTGTGAAAGCGATACTAACAGGGAAAACATTCTGTTTACAAACTGCAGTTATTCCAGTAGGTGCCATCTGTGTGAGCACCATGTCTGTATCAGCTGCCATGCAAACTCTGCTGGTCGGCGCGGCCAGATGTCTGACTCATTTTCCGTGGATCCCTCCTAAGCACAGGCCAGCCCTGTGCTTACTACACAGCATGACTTAGGGTGGCGTTTCCAGACCTCAGGCCTTCGTCACCTAAATAGACTTTGCTTTATCTGCGCAGAACATGTACTAATTTACATAATATATTTTCTTCAAATAAAATTGTATCTTTGAGAATAAAAGGTAATCATACAGTTAAACGTGGTGAACGCAAAAGAATGTAATGAGCTAGTTGAAATGACAGTTGAGATTAATGTGAAGTAATAGTACATGCAACGATGGGCACCAAGCTAGGCTCTTCATTGATCTTCTGCAGTTGAATCCTAGGACTACAGGATTTGTAGTTGAATTCCTTCAAAGGAAATATTGTCATTCCCACTTCATAAGGGAGACTGTTGAGATGACGGACATTCTGTAAGTTGCCCACGATCTGGCAGTAGATAGCCCAAATGAGAGGGAAACTCGGGGCTCACCGATGATAACACCCCAGAAAGAGTGCAGCATAGGCAGACCCCCGCTTAATCTGCTCCCAGCAGTCCTGTCCGGTTCCCTTCCTTTTTTCACTGATCCAGCTCTCCAAAGCTTTCATCCCATCTCCTAACACTTGCAGAAGCTCTTCATCCCAGAGGTCTCGCCCCAGCTGCTTTGGCCAAATGTTGGTATATTCAACACTGATTCCTGCTGCGGCAGATGGACGGTGACTATTCTGAGTCCTCGTGAAGGAACAAAGTAATTGTTGTTTACACTCCTTCATGACTTTTGATGATTGTGGATCCTGGGGAGGGTCCTTTGTTGCAGAGCTAGTTTCCTTGTGTGAGAATCCTGTTCTTGGCAGGATGCCCTTTTCTTCCACAAAGACATCCAACTGGCCCAGGAGGGAAGATCAGGAGTTTACTGATCAATGCTGCTGTGCACCCACAGGCCCAGGCACCGTGAGACCAGTTCCCTCAGAAGCAATACTACAGATTTCTCAGGGTTACCAAGCTGTTCTGCACATTTCGCAGGCTCCTTTGATGAAGACCACAAGCGAGGTATAGAATCAAAATTGGGATCAGGAAAACGGCCACATTCTCCCGGTACTCCCAGTAAAATCCACCTGTTCTGGGAAGGTGCACCATTAGTGAGCAGCATGGTAGGGTGGCTCTGACCAGGGGTTCTGAGCCGGGCATCATCCTCTGGAATTCGAGATTAGTAGGAAAACGGCTTTTCCTTTACTCTTTTCCCCCCCATCTTCTCCTCGGGTGTTTTATTATTTCAGGGCACATTGGAAAATCGGTGGTTTTCTTAGCAGTTTTCCCCAAATACGAGATCTCCTAGGAGAGGACACCAATTAGACTCTTAGTTTCTGAGCTTCGCTTTAACTTTGATCAAATAGCTTTTAGTACGATTTGTTGCTTCGGATGAACTTTCTGCTGTGTGTAATTCCCAAAATTCTTGTAAAGGAATCCTGTTATTCTGTTGTTGCTTTTTCCTAACTACATATCAGAAGAGATGATAAAATCTCTTTGAGGGCCTACCATGTGTCGGGTATTTACATATCTCACTGACAATTTTCATAAAATCCCTGTGGCATAAGTACCATTATTCCAGTTTCACAAATGAGGAAACCAAGGCCCAGGAGGGTAGATACCTTGCTCATCACAGAGCTAGGAAGTGGCAGAGCTGGGATTTAGGAGAACTGCTGTCACAATCCATTGTCTGCATATCTCCACATTTTTTTAAAGTTTTTGAAAAAAATTCCTGTGTTCTTGAGAGTCACCAATGTAAATTTAAAAATTCCACACCGTTGCTATGTCATCATTCTATTTATTTTTCGAGTTTTTCTCATGACAAATAGTACCTTCCCTTATTAAGCTTATAACATTAGAGTTGGGGGTGGCAGACATGGAAAGGCTTACACATGGCTAAGTTCTGGGAATTGTTGCTTTTAGCCACATTGTGGGCTAAAGACCGTGCCACGTGCTGTGTAGAGGCACATGGACAAATGAACCAGATCTCGTCCTCCAACACCTCCTAGGTTCTAGAAGAGTTTGCATGATACTCAAAAACCACACACGTGCTACCTATATAGAATGCATCTACTGTCCTACTCCCAGATTGCAAGTGGATGCTTTTGCTGTCAGAGTTTCAGTATGAAAGAAATGCCTTCAGCAAACCTTCAGCAATGCCTACCAGGTTTCATGCAGTGTACGTCGTACAGGATAAGCAAAGAGCAAAGAAAATATGGTACCAGCCCTTAAGGATCTCACAGGAAAACAAACATAAAAAAGAATGTAATTTCTGAATTAGAAGTATCCACGGAGTACATTTACAGTGCAAGAGAGGAAAAGAGGAAGAGGAGACAAAGACTTGGGTGATAAAAAAATAGAGGCAGTAGGATCAGGAGTCAGATCAGGGGAACTGAGACCTTGTGACTGTGAACATGAAGGCCTCTATCTGAAAATTCCACTGTTTGGGGGCTCATGGATGTGATTCCTTAATCCCGAATATTTGTGATTCTCAGCAAAACAAATAATCAAATTACCAGTCTTATATTCACTAATTAATTTCTGCAGTTAAATTTCTTTAAAGGATTTTTATGCTTCAGTCACTTTTCACTTGCAAAGCCTAGGGGCTTTAAAAAGGCTCCCACCGTGAGGACATTTCAGAAACTGAGAGATTGTTAGAAAGGCCAACACTGATCACGAAGCCAGGAAGTCAGCAGTGCACTGGTACTAGAAGCTGCTGAATACAGGGAGCTGGTGTAAAAGTCAGAAAATGCGTATGTTCCACGTGCCGTGGTAGGCTCTGGGGTTAGAGGGATCAGGCAAGCTGATCCAGCTGTCTTAGTACAGAAAATCACGCAGGCAGATCTTAAACCCAGTGGTCTGTAAAGATTTGTCAGGATTATCGAGGAGGCGTCTCACCTGCGCACACACGCGCGCACACACATACACACACTCACACACAGTTAATAACTTAGAATTCTGAAACACAGCTAAGATCACAGAGTGTTGGAGCCAGTCCGTCTACCTCTAAAGCCTCAAAGAATGTCTATGGCACCAAACCCTTTTTCATAAAAATTTACTTCCATTTAATTCAGAGCCACTACCTGCAGTTCCCCTGCCTGTGCTTGCCTGCTGTTGCCCTGTAGGGAGCCTGGGAACTGAAGGCTCCCTGCTTTATCTGAAGTGCAGGGACTGAGTGGGCAGCTCCAGTGTCCAAGCCCTTCACACTGAGTATGGCCCTATCTTACCAGGACGTGCCCTCATGTTGCTGTCACACTGCAGGCTGTCTGTTCTTGCCTCTGTATTGCAGTTAATCTTCCACTACACTAGCGTTAGAATTCTCTGCCCTGCGACTTTGGTGGCGCTTATTTTAATTTGCACCTTAGAGGTTCATGTGGTCATGGCTGGGCCAGAAATGATTCCTCACCCTCCCCAGTAGGTTGGATACTACAGAGAATTACCTTACGCACAACAGGTTCAATATGCTAATGACCTGAATACCGGTGTGTCAGCTTTCTAGTGCTGCGTAACAAATTGCCGCAAATTTGGCAGCTTAAACCAGCACGTATTTATTATTTCACGGTTTCCACAGGTAACACGTGTGGCATGCATCAAGTGAGTTCTCTGGTTAGGGTCTCACAAGGCTGAAATCAAGGTGTCAGCGGGCCTGGGATCTTACCTGGAGGTTCCGGGGAAAAAGCAGCTGCCAAGCTCATTCATCCAGGTGAGTGGCAGAATCCAGCTCCTGTGGTGGCAGGACTGAACTATGTCCTTGCAGGATGTCATCGGGGCTGCTCTCAGATCCTAGAGGCTGCCTGTGTATGCTTCCCTCCATCTTTAAGCAAACAGTGGTGTGTCAGATCCTCCTTGGGCTTCAGATCTCTGTTGCTTCCCTCTGCTGCAAGCCACAGAGAGAACGGTCTGCTTTTAAAGGGCTCCTGTGGTTAGATTAGGCCCTTTTGGATAATCCAGGATAATCTCCTTATTTTAAGGTCAGGGGTTTAATAACCTCAATTACAACTGCGAAATCCTGTTAGCCATGCAGCATAGTGCAAATGTGCACGTGATTCCTCCTCTAATTCGCAATACCTGGGATTATGGTGGGATATGTTGGGAGACCAGTTTTAGAATTCTGCCTACCACAGCCTTTACTAACCATCAGATGATTATTTGTTAAAACCCTGTTTTGCGACCCTGATGGGGTATCTGTAATTCCTGTGATCATACTGCCCACTCTTTACTGAGTTCCATCATGTCATCATGTAGTTTTACTTGCACCAGGTGCTTGTGCCTTCCCAAGTGTATTGGTCAGGGTTCCAGAGGAACAGGACCAATAGGATATTTAGAGAGAGAGAGAGAGAGAGAGAGAGAGAGAGAGAGATTTTTTTTTATTAGGAATTAGCTCCCATGTTTGTGGAGGCTGACAAGACCCAAGACCTGCACTTGGCAAGGTGGAGACCCAGGAGAGCTGATGGTGTAATTCCAGTCCGAGTCCAAAGGCCTGAGAACCAGGAGAGCCAGTGGTGTAAGTTCCAGTCCCGAAGTTGCTGGCATCGTCTCAAGAAGATGCGCTTTTTCAGTTCAAGTCCGCAGGCGGGGAAAGACCAGTGTCCCACCTCAAGCAGTCAGGCCTGAGTCCCTCCTGCTTGAGGGAAGGTCAGCTTTTTTTGTCCTATTCAGGCTTTCGAGTGATTGCCATGGGACACTCCCACTAGAGGGCCACCTGCTTTACTCAGTCTACCTATCCAAATGGTGATCTCATCTAAAACTCCCTCACAGACACACTCACAATAATGGTCGACCTAATATCTGGGCATCCTCCGTGGGCCAGTCACGTCGACACATAATATCACACATCACTCCAGGCACCTTGACACAGTCCATAATTTAAAATTTATTTAAAAATTCCTATTCTATCTCAATTAACTGTTCGGTTTCCCAGCTTCGTCGCCTATAAGACGGAGTTGTGAATAATTTCACTTTGTTCGTTGCATTTAAACTAATTACCTTTAAGGTTATATGTGTGAAAGGGAAAAACGGATCAGGAAGCAGCTTACATTCTTTACCGTATAGGAGAATCCTGCATCATGTGGCATGCAGATTTAATAATACCTAATATTTATGAAATATTTACCATATTTAGCAAGTCCTTTTGTAAGCTCTTTAAATGCTTTACCTCATTTGTTCAGCAAAACACCGTGAGATACATGCCATTGTTAGTCCCCTTTCCGTATGAAGAAACTGAAGCACAGAAGTTAAGTAACTTGTCCAAGATGACAGCTGGTAAGTGGCAGGCCCAGGATTGGAATCTATGGCTTCAGAACCAATGTCCCTAACTAATTAGTGTGACCATATAATTTGTCATCCACACCAGAATGAGAGCACTATTAAAAACTATACCTCAGGGGGCATAAAACAGGAAAGACTTAACACGTATGAAGACACTGCTCACTCTGTTAGTGAACATTCTTTGGGTTGCAAGTAGCAGAAAATTCTTTCCTAGATTGGCTCAATTCAAAAGGAAGTTCATGATCTCAGAGTATTTGTAACAGCAGCATCACTTTTCCTCCCTCTGCTCGATTATTCCTGTCAGCATACAAACTGGTGTTGTTATTTTTATTATTATTATTATTATTAAAAAACAAACACAAAACGACGTTCTTTTTGCCTCACTCCCTCTTACCTCCTATGGGGCCTTTTCTCCTCCCCTTGGTGGCAGACCTCCCATAAGGAGCGTCTACACTCACTGTCTCCAGTTCCCCTCCTCCCATTCTGTCTTAATCTCACTCTGATCGAACAAGTACACCTTCACCTAAACTGCAACTGTTGCGGTCAACGTAAGAATGACATTGATATTTCTAAGTCAATGGTTGTGTCACAGTCCCCTCCTTAAGTGACCTGTCCATAATTTTGGACCCAGTTGATCCCTCCCTCCACCTGGAACTACTTTCTCCCCTGATGTAGTATTCAGCATTCCCTGGAGACGTGGAAACAATAGGATATGTATACGGGAAGTGATTTATTAAAAGGAATTGTCTCACGCAATTGTGGAGGCTGAGAAGTCTCCCAGACTGGTGTCTGCAAGCTGGAGACCCAGAAGAGCTGGTGGCCTAATTCAGTTTGACAGTGGCCCGAGGACCAAGAGAACCAACGATGTAGATTCCAGTCGGGGTCTGAGGACCTGAGAAACTGTAGTGCCGAGGACAGAAGATGATCAATGTCCCAGTTCATTCAGTCAGGCAGGAAAGACTCAGTTTTTCCTTCCTCCACGTTTTGGTTCTGTTCAGTCCTCGAGGGATTGTTTGATGTCCACGTGTGCTGGGAAGGGCACACTGCTTTCCTGAGTCCACAGATTCAAATGTTAGTTTCACCTGGAAAGAGCCTTACGGACATACCCAGAGATGATGTTTAGCCAAATATTTGGACACCCCGTTATCCAGTCAAGTTGACACATACACACCTGCGTTCCAGGACAGTACTTTCCTGGTTGTTCTCTGATGTCATGCAGCTGTAGCTCCTCAGTCTTCTTGGCTGTTTCTCCTCCTGTTCCTGTGACCTCTTGATACCGACAAACCTCAGAACTGAATCCTTGTCCTCTTCTCCTCTCTACCTACACTCATTCCTTTCGTGATCTCATCCAGTGCTGTGGCTTTCTATGCCATCTGGACCCTCTTCTCTCCCCAGTTTAGATATCCAACTTAGACTCCAGCGTCTGTTGCCACTGTCCACTTGGAAGTCCACGTGGATGTCTAATAGACATTAGATTTTAGCCCTGTAAAAACTGAACTTATTTCAAACAGTCGACTTCTGTTCTTTGTCATCTCAGTTAACATTATCCTTCTAACGACAGCCTCTTCAATAAGTGGTGCTGGGAAAACTGGACAGCTACATGGAAAAGAATGAAATGAGAACACTCCCTAAGACCATACACAAAAATAAACTCAAAATGGATTGAAGACCTAAATGTAAGGCCAGACACTATAAAACTCTTAGAGGAAAGCCTAGGCAGAACACTCTATGACATCAATCACAGCAGGATCCTTTTTGACCCACCTCCTAGAGGAATGGAAATAAAAACAAAAATAAACACATGGGACCTAACGAAACTTAAAAGCTTTTGCACAGCAAAGGAAACCATAAACAAGACGAAAAGACAACCCTCAGAATAGGAGAAAATATTTGCAAACGAAGCAACGGACAAAGGATTAATCTCTAAAACATACAGGCAGCTCATGCAGCTCAATATCAAAAAAAAACAACCCAATCCAAAACATGGGAGGAAGACCTAAATAGACATTTCTCCAAAGAAGACATACAGATTGCCAACAAACACATGAAAGGATGCTCACCATCACTAATCGTTAGAGAAATATGAGTGAAAACTACAATGAGGTATCACCTCACACCAGTCAGAATGGCCATCATCAGAATATCTACAAACGGGCTTCCCTGGTGGCACAGTGGTTGAGAGTCCGCCTGCCAATGCTGGGGACACGAGTTCGTGCCCCGGTCCGGGAAGATCCCACATGCCACGGAGCGGCTAGGCCCGTGAGCCATGGCCGCTGAGCCTGTGCGTCCGGAGCCTGTACTCCGCAACGGGAGAGGCCACAACAGTGACAGGCCCGTGTACCGCAAAAAAAAAAAAAAAAAAAAATTTACAAAAAATAAATGCTGGAAAGGGTGTGGAGAAAAGGGAACCCTGTTGCACTGTTGGTGGGAATGTAAACTGATACAGCCACTATGGAGAACAGTATGGAGGTTCCTTAAAAAACTAAAAATAGAACTACCATACGACCTAGCAATCCCACTCCTGGGCGTATACCCTGAGAAAACCATAATTCAAAAAGAGTCATGGCCCACAATGTTCATTGCAGCTCTATTTACAATAGCCAGGACATGGAAGCAGCCTAAGTGTCCATCGACAGATGAATGGATAAAGAAGATGTGGCACATATATACAATGGAATATTACTCAGCCATAAAAAGAAACGAAACTGAGTTATTTGTAGTGAGGTGGATGGACCTAGAGACTGTCATACAGAGTGAAGTAAGTCAGAAAGAGAAAAAAAAATACCGTAGGCTAACACATATATATGGAATCTACAAAAAAAAAAAAAAAAAAAAAGAAGTGGTTCTGAAGAACCTATGGGCCAGAAAGGAATAAAGACACAGACGTAGAGCATGGACTTGAGGACACGGGGAAGGGGAAGGGGAAGCTGGGACGAAGTGAGAGAGTAGCACTGACATATACACACTACCACATGTAAAATAGATAGCTAGTGGGAAGCAGCCGCATAGCACAGGGAGATCAGCTCGGTGTTTTGTGACCACCTAGAGGGGATGGATAGGGAGGGTGGGAGGGAGACGGAAGAGGGAGGAGCTATGGGGATATATGTATTATGTATAGCCGATTCACTTTGTTATACAGCAGAAACTAACACACCATCGTAAAGTAATTATACTCCTATAAAGATGTTGAAAACAAGCAACAGCAACAAAACAAGCAAACAGAAAAACACGTTATCCTTCTAGATGCTCACTTAGAAAGATTGGGGTCAGTCTTGCCATTATATCCATCCAGAAATCCAGTTGCTTCCATGGTCTAATGCCTCCTCCCGTGCTACCACTTGATTCTAAGCCACTACACTTTATTGCCTTAGAACAACAACAACTTGCAACACCTTTGAAGTATTTACGTGGTCTACCATTTTCTACAAGATTTGCTCTTGTGTTACTTCTCTGAAATCCAACTACACTACCACTAGATCCCTCCACATCTACCTTAACCCTAGTAGTTACACTTTAACTGAAGCCTCTTGCACTGGCTGTTCTCTGTGTTGCAAAGGTTCTTCTCCACATATTTAATGGCTCGCCCCGTCAACTCCTTCAAGGCTTTACTCAAATATCACTTTCTGAGGAAGGCCTATCCTGACCGCTTCACAAAATTTCCAGTTTCTCAGCATTCCAGACCTAGTTTGCTTTTCATAACAGTGTAATCTTCCTACGTACAGTATAATTTAATCATTTACTTTATTTATTGTTTATACAGTTACCCCAAAGTATGAGTTCTATGAGGGCAGAGACAGATGTCTGTTTTGTTGACTACAGTATCTTCAGGGTCAACAGGAGTGCCTGGCAGTTAGCTGGCAGTCACTACCGTTTGGTCCATTTCCCAAATAGACTGGAAGTGCAAAGTAGGGTGGGTTCTAGACATGGCGAAGTCTAGCTCAGGGATGTCATCAAGGGTTCAGATACTTTCCCTCTGTTTATCTCAGCCACCTCAGTGTCCTCATCATTCTGGTCCCCAGATGTCTGTAGCAGTTCAGGGCTCGTATCTAGGCATGGTAATATTTAGGCAAAAAGGGAAAATATCTTCCAGTGTTCCTTTTCAAAGAGAAAGAAAACTGACATGATACTTTCCAGAAGATATCCACCCGCATCGACCCAAACATATGAGACTGAATCTGGTCACATGACCAACCTAAAATCAGAGATTGTCAAGGATATTGGATGTATCGTGACCGGCTTAGATGAACATGAGATGATGAGGAGTTTATCACAGTGTTCCCTGAAACACATCTGTGCACTGGTGTGATAAGATGAGAGCGAGGTCGGGGGCGGGGCGGGGCGGGGAGAGAGAGAGAGGAGAGAGAGGGAGAGAGAGAGAGAGGTTGTGTGTGTGTACTTGATAGGGGGCGGAATTCTGGTACTCAGTGGTTTCAGATTGTAAAGAAACAGCTTATGGTAATTCAGGAGGCAGAAGATGGGGGAAAGTTGACGTCTTGCATACAAACTCCTGGTCTGTTAATGGCATGAGGCTAACATCATCTGATATGTCCATCTCATACTAGGTAATGCTTTGACAGAGGCACCAGAAATACTCACAGTCAAGTTGGTAGAGACACTTTTACCCACACAGTGTTTAGATAGGCATTAAAAGTGTTTTATTTCATGGATGAGTAACCAACCCCTTCTGACTGATAACATCTTCACGTAGCCACGTTAATACCTTTATTCAAATCTCAAGGCCTGTCTTGGGACCTTCCTATTCTCTTTTGTTGGGTTCAGTTTTGAAATAATATATACGTGCATACAAGAGAAGCATAAAACATATATACAGAGATTTATAATGAACAATTATAACGTGAAAACCTATGTGACCACCACCCAGGACAATGAGTCAAATAGTATTAAAACCCCAGAACCCCGAGGCTTCCCTCCCTGACCACAACCGTGTGTCTCCTCAGTAGAGAAATCTTGCCATCCTAATCGTTGTTCAGTATCTCTTTTCTTTTAATTAATTAATTCATTCATTCATTTTGGGCTGCGTTGGGTCTTCGTTGCTGCGTGCGCGCTTTCTCTAGTTGCGGCGAGCGGGGGCCACTCTTCGTTGCGGTGCGCGGGCCTCTCATTGCGGTGGCTTCTCTTGTTGTGGAGCACAGGCTCTGGGCACACGGGCTTCAGTAATTGTGGCACGTGGGCTCAGTAGTTGTGGCTCACGGGCTCTAGAGCGCAGGCTCAGTAGTTGTGGCATGCGGGCTTAGTTGCTCCGCGGTGTGTGAGATCTTCCCGGAACAGGGCTCAAACCCGTGTCCCCTGCCTTGACAGGCACATTCTTAACCACTGCACCACCAGGGAAGTCCCCAGTATCTCTTCTTGTTGCTCATTGTAGCTTCACCTACCACCTATGTAAACTACACTAAACTATCTAGTTTCATTAAAGAACAAAAACAAAAAGCCCTTATGGCATCAGGCATCCCATGTCTGCTTTGAGTTTTTAGTGTACACTCAGAAAACCACTTCATGTAACTTGTTTCTAGAGGCTCCTTGAAATGTATAAAGAAATCCCTCTTCCCAGGTTAAAGGGACAAACCCTCTTCCCAAATATGTGCTTGGGGGTGAATTCAATGCCAGGGTATATATGAGAGCTAAACGGTGTTCTCTACCTCCAGTGAGTCTATAATCTAGGTAGGAAGATGGTGCTTACCGATGCTGTGCACTGGCAGAGCTGAAGACAGCTCAGGTTAGCAGCAAGGCCATGGGTGAGATATTCTCTGTGCCGCCTCTCCCTAGTTTGTGATTTGGGGCGAGGCTCTCTACCTCTCTGAGCCTGTGTACTTACTTCTTAAAGAGAGATTTAAAACCTGCTCCCCAGGGTTGCCATGTGTGGAAGTTTGTAGCTCTCTGCTGTAACCCACTGCACTGGTCCGAAGGAAGGGTGAACAATATTTCGGTTCTCCCTGAACAGTCTACACGGCATACATACGAGTCTAGTGACTTTAGTACCTACTAGGTGTTAATGTGAGGATGTCTGTGGCCCCAGGAACACACCAAGGCAGCTAAGTGGAGTGGTAGGAGGCTGGACATTAAGATCAGAAATATCGGGCTTAATGATCATAATCATGGTGAAAGCTAACTTGTATTGTGCACTGTAAGCCCCCACAGGCACAGGGAGTGTGCCTCGTAGCGGGCACCTCAGTGACACAGTAAGATCTGAGTACTGAGACTAGAAGCGTCTAGGTTAATGATGTACTTTACTTTTTAAAGAATCAAAAACGTTAGAGAGGCTTAAGTTCTGTTGAGTATTCCCTGCATCCAATCTATTGCTCAAAACATATTATATGCATCCTCTCATTTAATCCTTACCATGGCCTGAGGAGGTAGGTAAGCTCAGTGATTACCCCTATTTACCAGTCAAAAACCTTGAATTCAGAGATTAAGTAACTTTTCTGTGATCACACAGTTAATAATGAAGGACACAGGAAATGATCCCAGTCGGTATCTAGAACCCACATTACTTTTTGTGAGGGAGATACTTTTTGGGGGAAATAATTTCAAACTTAGAGAAAAGTTTCAAAAATAGTGCAAGGAACTCCCATTTCTACTTCACCCAAATTCCACAATAGGTAATAGTTCCCATATTTGTTCTCTCTCTTTCTCTCTCTCCTCCACCTTTCTCTTTCTGTCTGTCTCACTGTCTTGTTTTCCTGTCGATACACACACCACACGCAGGCGCACATACATACAAACTTTTTCTAAATCGTTTGAGAGTAAGCTGCAGACATGTCCTTTGACCCCTAAATACTGCAGTGTTACTTCCTGAGAACTAGGGCATCCTTTGGGGTAAGCACTGTACAATTATCAAAGTCTGGAAGCTAACATTGATACGGTACTATTATGTATCTCATCACAGACCTTATTCAAATGTGGCAATTTTCTCAACAATGTCATTTATAGAAAGTTTTATAATTTTCTCTTCTCCTCTCCGGTCTAGAATCACGCTTGTATGTATTTGTTGTTTCATTTTAGTCTTCTTCAGTCTGGGACAAGTCCTCAGACTTGCTGTCTTGAACGACCATAAAAGTTTTGAAAGTATGAGCCATGCCCCTCAATTTGGGTTTGCCTGATTTTCGATTCTCATGACTAGATTCAGCTTGTGTATCTTTGCCAGGGAAACGACAAAAGTGATAGTATATCCTTCTCAGTGCATTATATCAGTCGGCACATGCTATTTATTTATTCTGTACTGGTGAGGTTAAATATGATCACTTGGTTAAGGTTGTATTCACCAGGTTATCCCAAAGTAAAGTGATTATTTTCCCTTTGTCCACTTAAATATATTGTGAGGGGATACTTGGAGACTATGGAAATATCCTGTTCTACCACCATTGATGATTCTTCCCTAAACCCACTAATGAATGATGGTTGAAAAATCATGCATTTCCAACTCCATCATTTCCCCCCCCCCATTTACTAGTTGGGATTCTTCTGCAATGAAGAGCTTTTCTCTGACCCTCATTTGTGAATTATTCATGTCTTCATTGATATCCTATGAGCTCATGGACATATATTTTATTCACTGGGTATATAAACCCATTACCATCGCGATTCAGTTTGATGCTCCAATTTGCCCAGATTTGGTCAGTTGAACAATGGAAGCCCCGTAAATCTTGTTCCTGTATCCTTTTAGGTGTACCCCTATTTTTCTTTGAAAATTTCTTTTGGTACAGCAAGGTGTTCCTGGCTCTTCTTGTACTTTCCCTGTTCCGGCCCTGGAATCAGCCCTTTCCCAAGGAGCTCTGGTTTCTTTTGTGTAGAATGGTATTTAGAATCAAGTCTGTGCTTTTAACTATTGTTCTCTTACTGGCAGTATGAATTTACACCCCCCTACATTTCCCTTAACTTCATTACCCAATATGCGGAATTGGCATAAAAATAGGAATTTTTTTTTTTTGGCCGTGTTGCGCAGCTTGTGGGATCTCAGTTCCCTGACCAGGGGTCAAACCCAGGCCCCAGCAGTGGAAGCGCTGAGTCCTAACCAATGGACCGCCGGGGAATTCCTAAAAACAGGGGTTTTGTTACTGGTATGTTGTAAGGTTTAGATACAGTAATGAAGCATGTAGTACAGTGCCTGGCACACAGGTAGTTTTAAAAAAATAGCATAATTTCAGCATCAAAAAGAATAATAATAATAATGGTTTATCACCCAGTGAATAAAATAAGAATCTATAAGTCCATTTGAAAATAAGTGGTAGCTATTTTCATCATCATTTTTGTTACTACCAAGTACTTCTGACTGTCAATAAGAGATACCTCTGGGAAAACCCTCAGGTTTACAATAGTAGCCTTGTCAAGTCAAGGCCAACTCAGCAGCATCACAGAGCTTGCAAAAATAGAAACATGAAGAATGGTCGCAGAAGCAGGCCTCAGGCCTTGGTGACTGACACCGCTTCAGTATTAGAAACAAAGGACATGAAGTGAAGAGCACCAGCTAGTCAGTCCTACAGCCTGCTTCTGGCACCCAGCACCTCCCTTATCATGGCCCTAAGAGCACTGTGCTGTGAGCAGTTGTTTGTCTGCTTCATTCATTAGACTGTGAGCTGAGGGATGTAACTTGTTTATGACTTATTCTCGGCACCTAAAACAGTACCTGTCCGATAGGAGACATTCGACAAATGTTTGCCGACTGAATGAATGGAAGTGTTGAGCAGTTTCAAATATCTCATTGGGATAACTAAGGAGAGGAGGAAACTAAGGCTCAAAAAGGTAGAGAAGCATCCCCAAGGTCATACAACTAGTAAGAGATAGAGGTGGAATTCCATCCTGGTCTGACTCTAGAAGCCTGAAGTCTTAGTTGTATTGGCCTCTTTGGAGAGTGGGCCTTCCCAGAAAGATTAACTTGTCCAGTTTCCATGCTTCCCAGAGTCAGGTGGGAGACCCATAGGCACCAGATTGCATATCCGAGACTGGTTCAAGGATCAGGCATTTAATTCAACAAATATTTATGGATCACTTACTATAGGCCTTTCCATCTCGGGGGACAGAGCTCTGAGCACAGTAGTCAGATCCCCTATGTCCATCAATATTTCATTCTAGTGTGAAAAGACAGACAGTGAAGAAAGGGATAGATAAGATTTAATATGGTGGAAAAGTTATAGCTTGATTATCAAATAGGTAATCATCCATCATGTGTGTGTACAGAAGAGAGAGTGGATGTGGAGGTGAGAGAGAGCTTGCTGGGTTCAGGGAAGTAGGAGTAGTTTGTAATGGCTGGAGGTAGAATGAGATGTAGACTGGGGACTGAGGTGGGAAATTGGAAAGCAGAATCCACAAGAAGGTGAGTCACTTAACTTCCCTGAGATGAAGTGTTCTTTTCAAGAAAATGGGGATTTGAATATCTGAGAAAATGCATGGAAATGTCTAAGGCTGAAATCTAAAAACAGCAATGTTATTGTTATGAAGTAATATACATTTAAGATTCTTCCATGTCTTTTCATATCTTGAGAGTTCATTTCCTTTTAGCTCTGAATAATGTTTCATTGTCTGGATGGACCACAGTTTATTTATCCATTCACCTACTGAAGACCATTTATTGCTTCCAAGTTTTGACAACTGTGAATTAAGTTGTTATAAACATTTGTATGCAGATGTTTATGTGTTTATAAGTTTTCGATTCAGTTGGGTAAATACCAAGGAGCATGATTGCTGGATCATATGGTAAAAGTATGTTTAGTTTTTTAAGAATTTTGAAACTGTTTTCCAAACTGACTGCACCATTTTGCGTACCCACCAGTAATGAATGAGAGTTCCTGTTGTTTGACATCCTTGCCAGCATTTGATGTTGTCAGCATTTCGATTTGGCCATCCTAATAGGTGTGTAATAGTATTTCATTGTTGTTGAACATCTTTTCATATGCTTATTTACCATTTGTACATCTTCTTTGGTAAGGTGTCTCTTCATATCCTTTTTTTATATTAGGCTATTTTTAAGCTTTATTGAGGTATAATTTGTATACAAAAAATTACACATGTTTAATATATATATTTTGATGAGTTTGGTCATGCATATACACCTGTGATATCATATCTGCAATCAAGGTATTAAACATATCCATCACACCCCAAAATTTCCTTGTGCTCTTTTGTGTATTTTTTGTCATTGTTTTGTGTGGGGTAATAACACTTAACATAAGATGTATCCTCTTAACATATTTTAAAGCACACAATATTATATTGTTAACTATAGGTACTGTGTTGTACAACAGATCTCTTCTTGTTGAGTTTTAAGAATGCTTTGTATATTTTGGATAACAATTCTTTATCAGATGTGTCTTTTGCAGATATTTTCCCCAGGCTGTGGCTTGTGTTCTCATTCTCTTGACATTGTCTTTTGCAGAGCAGAAGTTTTTTATTTTAATGAAATCTAGCTTATCAGTTATTTATTTCATGGATCGTGCCTTTGGTGTTGCTAGCTACCATGTAGGGCTGCTAAAATTTTTTTGTTGATGAGATTCTCCCAGAAAGGCTCACAGTCGCAGAGTGGTCTGCTTGGAACCTGATCTCAGAAGTCGTAGAAATAGTGTCTGCAAAAATAACATCTACTGTATCAAGTCCCTATTGGAAGTGGGTATCTTTCCAATCTGTGGTCTCTATAAAATATTAATTTGTTATGACAGCAAATACTCAGTTATTCCCACCTTATTTCCAGAAGTGTTCTGTACCCTGGATATGCAAAGACCAATGAAATATGGTATATCATAATCATGGATTTCACCATCTTGTGTGGGAAACAGACAGACAAATGACAAAAGAAGGAACTGTAGACTCTGAGATATAAATCTGTACAGACTACAGTGGAAATACTAAGGAGGGACACAGGAAAAGTGGACCGGAGAAATGGACAGAGAAGGAGTATCCCAAAATGTAGGACAAGGGCAGGAAAGTTGTCTCTTCCTTGTTAAGGTCAGAGACTTCACCTTTACATGACCATTGATTTCTTCATTGAATTCACATCCTTGTTTTTATCAGTATAAACCTGAATGAAATATATCTTTATTATGTGAAATTAAATAATTTAATTATCAGACACGTATTTGTTCAACTGTTTCTCCATCCAAAAAGTAAAAACTACTTGAGAAGCTATGTTAATCAGTTTATATTTGACAAGTTTTTGGAGAATTACCAAATCAAGTCCAACTGTAAGTTCAGATCAGACGGTCAGAAAATAACAGACTGTCCCAAGTACATTGTGAAATCATACATTAAGAAGTTCAGAATGTGCTGGTACTAGATATTTCTCAAAACAGAGCAATGATCAAGTACATAAACTTTCTCTAAGTGAGGGTAAACTGAGTACAGTGATATCCTGTATTCAGTAATTTATCATGGATTTTCCCCAGTGAACAAATGGCTCATAAAAAATAGCCATGTTTTATTGGGTGATTATCAGATCATGTGTCATCCACATTTATACCACGAATGTTTATTGAGCACCTGCTGGACACATTTCCAGGCTATTTGCCAAATTCTGTGAACACGTGTGACATGGACTGAGTCCCATTTTTCAGCGACTTCTCAGATTAACGAACATAAAAACACAGAAACAGATAATTTCTGGATTATTATCAAGACAACATGACAGAAGTAAGCACAGTGGACGTTAAGAACAGAGAAGGTGATGCTAATTCAAAATTTCTAAACTGCTTCTCATTCTTTATTAGATAGTTGCTATTATTATCATTCCCATTGTTCAGATAGGGAAACCTAGGAACAGAGAGAATGGTGCCAGGAAGATAGCAGACACTCATAATCTGTGGAATGCATGAAAGTATTTGACCAACATTTCAGAGACAGATACTGTATGGAAGTAACTTTTTATATTAAAAAATTAATAATCTTTTTAGAGCAGTTTTAGGTTTATGAAATATGAACAGAAATTACAGAGTCTCCATATAACCCCTCACAACCCCCTTCCCCTGTTATTAGCATCTTGAGTTACTGTGGTACATTTGTAACAATTGTTGAGCCAATATTAATATACTATTAATAACTAAAGTCTCTAATTTATATAAAGTTTCACTCTTTGCATTATACCGTTCTCTGGGTTTTTGTAAATGTATTAGATGTATCTACCATTACAGCATCATACAGAGTAGTTTCACTGCCTGAAAATCCTCTGTGCTCCACCTATTTTAGCCCTTCCTCCCCCCCACAACCCAAACCCCTTGCTGCCACTGATTTTTTTACTCTCTCCATAATTTTGTCTTTTCTACAGTGTCACATAGTTGGGATCATACAATATGCAGTCATTTCAGATTGATTCTTTAACTTAGCAATTAGGGATCCTCCATGTCTTTTTTATGGCTTGATAGCTCTTTTTTATCATTGAATAATATTCCATTTTATAGATGTACCACAATTTATCCATTCACCTTTGAAGGATATTTTGGTTATTTCCAAGGTTTGGCAGTTATGAATAAAGCTAGTATAAACATCTGTGTGCAGATTTTTGTGTGGATATAATTTTCAATTCATTTGGGTAAATACTAAGGGGTTTTGTAAGAAACCGCCAAACTGTCTTCCAAATTGGCTGTACTATTTTTCATTTCCACCAGCAATGAATGAGAGTTCCTTTTGCTCCATATCCTTGCCAGCATTTGGCAGTGTTCTGGATTTTAGCCATTTGAATAGATTTATAGCGGTTTCCTGTTGTTGTTTTAATTTGCAATTTCCTCAATAAATATGATGTTGAGCATCTTTTCACATGCCTACTTTCCATTTGCATATCTTGTTTGGTGAGATATTTGTTCATATCTCTTGTCCATATTTAATTGGGTTGTTTTCTTATTGTTGAGTTTTTTCTTTGTATATTTTGGATAATAGCCTTTTATTGGATCTATGTGTTTTGCAAAGATATTTTTCCCAGTCTTCAGCTTATCTTTTCATTCTCTTAAGAGTGTATTTTGCAGAGCACAGTTTTTAATTTTAAGTCTAAGTTATCAGTTTTTTCTTTCATGGATCATACATTTGGTATTGTATCTAAAATGTAATCGCCAGGGACTTCCCTGGTGGTCCAGTGGCTAAGACTCCGTGCTCCCAATGCAGGGGGCCCAGGTTCAATCCCTGGTCAGGGAACTAGATCCCACATGCCGCAACTAAAGATCCTGCATGTGGCAACGAAGATCCTGCATGCCACAACTAAAACCCAGCACAGCCTAAATAAATAAATAAATGTATGTATGTATGTATGTAATCGCCAAACCCAAGGTCACCTAGATTTTCTCCTATGGTTTCTTCTAGGTGTTTTATAGTTTCATGTTTTACATTTAGATCTGTGATCCATTTTGAGTTAATCTTTGTGAAAGATGTAAAGTCTGTGTCTCCACTCATTTATTTTGCACGTGGATGTCCAGTTGTTCCAGCATCATTTGTTGAGAAGACTTCCTTTGTCCATCAAATCGCCTTTGATTTTTTTGTCAAAGATCAATTGACTTGGGCTTCCCTGGTGGCGCAGTGGTTAATAGTCCACCTGCCGATGCAGGGGACATGGGTTTGTGCCCCGGTACGGGAAGATCCCACATGCTGCGGAGCGGCTAGGCCCGTGAGCCATGGCCGCTGAGCCTGTGCGTCTGGAGCCTGTGCTCCACAATGGGAGAGGCCACAACAGTGAGAGGCCTGCGTACCGCAAAAAAAAAAAAAAATCAATTGACTATATTTGTATGGGTCTGTTTTTGGGCTCTCTATTCTGTTCCATTGATCTATTTGTTTATTATTTTGCCAATATGACAAGGTGTTGATTATTGTAGGTTTATAGTAAGTCTTGAACTTGGGTAAAGTCAGCTACCAACTTTGTTCTTCTTCAATATTGTGTTGACAATTTTGGTATTTTGTCTTTCCATATAAACTTTAGAATCAGTTTGTTAATATCCACAAAATAACTTGCTGTTACTTTGATTGATCTATAGCTAACATCTTGACAATGTTGAGTCTTCCTATACGTGTACATGGAATATTTCTCCATTTATTTAGCGCTTTTCTGATCTTTCATCAGAGTTTTATAGTTTTCCTCATATAGATCTTGTGCTTATTTTGTTAGATTTTTTTACTTAGGCACTTCATTTTGAGGGAAATGTTACTGTATATGGTGCCGTGTTTTTAACTTCCAGTTCAAATTGTTCATTGTCTGTACATAAGAAAGCAGCTGAATTTTGTAAATTAGCATTGTGTCCTGAAACTTTGTTATAATTACTTATTAGTTCCAGTGTTGTTGTTGTTGATTCTTTGGAATTTTCTATATAGACAATCATGTCATCTGTGACCAAAGATAGTTTTATTTCTTCCTTCCCAATCTATATACCTTTTATTTCCTTTTATGTCTTATTCCATTAGCTAGATCTTCCAATATAAAGTTGAATAAGAGTGGTGATAGTGGACATCCTATCTTATGGGGAAAGCATCTAGTTTCTTGTCATTGATGTTAACTGTAGGATTTTGTAGTTATTCTTTATCAAGTTGAGGAAGTTCCACTCTCTTCCTTGTTTGCTGAAGTTTTTAATCATGAATGGGTATTGGATTGTTTCAAATACTTTTTCTGTATCTACTGATATGACAATATTATTTTTCTTCTTTACCCTCTTGATGTGATGGATTACATTAACAGATTAGTAAATATTGAACCAGCTTTGCATACCCAGAATAAGTCTCACTTGGCTGTTGTGTGTAATTTCTTTATACTTGTTGGATTCAATTTTGTAATATTTTGTTGAGGATTTTTGCATCTATGCTCATGAGAGATATTGACCTGTATTTCCATTTCCTATAATATCTTTGGTTTTGGTGTTAACGTAATGGCTGGACTCATAGAGTAAGTTAGGGAGTGTTCACTTTGCTTCTATTTTCTGTGAGAGATTATGGAGAATTGGTATAATTTCTTTCTTAAATGCTTGGTAAAATTCACCAGTGAACCAGTCTGTGTTTGGTGCTTTCTGTTTTGGAAAGCTCTTAATTGATATTCAATTGCTTTAATAGATGTAGGCCTATTCAGTTTGTCTAATTATCCTTATGTGAATTTTGGTAGATTGTGTCTTACAAAGAATTGGTCCATTTCACCTGTGTTATCAAATTTGTGGGCATAGAGTTGTTCATAATATTCCTTTATTTTCCTTTTAGTGTCCATGGGATCAGTAGTAATGGCCCCTCTTTCATTTCTGATACTAGCGATTTGTGTCTTCTCTCTTTTTTTCTTAGTTAACCTGGATAGAGGTTTAACCAGGTCAATTATTTTGGCCTTTTCAAATAACAGATTTTGGTTTTGTTGATTTTCTGTATTGATATCCTGTTTTCAATTTCACTGATTTCTACTCTAAGTTTTATTATTTTTCTTTTTATTTTGAATATAATTTGCTCTTCTTTTTCTAATTCCCTAAGGTGGAGACTTAGATTATTGATTTTAGGTTTTTCTTCTTTTCTAATATATGCATTCAATAGTATGAATTTCTCTCTAAGCACTGCTTCCACTGCATCGCACAAATTTTGATAAGTTGTATTTTCATTTCATTTAGTTCAAAATGATTTAAAATCTCTCTTGATATATCTTCTTTGACTCAGTATTTATTTAGAAGTGTGTTGAAGAAGTGTGTTTAGAAGAAGTGATCTCCAAGTATTTTGGGATATTCCAGGTATCTTTCTGTTATTAATTTTTAGTTTAATACCATTGTGGTCATTTTTGTTTAATTCCATTGTGGTCTTTGTATGATTTCTATTTGTTAAAATTTGTTAAGGTGTGTTTTAGGGTACATAATGAGGTCTGTCTTGGTGAATGTTCCATGTGAACTTGAAAAGAATTTGTATTCTGTATTCTGGTTTTGGATAAAATATTATATAAATGTCAGTTCATTCCAGTTGATTGATGGTGCTGTTCAGTTTAACTAAGTCCTTACTCATATTTTGCCTATTGGATCTGTCAGTTATATAGTCTCCAACTATAATAGTGGATTCATCTATTTCTTCTTATAATTCTGTCAGTTGGACAAAATATTATATAAATGTCAGTTCATTCCAGTTGATTGATGGTGCTGTTCAGTTTAACTAAGTCCTAACTAATTTTTTGCCTGTTGGATCTGTCAGTTATATAGTCTCCAGCTATAATAGTGGATTCATCTATTTCTTCTTACAATTCTGTCATTTTTTGCCTCACATATTTGATGCTTTGTTGTTAGGCACATACACATTAAAGACTGTTATGTCTTCTTTGAGGATTGACCCCTTTATCATTATGTAATGACCCTCTTTATCCCTGATAATTTTCCTTGATCTGAAGCCTGCTTCCTTTGAAATTAATATAGCTGTTAATATAGCTATTAATGTAGCTATTAATATAGCTACTTAAGCTTTCTTGATTAGTTGTAGTTTGGTAGACCTTTTCCCACCACTTTACTTTTAACCTGTGTCTCTATATTTAAAGTGGGTTTCTTGTAGACAATATATAGTTGTGTCTTGTTTTTTATCCACTCTGTCTTTTTATTGGTATATTTAAACCATTGACATTTCAAATGATTATTGATATAGTTGGATTAATAGCTACCATAAGTGCTACTATTTTCAAAACCAGGTTTTTATCTTATTTTTTTAAAGAATGAAGTCTTTTAATCATTTCATCTCCTTTACTGCACAGATACTAGCTACATTTCCTTGGCTTTGCTTGCCTATAAATTTGAAAACTAAATTTGCTCAGGATAGTATAAAATTGACCAGGAGAAAACGTTCAAGGCAAAACAGCTAAAAATCTCTGTTTTTGCCTGATGCCTAACTTAATCTTCATGGGAACATTATGAACTATTTTCTGACATATGGTATGTGCAATGATTTTCCTAATTCCACAATAGAGGAAGCAGAGGCGCTTGAGGCATCTCAGGTCACTTGCTGAAGGTTCCACTGCCAACAATGGCTGAAGCTGGAATTTGAACCCAAGTGGTCTGGCTCATTGCCCATGTTCTTTAACTTATTCACATTAAGCATTTGGGGCCCTGATAATTTTGAAGGGTGGTACGCAGCTGCATACACCAATATCTTCTGTCATCTGCTACTGGGGCTAGTGAAGGAGATTGCTCCTTCAGTGCTCTCTCTGTCCCCCAGGATCTCATTCATGCTGTTCCCTGCCTGGACAACTCACCACCCACTCTCCACTGGGCTACCTCCTACTCATCCTTTAAATCTGAACTTACTGGTCACTTGGGGAGACTTATACCCTTAAGCAGCATTATAGTCCCCTGCCATATGCTGCTAGAGCTCACCAAATTCTGCTCATCACAAAGTGCACTCATCACAGTTGAAGATTATTTGTGGTCTGCCTCCCCTCAGCTGACTGTGAATTCCCTAAAAGCAGAGTCTATGTCTGCCTTTCTCAGCCGAGAAGCCCCAAATCCTCACTATACAGGAGTGTGAGGTCCATAGATCTTAGAGGAATTCTATTCCTGCTGGGACCAAATGATTGGTTGAGGGTGGGAGCTAGCATATATATGAATAATTCAACATCTTTTTCCTATTCAACCAGGAAAAATTTAAAAATGGATAAAAAGGTACAGCTAAAGATTGACATTTTGATGGAATGCAAAATGATGGATTTCTAGGGAAGAGACTGGTTAGGTTATTTAATTATAACATACTTATGTGTGTAATACACACATGAGATTATATATTTGAACCATTAATATATTAACAAAACAAAATGCTCAAAGTATTTCCTATATATTATATGTAGTATATAACATATATAATATGTTAATGCAGTATATATATAGGCAGATACCTAGATAAAGGGAAATAATCACTTTACACAGTAATTAGTACTAGAACAGCCATTTAGGGTTTACAAAAGTGAACAATCTAGTACACTAAGTGAATGAAGCAGAAATTAGTAACTGAAATTAAAGTGTCTCTAACAGAGTGCCTGTTATATACTGGGTGCTCAGTAAGTATTTGTTGTGTAAATGAATCTGTGCATCATTTTCCCTTATAGTTGGCATTCATGGAGCACTTCTTGTGCGCTTCACCTAAATGCCTCCTGGAAGGCCTTCTGCTTTTCTGTAGTAAGTACTCTCTTCCATCCTGCACACAGCTTTTCAAAACTTCTCACCTCTCATCAGACCTTTCCTTTCACTAATCACCTCTACCTCAATCGTAACATATAAGCCTGACTACTTAATCAAGGAAGGAGGAAAAAAATCTAGTAATTTTTTAAACAGTTCTACTGCATTATAGTTAATATACCAAAAAATTTACCCGTTGTAACTCTAAATTTAGAGAACTTATAGGAAATGTTTACAGTTGTACAAACATTACCACCCACAATCCAGTTCAAAAACACTTACATTATGGATAAAATTCCCTCATACTTATTTTTTAACAGCTTTATTGTGGTATAATTTTCATATACAAATCAAATATACAATTTGATCTTTTTACATATGTATATACTTTTGAAACAATTACCACAATCAAGATAGTGAATATATTCATGTCTCTTTCTCACTCCTCCCACCACTCCTTATCCCCATGCAACCATTGATCTGATTTCTATTATTTTTTATTAGTTTATATTTCCTAGTTTTATATAAATGGAATGACACATGCAATTTCTTTCTGGGTTCTTTCACTCAGATAATTATTTTGAGATTCATCCATGTTGAAATATTTTGAGTTATTTCTTTGTGGTTGCTTTGAGGATTACAATATGCATTTTAATTAAACCAATCTACTACGGATTAATACTAATCTAAATGCAGTAGTGTATAGAAAGTTTGCTCCAGTATAGCACCCTTTTGTCCTATTATTTCATATGTATTACCTTTATGTTATAAACCCAAAAATACAACATTGTAATTTTTCATTAAACAGTCTTATATTTTCAAAGAAACTAAGAAAAAATATATATATATTATATATTATATATAATATATATAAATATATATAATATATAATATATTATATATTATATATATAAATACTGTGTATATGATATATATATTATATTACATAGTAATATATAATATATTACTCATATATTTACTATTTCGGGTGCTTCTCATTGCATCTTATGTTTTCAAGCTAATTCCTGATATAATTTCCTTTCAGTTTATAGGACTCCCCTTAGGATTTCATATAGGGCAGGTGTGCTAGCAATAAATCGTCTTAGTTTTCATTTATCTGGGAATGTCATTATTTCCATTTATTTTTAAAGGATAGTTTCACTGGATATAGAATTTTGGTTGACTTTTTTTTCCTTTTAGTACTTCTTCTGGCCTCCATGGTTTCTGGTGTGAAGTCAGCTATTATTGTATTGTTATTCCACTATAAGTGGTCATTTTTCTCTTGTTGCTTTTAAGATTTTCTCCTTGTATTTTAGACTTCAACTATGATGTGTCTAGGTAGGGATAACTTTCTGTTTATCCTACTCATGGTTGGTTAGGCTTCTTAGATCTATATATATTGTTTCTATTAAATTTCAAAAATGTTGGCCATTATTTCCTCAAATATTTTTCCACCTTTCTCTTTCCTCCCCTTCTGGCATTCCCATTAAATATATATTTAGGTGTATAACATGTTGTTTCACAACTCTCTGAGGCTCTGTTAATTTTTCTTCATTTTTTATTCTCTCTGCTCTTATTTTAAATTTTTTATTGACGTATAATTAACATACAACATTGTATTAGTCTCAGATGTAAAGCATAATGATTCAATATTTGTATATATTGTGAAATGATCACCACAATGTCTAGTTAGCATCTGTCACCATATATAGTTACAGAATATTTTTTTCTTTGTGATGAGAACTTTTAAGATCTACTTTCTTAGCAACTTTCAAATATAGAATACAGTATTCTTAACTACAGTTGCCATGCTATAAATTATATCCCCAGGGCTTATTTTATAACTGGACTCCCTTCACTCATTTTGTCACCAACCAAGCCCTGCCCCAACAAGCAGCAATCTGTTCTCTGTACCTATAAGCCTTTTTTTTTTTTAACATCTTTACTGGAGTATAATTGCTTTACAATGGTGTGTTAGTTTCTGCTTTATAACAAAGTCAATCCCATATCCCCTCCCTCTTGCGTCTCCCTCCCACCCTCCCTATCCCGCCCCTCTAGGTGGTCAAAAAGCACTGAGCTGATCTCCCTGTGCTATGCGGCTGCTTCCCACTAGCTGTCTATTTTACATTTGGTAGTGTATATATGTCCATGGCACTCTCTCACTTTGTCCCAGCTTATCCTTCCCCCTCCCTGTGTCCTCAGGTCCATTCTCTATGTCTGTGTCTTTATTCCTGTCCTGCCCCTAGGTTCTTCAGAAACTTTTTTTTTTTAGATTCCATATATATGTATTAGCATATGGTATTTGTTTTTCTCTTTCTGACTTACTTCACTCTGTATGACAGTCTCTAGGTCCATCCACCTCACTACAAATAACTCAGTTTTGTTTCTCTTTATGGCTGAGTAATATTCCATTGTATATATGTGCCACATCTTCTTTATCCACTCATCTGTTGATGGGCACTTAGGTTGCTTCCATGTCCTTGCTATTGTAAATAGTGCTGCAGTGAACATTGTGGTACATGACTCTTTTTGAATTATGGTTTTCTCAGGGTATATGCCCAGTAGTGGGATTGCTAGGTCGTATGGTAGTTCTATTTTTAGTTTTTTAAGGAACCTCTGTACTGTTCTCCATAGTGGCTGTATCAATTTACATTCCCACCAATGGTGCAAGAGTGTTCCCTTTTCTCCACACCCTCTCCAGCATTTATTGTTTGTAGATTTTTTTGATGATGGCCATTCTGACCGGTGTGAGATGATATCTCATTGTATTTTTTTTTTTTTTTTTTTTGCGGTGCATGGGCCTCTCACTGCTGTGGCCTCTCTCGTTAAGGAGCACAGGCTCCGGACGCGCAGGCCCAGCGGCCATGGCCCACAGGCCCAGCCGCTCCACGGCATATGGGATCCTCCCGGACTGGGGCACGAACCCACGTCCCCTGCATTGGCAGGCGGACTCTCAACCACTGCCCCACCAGGGAAGCCCTCATTGTAGTTTTGATTTGCATTTCTCTAATGATTAGTGATGTTGAGCATCCTTTCATGTGTTTGTTGGCAATCTGTATATCTTCTTTGGAGAAATGTCTATTTAGATCTTCTGCCCATTTTTGGATTGGGTTGTTTTTTAGATGTTGAGCTGCATGAGCTGCTTGTATATTTTGGAGATTAATCCTTTGACTGTTGCTCCATCTGCAAATATTTTCTCCCATTCTGAGGGTTGTCTTGTTTATGGTTTCCTTTGCTGTGCAAAAGCTTTTAAGTTTCATTAGGTCCTATTTGTTTATTTTTGGTTTTATTTCCATTTCTCTAGGAGGTGGGTCAAAAAGGATCTTGCTGTGATTTATGTTGTAGAGTGTTCTGCCTATGTTTTCCTCTAAGAGTTTTATAGTGTCTGGCCTTACATTTAGGTCTTTAATCCATGTTGAGTTTATTTTTGTGTATGGTGTTAGAGAGTGTTCTAATTTCATTCTTTTACATGTAGCTCTTTAGTTTTCCTGAGCTTGTTTTTTTTTTGTAGATTCCACATATAAGTGAGATCATATGGTACTTGTCTTTTCTGATTTCACTTAGCATAATGCCCTCAAGATTTCATTATATTTATGGCTGAATAATATTCCATTATTTATATATCACATTTTCTTTATCCATTTATATTTTGATAGATATTTTGTTTATTTCAGTATCTTGACTATTGTAAATAATGCTGCAGTGAACATGGGGGTGCATGTATCTTTTGTTTTTTTTAACATCTTTATTGGAGTATAATTGATTTACAATGTTCTTTTTGAGTTAATGTTTTCATTTCCTTCAGATAAGTACTCAGAAGTCGAATTGCTAAGTCATATTCTCTCTGCTCTTTAGATTAAGTAGCTCTCTTGGTATATAGTCAAGTCCACTGACTCTTTCTTCTGACATCTCAAATCTGCCATTGCACCCCTGTAGTGAATGTTTGATTTTATTTTTGAACGTTTCAACTTCAGAATTTACATTTGGTCCTTTTTAATAGTTTCTCTTTATCTGTTGAGACTCTCTATTTGTTTTGTCATTGCCATCATATTTTCCATTGATTATTTTAGTATTGTTTCCTTTAATTCTTTCAGCATACGTGCATACCTTGTTTTATTGTGCTTCCCTTTATTGCATTTCGCAGATACTGCATTTTTTACAAATTGTAAGTTTGTGGCAACCCTGCATTGTCAGGGTTAGAATTTTTTAGCAATAAATTATTTTTAAATTAAGGTATGTACAGTTTTTTAGACATAATGCCTATTGCACACTTAACAGAGTGTGGTATAGTATAAACATAACTTTTATATATACTGGGAAACCAAAAAACTTGTGTGACTTGCTTTGTTGTGATATTTGCTTTACTGCAGTGCTCTGGAACCAAACCCGATCTCCATTGTATGCGTGTAGTTATATTGGGTTGGCCAAAAAGTTCGTTCAGGTTTTCCATAAGATGTTATGGAAAACCCAAATGAACTTTTTGGCCAACCCAATAACTGCTTTGAATGATCTGTCTGCTAAATATAACATCTGGGCCAACTCAGAGTAAGTTTTGCCTATTTTTTTCTCCTATGTATGTGTCACACTTTCGATTTGGTTGTCTCAAAACTTCGGGTGGTAAACTGGATATTTTAGATAATATATTGTAGCAATTCTGGATTTGGTTTTAACGTTATGAGTTGTTTTTTTTTTTTTTTTCTGGAGAGTTGCCTAGCTTTAGCATTGTAATTTCTCATTCCATGGTAAGCAGCCACTGAGATCTCTGTTCAGTTTTTAATTTTAATTTTTTATTCTGTCTTCCTGTTGGTTACCCCTGTGCCTATATAGTTTAGTGGTCAGGCAATGATTTGGGAAGAGGTTGTTCTCAAATATCTTGAGGTTGTAAGGCTTCCACTCTCAGCTGCTCTGGGAAGCACCATCAACCAAATGAACAGATTTTACCATTTGTTTCCTAATGAGTTTACAAGCGTTAGCTAACGGTGACCTGTTTTTTCCCCATCTGACCCAAATGGATTTTACTTCCTCTCAGAGTAAAGCTGCTAATTTTGGGGGGCCAGCCCATAGTTTGGTAAAACTATCCTTTTCACCTTCATAGCTGAAGGGGAATGAAGTAGATGCTGTATGGGAATAGCCTCATGCAAGGCCACAGACTCCTATTCCTATACACAGCTCTAGTAGTTTTTCAAGGCAGTGTCTCCGTAAGTTGTTTGCCTTCAGTAGACTTTCAGAGATGTAAAATAGTTGCTTGTTCTGTATCGGTCTCAGCCTATCAATAGTGATGCTCTCAGCTACAAATGCCTGGGGGCACTCATCTGGACCCCTACTACTTGTGGGGAGCCCCCACAGACATTTCCCCAACCAGAGCCAATCTGGCCCTTGTGATGCTTATTATGATAGCAAGACACACCTCAGCAGTAACCATCATGGAACTTCGAAAAATACAAGGTTTATCACTTACAAATCCTGGAGGGTACGTGGCATACCCAGGGCCACAAAAGGAGGTCATGAGGAGAGACAGAGAGAGAGAAAGAACCTGAACCTGAAGTTCTGCCTTTATTTGGGGTTGAGGGTGAGGCACCTAGGGTTTCGGGGGTTCACTCTTTATTGGTGAATTTAAAAGAGGAGAGCAGGTATTAAAGCATGGGAAGGGAAAAGCAGGATCACTCAAATTGTCAGTAATCTAGGTCAACCAGGGATTTCTAAAATGGGTGAGGTGGCCTGGCTCCTTATCTAGTTGTGTATTGGGCAATGTGCTTGTTGGAGATGGATGTTGGAAATAGATGCCTCAGCAATCAAAAGCTTAATGTCAGGCAGTTACATTACAATCAGCAAAGCTAATTGTCTGGAACTTACTACATTACTTTTGACAATTTTTTCCAGTTTTATACTTGATTTTGGCAGAGAGGATTAGCCAAACTTCAAGCCACCATAACCAGAATTTTCACTCTATCAGGTAGAATTCTTCTCATTTTCTCACAACCAAACCTAAAAACTTTGCCACATTCACTCTTGTATCAGTTTGTTATTGCTGTACAACAAATAACCCCTATACTTAGTGACTTAAAATGATACCCATTTATTTAGCTCTTCTTACTCTGGGTGAACAATTAAAGCTTAGCTCAAATAATCAGTTCTTCTGGTCTCAGTTGGACCCATTCATATTCCTCTGATGAACTGACAGATAAACCAGGGACTGGATTTTTTAAGATGGCCCAGGAAGGGATGGGTTGTCTATCTCTGCTACATGTGGTCTCTCATCCTTCAGCCAACTGGCCCAGGATTATTCACCTGGAAACTGATCAGAGTTCCAAGAGAGCAGAAGTACTCAAGTCTTCTTTAGGCCTATGCTCAGAATGAGCACAATACCATTTATTCAGCACTTTATTAGTCAAACCAAGTCACAAGGCTAGCCCCAATTCAAGCTGTAGAGAAATAGACTACACCTCTTGATGTGAGGAGCTTCAGAGTCACATTGGAAAGGGATGTAACCCAGGGAGGGGTAGAGAATTCCATTTTTTTTTTGAAATTGATCACAGCATCCATCTTCCCTTCCTTTCAAGTACAGTGGAATAGATGTTCTTTCTCCCACCTAAGATAAATCCATCCACTTGTGCTCTATATGCTCACTTCTTCTACCTTTTAACTCTCTAGAGGGAAGGTATCATTGGAGCAATCAGGCAAAAAGAAGATGGTGGTTTTATTTACAGGTATTTCTTTGAGAGATCATAATAATGGATGGGTTTGTCCTTTATGTGTGAATTTCCAGATACTCCCTTGTTCATTTGTAAGTATGAAAATGATGTCCTTGCTAAATATAGATGTTTTGTGTTACTAGATATTTTCCTTCTATTCAAGAATAGTCAAGGGTAGTATTGATAAACATGCATGTTCCCTAGGTCCTGATTACATTGTTGCTCTAATAATTATTGTTGGCCCCATTTTACAGATGAAGAAAATGAGGCAGCAAGGCACTGCTACGAGTTTAAGAAATGGGTAAGTACATATTTCAATCCATATATGCTCTTCCAGATTTTGTGTTTTCTCCATCACACATTTCAAGTGATATATTCAGGGTTCGGAGAAAAACGATCACAGCTGAAGTCCATTTTGAGGGATGGAGGTAACGTATAGAAATAAAGACTTTGTCACATTCCTTTTCTTGTTCCAGATTTCATTTGCTGCTCATCACATACCGTTTTTCATACAAGTAAAAGCTTGAAATTTCACTGGCTGGAGCTTGATGGAGTTTCATTATAACTATCTAGAATGGACCAAAGTCTAATTCCTCTTCAAACAAAGATCACTGGAAATAGTCTGTTAGCGTGATTGATATATGTAGTCTAAAACATTACATGTTAGCTTTTTTTCTGTTGCAGCCTGTCAGATTATTGAGTTGCAAAAGATACTTTTTGTTTGACTGACTTAGTATTATTATTTTAGTAGTATTTTTAGTTGTGAGAATGGAAAGTCATTAATGTATTTAGAAATGGGGGGAAAAAAAGCAACCACTCATAACATTTTCACATATTTCCTGTTCAGTCATTTTTCTGTTTATTTATATGAGTAAATATTTTTATATTTTACATTTTTAGCAAATACGAAATATATAGTTTTTGTCTTGGGTATTTTAGTTCATTTTTCTGATTAAAAACATAATAATTTTTAAAGTAAAACATAAACAGTAGAGATTTGGGGGAAAAGTAAACAGTCTGTATAGGGTCCCCTACAAAATTAAAATGTACACTAACAAGCATAACACTGGTTAAACAAATAATTCTTTATTTATAAGCAATTTGATTGTATATCTAGAAAAACGAAGAGAGTTATTGGTGAAAATAAGTCTCTTAGTCAAAGTGCTTGGTAAATCATCTATATGCACAACAACTCCCAGATTGGTATTTCCCAATATACCATAAATAATGACTTATTGACACTGGTAATAAAAACAAAATATCTTAAGAATAATATAAAAGAGAAATGGGTCCTTTATGAGGACAAATATTAAATGGAGTGAGAATAAAAGGTGATTTGAACAAGCTGAAATATTTACTGTGCAACTGGATTTGAAGACTGTATTATACAGATATAAATTATTTTATACACTCAGTAGATTTTCCAAATGCACTCAATAATAATACAACACCTATTCCCATTTTTTAAAAATGTATATTTTAAAAGCAGATATGTAGTAGGCTATATTGATGTGAGGTTTTGGTTATTTTTCTGTAAAAAGATACAAAATGATTTTATACCACTGGAGGAAATTCCATTAAAATTAGGACCAAGACAAATGTGCTCATTATCCCTACTACCTAATACTGCTTTAGAAATTCTCTCCACCATAAAAATATGTTAAAAAGAAATAAGGGGGCTTCCCTAGTGGCACAGTGGTTGAGAGTCCGCCTGCCGATGCAGGGGACACAGGTTTGTGCCCCGGTCCGGGAGGATCCCACATGCCGCAGAGCCACTGGGCCTGTGAGCCATGGCCACTGAGCCTGCGCGTCCGGAGCCTGTGCTCCGCAACGGGAGAGGCCACAACGGTGAGAGGCCTACATACCGCAAAAAAAAAAAAAAAAAAAAAAAACCTATAACTTTCAGGACGGAGAAAAAATAATCATTGCTTGAAGATGAAAGCAGTGTATTCTTGGAAAACACATTAGAAACAACATAAAATGCCTTGCTATACGTGAATTCTATAAAAAGCTAGAATAAGCAGTGACTATTTAAGATATCAATAACTTTCACATGTATCAGCAAGAACCACATACAAAACATAATGAGAGAAATGATGGCATTCACAACAGTTAGTTAAAAAGAAATGATAAAATTGAGAGTTTTGAAAGAAGGTTTGAATGATAAATGGAGAGACAGTTTTGCAGAGCTGAGGATGATTGAGGTGGTGGCTGGGGTGATAAGGAAGCAATCACAATGCCCCTCTCAGATTATAAAGTCCCCAGGTTCTAGCCGTGTCACAGGGATCCCTTGTAATCATTAGGCAGGATTCCCATGTCTCATCTATGTGTCCTTTTGTATAATTCATTATAATTGAATAATTCAACACTTCCACAACGCATTATGCCCTTCCAGTCTTTGCAAAGACCTGTGTCAAAGGGAAGGGGAAAGAGGAGAAAGGCGTGCTAACACAGGAGGGGAGTTATGGGATAGGTGGTCCCCTAATGATGATGGTAGACAAAACTTTATTTCTAGAGCACAAGGGCCATAACTTACAGGCTTAATACAATCCCAATCAAAATGTGAATGGAATTTTATTTGCAGAACTCAGCATAACCATGTTAATATTCACCTATTAGAATAACATTGAAAGAATACATAATTTAAGACGAGTAAAATCATTTTCAAAAGCTTGGCATTCCAATGTCTGAATTTGCAATAATTATTAAATAATTTGCTAATGTTGCTTAAATATTATTTGCTAACTGCTTTGAACTTTAACTCCCATCTTTTGGCTTCACCACAAGGGAGAGAGACAAAAATAACATAAAACTTGCTTTTGTAGTAGAAATTAAATCTATGGTCGGGGGTAAATGCTTAACATTGCCTAAGTAGAAGGAAAGGGACGGGTTTAAGTCATCCAACATTGGTTGAGAACAATCTATGTGCCAGGTCCTGTGCTAAGCACTTCATGTTTAATTCTCATAACATTTTGCTATTGATGCTAATTATATTAAAGGAGACCAAAGATTAGAGTGGAGTTGGGATTTGAATTCAAGTTTTTCTGGCTCCCTATCCTGTGCTCCCTATCCTGTGCTCCTTACACCACCACCATGACTTATCTAAAGAATTATTTCACTGAGTACTGTTTTTTTGGTTATGTTCAGTTTTGGTGGTGTATAGAGTTTACAACTTAGATAAGTTCCTCATCTGCTTAAAACACTAGTTCCCTGGATGGTGTTGGCTGTGTTGGATGTTTTCTTCTTCTGCAGGATATAATGAATAATCTTGAGTTTTATCGTAATACAGATCTGCATTCCAATTACATTCCCAGCAGTTAATAGCTGTGTAACCTTGGATAAACTGTTTAAAAAGTTGGAGCCTCAGTTCCCTCAACATACATAAAACTTTAAGTAGTCACTTAGAAAAGAGGATAGTCTACTTTGCCATCACTCCATGCAACCATTTTGATAAAAGTCTTCACCTTCACAAGGGATTCCGTGACATTTTGGGTAACGATGATATTGTCGAGTTGCCTTTATTGTACCTTGACTGTTGGGTGTGTTTATCACCCAGCCTAGTGTAGAATGTGAAGAAACAAATCTGGTCCACATCTAGAAACATCCAAATCAAAGCCTCAAGTAAAAATAACCAAGTTAAAAGTCATAATACAGGAAAATTTGACTTTTCTGTTTGGTGGGTTAGTAGTTTTCATAGAAGTGTTGGATACACTTTCAAATGGAATCACATTATCTTGCAGAGGAATAGACCAAGAATGTATTTGATCAACTAGAATACCCTGACACCAAGTATGTTAGGAGCTGTGCTAGGTATGGAGGTGCAGAGATGACTCATATAGAAATCCTTCCGTCGAGATATTAAGAGTCTAGTTGGGGGAGAAACATAGATTAATAAATCATAACCTTTCTTGATCTACTCTGTGCCATGCAAATATATATATATTTATTTATTATATATAATTACAATGTATTATATATGTATATATATAATATATACATAATTTTTTTTCTCAATGGGGTTTTCTCAATGTTGCTGAGAGGGTAAATAACTAAATAGTGCTAAAGCTGGGACTTACACTAAGTATTTTGACACTAAAGCTGATCCTCTTTCCACTCGTTATGGCAACACTTATTTCATATGTAGTAGCAGGTATAATTCCCAATGAGACAGTCATCCTGTTCCCAGTAGGATTCATGTCTGGAAAATCCAGGCATACAGCAAGGCTTAGCTTCCCCGTAAAGAACCAGATCGCTCTCAGTCAGAGCACAGATAAGAAATGTGCTTTGTGTTAGTGTCATCTTAAAGAAAATTGCACAATGTAAAAGTTGTGAATTAAGTTTTATTCTGGGACTTACTGAGGACTATAGCCCAGGAGACAGCCTCTCAGATAGCTCTGAGGAACTTCTCTGAAGAGGTACGGGAGGAGCCAGGATACGTACACATTTTTTTGGCTGGGAAATACATGTAGTCAAGCATACATCTTGGTGAAAAATGACTGCTAACTACAAAGAACATATACTTCAAGTTAATGATTCTAGTGCTTTTCTATGTACAGGAAGATGCAAGGAGCAGGGGTCATTGAAATTCTTCCTTAGATATGCATGTTAACTATCTAGGGGCCCACGTATCCAAAGCACAGAATGTTCCATCCTTCCCCCACCCCCACCTCATCCCGAGTTCCCTTAAGGCACACTGTCAGTGGGCTACTGCAGTGGGTTGCAACTTAACCCTTTGCATAACTAGATGATGAGCAACACTCTTTGTTCTTTTTGTTTACATTAGGAATGAGTGGAGAGCTTGGAAAGTGAGAGCCACAGTATTGGGCCCTTCTGTGGAAGGTGGGTTTTACCCAGTATAAAGGGCTGTGAAGCTACAGTTGCCTCTTTGTTTCTGCCATTTCAATGGGGTCCAATGCTAAGAGAACAGTTCTTCAGAAACAATTGTTCCATTGTATATATGTGCCACATCTTCTTTATCCATTCATCTGTTGATGGACACTTAGGTTGCTTCCATGTCCTGGCTATTGTAAATAGAGCTGCAATGAACATTTTGGTACATGACTCTTTTTGAATTATGGTTTTCTCAGGGTATATGCCCAGTAATGGGATTGCTGGGTCATATGGTAGTTCTGTTTTTAGTTTTTTAAGGAACCTCCATACTGTTCTCCATAGTGGCTGTATCAATTTACATTCCCACCAACAGTGCAAGAGGGCTCCCTTTTCTCCACACCCTCTCCAGCATTTATTGTTTGTAGATTTTTTGATGATGGCCATTCTGACTGTGTGAGATGATATCTCATTGTAGTTTTGATTTGCATTTCTCTAATGATTAATGATGTTGAGCATTCTTTCATGTGTTTGTTGGCAATCTGTATATCTTCTTTGGAGAAATGTGTATTTGGGTCTTCTGCCCATTACTCAGCCATAAAAAGAAACGAAATTGAGTTATCTGTAGTGAGGTGGATAGACGTAGAGTCTGTCACACAGAGCGAAGTAAGTCAGAGAAAAACAAATACCGTACGCTAGCACATATATATGGAATCTAAAAGCAAAATGTCATGAAGAACCTAGGGGTAGGATGGGAATAAAGACACAGACCTACTAGAGCATGGACTTGTGGATATGGGGAGGGGGAAGGGTAAGCTGTGACAAAGTGAGAGAGTGGCATGGACATATATATACACTACCAAACGTAAAATCGAAAGCTAGTGGGAAGCAGCCACATAGCACAGGGAGATTGGCTCGGTGCTTTGTGACCACCTAGAAGGGTGGGGTAGGGAGGGTGGGAGTGAGGGAGACGCAAGAGGGGAGAGATATGGGAACGTGTATGTGTATAGCTGATTCACTTTGTTATAAAGCAGAAACTAACACACCATTGTAAAGCAATTATACTCCAATAAAGATGTTTTAAAAAAAAGAAACAATTGTTATTTTGGAAAGGGGCAGTTAAAGGCCTGGCTCAGAGCCTTCAGCCACTCAGAGCTGGGCAGATCTTTCACCTCCAGGGTTCCCCTGTGAGAGGTACCAGAAAAAGTTTCTTTAGAGAGTTCAACAGATTTTAAGTAGAACCAAAAGAGCCATGGGACATGTTTTGGAAGACAGAAATGAGAACATACTGCAGGTTGGAGTCAAGAGACCCAGAATTGAAAATTGACTTTGCCACTAGCTAGCTGTGTGATACTGATTATAGAACAGTTTCTGGCATTTGCATTCACTCAATAAATATTCATCCATTGAATGAAGGTCTTTGTTTCCCCCACTAGATTATGAGATCCTTGAGGGCAAGGGCAAGATTTCGTTGGTCTTTGTAAACCCAGCATCCAGTTCACTGTCTAAATCCTGTTAAGCACCACTAAATTTTGAATTAGTTATCCTTTTGTGAGTAACATTGATAAGAAAATCATTCGCCCAGTGTGGACATTGTACAGAAGATATTATTGATGTAGGCACCACATATTTTGCTCTTGCATACAGATACCAAGCAAATTATTCTTTCTAATCAGCTGAGTTTTTGAGAGCAAAGAAATCTGACTCATTATCTTTGGTAGTCCACACAGAAGCTAGTATTTATAGTACATGTAATGATTTACTGCAGCTTTTCCTTGATCTCAATCATTCAAGTGTCAGTTGTACGGTTTTTGCTTTATCTGTGCACAATCTGTACTTTTATTAAAATGTTTTCATTTTTTGAAATAAAAAAGTATCTTTTAAAGTGAAACATAACTCTAAAAATTAAGAACACAAAATAATGTTATGAAATATCTTAAAATGAAATTAAGATTCTGTACAAGTAATAGTAAGCTAGTATGTGCATTATACTAACTACTTTACATATCTTCTCTCTTTCAATACTCATAATAGCTCTTCTAGAAAAATGTTCTTCCCATAAGCACAGATGAGATTAAGACCCAGGGAAGTTAGGCAACAGCCCAGGGTCACACAGCTAGGATAAGGGAGAACCTGAACTCTAACTCAAGGTGTTTAGATGCTAACGCCCACATGGAGTGCACTGTCACTAACTTCATTATTCCCAAGTACTTCCCCCGAATCCTTTCCCCTTTTTCTCACTGATACAGACTTCCCTGGTTTTCAGGCCAGCTCCTCTTCACACTTTCAGCAGCTCCTCATCCCATAGGCCACTCCCCAGGTCCTGTGGCCCACTGCCTGTACAGTCAACACTGAGGCTTGCTAGAACAGAGGAAAATGAATAGTTTAAAGTCTTTCTGAGAACATTAAATAATTGTTACCTACACCTTCCTGAGAACTATTAAGGGGTGAGCGTCTGAAGAGGGCTCTTTGTGATTGAGTTTCTTGGAGTGAGAATGCAGATAGGGGCCTGAAGGAGAGATAGAAATTGTCCTCCTTGTGCAAAGGACTGGGGGAGGAGATGGGGTCTGGAGGATCTAGAGGCTGCTGTGGAGGGAGGAAGGGAGAGTGAGCTGCTGATCTGCAGGAAATATAGGAGATAAGGGAGGGCTCATGGTGGGTACCCAGTAAATGTCCATAAGTTTTAACTAGAGAGAGATGTGGTAAATTATGGGGAACCATATAATCAGGAAATTGCCTTCCAAGTTGAAGCTGTGACCAGGAACTTTGCCTTTGGGTTAACAAAAATCTTTCTTCTGTTTCAGAAGCTGAGTAGCCAGATCAAGGAAATGAGGCAGCAGTGATTTGAGGTGAGATAGGATTCAAGGAATAATGAATCTGGAGCTGGTAGCTAAAGCCAAGGGATAGAATATGTAGTAAGAGGAAGAGGGAAGGGAACTATGTTGCTTATTGGCACCTTTCCTCCACCATGTCAGGTAATTAATGTATATTACTCCATGAAATCTTCAGAGCCAATCTGCAAGGCAGTTGTTGTCCCCCACACGACAGATGAGGAAATAGGCTCAGAGTGATTGAATGTCTCATTAAAGGTCACACAGATTGAAAATGTCAGAGCCCAGGGTGTTACCTCTAGTTGTTTGTGCCCCAAAGAAAAAGTTTATGAGGACTCCTGGATTCTAGAGTAGGAACATGTGTTTGATAAAGGCGTCTCTACACGCTTGGTAGAGAGCAGTGTGGTTCCCTGGAACAGACCCTAGAGCAACCACAGGACTGACCCAGGATGTGTCCAGTTTCCTTAGACTCATATAATCATGTTCCAAGCCACAGCTTCCAAACCTGGTGAAGCTGAAGCAAACTCTGAGTGAGTGGACCATGGAAAGAAGCTGTGTCCTTATTCTTTAGTCAAACTCAGAGCAGGGTGACAGTTAAGACTAGTAAATCATCACTTTTCAGAATTATCTTCATACTAGAATCTTCTAGGGGAGTCATAGATCTTGGGGAAAGGCTGACTTGGGTCAGGACTATGTGTCAGAACAGCTAGGGTAGTCTTTGGATTTAGTGAGATTACACTGTGGGTAAAGAATGTCACCTGCCAGATCAGTACACAAAGGATGTTGTGGCCATTAAGCCATCAGCCACTGTACCCCCCCTCCCCATGGTGCACCCGGAGGGCATTCAGGATGTAGAAAACAGGATATCGGCCCTAGGTAGCTAAGGTGCATATCAAAGGAATGATTTCAGTGAGCCCAGACTCTTGCATTTTCCCAAACATAGAAAAGTGCTAAATTCATTAACTTGAGATATCTGGTTTTTCTTTAATTAACAGTAATCCTTTGATGTTCCGACTACCTGTTTTTTTTTTGTTTGTTTGTTCTTGTTTTGTTTTGGTTTGGTTTGCAAAAACTCCTATATATATCCTGGCTCTTCCCTTACCTCTTTGGAACAGTCCCTCAGAGCTATCTAAGAGACTGTCTCTCAGGCTTAAGTCCTCAGCATGTCTGCTGAATAAAACATAATTCTCAGCTTTTAGGTTGTGCATTTATTTTCCAGTTAAGAATACTGTGTCACTGAGGACAAGTCACTGAACATCTCTGAAGCTCAGTTTTGTAAAATGTGGATGCTCTTATCTACTGCCAGGATCTTGTGGGGAATGGAGATAATATTAGACAAGAGTTTGCCACAGCAGGTTAAGACCATGATATTAGCAGCTCTGGTTTTCGGAACATTTAAAAAATTCCAGCATACTTTGTATATAACTATGTGTGTATTTGCACATTAAAAAATATAAAGGTCTGTAATTCGTAGGCAGTAAGTAGTTTTTGTTTTCAGTTTTTTATAGTTATGATGAATGCTGCAATAAATTCATTCATTACAAAGTTGTGTTTTTTTTTTTGCGGTATGCAGGCCTCTCACTGTTGTGGCCTCTCCTGTTGCGGAGCACAGGCTCCGGATGCACAGGCTCAGCGGCCATGTCTCATGGGCCCAGCCGCTCCGCAGCATGTGGGATCTTCCCGGACCGGGGCACGAAGCCGTGTCCCCTGCATCGGCAGGTGGACTCTCAACCACTGCGCCACCAGGGAAGCCCCATTACAAAGGTTTTAATAAAACTCCTTTGCCAGCAAAACATCTAATAGAGTTCAGTTTATGTGTCAGTTTTTATGTGTGTATGTGTCGTATATACATCCTAGTTATTCTATTTGAACATATCTACATACATCAGAGATGCCTACTGAATACTTTACATTTTTTTATTTAAAAATAAAATTTATTTCCAAATCCTTAAATAAATAAGACTTATGGAAAATAAGAAAAATTTCAAAAAAGAGGAAAAATTCTTAATTTTTTGCTACTTTAAGCAACGTCCAGTGTATAACGTAATTAAGACTTAGGCCACAGAGTTACACTTCTGGAATTATGGCAGAGACCAAGTCCTACTGAAAACAACACAAAATGCTATGGTAAATAACACTGTGATCTATCCTTTTGGGAGTATTTTGTCTGAAATTATTAATTGTTCCTATAAGAAAATATGAATTGATTTTTGTTTTGTTCTAACTCAACAGTCATCATTCAGACAGCTCCAAGTCATTCTAATATTTTGTGGAAAAGGGCACTTCCTTGGCTCAGGAAGGAGGAGATTAGCAGGTAGCATACCATTAATATCCATTTTAAAGACAATGGTTCTGACAGATACTTGGTAAATGAGTGCTTCAGGTGCTCCTCCTCTGTAATACAGTCTCTTCCTCGTGGCTTTAGCATGCCATATCCACTAAATGCACAGTCTTTTCTCAAACTCTTTTTGATGATAGATTTTTCTAGAGAAAGTTGAAAAATCAATATTATTTATAGGATGTTAACTATATTCCAGGAACTGGCTTAATTTACCCCCAAATCCAAGGGAATACAAACTGTTAAATCCACAAAACAACATAGACAATTAATTACTGATTTTAGATATAAGGAAAGTGAAGCTCAGGATAAGCAACTTATCCAAGGTCGTATAGTTAGTAGCTGAAAAAACTAGAGTTGGTGTTAGGGGAAACACTGACTGAAACTGCCTGCCCTGACCAGGCAAAGACAGTAACAATTTGCATGAGTAATTTTATGACAGGAGATCCTGGTAAGGAACACGGAACTAACAAGCCACCACCAACCAGAAGAATACGGGAAAGGTGAAAAGGAGAGGAGACACCAGTCCATCTGTCCTACCATCCCCCCAGAATCCTCCTCGCAGGAATCCATCTTGGCTGGGCGGTTGTGCACACCACCAGGAAGGACCCTGAGTCAGAGTGATTGGCTAGAGACAACCCGGAAACTAACCCCATTATCATAAAACCCAAGACTGTGAGCCACATGGCAGAGCAGTTCTCCTGGGTTCCCTTACCCTCCTGCTCTCTGCCCGGGTGCCCCTTCCAATAAAGTCTCTTGCTTTGTCAGCACGTGTGTCTCCTCAGACAATTCATTTCCAAGTGTTAGACAAGAGCCCACTCTCAGGCCCTGGAAGGGGTCCCCCTTCCTGCAACATTGGAACCTAACGTGGTCAGTGGTATGCTGGTAAATGTTTAAAAACCGTCAAGGGAAGAAGGAGAGGCCCAGGAGTACATATTTTGTAGAGTTTTCTGATTTCTGTGGTGGAAATAATCCACCATAACCAATTTCAAGGGAAGGATGCATACAATCAGCTCTCAAGAGCCAGTGTGAGCCAGCTCTGGCATACCACTACAATGGGTCAGGCAGTTAAACAGTCAGCATCATAATTTCCTCACTGTAAACTGAGAATGAGAATAACTTCACTGAAGAAATGCTCTGAAGGCTTACTGGGATGACAGTGGGAGAGTGCCTAACACTGGGATTGGCCCACAGGTACTATAACAGTGACAAAAATAGCTGCTTTCTCTGTAACAATAAAACAAGATCATTACCACTTTCCTTAACTCCTGAATTGAATCTACTCTTTATGAGCAATAACTAACATATTTACCAGAATATTCCTGTGTGGGCCTTTCCCTAGAGATAAATTTAAAAATTAACATATGAACAATAATTTATAACATGTAGCACAGAAAACTATAGACTGACTGGGTTCTGTGTGGCACACCTTAACTCTTAGTTATCTGACCTTTCTGAGTTATAGCTCCTAATTAAACAGGCATCATATGAGTTACACTTCAAGTCTGGTAGGATAGTGACAGAATTTGGTGGCACATCTGGCATGGAGTCTGGTACATAGTGCAAGCACTTATATATGGTACCTGCAGACTCATATAATAATTCACACCCTGAAGCTTTCCCTGATATAGTAATTTTCACCCTGAAGTTAGGGAGGATGTTCTTCTTTCCCCCAGGGACACTGAGAAATGGAATATTTCCTGCCATATCAACAAACAAAGGATGTCACAGTCAACAACGATTTCAGCCCTCCAACGTGAGCCAGTGAGCCAAGGAAATTCAGGGCTGAAAAGAATACCTGCCATCTAGCAACCATCAGACTGCAGCCACTCCCTGTGGTGAGCCCTGAGGAAACTCAAGATGTGTCTGGATACTGGCCCCAGATGGCTGAGGTGCATATCAAAGGAATGATTTCAGTGAGCCCAGACTCTTATATCTTCCCATACATAGAAAAGCGCTAAATTCCTTAATTTGAGGTGTCTGGTTTTCTTTAATTAACAATAATCTTTTGATATTCCCGACTACCTGTCCTTTGTTGCAAAACTCCTATACATCCTGGCTCCTCCCCTCGCCTCCTTGGAGCAGTTTCTCAGAGCTATTGGAAATGCTGTCTCCTGGGATGCAGTCCTCATTTTGCCCCAAATAAAACTTAACTTGCAACTCTCACTTTGTGGATATAGTTTTTTAAGTCAATACACCAAACAAGACTAGGAGAAAAGATTGTTTCCTTACCAGTAGCATAGTGTATGCTATCAGGCAGAGACTCCATGGGACCGGTCCCCACACAGGATGCACGTACTTCCCAGGGTCACCAAGCAGCTTCAGAAATCTCACAGATTCCTGAGATTGAAAAATAAAAAATAAAAGCTCACACAACTATCTTTTTGGCCTCAGAATGTACGGTCAGTAAGTAAAATGGTTTGCATCTCCTGTTCATTTGTAGAAGCTTTTAAGTGCCTTTCTGTACAATCAGCCTATTCTGGAGTGATGCCTCATTAGCCGGCACCAGTGGTAGAGAGGTTATGACTGCAGGCTCTGATTCAGGCATTATTTTTTGGAATCTGTCTGGAAGGAAAACAACTTTTTCCTTTCATTTGATTTTATTTCAGGACCATTTTTTCCAATAAGTAGCTGTATTTTAGTTTTCCCAAATTACAGTAATGCTCTGTAGGAGATGATATCAATTAGATGTTTAGTTTATGAGCTTCTCTTTTGCTTTAATCTGATAGCTTTCAATATCAACGTAAATCTCAGAGGGAATCATCCTCAACTTAAAAAAATTTGTCTGTTTTTGCAATTACCAAGATGCCTATTTAAAAATTCCAACCATATGACCCTTTATGGATATGTGGTGTAAGACCAAAAATTTAGGCTCAATATTATGTATTACCTTGACATGTGGTGAACTGAGGAGGGTGTTGAATGACCTAACCATGAGTTCTCCTCCCCAGTTATACCATGGATAAGGTCCTTTAATCAAACAGCCTTCCTTATCAGGATGACCAGGCACAGTTCCTGCTTATCCCTGAGTAGCAGGTTTCACTTCCCTGAATGCCTAAGGAATTATTCAAACAAGCCAATCAAATCCTCCCATGGGAAACAGGGGCACCTCAGCCTCTTAATACTACAAAACCTGCTTTACACAACACTAGTTGTCTACTCTGCTCCCAAGTGCAACCACTGTGTGGCCCTGCATGGCATGAGGTGTCCTTCTCCCCCAGGTTGTGAATATAGGTGACTGATAAACTACTGTTGATTTCATCTGTTCAGTGTTGAGTGTCATGTGTTTGGCCATCCCCATAACCAAAGTGCAGGAATATCTCCCTCAGCAAAGTAGTGAATAGAAGGCAATCTTACTGCTAATTATCACTAAACCCCTGTGACATAGGTGTTTTTATTACAATTTTACTAATGTCAAGAACTTAAGATTCAAAAAAAGATAACTTTCTCCCAGTCACACAGCTAGGAAGGTGCCACACTAGGGTTTAACTCAGTCCTTTCACACATCAAAACCTGTGCTTGTGTTAGCTAACTTATCTCAAATGTCCAAAAAATTGAGAAAAAATCTGCTTATTTTAAATATCCAATGTAATAAACTTATTTTAAAGAGTCCGTATTAAAACAAGGAAGCAAATAAGCTAGATACTAGGTGCATGCACTGTAAGGTAAGCTCTTGTCAAAATGAACCCATATTTGCATGTGAATATATTTCCCAAAATGCTTTGAAAGAGGTATTGAACATTCATTCCCAGTCATTTCTATTTTTCTCCCCTGAATCTCAGTGGCTGGAGACCTGGAAAATATATATTTTTCCTAGACCTCGACCTCCTTGTCAGCAGGAATGTCAATGTTTTTATGTGTTCAGCTAAAAAGATGACCTCTTATGAGATTTGGAAGGTGTAGGGGAAGCAGCAGCCATTTTTTTCCCCAGCTACAGTGGCTTATACATTGGTTTTGGTAAACATGGGTTTTGCAGGGGCTTCTGTTTTCCCTTATCAGTCATCTGCCTCAGAAATGCAAAGGATTAATGGAGTTTGCTAGTTTTCTGTTCTCTGGGTGATAGAAGAAACTTCTATTTTTTCAATTCTGTGGCAAAGAACCTAAAAACTAGAGATGAACCCTCTATCAATTTCACTCACCTAATTCCACATATTAAATATCATCCACTGATAGCTTCATTCTTTTCCCTATATCCACTGCATCTTCAGGACTTTTCACTCATCTCTGTTAATAGATGACCAATTTATGTCTCTGTCTAAGCCCCATATTGCATGATCACTTCCCAAACTAGGTCTTCAACAAGGGATCCTTCTCAGAATCTTTACTTCTTATAGGAGGCACCTGGAAACATAATTCTTTCTCACTCTCACAAAAGTTCAAAACAAATTTCCCTGACACAATATAACTAAAACACTGATATGGTTCAGGTTGAAAACTAGTTTAAATTAACCAGATAGTTGCTGGAGATTCTGAGAAGTTTCTGGAATAAAGAGCTGGTAGGAATTCTTAAGAGGAAATTAGATTACAAACTTTGGGGAATTTCTTAGAAAAGAGAAGGGAAGCAAGGCTAACTGTTGGGACAATAATCAAGATGGGGGCTGGCTATGCAAGTCTCGAGTACACAAAAAATGGGATTGAATACTACTTCTGAGCATAGAGTTGATTACAATATTTACTTATTATCCCATAAACCCTATAGAGTCTGTAGCAATAGCCCCTCTTTTATTCCTGATATTGGTATTTCGTGTGTTCTGTCTTTTGCTCTTGGTCTGGCCAGAGGTTTATCAATTTTATTGATCTTATCAGAGAACCAGCTTTTAGTTTTATTGATTTTTTAGTATTATGTTATCAATGATAATGATTTCTACTCTTTTTCCTTCCTTTTGCCTTCTTTGAGTTTTATGTTTTCTTGCTTTAATACTTTTGAGGTATCATTTACTTACCATGAAATTCACTGATTCTAAGTGTCCAATCAGTGGCTCTTAATAAATTTACAGTTATGCAACCATCACCAAAATCAAATTTTAGAACATTTCTTCACACACACCCCCCAAATCCCATGTGCTCATTTGCACTCAATCTTCATTCTCATTCCCAGCCCCAGACAACCATTAATCTACTTTCAATCTCTGTAGTCTTGCCTTTTAGCCTTTTAAGGTCCTTTCATATAAATTTTATGATACAATATGTATTCTTCTGTGTCTGTTTTTTTTTTTTACTAGCATAATGTTTATGAGATTTATCTATGTTGTAACATTTAACAATCCTGAGATCTTTTTATTGCTGAACAGCATTTTGCTTGGATATAATTCAGGTTGCAAACATTCACAGATTGATAGGCATTTGGGCTGTTTTCAGCTTTTGGTTATTAAGAATAATGCTGTTGTAGACATTCGTCAAGTCTTTGTAAGGACATATGTTTTCATTTATCTTGAGTAAATTCCTAGGGGTACAGTCATATGGTAAATTTATGTTTAGCCATTTAATAAACTGCTAAACTCTTTTCCAAAATGACTGCTTCATTTTACATTTCCACCTACAATGTAAAAGAGTTTCAATTTCTCCACATCCTCATAAACACTTCTTGTTGTTTGTCATTTTGATTATAATCATATTCTAGTGGGTATGAAGTGGTGTAGATTTGTATTTCCCTAATGAGTAAAGATGAGTTTCTTTTTATGTGCCTATTGGATATTCATATATTGTCATCAGTGAAAAACTATTAAAATGTTTGACCAATTTTGGTTGGCTTATTTGCCCTTTTGCTATTTAGTCATATAAATTCTTTATATATTTAAGATACAAACCCTTGTCAGATATATGATTTGCAAATATTTTACCAGTGTGTGGCTTGTTTCTTCTTACTCTTCTGAAGTGCAGCTCTACTGATGTTGACGAAGTACAATTTATCATTTTTTTCTTTTTGTGGATTGGGTTTTTAGTGTTGTATTCAAGAGATCATTGCCTAACCCTAGGATATGAAGATATGAATCTATTTTTTTCCAAAAAACATTATATATAGTTTTAGCTATTACATGTAGCGTTAAGATCTGTTATGAGCTAACTTTTTGTACAGTATGAAGTAAGGGTCTAAATTTGTCTTTTTACATGTGGATTACCAGTTGTCCCAGCACCATTTTTTCCAGCTCTGTTGAGGTAGTATTGACATAAAACGGTGTGTACGTTTAAGGTGTACAACATGATGATTTGATACACTTATATATTGAAAATAATTACCACAGTAGGATTAGTGAACACATCCATCACCTTGCATAATTACCATTTCTTATTTATGGTGAGAACATTTAAGATCTACTCTCTTAGCAACTTTCTAGTATATAAGATAGTATCATGAACTATAGTCACCCTGCTGTAGTTAGCTCTCCAGAATTTATTCATCTTATAACTGGAACCTTATATTATTTGACCAACATTTCCCTATTTCCCCCTGCCCCCAACCTCTGGCAAGCAACATTCTGTTCTTTGTTTCTGAGTTCAGCTTTTTTAGATTCCACATATAAGTGATAGCATATGGTATTTGTCTTTCTCTGTCTGACTTATTTCATTTAGCATAATGACCTCAAGGTTCATCCATGTTGTCACAAATGGCATGATTTCCTTCTTTCCCATGGTCTAATAATATTCCATTGTGTATGTATATATATAAACACACATCACATCTTCTTTATCCATTCATCTATAGACAAGATACTTAGGTTGCTTCCATATCTTAGCTGTTGTGCATAATGCTACAATGAACATAGGAGTGCAGGTATCTCTTCAAGATCCTAATTTAGTTTTCTTTGGATGTAGACTCAGAAGTGGGTTGATGGATCATATGGTAGTTCTATTTTTACTTTTTATGAGGAACCTCCTTGCTGTTTTCCATGGTGCTGTACCAATTTATATTCCCACCAACAGTGCACAAGGGTTCCTTTTTCTCCAAATCCTTGCTAACACTTGTAATCTCTTGTCTTTTTGATAATAGCCATTGTGAGGTGTGAGGTGATATCTCATTGTGGTTTTGATTTGCATTTCCTTGACAATTGGTGATGTTGAGCATCTTTTCATGTACCTATTGGCCATGTGCATGTCTTCTTTGGAAGAAATGTCTACTCAGTTCCTCTGCTCATTTTAAAATCACATTATTTGTTTGTTTTTGTTTTGCTATTGAGTTATATGAGTTCCTTATATATTTTGGATATTAATCCCAAATCAGATATAAGGTTTGCAAAGACATTCTCCCATTCTATAAGTTGCCTTTTCATTTGGTTGATTGTTTCTTTTGCTGTGCAGAAGCTTTTTAGCTTGGTGTAGTACCACTTAATTATTTTTGTTTTTGTTGCTTGTGCTTTTGGTGTCGTATCCAAAAATTCTTTCCCAAGATCAGTATCAAGTAGCTTCATCCCTATGTTTTTTTCTAGCAGGTTTATCGTTTCAGGTCTTATGTTTAAGTGTTTAATCCATTTTGAGTTAAATTTTGTGAGTGGTATAAGATAAGGTTCCAACTTCATTCTTCTGCATGTGGTTATCCAGTTTTCCCAACACCATTTATTGAAGAGACTGCCCTTTTCCCATTGAGTATTCTTGGCTCCCTTGTCAAATATTTGTTGAACATATTTCTGGGCTCTCAGTTCTGTTCAATTGGTCTATGTGTCTGTTTTCATGCTAGTACCATACTGTTTTGATTAATATGACTTTGGTCAGGTTTGTTAATACTTTGTTGATAATTTTTACAAATATATTCATCCAGGAATATGGATGAAATATTAAATGTTTGGTGAAATTCACCATGAAATCATCTGGTTCTGAGCTTTTCTTTTTGGGAGGTTTTTGATTACCAATTCAATGTCCTTACTTGTAACTGGTCTGTTTATAGTTTGTATTCCTTCATGATTCATTCTTGGTATGTTGTATGTTTCTGAGAATTTATCCATTTCTTCTAGGCTATCCAATTTGTTGGCATACAGTTATTCATAGTGTTCTCTTATGATCCTTTGTATCTCTGTGATATCAGTTGTAATGTCTCCTCTTTCATTTCTCATCTTACTTATTTGCATCTTCTCTTTTTCTTAGTCTAGCTAAAAGTTTGTAAATTTCGCTATCTTTTCAAAAAACAACTCTTAGGTATGTTGATCTTTTCTATTGTTTTTCTGGTCTCTATTTCATTTGTTTCTTTCCTGATGTTTGTTATCTCTTTTCTTTTGCTAACTTTCGGTTTAGTTTGTTTTTCTTTTTCTAGTTCCTTGAGGTGAAAAGTTAGGATGTTTGTTTGAGATCTTTCTTTCTTCCTAATGTATGTGTTTATTGCTATAAACTTCCTTCTTAGAAATGCTCTTGCTGCATTCCACAGGTTTTGGTATGCTGTGTTTTCATTTTCATTTTCTTCAAGATTTCAAGTTTCTCTTTTGTTTTCTTTGACCAATTGGTTGTTCAGGGGTGTGTTGTTTAATTTCCACCTATTTGTGAATTTTCCCGTTTTCCTTCTTGATTTCTAGTTTCATACCATTGTGGTTGGAAAAGATATTTGGTGTGATTTCAGTCTTCTCAAATTTGCTAATACTTGTTTTATGACCTATCATGTGATCTATCCTCAAGTGTGTGCTTGAGAAGAATATTTATTCTGCTGCTCTTGGATGGAATATTCTGTATATGTCTGTTAGGTTCATTTGGTCAAGTTCAATGTTTCCTTATTGATTTTCATCTGTATGATCTATCCATTGTTGAAAGTGGGGTATGGAAGTCCCCTACTATTACTGTATTTTTGTCTATTTCTCCTATTAGATGTGTTAGTATTTGCTTAATATATTTAGGTGCTCCAATGTTGTGTGCATATATATTTATGCTTATTATATACCCTTGATGAATTGACCCCTTTATCATTATATAATGACCTTCTTTGTGTCTTGTCACAGCTTTTGAGTTAAAGTATATTTCGCCTGGTATAAGTATTCTATTCCTGTGCTTGCATGGAATATCTTTTTGCATCCCTTCACTTTGAGTCTATGCATGTCCTTAAAGCTAAACTGAGTCTCTTGTAGGTAGCATGTAGTTGGATCTTGTTTTTTTGTCCAGCCAGCCACTCTCAGCCTTTTGATTGAAGAATTTAATCAATTTACATTTAATGCAATTATTGCTAGGTAAGGACTTACTATTGCTATCCTATTAATTGTTTCCTAGCTGTTTGGTAGTTCCCTTGTTCCTTTTTTCCTCTCTTGCCACCTTCCTTTGTGAACTGATAATTTTATGTAGTGGTATGCTTTGACTCCTTCTCATTATCTTTTGTGAATCTGCTTTAGGTTTTTACTTTGTTGTTACCATGAGGCTTACATAAAACATCTTATAATAGTTATTTTACACTGATAAAAATTTAACTTTAATTGAATACAAAAACTCTATTGGTTTACTCCCCACCTTTTTATGTTACTGCTTTCACAATTTACCTCTTTTTTATTATGTAGTCATTAACAAGTTATTATAGCTATAGTTTATTTTAAATATTTTGTCCTTTAACCTTTATACTAGAGTTAAGTGGTTAACACACTGTCATATTAAAACATTAAGGTATCTGAATTTGAGCATATACTTACCTTTACCAGTGTGTTGTGTATTTGCATATGTTTTCATGTTACTGATTATTGTCCTTTAATTTCAGTTTGAAGAACTCCTTTCACCACTTTTTGTAAGGCAGGTCTAGTGGTGATGAATTCCCTCAGCTTTTGTTTGTCTGGGGAAATCTTTTAACTCTCCTTCATTTCGGAAGGACAACTTTGCCAGATAGAGTATTTGTGGTTGGCAGTTTTGTTTTTTTTTTCCTCTGAGCCCTTTGAGTATATCATTCCACTCTCTCCTGGCCTGTATGGTTCTACTGAGAAATCCTCTGATAGGCTGATGAAGGTTTTCTTGTAAGTTACAAGCTTATTTTCTCCTGATGCTTTTAAGATTCTCTCTTTGTCTTTGATTTTTTTTTTTATTTTCAAAACACTTTATTTCATCTGAATTTCATATGGTATAAAAGTTATTACATGCTTGAACCTGTTGCTCAAATAGCAGGTTCTTTCAGTTCCTTTTTTTTTTGGCCATACCAAGCAGCATTCGGGATCTTAGTTCCCCAACCATGGATGGAGCCTGTGGCCCCTGCAGTGGAAGCATGGAGTCTTAATCACTGGACTGCCAGAGAAGTTCCCTCTTTCAGTTTTGAAGGCCAACCTTCATTCAGCAGCAAATAATTAAGAAACAAATCATATATAATGCAGAGCATATATAGAAAATTTTCTTTTAGAAAAACAAAAAATATTTGGACATTTTATATTTAGTATAGCTTAGCAATCCAGTCTTTGTTGACAAATTTAGTTAACTGTTAGGAGGGACAGTACATATACAAGAGAATTCAGTAGCCAGCAGATATTTTAACCCTTGATTAATCAGGCAACATGTCTGACCTAATTTTTTTCTTGTATTTTTTTTAGAAGATACTCCATTTGTAAATTCAAGTTTGGTTGCCCCTTTTTAGTCTTTTTGCTCAATATTTTGAACACTTCCATTTTCTTCTTTTTGTAGAGCCTTTGAGCTTCTTCTCTCTCTTGTTTTCTCCTCTCAAATTTTTGTCTCTTAGCAGCACGCTTAGCTTGTATCTGCTCATACTCTTCCTGTGCTTTTTGATTTGATGTTTTCTTTTTATTTTTCTTTGGAATAGTAATGGAATTTATTCTTATGCTACATTGTTCTTCTGGATGAGGCTGCTCAATGCTACAGTGTTCTTCAGACAAAGCCTGGTCAGTGCTACACTGCTCTTCTGACAAAGGCTGATCAACTTGTTCTTCTGACAGAGGCTGGTCAACTTGTTCTAACAAAGACCTGTCAGCTTTTCTAAGCTGCTTCCTGAGTCTTTCCTCTTCAGCTAAATAGAGATGTTTCAGATGATCAGGGTACCAATCCGTGAACTGGGATTCCCGTGAGGTTTTAGCCTTCTTTTCCCTCCATATCAATTTCTTGTAATTTTGCTGAATTTTTAGTTTTCTTCGAAATGCAAAGCCTTGTCCCTCGCGAACGCTCCCCGCGAAGGCCTGCAGATGATTAGGTCACCACGTCCTCCGTTTCATATTCTTATTTCTGAATCCGACCAGTGAAACTCCTTCGCCACGTGACCCAAAGCTCCCTGTCTGGCCCCTTGCTGCATGCCTTACCGGCGCCATGGCACCTGTCTTTGATTTTTGACTGTTTTATTATAATATGTCTTGGAGAAGATCTCTTTCAGTTGAGTTTATTTGGGGACAGTTGAACTTCATGAAGTTGGATGTTCACATCTCTCCCCAGATTTGGGAAGTTTTCAGCTGTTATTTCTTTAAATAAGCTTTCTACTCCATTCTCCCTCTTTTCTCCCATGACTCCAATAATACACAGATTTTTAAAAATGATTTTATATCAATCACATAGTGTTTCTTTACTCTTTCCATTGTTTTTTCTTTATTCTCTGACTGGATAATTTCAAAGGTCCTGTCTTCCAACTTACAGATTCTTTCTTATTTGATCCATTCTGCTGTTGATTCTCTTTATTGCATTTTTCATTTCATTCATTGTACTATTCAGCTCGAGAATTTCTGTTTGGTTCTTTTTTATTATTTCTATCTCTGTTAAACTTCTCATTTTGTTCATTTTGTTTTCCTGGTTTCATTGAAATGTCTCTCTGTGTTTTCTTGTAGCTCATAAAGCAGCTATTTTGAATTCTTTATCAAATAAATCACAAATCTCCATGTCTTTTATGTCAGTTACTGGAAGATAATTGTGATCCTTTGGTGGTGTCTTGTTACCTTTATTTTTCATGCTCCTTGAAGTCTTGCATTTCTGTCTTCACATAGGAAGTAGCTGTCACCTCCTCCAGTCTTTCTGACTGTCTTTGGGAGAGAAATACCTTCTGTCTGCTCTGCTAGTGATTGTGAATTTTTCTCAGACCTATGGATATGCCTGCTCCATACTTCTTGCTCCCTCTGTCACAGAATATTGAGCATATATGCTTTCTTTGAATTCTGCAACATACCAGGCTGAGTGCTGACATCCTCCCTTTGCTTTCTCAAGGGCAGTGCTAAATCTGAAGTTTGTGGTCTCTCCCTGGTTCACACATTTGGACCATCTTTCTGTATGTGTTCACTAGCCATCTGCCAGGCTTGCTCTTGCCACATTCAGGCGTGCACACAGGGAGCTGGCCACAGGGTGGGGGATTGTGTACGTGAGGCGTGCTGGAGGTGCCTGTGTTTCATGGGGGGAGATCAGCAAGTCAGGTTTCACCAGTGTTTCATAGCCAGACTTCTTAATGGAGTCTGTAATGTAGTTAGTAGAATCTGTTCCCGTTTAATGCCCTCTGAGAGTCCTATCTGCTGCTCTCCCAGCTTCCTCCTTCCCCCTCCCCTGCAGTCATCAAATTAACATCTCAGTGCTCTGGATGCAGCATGAGAGAAATGGGCCTCTTTGGCAACATCCAACACAGCTGGAGAAGCTGGACAGTTACTCACATGGTCTCACATTCCCCCATGGGAGAAATCACAAGCTGAGAAAGTCTCTCTTGGCACTAAATTGTGCTGCCTTAGGAGAGAGGGGACACAGTTAAAGTCAAACTGTTCCTCTTAACCTCTCCAGTGCATCCAAACTCATATATATATTTTTTTTTTTTTCTCTAACAGTGTGTTGGAACTTCTCTTCTGGACTCCTGCACTCATGGACTTCCATGAAGGCTCCCTTTCTATGCCTGATTGTCTAACACAGTGTATTCCAAGGGCCTATAAACCATGGCTGAGAGGGACTTGTGCCAGTTCATGGGCCACTGTAGGGTCCACAACCAGGACCAAGGTCTATATGCCTATTACCCAATGCACAAATGGGCAAATACACTCTCAGGTCCCTTGGTGTATGGTGTTGGATTCTACAGCTCCCACAGAAGCACTCTTGTCTGTGGGTGGATGCCAAATTGTTGTTATTGAGGGGGGATATGAGCAAGGGACATCTTACTCGGGCATTTTGCTGATGTCACTCTTCCCAGCACCATTTGTTGAGAAAACTATCCTTTCCCCATTGAATTGCTTTAGCATCTTTGTTAAAAATTAATCATAAATGTAAGAGATTATTTCTGAACTTTCAAAATTATTCCATTGAACTGTATGTCTTTATGCCAGTAAAAGTGTTTGATGACTGTAGATTTATAAAAAACCTTTTAAACTGAGTGATATAAATCCTCCAACATTTTTCTTTTTTTTCAATATCGTTTTGCCAATTTTAGGTCTCTTGTTTTCTGTATTTTGAATCAGATTGCCATTTTCTGTAAAAAGGGCTACTTGAATTTTTGTGTCAGGGTAATGGTGGCCTAGTAGAATAAAGTTGGGAGTGTTCCCTCCTCTTCAATTTTTTGGAATAGTTTGAGAAGGATAGATATTAGTACTTCTTTATAAGTTTGGTAAAATTCCCCTGTGAAGCCATCTGGTCCTGGACTGTGTTTGCTGGGCATTTTAAAATTACAAATTCAATTTCAATTCTAGTAATTGGTATGTTCAAATTGTCTGTTTCTTCTTGATTCAGTCTTGTCAGATAGTATGTTTCTAGAAATTTGTTCATTTCTTCTAGGTTGTGAAGTTTGTCGGCATATAACTATTCATAGTATTCTCTTATGATTTTTTTTGTATCTCTGTGGTATCAGTTGTTATTTCTCCTTTTTCATTTCTTATTTTGTTTATTTAGGTCCTCTCTTGATAAGCCTGACTAAAGGTTTATAAATTTTGTTTATCTTTTCAAAAAACCACTTCTTGGTTTTATTGATCTTTTCTATTGTTTTTTAGCTTTATTTTATTTATTTCCTTTCTGATCTTTATTATTTCCTTTCTTCTGCTGACTTTGGGCTTTGCTTGTTCTTCTTTTAGGTGATAGGGTAGGTTGTTTATTTGAGATTTTTCTTGTTTCTTGAGGAAGGCCTGTGTCACTCTAAACTTCACCCTTAAAACTGCTTTTGCTGCATCCCATAGATTTTGCAAAGTTGTATTTCCATTTTCATTTGTCTCAAGGTGTTTTCTGATTTCCCCTTTGATTTCATCATTGACCCATTGGTTTTTTAGTAACATGTTGTTTGGTCTCAATGTGTTTGCTCATTTCCCATTTTTCTTTCTGTAGTTGATTTCTAGTTTCATATCTAAGTCTTTCTTTTTTATCTTAGTCAATGTAAGTTTTTCAAGGTTGTTTATCTTTTCAAAGAACCTGTTTTGATTTCATTGATTCTCCTTTGCTTTCCTGTTTTCTCTTTTGTTTATGGCTAGTCAATCTTTATCATTTCCTAACTTCTGCTAGCTTTGGGTTTAGTTTTCTCTTCTTTTTCTAATTACTTAAGGTGGAAAGTTATGCTATTGACTTGAGATCTTTATTATTTTCTAGTATAGGTATTTACAGCAATAAGTTTCCTCTCCGAGCACTGCTTCCACTGCATCACTATAATTTTTGGTATGTTGTGTTTTCATTTTTATATATTTCAAAGTATTTTAAAATTTCACTTGTGATTTTTTCCTTTTACTCACTGGCTATTTAAAGTGTGTTGTTTCATTTTCAGATATTTGTATATTTTCCAGTTTTTCTTGTATTAGTTTCTCATTTCATTCCATTATGATCAGAGAGAGTACTTTGTATGATTTCAACATTTTAAAATTAATTCAGACTTGTTTTGTGATCTAACATATTGTATATTCTGGAGAATGTTTCATATGCACTTAGGTTTATCCTATTCTGGGTTCACTAAGCTTATTGAATCTCTATATCTTTTGCCAAATTTGGGGAGTTTTCAGCCATTATTTCTTTGAATACTTTCCAGTCCCGCTCTCTCTCTCCTCTCCTTTTGGGACTCTGATGATACAAATGCTAGCTCTTGTTTTATTGTCTCATAGGCCACTGAAACTCTCCATTTTGTCAGCCCAATGTCTCTCTGTTGTTCAGTTTGGGTAAATTCTATTGATCTGTTTTCAATTTCACTAATTTTATCTTCTGTCATCTCCACTCTAATTTTGAGCCCTGGAGGGACTCACTGAATATGAGAGGTTTTTTAAAAATTTGTTTATTGTGTTTTTCATTTCTATAATTTCTATTTATTTCCTTTTCATAGATTCTATTTTTTTGCTGAGATTTTCTATTTTTTCATTTGTTTTAAGAGAATTTATTATTTTTTTGTTGAAGCATCTTTGTGATGGCTGATTTAAAATTCTTATTAGAAAGTTACAAAATCTGGCTCATCTCAGTCTTATTGTCTGTTGATTGTCTTTTCTTATTTGTGTTGTGATTTTTCTGGCTCTTGGTATGACATTTGATTTTCTATACGGGACATATTAGATATTATATTGTGAGGCACTAGATCTTATTTATTTAATCCTCCTCCTTTTAAACCTAGTGTAGCTTCTGTCAAGGTATAGCACAAGGGCCAGGTGAGTGTGTATGTTCAGCTCCTGCTGGGCCCTACCTATAGTACCCTGGCAAAAGTAAGTACTCACTAACACTGCCTCATTGCAAACTGCTGGAGTGGAAATTCAGCTTCCTCCTTTGATCCCACTAACTTCTTCATGATGGTAATAGGGTACCAACTTTCGCTGTATCTGTTTCCTCTGAGTGCTGGTGTAAACCCAGATCCCAATTTGGCCTTTTTGACACAATGTTATGGGTAGCAGGAAAGTGGAGTGCCAACTACCTTCACATCACAATATCATTCTGTCTCATTGATGCTGGGTGGGGAGGTGGAGGCTTCAGCTCCTCAGCCAGCCCTGCTGCCACTGGCAGGAATGGCAGGTGAAGCATAGTGGTGACTAGCTCTACCTTGAACTCCCTTAGTAAGTCTCTTTGCTTCTGTATGTGTTTGGACATCCAGCTCACTACTGGACCCCACTGACAACATCCTGGCAGGAGAGTCTGCATTGCCTGCTTCCACCAAGTGAGGGGTGGGAGATCAGCTCCCCTTCACACCATCCAGAAGTACAAGCCCTGCATGGGAATCATTAGAACATCACAGCCTGCTCCCTTCAAATAGAAGTGGAGGATCATTTTACTTCTTGGCACACTGAAACTATTCAGTGGGGCAATAAGAGCACTACCTGCTTCTTCCAGGTGGGAAATGTAACATTAGCTCTCTGCTCAGCTTCACCAATACCACTGGGTTAGAGAATTACAGGACTGTCACTGTAGGGAGAGGTGGGTGCAGTTTTTTCTTTGATGTTTGGCTGGAGTAGTGCCGATATTGCCAAAAAGGTTTTCTATTGTTAGGGCACACTTTTCTGGTCCTTTGGATAAGAGGAACAGCTTTTTTCTTGAAGCTTTTTGTCTATGCCTGTTAGCAGTTCTGGGTTGGAGGCTTCTGCAGAGCTCTGTCTGTCTGGAATATAATGGAGACGATAAGGAAACTCGGGAAATCACTACCTGTGTCGTTCCTTGAGTCTCAATGTCCCTAGGCAGCCTGATTTTTTTCCACCTTTCAGGTGTGTTCATATTTACAGTGTTATGTCTAGATATTTTTAGTTATAAGAAGGAGAACCTTAAAGCAGTGGGGCTGCTCCATCTTGCATATATCACAAATTTTGAAAACATTATATTTTCATTTTTATTCAGTTCCAGATATTTTTAAATTTGTCTTTAAACTTCCTCTTTGACTCATGGGTCATTTATAAATGTGTGCTTTTGTTTGAATATAGTTAGAGATTTTCCCAGATACCTTTCTGTTATTAATTTCTGGTTTAATTGTGCTGTGGTTGAGGAATATATCTTATATTCTTTCTATTCTTTTAAATTTGTTAAGCTTTTCTCTTTTATGGCTCAGATGAAGGCCTATCTTCTTTAAATGTTCAATGTGTACCTAAAAAGACTGTTTATTATACTGTTATTAGATGGGGCGTTCTACAAATATCAATTAGGCCAAGTTGGTCAGTGATATTGTTTGGGTCTTTTACAGCCTTGCTGATTTTCAAACCACTTGTTTTATTGATTGCTGAGAGAAGAGTGCCAATTCTGAAAGTTTAATTATGAATTTCTGTAGTTCTGCTTCATGTTCTATCAGATTTTGCTTCATGCACTTTGAAATTTTGTTCTTAGTGCACACATATTTAAGATTGTTATTCCTTCTTTGTGAATTAACCCTTTTATCATTAGCTACTGTTCCTCTTTATGTCTGATACTTTTTCTTGTTCTGAAATTTGCCTTCACTGATATTATTTTAACTATTCCAGCTCTCTTTTGATTAGACTTTGCATGGCGTCTTTTTTCTATCTTTTACTTTTAGCCACCCATGTAATTTTATTTAAGGAGTGTTTCTTATAAAAGGCATATAGTTTAATATTTTTTCCTTTACCTAATCTGACATCTATTTGTAATTAATTTGTTTTGAACATATATATTTAATATAATTATTGTTATATTGGATTTAGCTCTACTATTTTATTGTATTTTTGTTGTTTTTCCCCTGCGTTTTAAACTTTTCTGTTCATTTCCTCCCTTATTTTATGTTATTTGAATAGTTTTCATATGAGATTTTATTTATCTTTTGTTTTTTTAACTATCTCCTTATATTAAGATTTTTAGTGGTTGTTCTAGGGATTCAAATGTATATACCTTACTTTAAAAAATCTACTTCAGTTAATGTTTTACCATTTCAGGTAAAATCACCTCCCCTTTATAGTTGTTGTAAGTCTTACATCTACATACTGTGGTAACCCCACCAGTTAATGTTACATGTTTTTGCTTTTTATAGCCATATATATTTTGAAAAATTTAAGAAGAGAAAAATAGTCTACTATATTCATCCAGAAATTTACCATTTCTATTTTTATTCATTCTGAAGTTCAAAGTTTTCTACCCCTATCATTTTCTTTCAGTCTAAAAAGTTTATTAGCATTTACTTTAGACTTGTTTTTCTAGCAGCAAACTCTATTAGTGTTCTCTTTATCTGAGAAGGTCATTATTTAAATGTCATTCGTTTAAGGGTATTTTTTGCTGAATGTAGAATTCCAGGTTGACAATTATTTTCTTTCAGAATTTTCAAGGTATTGCTACACTCTATTCTGGCCCCAATGGTTTCCTAGGAGCAGTGCACTGTTATTTGAATCATTATCCCCTTATATGTGTTGCATTATTTTTTATTGGCCATTTTCAAGGTTTTTTTTAATCTTTGGTTTTTAGAAGTTTGATTTTGATTGTTCTGGGCATGATTTTCTTTGAGTTTATAATCTTTGTGGTTCACTGAGCTTCCTGAATCTGTATATTTATGTATTTCACTTATTTGGGGAATTTTCAGAAATTATTTCTTGAAATGTATGTTCTGCACTAGTATCTTTTCCCTCTCCTTTTTAGAGTCCAATGAATACCACAATTTATGAGTCTCTGCTTATTTTATTTCCATCTTTTTTTCTCTTTGCTTATGTGATTGGATGTTACTTAGTCTGTCTTTATCATTTCTGTTCTTCTACTGAGCCCATCTAGTGAACTTTTAAATATCTGATATTGTATTTTTGATTTATGAAATTTCCATTTGGTCTTTAAAATAATTTATATTTCTCTGCTTAGAACATCTGTCTTTCCTTTCATTTCAACAGCATCTACCTTCACTTCACCTTCACCCATGGAGGATGGTTGTAATACCTTCTTTAAAATCTTTATCTGACAACTCCAATATCTGGGTCACCTTGAGGTTGGCACATGTTGAATTTTCCCTTACACTTTTTTTCAAACTTTCCTTGTTCTTGATATGTAGTATATTTTTGGATTGTATTCTTGACTGTATAGTTGTATTGTATTCTGAATATTATATTGTTTGACTTTGGGTCCTATTAATATCCTCTGGAGAATACTTTTTTGTTTGTTTGTTTGGTTTAGCTAGAAATGGTTAGGTTTAAAGTAAAAATCCTATCTCACCTTTGGATGATTATTCCATTTTAAGTTCAATTTGCAAAGAAATTGCTATGCTGTTTTGACTGTCTCACACATGCACCTCTCAGGATTTAGTCTGAGACTTGAGTGGTGGTTTATGGCATAGTTAAGTTCAAAGTATCTTACTATGCTGCTTTGGGTCTATGCTGTGCATGTGCAACTTAACAATAAGCCTGAAATGTATAGAAATTTCATTCACAGAATTAGGATATTCCCTTCTTGCACACTGTCCTCTCCAAGATTCCCCTCTCCATATTCTCTGGCTTCCAAAGACCCCTGTAACTAATCCTCTGTCCATAAAGGTAGAGGTTCTCTTGGGTTTTTAATTACCCATGCCACCACAGGGGAATTCTGTGGATGACAATTCTCTTTAGCTGTGAGTGGCACAGGGCTTTCAGGTAAGACATGACCTCTTCTTTCCCAGATAACAGCTGTTATTGAGAAGCTGCTCTCTTTGAAAAATGGACCCTATTTGAAGGGCAGAACAGAAGAAGTGGCTCTGTTTCCCAAGTCCTTTAAACTCTGTAAGGTACCCATCCACCTTGTACTGTCTTTTACTTTTGTTGTTTAGGTCACATGCTCCGTCTTCACCAGTAGAAATTTAGAAAGACAGAACCCAATCTTGTTGGTTTCACAGAAGAGCCTTTTCGTTTTGGTCAAGAATACTTTATAGGGATGCTATGCCCTGTGAGGTGCCTATATTTTTCAGGAAAAATAGTATTGGAAATGGATGACTATCTTAGGAACAAAGACATCTGTATCTCAGCAATTCTAACATAACTGAATTGCTTTTATCATCCAAAACTGAATATTTATCTACATGCTGTGAAATGGAAAATGGTCCATTGCACTCAGGTTCTTAACTGCATGACAAAAAATTGTACCTAGCAGTATAATAAAATCTGTTTCCATTTTTAAATAACTAAATATATATTTTTAATTTCCTCAATATTAAAAGCTAATTTGGAAAAATATCCCCTTACATGAGTCTACAGCAGATATCTCCTCCTCATGCCTAAGTCCTTGAGCTAGAATTTAAACTCTGTAACCTCTCCCCCACCCGCACTCTCTACAATAGCCTCTTTGAGAATAATCCTGATGGTCACTACTTTTGGATATATTGTAATTTAAAATCTTTATCTTTTTCTCTCTTTCTGGAACACGCTATCTACAGTTAGTCATCAAAACTTTCTTTTTAAACAAAATAATCTCTTGTATCCAAGGGCAAGATGCAAATGGAAATCAGTGGCTAAGCATAAAATATACTTTTGAAGAACAATATAGTTCTGTTTCCCATTATCCATTTCACTTCACCAAACTTGGAATCCAAGGTTCCACTATTTTTCCTAAATATTATGCTGGAGCATAGAAATTTTACTGACAAAATGTGTAGCTCCAGGACAGACTTGGGCCAGAGGCACAGAAATAATTTTTAAAAATTTAACATTGTCTGTTCATTCATTCCAGACAGCCTGGATGGGCACGCACACACGCATGTGCATTACAGCAAAAGAATCTCATATAAATTCTACGTTGGGAATGTTTGTTTATGGAAGATGCTGTGTTAAGCAAACAGGGATGTTGGAAACCTCTGAACACTGATTTTAAACCAATTACCTCTGAACTGATTTTCACAGAAATATTGATACTAATACTTATTGACTACTTAGGATATGCCAGCACTGCTTTAAGTACTTCATGTTCAGGGACTGACTTAATCCGTACTTCAATGTGGGCACTATTACTTTTTAAATATCACACATGGGTACATGGGGGACCTTAGTCAATTTACACAACCAGCAAATGGTGGTGCTGAGATATGAATCCAAGCACTAGTCTGGTCCCCATATCCACAATCTTAGCCTACTACAGGACACTATTTCCTTCTTATTTGTGAAAAGAAGAAACTGAAAGACATTTTAATACAGAAATACAGACATGGTAAGAACATAACACTTTCTCTTATTAAACCATTCTCTTTCCCTCCCCTTTGCTGCCACAGTCCATCAAATCCATGCTATGTGATATTGCACACTTCTAAATTCAAGTGCTCCTTTGACATTCTTTGACTACAACCTCAAAATAAATGGATACTCTGGGAGAGACACAGTTAATATCAGAGACAAAGAGTCTTTTTGGCATGTTAAAGGAGCTGTAGCCCTTGGAGGCTCTCCAGAAAGTGGAAGTGATTGACTATAGCAGTTTCTCCTGAAAACAAAATGTCTTGGTTGTCAGATAACCTGCAAAGGGTGTATTAGGGAAAATGGATCCTAAATTCATTCTTAAGGCAGGGGTGGATAAAGGAGCAGGGATGGAGGGTAGAGCGTGGGGGGCAGACATAAAGGGAAGGTGGGCATCTCTGTGTGAGGGCTTAATTGTTTCTACCCCACACAAAATACATCACTACTTCTTTGGATTCCAAAAATACTAGGTCCCTTAGCACTGGACAGTGTCTGCACAGTAGAGGGCTGCCACTCCTGGGGTGGTGATTTGTGATGACAGGTGATTCATGAAGAAAAAGTACAGGAGGTTACAGGGTACTGGACATGGAGTTACAGCAAAGGGACAGGTTGGAGACCCTGTTTTTTTTTTTTTTTAATTCTTTGGATGGCAGGCAGGGACTTTGGGAGGCAGAGGAGGATGGGAGGGTTGAAGGGGGTGGGCTTCTCTGTGTAACTGGCATTATAGGTTATTTCTGTTTTACTATGCTCATGTGGGAATAAATGACTCTTCATTTGAATTTTTATGGATTTTCACAAATAGTTTATAATATTCACTTGGTAAAGAATTTAGTAATTTTCCAAGGGAATTAAGTGTATTGATCAATAGATTCTCCATCCATTTTTACCTAAGTGTAGCACATTGTACACACTGTTCTGTACCTTGCTCTTTGGAATTAGCACTGTAACCGTAGACAACCAGAAAAAAACCCTAAATGTTTACCAGTGTGGGTGGTGATTAAGTGAATTATATTATAACCATGAAATTGGATATCATGGAAACATTAAAAATGATGATGCAGGCATATATTACTTGACATAAAAGTATATTCACCTTCTAAAGCCAAATGAAAAAAGTGACTTTTGAAATAGAGAAATGTGTTTGTGTGTGTGTATGTGTGTGTGTCTGTCTGTGTGAGTGTGCATGCATGTGCATAGCCAGAAGTTTGGAAAGATACACAAACACAATCATGGCTGACTGTGGACATCTCTGAATGAAGGCATTATAGATTGCTATACTTTGCCATTTTTATGTGCATTTTATTATGTTTATGTTTGCTACCATGTGAACAAATTGCATATGTGATTGTTTACTTCTGATTATAAGTCTTTCACAGAATTAAAAAATCAGCAAATAAGACCAAGATCTTATTCGGGCTCAGAAGAATTAAATTGGAAATAGAATTTGGGATTTCTGTGAAGGGTTTTCTTGCTCCTCAGAAAGGACACACAGGAGAGAGCAGCCTTCTTTTTCTGCTGAATGCAGTTGTGCCTAGATTTGATGCCTGGAACTCTTATGGCAGAGGAAAGCGTCATAAGTGAAATATCTTTTGATGTCAGAAAGCTCAGTTCTTTGACCCTCTGGAGACAGAAACCATCTATCTGCCAGCTTCAGGGAATCTTTCCAGACTTGCTGAAAAGGAGCCAGCCAAAACTTTGGCTTCACAAGGAACCTATCCAGGATTGTACAATTCCCCCCAATATCCACTGGAGGTCGCTACTCCATTGCTGCTATCATTTGCCATTTTCCAGTGAGAGTAAATGTGAATCATTTACAGCCTATTATTTATTATAAGTGCTCATAGCACAGAGCACATAAATGTAAAATAAAATAGGTCCAGGATTTAGTTGTATGGACAAAAAGGTAAAATAGAAATTGTAATGTTCCTGCCACTGGCCTTATTTCCCCCATCCCTGGCCTGAAGACTCCTGGGGTCCTGGTATGCTTCCCTCCACACTCATGCATGGCTGACAGAGGCACAGTGTGAATGCTCTTCCTGGAATGGCGTGTACTATTCAGCAACTCTATGTAAAGGATGCCATAATCCAGGACTGAGGGATTATTTCCAGCTGTGAAGTGCAAAATGGCTTATTCTAGACAAGATTATTAACTGTTTGCTCACATATTCCACCACCTTCATGTGTAACTTTTCAATCCAGGCCTAACTGCAAAGCCCTTTCTCTTTCCTGAAAATAAGAGCTCAAAAGTGTGGAACACAGAAAACTGGTGACACCCAGAATAATTTTAGTGCTACTTGGACACTAAAAGCTTAATAGAAGGGCTTCCCTGGTGGTCCAGTGGTTAAGACTCTACACTTCTACTGCAGGGGGCATGTGTGTGGCATGGCCAAAAAAAAATTAATAGTAATATATGTGTTTTATTTGGCAGTAAACATATAGCTAATCACAGTCACTTCAAGGCCTTGGTGGGATGATGAGGAGTGCGTTGACATTACACACTCCATGGAATATCACCATAAATTTTCCTCTAATATCTCTGCTCTTTCTCCCAGATTTCTTCCTTTATTGGCAATTGACCAGTTTCTCTCTCCCCACTCTCACTCTTTCTCCCTGTCTTCCTCTCAATCCTCCCTCCCTTATCATACTTCTTGATTCTCCAGGAATAGAAGCTGCCTCTCCTTCCTTCCCCTCTATCATCTGTTTTTCCAGAAGCCAACTCTAAGTGTCTCATTTGCATACTTTCTACCAGAAACCATTTCTGCAATAAAGGACTCTCCTCAGAATACAGTTTTTTGGATGACAGCAGGACAACTGTAAACAGCAATGAATTTTCCCTCTTAGAAAGTGTTCAAATAAATTACCCTGTCCCCAAAAGACAGAAAACATAACTACATTTCAGGAAGAATAATGCCATACTTAATCTCATTGGGGTGTTGTGAACATCTTGCCACAGGATCTGGGGAGATGTCTCAGGGGTGATAAATTGGCTGATAGTATTGAGAAGAAATGGGATGTAAACTCCATAAAACTATGTCAGAGAGAAAAGGAAAGGGACGATTTTTGGTAGATAATTAAGCTGAGGAGCACCTGCACGGCCTGCTCAGCAGCCTTTGTGGGCCTTGGCATGGTATGACTGTGGGTTTCCATCCTAAGTGTGTGACATAGCACTTCTCTTACTTTGTGCGTGTCTCCAAACTTCTCAGATCTCAGTTTACTCATCTTGAAAAATGGAAATGGTATTATGCATTCTTGATTGTCTTATGAGAATTAGATGAGAGAATACATATGAAATGTTAAGTAGTACGGACATCAATTCATTTCACTCTTTTCATTTCAGTTTAAAATTTAAAATGTAAAAAAAACTTTTAAACATCTTATTGTATTTATTTATTTATGTATTTATTTATTTACATCTTTATTAGAGTATAATGGCTACACAATGGTGTGTTACTTTCTGCTTTATAACAAACTGAATCACTTAGACATATACATATGTTCCCACATCTCTTCGCTCTTGCACTTCCCTCCCTCCCACCCCTCCAGGTGGTCACAAAGCACCGAACTGATCTCCCTGTGCTCTGCAGCTGCTTCCCACGAGCTATCTACCTTACATTTGGTAGTGTATATATGTCCATGCCTCTCTCTTTCTTTGTCACAGCTTACCCTTCCGCCTCCCCATATCCTCAAGTCCATTCTCTAGTAGGTCTGCGTATTTATTCCCATCTTACCCCTAGGTTCTTCATGACATTTTTTTCCTAATATTCCATATATATGTGTTAGCATACGGTATTTGTCTTTCTCTTTCTGACTTACTTCACTCTGTATGACAGACTATAGTTCTATCCACCTCATTACAAATAGCTCAATTTCGTTTCTTTTTATGGCTGAGTAATATTCCATTGTATGTATGTGCCACATCTTCTTTAGCCATTCATCCAATGATGGACACTTAGGTTGTTTCCATCTCCGGGCTATTGTAAATAGAGCTGCAATGAACATTGGGGTACATGACTCTTTTTGAATTTTGGTTTTCTCAGGGTATATGCCCAGGAGTGGGATTGCTGGGTCATATGGTAGTTCTATTTGTAGTTTTTTAAGGAACCTCCATACTGTTCTCCATAGTGGCTGTACCAGTTCACATTCCCACCAGCAGTGCAAGAGTGTTCCCTTTTCTCCACACCCTATCCAGTATTTATTGTTTCTAGATTTTTTGATGATGGCCATTCTGACTGGTGTGAGATGATATCTCATTGTAGTTTTGATTTGCATTTCTCTAATGATGTTGAGCATTCTTACATGTGTTTGTTGGCAGTCTGTATATCTTCTTTGGAGAAATGTCTATTTAGGTCTCCTGCCCATTTTTGGATTAGGTTGTTAGTTTTTTTCTAATTGAGCTAGATGAGCTGCTTGTAAATTTTGGAGATTAATCCTTTGTCAGTTGCTTCATTTGCAAATATTTTCTCCCATTCTGAGGGTTGTCTTTTGGTCTTGTTTATGGTTTCCTTTGCTGTGCAAAAGCTTTGAGGTTTCATTAGGTCCCATTTGTTTACTTTTGTTTTTATTTCCATTTCTCTGGGAGGTGGGTCAAAAAGGATCTTGCTGTGATTTATGTCATAGAGTGTTCTGCCTATGTTTTCTTCTAAGAGTTTGATAGTTTCTGGCCTTACATTTAGGTCTTTAATCCATTTTGTGCTTATTTTTGTGTATTGTGCTAGGAAGTGATCTAATCTCATACTTTTACGTGGACCTGTCCAGTTTTCCCAGCAGCACTTATTGAAGAGGCTGTCCTTTCTCCACTGTAAATTCCATCCTACTTTATCAAAGATAAGGTGACCATATGTGCATGGGTTTATCTCTGGGCTTTCTATCCTGTTCCATTGATCTATCTTTCTGATTTTGTGCCAGTACCATACTGTCTTGATTACTGTAGCTTTGTAGTATAGTCTGAAGTCAGGGAGCATGATTCCTCCAGCTCCGTTTTTTGTTCTCAAGATTGCTTTGGCTATTTGGGGTCTTTGTTTTTCCATACAAATTGTGAAATTTTTTGTTCTAGTTCTGTGAAAAATGCCAGTGGTAGTTTGATAGGGATTGCATTGAATCTGTAGATTGCTTTGGGTAGTAGAGTCATTTTCACAATGTTGATTCTTCCAATCCAACAACATGGTATATCTCTCCATCTATTTGTATCATCCTTAATTTCTTTCCTCAGTGTCTTATAATTATCTGCATACAGGTCTTTTGTCTCCTTAGGTAGGTTTATTCCTAGATATTTAATTCTTTTAGTTGCAATGGTAAATGGGAGTGTTTTCTTGATTTCACTTTCAGATTTTTCATCATTAGTGTATGGGAATGCAAGCGATTTCTGTGCATTAATTTTGTATCCTGCTACCTTACCTAATTCATTGATTAGCTCTAGTAGTTTTCTGGTAGCATCTTTAGGATTCTCTATGTATAGTATGTCATCTGCAAACAGTGACAGCTTTACTTCTTCTTTTCTGATTTGGATTCCTTTTATTTCCTTTTCTTCTCTGATTGCTGTTGCTAAAACTTCCAAAACTATGTTGAATAACAGTGATGAGAGAGGGCAACCTGTCTTGTTCCTGATCTTAGTGGAAATGCTTTCAGTTTTTCACCATTGAGGACAATGTTGGCTGTGGGCTTGTCATATATGGCCTTTATTATGTTGAGGAAATTCCCTCTATGCCTACTTTCTGCAGGGTTTTTATCATAAATGGGTGTTGAATTTTGTTGAAAGCTTTCTCTGCATCTATTGAGATGATCATATGGTTTTTCTCCTTCAATTTGTTAATATGGTTTATCACATTGATTGTTTTGCGTATATTGAAGAATCCTTCCATTCCTGGAATAAACCCCACTTGATCATGGTGTATGATCCTTTTAATGTGCTGTTGGATTCTCTTTGCTAATATTTTGTTGAGGATTTCTGCATCTATGTTCATCAGTGATATTGGCCTGTAGTTTTCTTTCTTTGTGACATCCTTGTCTGGTTTTGGTGTCATGGTGATGGTGGCCTCATAGAATGAGTTTGGGAGTGTTCCTCCCTCTGCTATATTTTGGAAGAGTTTGAGAAGGATAGGTGTTAGCTCTTCTCTAAATGTTTGATAGAATTCACCTGTGACGGCATCTGGTCCTGGGCTTTTGTTTGTTGGAAGATTTTTAATCACAGTTGCAATTACAGTGCTTGTCATTGGTCTGTTCATAATTTCTATTTCTTCCTGATTCAGTCTTGGCAGGTTGTGCATTTCTAAGAATTTGTCCATTTCTTCCAGGTTGTCCATTTTATTGGCATAGAGTTGCTTGTAGTAATTTCTCATGATCTTTTGTATTTCTGCTGTGTCAGTTGTTACTTCTCCTTTTTCATTTCTAATTCTGTTGATTTGAGTCTTCTCCCTTTTTTTCTTGATGAGTGTGGCTAATGTTTTATCAATTTTGTTTATCTTCTCAAAGAACCAGCTTTTATTTTTATTTATCTTTGCTATCGTTTCCTTCATTTTCTTTTTCATTTATTTCTGATCTGATATTTATGATTCCTTTCCTTCTGGTAACTTTGGGGTTTTTTTGTTCTTCTTTCTCTAATTGCTTTAGGTGCAAGTTTAGGTTGTTTATTCGAGATGTTTCCTGTCTCTTAAGGTAGGATTGTATTGCTATAAACTTCCCTCTTAGAACTGCTTTTGCTGCATCCCATAGGTTTTGGGTCGTCGTGTTTCCAATGTCATTTGTTTCTAGGTATTTTTTGATTTCCTCTTTGATTTCATCAGTGATCACTTCGTTATTAAGTAGTGTATTGTTTAGCCTCCATGTGTTTGTATTTTTTACAGCTCTTTTTCTGTAATTGATATCTAGTCTCATAGCGTTGTGGTCAGAGAAGATACTTGATACAATTTCAGTTTTCTTAAATTTACCAAGGCTTGATTTGTGACCCAAGATATGATCTATCCTGAAGAATGTTCCATGAGCACTTGAGCAAAATGTGTATTCTGTTGTTTTTGGATGGAATGTCATATAAATATCAATTAAGTCTATCTTGTTTAATGTATCATTTAAAGCTTGTGTTTCCTTATTTATTTTAATTTTGTTTGATATGTCCATTGGTGAAAGTGAGGTGTTAAACTTCCCTACTGTGAATGTGTTACTGTCGATTTCCCCTTTTATGGCTGTTAGTATTTGCCTTATGTATTGAGGTGCTCCTATGTTGGGTGCATAAACATTTACAATTGTTATGTCTTCTTCTTGGATCGATCCCTTCATCATTATGTAGTGTCCTTCTTTGTCTCTTCTAATAGTCTTTATTTTAAAGTCTATTTTGTCTGATATGAGAATTGCTACTCCAGGTTTCTTTTGGTTTCCATTTGCATGGTATATCTTTTTCCATCCCCTTACTTTCGGTCTGTATGTGTCTCTAGGTCTGAAGTGTGTCTCTTGTAGACAGCATTTATATGGTCTTGTTTTTGTATCCATTCAGCCAATCTGTGTCTTTTGGTGGGGGCATTTAGTCCATTTATATTTAAGGTAATTATCGATATGTATGTTCCTATTCCCATTTTCTTAATTGTTTTCGGTTCGTTATTGTAGGTCTTTTCCTTCTCTTGTGTTTCTTGCCTAGAGAAGTTCCTTTAGCATTTGTTGTAAAGCTGGTTTGGTGGTGCTGAACTCTCTCAGCTTTTGCTTGTCTGTAAAGGTTTAATTTCTCCATCAAATCTTAATGAGATTCTTGCTGGGTAGAGTAATCTTGGTTGCTGGTTTTTTCCCTTCATCACTGTAAATATGTCCTTCCAGTCCCATCTGGCTTGCAGAGTTTCTGCTGAAAGATCAGCTGTTAAGTTTATGGTGATTCCCTTGTGTGTTATTTGTTGTTTTTCCCTTGCTGCTTTTAATATGTTTTCTTTGTATTTAATTTTTGACAGTTTGATTAATATGTGGCTTGTCGTATTTCTCCTTGGATTTATCCTGTATGGGAATCTCTGTGCTTCCTGGACTTAATTCAGTATTTCCTTTCCCATATTAGGGAAGTTTTCAAGTATAATCTCTTCAAATATTTTCCATTCCCTTTATTTTTCTCTTCTTATTCTGGAACCCCTATAATTCGAATGTTGGTGCGTTTAATGTTGTCCCAGAGGTCTCTGAGACTTTCCTCAGTTCTTTTCATTCTTTTTTCTTTATTCTGCTCTGCAGTAGTTATTTCCACTATTTTATCTTCCAGGTCACTTATCCGTTCTTCTGCCTCAGTTATTCTGCTATTGATCCCATCTAGAGTATTTTTAATTTCATTTATTGTGTTTCATCATTGTTTGTTTCATCTTTAGTTCTTCTAGGTCCTTGTTAAATGTTTCTTGCATTTTGTCTATTCTATTTCCAAGATTTTGGATCATCTTTACTATCATTATTCTGAATTCTTTTTCAGGTAGACTGCTTATTTCCTCTTCATTTGTTAGGTCTGTTGGGTTTTTATCTTGCTCCTTCATCTGCTGTGTGTTTTTCTGTCTTCTCATTTTGCTTATCTTACTGTGTTTGGGTCTCCTTTTTGCAGGCTGCAGGTTCATACTTCCCGTTGTTTTTGGTGTCTGTCCCCAGTGGCTAAAGTTGGTTCAGTGGGTAGTGTAGGCTTTCTGGTGGAGGGGACTAGTGTTTGTGTTCTGGTGGATGAGGTTGGATCTTGTCTTTCTGGTGGGCAGGTCCACGTCTGGTGGTGTGTTTTGGGGTGTCTGTGGACTTATTAAGATTTTAGGCAGCCTCTCTGTTAACGGGTGGGTTTGTGTTCCTGTCCTGCTAATTGTTTGGCATAGGGTGTCTAGCACTGTAGTTAGTTTGCTGGTCGTTGAGTGAAGCTGGGTGTTGGTGTTGACATGGAGATCTCTGGGAGATTTTCGCTGTTTGATATTATGTGGAGCTGGGAGGTCTCTTGTGGACCAGTGTCCTGAAGTTGACTCTCCCACCTCAGGGGCCCAGCACTGACTCCTGGCTGCAGCACCAAGAGCCTTTCATCCACACGGCTCAGAATAAAAGGGAGAAAACATAGAAAGAAAGAATTAGTAGAAGTAGAAAGAAAGAAAGAAAGAAGGAAAGAAAGAAAAGGAAAGAAAGAAAGGAGGGAGAGAGGGAGGGAGGAAGCAAGGAATGAAGGAGGGAAGGAAGAAAAAAAAGAAAAAGAAAGAAGATAAAGTAAAATAAAATAAAGTAAGATAAATTATTAAAAAGTTAATAAAATAGAAAATAATTATTAAGAAAAAATATTTTTTAAAAAAATGGGCGAAAAAAAAAAATGGACAGATAGAACCCTAGGACAAATTGTGGAAGCAAAGCTATACAGACAAAATCTCACACAGAAGCATATACAGACACACTCACAAAAAGAGGAAAAGGGGAAAAAATAATAAATCTTGCTCTCAAAGTCCACCTCCTCAATTTGGGATGATTCGTTGTCTATTCATGTATTCCACAGATGCAGGGTACATCAAGTTGATTGTGGAGCTTTAATCCACTGCTTCTGAGGCTGCTGGGAGAGATATCCCTTTCTCTTCTGTGCTCCCATAGCTCCGGGGGTTCAGCTTTGGATTTGGCCCTGCCTCTGCGTGTAGGTCGCCGGAGGGCATCTATTCTTCGCTCAGACTGGATGGGGTTAAAGGAGCCGCTGCTTCGGGGACTCTGGCTCACTCAGGCAGGGGGGAGGGAGGGGTACAGATGCGGGACGAGCCTGCGGTGGCAGAGGCCGGCGTGACGTTGCACCAGCCTGAGGTGCACCGTGCGTTCTCCCGGGGAGGTTGTCCCTGGATCCCAGGAACCTGGCAGTGGCGGGCTGCACAGGCTCCCCAGAAGGGGGGGTGTGGATAGTGACCTGTGCTCACACACAGGCTTCTTGCTGGCGGCAGCAGCAGCCTTAGCATCTCATGCATGTCTCTGGGGTCCGCGCTTTTAGCCACGGCTTGCGCCCGTCTCTGCAGCTCCTTTAAGCAGTGCTCTTAATCCCCCTCCTTGCGCACCAGGAAACAAAGAGGGAAGAAAAAGTCTCTTGCCTCTTCGGCAGGTCCAGACTTCTCCCCGGACTCCCTCCCGGCTAGTCATGGTGCACTAATCCCCTGCAGGCTCTGTTCACGCCACCAACCCCAGACCTCTCCCTGCACTCCAACCGAAGCCCGAGCCTCAGCTCCCAGCCCCTCCCGCCCCGGCGGGTGAGCAGACAAGCCTCTCGGGCTGGTGAGTGCCAGTTGGCACCGATCCTCTATGCAGGAATCTCTGCTTTGCCCTCCGCACCCCTGTTGCTGTGCTCTCCTCCACGGCTCCGAAGCTTTTGCCCTCCGCCACCCGCAGTCTCCACCCGCGAAGGGGCTTCCTAGTGTGTGGAAACATTTCCTCCTTCACATCTCCCTCCCACTGGTGCAGGTCCCGTCCCTATCCTTTTGTCTCTGTTTATTCTTTATTCTTTTGCCCTACCCAGGTACGTGAGGAGTTTCTTGCCTTTTCGAAGGTCTGAGGTCTTCTGCCAGCGTTCAGTAGGTGTTCTGTAGGAGTTGTTCCACGTGTAGATGTATTTCTGGTGTATCCGGCCCGCTGTCCCCACGGCTGTAGTGGCTTCGGGCGCCGGGGCCCCTCCAGAGCCGGCAGCCTCAGTGAGCCCGCCCTCCCCTCGGGCTCCGGGGCAGTTCCCTGACGGCGGAGGGAAGAGACCCCGAGCCGGGAGTTCCAGCTCTCTTATTGTATTTATTTTTATAGTTATCTTTCAATTACCATGATTTTTCATTTCAATCTTAAAAGTCATTCAATTTTCCTGAAAGTATTAGAAAAAATCAGCACAGTGGCATCCAGATATGTCAGATTCTTAAAAGTGGGGAATGAGTGACTGAGTTGTGAGCAATGCTAACCCATCTTATGCCCTGTGGTGTGGACTGCTGGCTACAATGAAGGATGACACTGAAAATGGGTAAGAATTCCCCTCTCTCTTGTACCTCATAGCGCAATAGAGAACTTTACTTGGCACCTAATACACAGCAGCCAAATTATGGTACCGACTTTACTAATTCCAGATTGGAAGACAGGTTTCAACAAACATTCAATGATGCTTACTATATTTCAGTCTGGATTTCCTGGGTGAGGCTGATGCATGCACAGGACAGCATAAAAACAGGACTGTAGGAGGTGAGTAAGAAGTCTTTACCCAGTACCGCAGGAAGAAAAAGATTAATTCATATAGGTTGAAAATGAGCAGCCAAAGGAGTAGGAGGAAAACCAGGAGAGTTATCTCCTTGTGAGTGTGAAAATGTTCACTTATATTGGCAGTTTCACTAATCATTAGGTTGATGAATTTAATTCTGCCAGGATTTAATTCTTTCAAAATTCTATTTATGAATTTAAATTCTAAAATTAAATAATACAGTTGTTAGGCTTGCATGAATTCAACAGTTTATTCACCCGACAAGGATTTATTAAAGACTCATTGTGTATAGCACCGTTTGTATTTGGGAAAGTTTCGGTAAGTCATCTAAGGTGCTCTCACCCTGAGGCCATATTAGTGGATAGGATGATACCAAATTGTCCAAGATTCATTAATAAGCAAATAAGTCAGGAGTGGAAGATCTGGAGGGTTCTAAACATGACGTAATGATGAAAACTACAAATCTCCCTCTAAGTGAAAGGAAGTTTGAGTACAGTGGTGGGATAACAGCTGTCCTTTGCTGAGGGATGGGTCACACAATAAATGTTTACTGAGCACCTGTGTGTACCACAACTGGGATTTCTAGACATGGAGAGGAACCAAGACAAGGCTACAAATACTTGTAGTCTAGTGGACAGACAGTTATACAGAAATGTCATCACCAAACATTTGACAAGCGTTTTGACAGGGTTAGGAAGAAAAAGCACTGGAAACAGAGTAAGGCTTCTAAACACCAGGCTGAAGGGTGGGCAAGTGTGATCAGGCTGTAAAAAGGCTTAACTTGGTCAGGGACACAGTGGTGTAGTCAGTTCTCATCACTAGTGGTCCATGCAATTTACATTACCCCAAGCTCCCACCTATAACAGTGTCATCACTTTTAATTCAGGACTCAAATGTACACTGCCCTCTCACTCTGCTGTCACTTCCATGGTGCCTTCTCTTTCCTGACTCACTATAGAGGAAAGTTGTTGGTTTCAGGCCTATTGGTTTCAGAGCAGCAATTTTGAGATCTAACTTAGCACTTTACAGGGATACTCTTCCCTGATGGGTGCCTAGATTTTGCACGTGTGAACCCTATCAGAAAACATAATGCATGTCTCATCAGGAAGGACAGGTATAATTCAGTAAGTATAATGTAAGTGAAATGTCATAGTGAGTGGATGAAGGTCTGGTTTTGGAAACAGACAAACCTGGATGTGGGTCCCAACTCCATCACTTACCACCCAAGTTACCTAACATCTTTCAGCTTGTTTCCTCATCTGTAGAAGGCAGGGGATGGGTATTGAAAAATACCTCTCAGAGTAGTTGGGAAAGAAAAGAATCCACATATTGAGATGATCTGTTTATGTTTCTGTATTGTTAGACTGTAAGTTCTCAGAGTGTAAGGACCTTTTCTGAGTCATCTCTGTGACCTGAAAATTCCCATAAATATGTCCAGCCCAGTATAGCCACTCTGTCTAATTTCTCATGCCATTTTTCTGAACCAGGTTTCAGCTGCTTCTGCTCCGAAGTGACAATGCTTATCTTGAAGATTCCTTCTTGCATATCTTGGAGTTTCTTTCTTGCGTCCTAGAGGTCTATGGAAACTTTTCATGTGCCAACATTGATGGTCATCTCCACAGACGAAAGTATATTTTGCTCCATTGTGACTTTTGCTGTCATTTGAGTTAATGAGCTACACTTGGATGGAGCTGAGTCAGAAACAATTTGTCACTCTCTCTGCCATGTTAAATTTTATACACAGATGATTCAAGAGGCAGGCTGGAGGCCTTTTAGAGGTGTATGACTTTATTACCAGAAAGGTTGGAGGGATGTGAACAGCAGCAGCTTCTTTTACTCCATCTGCCAGGGCCACTCTTATAATATCCCTGTCAGAGCCCTAATCCCATTGCACTGTAAACAGTGGTAACTTGTCTATCTCACCATTGTGACCTTCCAGAGGCAAGGAAATGTATTTATTCCTCTTTTTATTCCCAGCACCCATGACAGGTTCCTGGTACATAGAGGACATTTGATAAGTGCTTCTTGAATAAATGAATGAGAGCTTTTGTGAATTTTATACAACTATGCAGAGGGGATAACAGGCTAAGAGTATTCCTAAAACAATCTTAATGTCACACAACTTGCAAGTGAGAGAGGCAGAATTCCATCCCAGTTCTGCCTAAAGCAGGAAGCGTGCACTCTTTGTTGTATTGGTTTTACTAGACTCTGGGACTTTCTACAGCTTAACTTGGCCACTTTCCATGCTACTCAGAATTCAGAATTCATCGTTGTTTAGGATGGACCTTGTGTCCAAAGCTGGTTCATCGATCAGATTATTCCTGTAACAAGTATTTATTATTCATTTAAAATGACTAGCCACCCCTGCAAAGACAAGGGTTAAAACCATAGAGAACAGAGCACCAAGCATAGTAGAGTCTCTGCATTGGTCCAATACACCCAAAGATGATGGTGACTGCCTGGAGTAAGGGGGTAAGACCAGTGGTGTGCTGTAGGCAGCTCATACCAACTCAGAGAAGATGATTAAAAATAAATTATTTGAACTTACAATAAATTAATTATATAAATATGTAAAAATACTCAAAACTTACTGCTTCCTAATTATTTTATTACATTTTACTATTATCTATGTTCTTGAAGTTATTTATATCTTTTGTATCTGTATTGTGGAAATGTTATATAATGGTATGCAACTGCATATCTCTACTTAGATATGTATCCAGTGCCTTTACATTGGTAGCTGGAAACAGGCCATGATGAGGGTATTTACAGCACACCATAGACATCAGGAAATCAGGGTTTGATCGATTGTTATGTTGATTGTCTAGAATTAAGAAAGTGATGTAAAATATGTTTTTGTTTTTGTGGGGGGTCTTTGTTTGTTTTCTTTGTCTGTGAGACTTGGGGGATGTTAGTTCCCCAACTAGGCATTGAACCCAGGCCTACAGCAGTGCAAGTACCAAGTCCTAACCACTGGACCACCAGGGAATTCCTTAAAATATGTTAATGCAGATTAAATTTAAATGTGTTTTGTTTCTGTAGCCATTACATTGTGAATAGAATAGCACACAGAATTGAGGAACTAGTCTTTTAGTATTTGAAAAACTATTGTGGAATTCAGTAAGGAAGTCGTGGAAGTCATTAATGAATTAGTGAAGTTCTGATATAGGTCTTCACCTCTGTTTGAGTTTTGTCTTACTAGTTAACATAAACAACTTAAAAACCAAAATTCATGTCAGAACTACACTTGGAGAGACACGTGTTAAGTATTTACCAGTATTTATTGGGTCAATACCCTTAACTACCCCCCTCCCACCACACACACACACATACACACACAAAATAACCTGGCCTCCCAGTACTGACTAGTGGTTCCAGAGCAGTGTAGGTGACATCGGAAGAGATGATTAGAGAAAATGAGCCATAAGGTCTTGAAGCAAGGGGTGGGGGTTGGGTACAAATGGAGGAGGAAGGAGAAAATAATGAAGAGGGGGAGGAGTTAGGCCGTTTCTATGAGTAAACCTGTGTGAGAATATATATCTAATGTTTACTTTAGATTCATTTGTTTACAAACTTCAAAACATATTCTATACAGATCCAAATATATACATGTACACAAATGTACACACACAGATAGATTTCAAGCATATAAATATGATAGATGTAATGAATTTTATTTAATTTTTAAATAAGTTAAAGCATAGACATGGCAGCTTTTACAGTAAATGTTCAAGAATTTTCAAAAACACTGGTTGGTTCTTTCCCCACATTTTGTACTCAAATGGTAAATACATTTTTCAGAATTTCTTATCATTGGCAAGAAATAGCTATATTTTAATTTTCATACTTTCTGAATAAGTTTGAATTTTATGAAAAGCCAGTAGTAGTTCTACTTCAATGTCTGGCACATTGTGGGTGCCCTTAGTTTATATATACATAGATATTTATTGAATACTGATGTATCAGATGCTGTACTGAGCACTTGGGCTTTAGAGAGAATTGGTTCGGATCCTTACTCTCAACATGCTTGCAGAGAACAACAAACAAATACAATTTATGATCGGATATTGAGGCCAGAAGTCTGTTCCTCATGTGCATCACACTCTCTACAACTTCTAAGACATCATATATATTGTTCCTTTCCCTGGAAAATTCTAGTTCCATTTTACACCTGACCAACTCCTGTTTACTTCTTATGTCTCATATGACAAGTCTCTTTCTTTGAAAGTCTACAGCTTGCCCCCATCTTGATCTGTGTTATCAGGACATGTTGAATTCCCCCATCACTGTGAGCACCTACCAGAGTTTGTTGTAGTTTCTGTCTCCTCCAACAAGCTGCAAGCTTGGCAAGGACCGAGACCAGGTATAATCCCAGAGCCTATTTCAGGATGTCAATGAAAAAATGTTGCTTGCCATATCAGGAAACAAAAGATGTTGCAGCCATCAAGCCACTATATTACAACCACCCCGACGGTGAACCCTGAGGGAACTCAGGATATAAACAGGATGCCCACCATCAAGCCATCAACCACTGCATGCACCCTGCAACAGTGCACCCTCAGGAGACTCAAGATGAGAAAGCACAGGATACTAGCCCCAGATAGCTGAGGTGCATATCAAAGGAATGATTTCATTGAGCCCAGAATTTTGAATATTCCCATACATAGAAAAGCACTAAATTCATTAACTTGAGATGTCTGGTTTTCTTTAATCAACAGTAATCTTTTGAGGTTCCAAACTACCTGGCCTTGTTGCAAAAGCTCCTGTATGTCCGGGCTCCTCCCTTACCTCTTCAGAGCTGTCCCTCAGAGCTATCTGAGAGGCTGTGTCCCGGGGTTAAGTCCTCAGTTTTGTCTGCCAAATAAAACTTAATTCTCAACTTTTAGGTTGTGCATTTTTTTCAGTCGACAAGTACATACCACACTAGTATTAAAAAAAGGCACTATGACAGCTGGAAGTCTGAGTTTATAGGGTAAGGATAAAAAGCAGATAGAAATAATGCATCCACGTCAATTTCTTATTCACAAGTCACAGGCAAAGGTGGATGAATAGACATGGCTAAGGACTGGAAATTTATTGATAGAGGTTCTTTTCTTAAGATACTAAATAGTGCAAGATCTTATTCAGAAAAAGAAAACTGAAAATAGAATCTGGGAGCAATTATTTTATTAAAGATTTCCTATTTCATGAGAAGAGACACACAGAAAGAGAGGTCTTCTTTTTCTGCTTGACACTGTTTTTCCTGGTTGTAATTCCTGGAACAGTTATTGTAGAGGAAAGCATGCCACCCACTGGGGTTCTTTCCCAGAGACTCTGAGAAAGAAATCTTCACCCATTCCCTTTGAATTTCTCAAGTGTTGCCACAAAATCATCCAGTAATGTGACATTACTTACAATGTCCACCGGAGGGCGATATGCTCCTACTGATACCACCTGTTGCATAATCTGCGAGGACTAACTTTAGTTACTTATAGTATTAAGAGTACATAATAAATTAAATAAGTAAAATAAAAGACGCCCCTTCGATATATGTAAAGACATAGAGGAAAAGATGTAAATGGCAACAATCCTGCCCCCACTTCCATTTCCTTACCCATGGTCCCAGGGTAGACTAGATTCCCAGGGGTCCTGGAATGCTTCTGTTCCACACTGATGTGTGACACAGGGCACAGAGTTAATGGTTTCGCCTGGAGTATAGCTAGCTGGTCTTCTTAGGTTCCTTTGTATCTCATCCTGGAGAGAGGACAAGATTAGGAGATGAATATTATTATTGTAACCATTTTAGAGATGAGGACCCTGAAACTGAAGCCCAGAGAAGTTTATTATCTGGTCCAAGAATAGGGGCCTCATCTCTGTGCTCCCACAGTACCCTGTTCTTTCCCTAGCCACAATCTGTTGTAAGCTGACTGTTATTTGTCTTTCTCATCCACTAGATAGAAGTGATAGATGCCTAGGGACTGCATTTTTTTAAAAAATGCAAATGGTTTTCTTTATATATATAATTTTATTTATTTATTTTTGGCTGCACTGGGTCTTCGTTGCTGTGCGTGGGCTTTCTCTAGTTGTGGTGAGCGGGGGCTACTCTTCGTTGCAGCGAGCAGGCTTCTCATTGAGGTGGCTTCTCTTGTTGCAGAGCATGGGCTCTAGGCGCACAGGCTTCAGTAGTTGTGGCATGCGGGCTCAGTAGTTGTGGCTCGCAGGCTCTAGAGCACAGACTCAGTAGTTGTGGCACATGGACTTAGCTCTGCGGCTTGTGGGATCTTCCCGGACCAGGGCTCGAACCCGTGTCCCCTGCATTGGCAGGCGGATTCTTAACCACTGCACCATCAGGAAGTCCCTGCATTTTAAAAAAATTAGTAAAAATTTATTTTATTGAAGTATGATTTGATTTACAATGTTGTGTTAATTTCTACTATACAGCAGAGTGATTCAGTTATACATATACACATACATTCTTTTTCATATTCTTTTCCATTATGGTTTATCACAGGATATTGAATGTAGTTCCCTGTGCTATACAGTAGGACCTTGTAGTTTATCCATCCTATATATAATAATTTGCATCTGTTAATCCCAAACTCCCAATCCATCCCTCCCCCACTCCCCTCCTCCTTGGCAAGCACAAGTCTTTTCTCTATATTCATGAGTCTGTTTCTGCTTTGTTTCATTTGTGTCATATTTTAGATTCCACATATAAGTGATATCATATGGTGTTTGTCTTTCTCTGACTTACTTCACTTAGTACGATAAGCTCTAGGTCCATCCATGTTGCTGCAAATGGCATTATTTCATTTTTTTGATGGTTGAGTAGTGTTCCATTGTATATATATACCACATCTTCTTTATCCATTCATCTGTTGATGGACATTTAGGTTGCTTCCATGTCTTGGCTATTGTAAATAGGGCTGCTATAAACATAGGACTGCATGTATCTTTTCGAATTATGCTTCTGTAGGGACTGCATTTTGTTCACTGCTCTGTCCTAGCATGGAGAGCAGTGCTAGGCAGCTAGTAGGCATAAAATGGAGTAAAGCTGGAGAGATAATAAGGTATGAGGTGGGGTAGGATGAGGTTCTATCTGACGTGATTCCTCTGTTAGTGGCTTGGATGAATGAAGACAGGAGTATGTCTGAGAGGAAAGAGAAGAAATGATGTATGTTGTCTGATGAGTCCATTAAATGGGGAAAGAGCATCTAGCATCCTGCAGACTTGTAGCCTATTACTTCTTCTATCCCATCACTGGACTGCTCTGACTCTCACTTTAAGTGGCCAAAAATGGCACCTGAGAGAATGTATATTAAATTATCTGGATCCTAGAGCCAACTACAATCACGATCATTGATCCTTCTTTTCAATGCCCTGATATAATAACAGCAACAACACTAGCAAATTCTTATTGCATGCTTGCTAGGTGTCACTCACAGTGCCAGGAGATTATATGCATGACCTCATTTAAACCTCACAGTGAAGTTGAGTGTGGGTTTTTCCAGATTTTACAAAGCCAGACATCAGTAGGTAGAAGACTTGGGATTTCAGCCCAGGCCCAAATGCCAAGTCCTTGCTCTTTCCTTGAAGTAAGAGATGCCTAAAGCATGGCACATAGACCACTGTAAGTGTCCACAATGACTTTAATGGTACATGGATGAACATCTCATATACAATTTTAAAGTATATTATATTTTTGTGCAATAGAAGAGAAGACAGCTAACACATGAAGAAATATTGCGGCCTTCTTCGGAGGCAGGGGGAAAAACATTGACATCACACAGCCTGTACAAGACCCTTTAAATACTCCCTTGAACACCTCTGTCCTTTCCCCACTGGGTCTAAGCTGCTTATCGCTTCTCTTTCCCTCCAATTCCCCATCCCCAAACACCTGGGAGGTCATCCCCTTGCCCCAACAGCTTGTCCAGTGTCAGGTTCTAGCACTTCCTCTCATCACTTTTCACCAGCACAACATTTCTTGACTTTCATTCTCACACCAGCCCAGGACACATACGTTGTTTGCCAGCTTAACAATGCTGTCTGCAACTCCTGAACATGGGTTTTTAACCAAATAAACTCATGAATGATTTGCACACGGCAGAGAGAAGGAGAAAATAGTCAACATTCACTTTGAAAGAAAAGTCACTCTGAGGAAAAGAGAAAAATCACATATACACATTTCTTTGTACAAAAACACTAACATGATAGAAGCATGAAGTCTTGAACCATTGTTTTTTTCTTTCTCTCTCTGAATCCCATCCATGCAATGGAATGTCATATAGGTGTAACTCTAAGTGCAATTTAGTATTTTCTGACCACCAAGATGATGGAATCTCCTGGGGCATATATGGAAGTTAATGTTCTCCCTCCCTTTCTACCTTTTCTAGCTCAACTCAACCTCTAGATGGTGAAGAGAAGCTATTCCAAATAACAAAGGAGGAAGCTTGTGGAGTAGGGGGACATGTTAGAGAAACCAGGTCATAAATTCCCTCCTTCCAGTTTGGGGTGGGGGATGACGAAAAAATGAGGCGTAGGGATTGAAGGATGATAGCTTCTCTGTGTGATGGCACAGTCATGTTACTCACAATTATACATGGAAACATATCTACTTAGTTGGGTTTTATTTATTTAAAAATAAATTTAAATGCTTTTATTATTATTATTATATTTTTTGGCTGCACCATGTGCAGCTTGTAGGATCTTAGCTGCCTGACCAGGGATTGAACCCGGGCCCTCGGCAGTGAAAGCAAGGAGTCCTAACCACTGGACTGCTAGGGAATTCCCCTGAGTTGGGTTTTAATTTGTTGATAAGTCAAGTTAAGCAATTCAATGCATATTGTATGCCCATCTAGTGAAACATATGTACAGAAGAGAAACAGCAAGAAAATGACAAATTGAAAGAACTCCAGACACTTTTACCCAAGTGCTAGAACACTGAAGATATTTATTGGAACTTTACTCCTATGAAATATTATTACCTCAGTGAAAAGCTGGAAAAAAAAACTAAACATCCATCAGAAGTTGGTTAAATAAGTTATGGAAGAGCCATATTTTAAAATTCTATGAAGCCATTAAGTGATGATGTTTATACATATCATTTGGCATGAAAAGACACTGACCACCTATTGTTTGATAAAAATCTCCAGTATCAAGAAATTACGTATAAATTAATGCTGATTTTGTCGTATACAACATAGTAATACATATTTTCTACTTATTAAGTATTTATTTCTGAATACTTAACACATGTACAAGATAGAAATTTCAGAAAATCAAACAGGGCATACAGTGCACAGATATCTCTCACTCTTCTGTCTCCCTGTCTCCCTACCCAGAGACAGATTCCAAAAGAAAACCAAGCAAAATGACAGCATCATTTGAAAAATAAGCACAATGAGGTATGTAATACTAATAAATCTTAAACATAGTATATAAAAATACATTAAATAAACAATGTAGCTGAAAATAACACCTATGTCTAAAGTAGCGAAAATGTGAGTGCTGACCTAAAACACACACAGGGATAAGCAATAGAAAACGTCCTAAAAATGTTTAGGAAACCGTTTGGATATAGTGGTCCTACGTACCAGATGCAACTGCTAAAAACAATCCTGTTCACAATAGCGCCATAACCGTACAGTACATATGAACAATCTGCAAATGATTTGTGAGAACTGGGTGATGTAAAAGATGATTTGAAAAAGTAGAGCCACTACTTGCTGATTGGACTGGAAAATTATCATTATCGTTGTACCCAGACAAATGTGTGCTTACGTTTTTTGTTTTTATTGTCATTATGAGCAAATCCATTGGAAAACACTGGTGGGGCAGGGGTAGAAACTTGGCGCAACATCACGGGTTCACCAGTCCAGAAACAGACCTCTTTCACACACTGCCTTTGACAAGCACTGAGGTGGTTCCCTCGTGTTTCAGGTGTGTTGCGGGCCCAGTGCCTGCCCCTCTTCGGGAAGAGAGGCAGGGGCTCACTTGGTAGACCCACTCTGGATGGCTCTGTGCTCCTTCATGACCCCCTCCCCGCCAATCGCCGCTGTTGAACTCCTCGACGACCACCCTGCACACGGTGCTCGCGTCCAGGCAGTGCGTGCCGGCGTCCAGGAAGTGTGAGGCGACGCTGTAAACTCTGGGGTGAGAGACTAACGCGTGGAAACTCTGCACCCTGCACCTGCTGCAGAAGCTGTGCAGAGCTGGGTGGGTGTGGGATTGGTACATCATGATGCTCCTGGCGCCCAGGAAGAGCATGAAGCGCGAGACTGGGACAAGGAAGTGTGGGTGCTGCTTCTTCCTGCACAGCCTGCAGCTGCAAACCAGAACTCACAGGTTTGCAGGGGACCAGGCTCAAATTTAACCGTGCGGCAGTGGTCCACCCACAGTGTAGTTCACCAGGCCTGGGGACTCAAAGGTGTCCAACAAACTTGGCCGTATGCATGCAACTGAGGCCTCACAGCTTCCCCAATGTCTCCAGCACTCTGGCTGCGTGCCCAGGTGTATCTTGTTGAGGGGGACACGGAGGGTGCCGGCAGCTTCGGGGCTTGTGGCACACCTTTGGAGCCCGTGTCCCGGGCCCGCCGCCACCAGCGCTTCTGCTAAATCCTTACCAGATCCCACCTGGCCGCCGCTGGCCTCCTCCCCGCGCGTGGCTCCCCACCCGGATTTGGATAGGTGGGCACCGCGTGTCCCTGACCGGATGGCTGCACAGGCGGCGGCAGGATCCCCGGTTTCCTTTTGGACCCGCGTCTGAACGTTCGCGCTGCTCCTCACTCTGCCCAAAGTGCCTGCAGCCTTCAAGTGTGTGCCCACGGCCCCTGGTTTCCCAATAAATTACTGAGCAGCCTCATTGCATCAGCCTGATTGACCACTTGTGCTGTGAAGAGACCCTTCCCTTGCCCCTATGAAACAGCCTTTACTGGCCTGAAATTCTGGCTGAGCCCATCAGCTGCTTCTTCTCCTAACTACTGTTTTCTATTGTCGATGCCAATCAGCAGCCTAACCTTAAAATATTGAAACACTGAAAATACTGCAGACCTTTTAGCTAGCATGCAGCAGCAGGCAGAACAGTTCAAAATAAGCATTGTTCACCTAGTAGAGTCAAACTGAGGCATACAAAAAGACTTTAGTGTGTGAGTAGTTGTGCTAAAGTTGGGAGTAGTAAAGATGATGACCCACAATACTGTGTTACAACACACCAGTGGATCCATAGAGAAACTGGATGTTAACCTCAATATAGGACAAAAAGTCACTTATTTAAGTTCATTCTCTAAGAACAGGAAGTAAAAGAAGAAACAATACATTAATTTGTCCATCTGTACCAAGAACAAATTAACAGCTCTGGGAAGCATAGATAGGAAGCTGAACCGTTCTCTGGAGATTGATGTGATCATTGGGCATGGCCAGAGGAGAGACCCCACAAAATGAACATAGATCCTCTTCCCTGAGGTGTAACAGTTAAACAGTGAGGAGTCTTCAAAAAATTACTTCCTGAATTAAGTAGTGACACCTACACATATTGGCTGCAAGCAGAGATGCACAAATCCACCCGCAATCTAAATTCAGTCATTCTTAACATTTTGTCATATACACATATCTATATGCATGCATATATGTATGTAGTTTTTCAAAAACATTTTTAAGTAAGATACACATATCAGTGCCATTTCGTCTCTCAGTACTTCAGCACTCCTGGCCTAAGAATAAAGACATAATTTATAGCCACAATATCATTATCACACCTATAAGTCAATGATAATTTTCTAATTTCATCTAACTTCCAGTGTAATAGGGAAGACCTTTTGTATTCTATTACAAGTTAATCACTAAAGGGATGTTGCCTATAAAGCTTAAATTATACCTAATGGCCCATCTCTGGGAACCCTGCCTCCCAGGTAATGAGTGTTAAGCTAAAATACCTTTGTTTAGCTCATAGGAAATGTCCTGACCAGGCCCACCTGTGAATGGCTGTGCAAAGGAAAATTAACACTTCCCCTCCGGAGTCTGGCTGGAACCAGGGCTTTACCCCCTCCCCTTTTAGTATAAAAGAAGCCTGAATTTTAACTCAGGGAAGGTGTTTCTTTGGGACACTAGTCCACTATCTTCTTGGCCTGCTGGCTTTCCGAATAAAGCTGCTATTCTTTGCCCCACCCAACAACTCATCTCTCAATTTATTGGCCTGTCGTGCGGTGAGCAGCACAAGCTTGGCCTCAGTAACACCAGTATATATTTTCAATTTCCAAATTGTTTCCTAAATGTGTTTTTAAAATTTCCCCCCTCAACACGGGATCTATTAAAAACCACACATTAAATTTGGTTATGTCTTATTAGTCTGTTTAATCTAGAACAATCTCACCACCCTTTTTTTCTCCATGATACTGATTTTTTTTTTTTAACAGACCAGGTCAGTTACCTGCTGATTTTACCTGATTGCTTCCTTGTGGTGTCATTTAGATTGTTCTTCTACCCAATATATTTCCTATACAGCTAAAACTCAGGGCTAAAGGTTTGATTAGATTCAAGTTACACATTTTGGCAAGTATGTTGTTTTGGCAGATGTTGTTGCATACATCATACTGCATCATATCAGAGGTTCATGATGTCAAGTTATCCCAGTAGTAATGATACTAAATGTTATTCTTCATTAAAATGATGATTTCCAGGTTTCTCCATTGTGAAGGTACAGTTTTTACTTTGCAATAAACAAGTAATATGAGAGGTGTTATTTTGACACTGTGTAACTATCTTGTTCCTTTCCAACCCTTTGCCTAATGGTTTAAGAATCCATTGATAACCTTTGATTGATCCAATTATTTTATTGTTAAATTACAAAATAGTGATTTTCTGATTCTAGATTTCCTTCTAATTTTATTAGCTTTCATTCATCCATAAAGATGAGCTTTCTCTCATCAGCTGCAGATGGACTATTTCTCCTTTAAAGGCAGGGTATGTACTTTATTCTTTACTCTGCAAACTGATAATTATAGGTAAAGAGTAGGAGTAATGTTCTAATTCAAAAAGATACATGCACCCCAATGTCATAGGAGCACTATTAACAGTAGCCAAGACATGGAAGCAACCTGAATGTCCATCAACAGATGAATGGGTAAAGAAGATGTGGTATATATATATATACAATAGAATTTTATTTGGCCATAAAAAAGAATGAAATAATACCATTTGCAGCAACATGGATGGACCTAGAGATTATCATACTAAGTGAAGTAAGTCAGACAAAGACAAATATCACATAATATCACTCATATGTGGAATCTAATTTCTAAAAATGATACAAATGAACTTATTTACAAAACAGAAACAGAGTCACAGACACAGAAAACAATATTATGGTTACCAAAAGGGAAGGGGAAGGAGGGATAAATTAAGAGTTCGGGATTAACAGATACACACCACTATACATAAAATAGATAAACAACAAGGATTTAGTGTATAGCACAGAGAACTATATTCAATATCTTGTAATAATCTATAATGGAAAAGAACCAGAAAATATGTATAAATGAATCACTTTGTTGTACGCTGAAGCTAACACAATATTGTAAATCAACTATTCTTCAATAAAATAAAAATAAATAAAAACTTAAAAAGAGTAGCAGTAATAGTTATCTCCAATTACTGAAAATTATTCCCTCTCTCTGTCTCTTTCTCTCTTTTCCTCTGGGTATTATTTTGGACTCATGGATTTTTATTTACTCAGTAATTTACAGTCAATTTTTTAAAGTTTAAATTGTCCCAACTTTGGCCCATGGGAACCCTTTCAAACCAGCTCCTTCCTGTATCCTTTTGCATTTACCCATTAATCTTTGAGCACTTCCTTGTTTTCCAAATCAACTAGATGCCCCAGGCTCTCCTTGGACTTTTACTATCCTGGCCCTGGAATTACACATTTCTACAAAGAGCTCTGGTTTCTTTTAGTGAAGCATTATATTCAGAACAATGCCTGGGTACATCATGGCACACTTTTTACTACTGAACTTTTTATTGTGGTAATTGTAGATATGCATACAGTTGTAATATATAACATGGAAAGATTCCTTGTACCCCTTACCCAATTTCCCCCAATGGTAGCATTTTGCAAAACTATAGTATGACAACTAGGATATTTTTATTGATAAAATCCATCAGATTTCCCCAGTTTTATGTATACTCTCTCGTGTGTGTGTGTGTGTGTGTCTGTGTGTGTGTGTATTTATTGATAGTCCTATAGTATAAGCCTGACAGTTGGCTTTTCTTTTTGTAATGCAAGTACCTGACTTAAGCTTTGATTGTCTAGGCATCCACTTCAAAGAAGCATTCACTTCAAAGGTGGCTATCTCAATAAACACAATTGCCACCTATGTGACTACATAAAGAACCTGGCTGAACCCCATAGTCACCCCAAACTCCTTTTAGAGATCTTGGATGATTTTTATAACGGACTGTTTGGGCCGCTTGTCTTTTTTCTTCCCGACCTTTAAATTCCCATTCCTATGTTTTAAATTCACCAATATAAAGTGCGGACAAAAAAATGTTTCTTGCCATTTCAGTAAACAACAAATGTTGCCCACGACCAAGCCATCAGCCACTGCAGCCAACCCCCCCTCCTCCGCAATGGTGCACGCTGAGGGGAATTCAGGATGGAGAAAAACAGGATACTGGCCCTAGATAGTTAAGATGCATATATATCTAAGGAAAAATTTCAGTGACCCCAGTTTCTTGCATCTTCCCCTACATAGAAAAACACTAAAATCAACTTGAGATGTCTGTTTTTGTGATTAGCAGTAATCTTCTGATGATCGACTATATATTTTTTTTTCAGCAAAAACTCCTATATATCCCGGCTCCTCCTTTACCTCTTCAGAACACTTCCTCAGAGTTGAGAGGCTGTCTCCCAGGCAATAGTCCTCAGTAATTTCCCTGAGTAAAACATAACTCATAACTTTTAGGTTGTGTGTTTTTCTTCCAAAGACAAGAGGGAGCCCATAAAACACAAGGCCCCCCACTCTAGACCTCTAAAAGCAGAACCCCAGATCTTGACCTCTCTCTCTACCTGTGACCTTGCTGTGTGGCCCCAGGTGTGCTATGTCATTTCCAGGACCTGTAAGTAATAAATCTTTTTTTTAAAGTTTCTTGATGGTTATTGCTGAGTGTGTCTTGTGATTATAATAAGAACCACAAGGGCCAGTCCAGCCACAACATTGATTATTGATAGGTTGAGACCAGCACAAAACAAGTTCTATGCAATTATATCACATATATAGGTAAGTATCCCATCATCACAATTATTAACCACTGGTATGATAAATCTGTTTAATATTTCTAAATTTTGTCATTTCCAAAATTTGATATAAATGAAATCAAACAATATGTAGCTATTTGAGATTGGCTTTTATTCACTCAGCATAATACTCTGGGTAACGTCCAAGTTGTTGGGAGTATCAATAGTTCATTCTTTTTATTGCTGAGCAGTATTTCATGGTGTCTGTTTTATACAGTTTGTTTAAAAATTTACCTGTTGAAAGACATCTGTGATGTTTCCATTTTTTAGTTATCACAAATAAATCTTCTATGGACACTATGTACAGGTTTCTGTATGAACATAAGTTTTCTTTAAGATAAAGAGTTCATTTGCTGGGGTATATGGTAGTTGTATATTTAGTTTTATAAGAAACGGCCAAACTACTTTCCAGAGTGGCTGTACAATTTTACAATTTTACCAGCAATGCATGTGATCCAATGATGTCTCCATATTCTCCCCGGTGTTTAGTGTTGTCATTAATTTTTATTTTAGCCATTCTGATAGGTGTGTAGTGATATCTCATTGTGGTTTTCACTTGCATCTTCCTCATGGTTAATGATATAGGACATCTTTTCATGTGCTTATATGCCATCTGTGTATCCTCATGTCTTTGTCCATTTTCTAATTGGGTTTGGTTGGGATACTTTTGTTTTGCATTTTTACTGTTGAGTTTTAAGAGTTATTTATATATTCTGGATAGTTTTTTGTTGGATATGTGGTTTACAAATATTTTCTTCTAGTCTGTTCTAATTTTTTCATCCTGTTTACAATGTGCTTTGCAGAGCAAAAGTTTTGGATTTTCATGACATCCAATTTATCAATTTCTCTTTTATTGATCATGACTTGCTGTCAGGCCTCAGAACTCTTTGACCCTAAACCCCAAAGATTTTCTTAAGTTTTGTCCTCAAAGTTTTAAAGTTTTATATTTAAGTCTGTGATTCGCTTTAATTTTTATATAAAGTGTCAGGTTTAGATTAAGGTTTCTTTTTTTCATCTATGGATGTCCAATGACTTCAGCACCATTTCTTTTTTTAGAACTATTTTATTTTATTTTATTAAAATTTTTTTTTATTTTTTAGCACCATTTCTTGAAAAGGTCATGAAAAAACTGTTCTTCCTCTATTGAATTGTTCTTGCACCACTGTCAAAAACCAGATGAACATATTTGTGTGGGTCTATTTCTGGGATCTCTATCCTGTTCTATTGATCTGTGTATCTATACTCACACTAATACCACACAGTATTAAGTATTGTAGCTATATAGTGTGGCTTCATATCAGATAGACTAATTCCTTGCACTTTATTCTTCTTTTTCAAGATGATTTATGCTATTCTAAGGCCTGTGCCTTTCCATACAATTTTTTTTTTTGCCACACCGCACAGCATGTAGGATCTTAGTTCCTCAACCAGGGGTTGAACCTGTGCCCCCTGCAGTAGGAGCACAGAGTCTTAACCACTGGACCACCAGGCAACTCTTCCATACAAATTATTTTCTTTTCCAAAAAAAAAGCCTGAGAATTAGATGATTTATTTTCTTATTGTTATTTTTTTAGAACCTGGAGGGAGATGGCTTTTATCTTTTTTATACATCTTTATTAGAGTATAATTGCTTCATAATGCTGTGCTAGTTTCTGTTGTACAACAAAGTGAATCAGCCATATGCATACATATATCCCCACATCCCCTTCTGAATGCTGGAAGTCCAAGATCAGGATGTCAGCATGGTCAGGTTCTGGTTAGAGTTCTCTTCAGGTGCTTACATTGCATCTCCTCAGTGCATGCATGTGAAGGGGCAGGGGGAGATCTCTTCCTCTTCTTTTAAGGCCATGAATCTTACTGGATTAGGACTCTGAATTTTTGAACTCATTTAACCTTAATTACTTCCTAAAAGCCTTATCACCAAATACAGTCACATTGGGGCTTAGGGCTTCAACATATGAATTTGGGTGGGGACACAATTCAGGCCATAGAACTAAGTAATTCATTTTCTTTGGCATAATTGTAAATGGTATTGTATTTTTAATTTGGTTCCCACAGATTCATTGTCAGTATAAAGAAATGGGATAGATTTTAATGCATTGATCTTTTATACTGTGACATGGCTGACCTCACTTATACTAAATAGTAGGACGTTTTTGGTAGATTCCTTGGAATGTTACATGTAGACCATCATGTCATCTGCAAATAGAGACAGTTTTATTTTTCCTTCAAATTTTTATAATTTTTTCTTTATCTTGCCTTATTGCACTATGTAGAATTCCAGTATTATGTTGAATAAAAGTGGTGAGGGCATAAATCTTTGCCTCCTTTTCAATCTTAGAGGGAAAGCATTCAGTCTTTCTTCATTAACTATTTTGTTGGAAGTAGTTTTTTTGTAGATGCTCTTTACCAAGTTCAGGTAATCATCCCCTCTATTCTTTTTTTTTTTTTTGGAGAAAACAATCAGAAGTTTAATATATACCATGCGTACCTCCTGTATACTTGAAAGATACCCAGGAAAACTGAGTCACTCCCTGAAATGGCCCAAGCTGTTACCTTAAATGCTATCTTCTGCTGAGAACAAGAGAAAGATGTTAGGGAATGGAGGCAGCCATTTAAGGGATGTTATTAGTCAAAGGCCAGTAAACAAGGGTATGGTTGTTACACAGATTTACATCCAGGCCTATTTTATTGACAAGCTTTTTTTTTTTAAAAAAAACATTTATTTATTTGGCCGTGCCTGGTCTTAGTTGCAGCCTGTGGAATCTTTAGTTGTGGCATGTGGGCTCTTAATTGCAGCATGCGGGATCTAGTTCCCTGACCAGGGATTGAACCCTGGCCCCCTGCATTGGGAGCATGGAGTCTTAACCACTGGACCAGCAGGGAAGTCCCAACAAGCTTTTCTTGATATTTAGTCATCATTCAGTTCCTGGTCCAGAGAGGGACATACCCTTACAAATGGAGATATCCTTAATAAATGTAAATTTACCTCCTAAAAGAGCATTTTCTACTTGGTTTTGAAAGATTCTCCTGGGTCTGCTGTTTCTTAAATTAATCAGTCCAAAATAATCCTTTTGTCAAATGGGCATATTTTGGGGTGGTGTATTCTGCTCCCCTTGACGTGTATGTGCCCTAATTTGCTTATGAATTCATCTACAGAAGGACATCTTGATATCTTTAAGTTTTTAGCCATTATGAATAGAGCTGCTATGCATTACTTGATGCTAGTTTTGGTTTGAACACAGTTTTTCAAAGCAGTTGTCTAAATACAAGAGGTACACTTCTTGGATCCTAAGGTGAGACTTTTTAGACTTGGAGAAAACTGCCACAGTGTCTTCCAAAGTTGGTTGTACATGCATTCCACCAGCATCTTGAGTTTATTCTTGTATGCTTATTTACTACCTGTTTATCTTCTTGGGCCAGGTGTGTGTTTCAATCTTTACCAAATTTTAACGGCGTTGTTGGCATAATCTGAGTACAAATCCTTTATCAGATATGTGTTTTGGAAATAGTTTCTTGCAGTTTGTGGTTTGTCTTCCGGTTTTCTGAATAAGGTCACCAGACCCAAAGTCATGTAGATTACCTTTTTTTTTCCTAGGATTTTTTTTAACATCTTTATTGGGGTATAATTGCTTTACAATGGTGTGTTAGTTTCTGCTTTATAACAAAGTGAATCAGTTATACATATACATATGTTCCCATATGTCTTCCCTCTTGCGTCTCCCTCCCTCCCACTCTCCCTATCCCACCCCTCCAGGCTGTCACATCCCCTCTATTCTTAACTTGCTTAGAGGTTTGGTTTTCCCTCAATTTTTAAAAAAATTGAAATTTATTTGACATATAACTGTACATTTCAAGTATACAACATGGTGATTTGATACATTTATATAGTATAATATGACTGCCATTGTAGCAATAGTTAACACCTCTACACCATCACCTAATTATCATTTCTTTTCTGTGATGGGAATAAATAAGATCTAGTCTCTTAGCAATTTAGATGATTATAACACAATATTTTTGTCTATATTCACTACACTATAGATTAAATCTCCAAGACTTATCTACTAGTTGCAAGTTTGTACCCTTAAACAACATCTCTCTCATTCTCCCCAATACCCAACCCCTGATAACCAACATTTTGCCCTATGTTTTTATGAGTTTGGCCTTTTTGATTTCACATGTAAGTGACAGCATACAGCATTTGTCATTGTCTGATTTATCTCACTTAGCATAATGTCCTCAAAGTCCATCCATGTTGTCACAAATGGCAGAATTTTCTTCTTTCTCATTGCTGAATAATATTCCACATTATTATCTGTCCATAACAGACACACATCTTACATCTTCTTTATCCATTCATCCATTGATGGATACCTAGGTTGTTTCCATATATTGGCTATTGTGAATAATGCTACAATAAAGATGGGAGTACATATATCTCTTTGATATTCTGTTTTCATTTCCTTTGGGTATACAGCCAGAAATGGAATTGCTGGATCATATGGTAGTTCTATGTTTTACGTTTTTTGAGGATCCTCCAGTAGACAGAACTTAGAGCAGTGCATCTCGTTGTTCATTTGACTTGAAGGAGAGATGGTCAGATATGTGATTATATCCCAATTCAAGGGCTATGGCCAGAGGTTTGGCTGGATGGTCAGGGATTTAGAAAGAACATAGAAAATTGTTGACAAGGAAATTTGGGGAAGAGGTATGTGAATAGACCCCTCTGAATGGGCAAAAAATACAAAATTATTTGTGTCCCTTGTTGATGTCCTCTTAAGGGTGACCTCAGCAAAGGATGATTTTAATAATCCACTGACACATTCTCTAAATACCAGTCAGCGTCCTTCACCAGCCACACCACAATCCCTGTCATTGTTTATTGGGCTCATGAACAAAGTGACCATGTTGTGAGGGAAGGACGTTATGCATGGTCCCAGCCACATGCACTTCCACTCACCAAGGTTGACCAGGCTGCAGCCAGTGCTGAGTGCTCAATCTGTCAGAAGCAGAGACCAATGGTCCCCAATATGGCACCATTCCCTAGGGTGACCAGTCAGCTACCTGGTGGCAAGTTGATTAAACGGGACCCCTTCTATCATGGGAGGAGCTGTGTTTTGTTCTTACCAGAAGAGGCACTTACTCTGGATATGGATTTACATTCACTGCATGCGGTGCTTCTCCCAAAACTATCATATGTGGGCTTACAGAATTACTTATCCACTGTCATGGTGTTCTACATAACAGTGCTTGTGCTTCTGATTAAGTTACTAACTTTATAGCAAATGAAGTGCAGCAATGGGCCCATGCTCATGGAATTCACTTGTCTTACCATGTTTTAAACCGTGCTGTTCTATTTTGATAGAACAGTGGAATGACTCAGTTACAACTCCAGCTAAGTGGCAATACATTGCAGAGCTAAGGCAAGTTTCTCAAGAAGGCTGTATATACTCTGAATAAGAGTCCAATATGTGGTGCTGTTTCTTCCATAGCCAAGATTCATGGGTTCAGGAATCAGGGGGTGGAAATGGGAGTGGCAACACACACTGTTACCCCTAGTGACCCACTAGTAAAATTTTTGCTTCCTGTTCCTGTGACCTTATGCTCAGCTGGCCTAAAGGCCTTAGTTCCAAAGGGAAGAATGCTTCCACCAGGAGACACAACAATGACTCCTCTGACCTGTAAGTTAAGACTGCTGCCACACCACTTTGATCTTTTTGTGCCTCTGAATCAATGTAAAGAAGGGAGTTACTGTGCTGGCTGGGTGGCTGATCCTGACTACCAAGGGGACATTGGACCACTACTCTATAATGGAGGTAAGAAAGAGCATGTCTATTTTACATTTGGTAGTATATATATGTCCATGCCACTCTCTCACTTCATCTCAGCTTCCCCTTCCCCTTCCCCGTGTCCTCAAGTCCATTCTCTACATCTGCATCTTTAGCTAATGGGAAGCAGCCGCATAGCACAGGGAGATCAGCTCGGTGCTTTGCGACCACCTAGAGGGGTGGGATAGGGAGGGTGGGAGGGAGGGAGACGCAAGAGGGAAGAGACATGGGAACATATGTATATGTATAACTGATTCACTTTGTTATACAGCAGAAACTAACACACCATTGTAAAGCAATTATACTCCAATAAGGATGTTAAAAAAATAGCCAAAAAAAAAAAAAAAATGAAAAAGAAAGAGCATGTCTGCAACACAGGAGATCCCTTAGTATTTCCACACCCTGTGATTAAGGGCAATGAAGAATTACAAAAACCCAATTCAGACAGGATTGCTAATGGCCCAGACCCTTCAGGAACAAAAGTTTGGGTCACCCCACCATATAAATAACCATGACCAGCTGAGGTGTCTGCTGAAGGCATAGGGAATATGGAATGGGTAGTAGAAGAAGGAAGTTGCAAATACCAACTACAACCATGTGACCAGTTACAGAAATGGGGGCTGTAATTGTCATGAGTATTTTCTCCTTATTTTGTTATGAATTTCTTTTTGTGTATATATACATAAAATAAGCATATATCTTTTTTCTTTCCTTTCTTACTTCCTTATCATATGATGTAAGATGTATTAACTTCATATGATAATATTTAAATGTTTTTAATTTTACATCATGGTAATTTTTTTTTTTTTTGAGCAGAAACCAGTCTCGTTTTATTTGGAAGACCAAGATCGTCATGGCTACCTAAACTCCATGGGTTTTGAGCAACAAATCAGGACAGTTACTAAGTTTGAATTTGCCTACAGGGGAGAGCTTTTATATAACTGTATTCCAAACCGTCCTTCCCTCTACATGGGACATCTGCTGGCTCTAGGGAATCTGGCTGGAATACCAAAAGCTGCTATAAAATGTATATTTTGTTGCCCCTTCTGATTATGTCTGGTTACTGCCATATGTTCTTTATGAATTCACAGTTATTCTTAGAAAATATCCTTAGGGGTGTGGTAAAAATTCACAGGACAGAGAAATATAGGAAAATGAGAGTTTGGTTTTCAACCACAGATTCAACAACCTGGCCCTAAACAAGACTTCTGGCCTTACAACTAAGTGCCTAGGAGTGGAGACAAGATAACAACAGAAAAATGTAACCAGTAGCAAGCGTAAGATGCCTATATTAGTTTCCTAGGGCTGCTATAACAAATTGTCACAAACTGGATGACTTGGAACAATAGAATTCCATTGTCCCACCATTCTGGAGACTAGAAGTCTAAAATGAAGGTGTTAGCAGGACCATGCTCCCTCTAAAACCTATAGGGGAGGCTTCGATTCTTCTTAGCTTTTGGTGATTTGCCAGAAGTCTTTGGCATCCCTTGGCTTGTAGATATATCACTAAAATTATCTGTCTTCACATGGCCTTCTCTCTGGGTGTCTTCTCATTGTCTTCCCTCTGTGTCTGTCTATGTGTCCAAATTTCTCCTTATGACGATATCAGTCATATTGGATTAAGGCCCATCCTGACCTTATTTTAACTTGATTACATCTGCAAAGACCTTATTTCCAAATAAGGTCACATTCTGAGATACTGGGGGTTAGGACTTTGACAGATCTTTTTTTGGGGGGTGGGCATAATTCAACCCATAACCTCCTAATGCAGTCGCATTATTCTTTTGTTTTTTTCATGGTTGAATAATATTTTATTTATTTATTTATTGTGTGTGTGTGTGAATCTTTTTTTTTAAAACATCTTTATTGGAGTATAATTGCTTTACAAGACAACCCTCAGAATGGGAGAAAATATTTGCAAATGAAGCAACTGACAAAGGATTAATCTCCAAAATTTACAAGCAGCTCATGCAGCTCAATATCAGAAAAACAAACAACCCAATCTAAAAATGGGCAGAAGACCTAAATAGACATTTCTCCAAAGAAGATATACAGATTGCCAACAAACACATGAAAGAATGCTCAACATCATTAATCATTAGAGAAATGCAAATCAAAACTACAATGAGATATCATCTCACACCGGTCAGAATGGCCATCATCAAAAAATCTAGAAACAATAAATGCTGGAAAGGGTGTGGAGAAAAGGGAACACTCTTGCACTGTTGGTGGGAATGTAAATTGATACAGCCACTATGGAGAACAGTATGGAGGTTCCTTAAAAAACTACAAATAGAACTACCATACGACCCAGCAATCCCACTACTGGGCATATACCCTGAGAAAACCATAATTTAAAAAGAGTCATGTACCAAAATGTTCATTGCATCTCTATTTACAATAGCCAGGACATGGATGCAACCTAAGTGTCCATCAACAGATGACTGTATAAAGAAGATGTGGCACATATATACAATGGAATATTACTCAGTCATAAAAATAAATGAAATTGAGTTATTTGTAGTGAGGTGGATGTACCTAGAATGTGTCATACAGAGTGAAGTAAGTCAGAAAGAGGAAAACAAATACCATATGCTAACACATATATATGGAATCTAAGGAAGAAAAAAAGATCATGAAGAACCTAGGGGCAAGACGGGAATAAAGACACAGACCTACTAGAGAATGGACTTGAGGATATGACGAGGGGGAAGGGTAAGCTGTGCCAAAGTGAGAGAGTGGCATGGATATATATACACTACCAAATGTAAAATAGATTAGCTAATGGGAAGCAGCTGCATAGCACAGGGAGATCAGCTCTGTGCTTTGTGACCACCTAGAGGGGTGGGATAGGTAGGGTGGGAGGGAGGGAGATGCAAGAGGGAAGAGTTATTGGAACATATGTATATGTATAACTGATTCACTTTGTTATAAAGCAGAAACTAATACATCATGGTATTTAAGTATGGTTGATCAAGTAGACGAGTAACCATCACCCAAGAAGTTTGTATCTTTTTTGAGGAAAAGGTTAGTGCATTTTCAGTTGTAGGCAGGATAGCTATATCATGTTAGGTAGAAGGGTGACCTTGTTATTTTCTTTATTTGGAGATTAAGTATGGTTTAAGGAGATGCATACAGGTGCCAAGTTGACATGGGGTGAACTTGTAATGCTTAATTTTATGTGTCAACCTGGAGGGTGTTTTTGGATGAGATTAACATTTAAATCAATGAACTCTGAGTAAGCAAATTGTCGTCCATAATGTGGGTAAGACTCACCTAATCAGTTGAAAGCCTGAATAAACAAAAAACTGGCCTTCCACAGCAAGAGGGAATTCTGCAGCAGATTGTCTTTGGACCTCTTAAGCACCATTGGCTTTCCTAGGTCTCCACCTGTTGGCTTTCAGACAGGAACTGCGCCATCAGCTCTCCTGTGTTTCCAGCCTGCCAGCCAACATTGCATTTTTTGAATTTGTCAGCCTCCATAATTGTGTGAGGCAATTATTTATAATAAGGCCACACACACACACACACACACACACACACACACACACACACACCCTATTGTTTCTGTTTCTCTGGAGAACCCTGACTAATAGAAATACTTTTTCAGCCCCACATTCTTTCTCATCTCCTTCTGGGGCATCAATGATATGAATATTAGATTTTTTGCTAGACTTCAACAATTCCCTGATACTCTGCTCATTTCATTTTTTCAGGCATATACTTTCTGTTCATTAGATTCAGTAAAATTTATTGATCTCTCCACAAGCTCACTGATTCTATTTTCTGTCATCTCTACACTACTATTGAGCCCATCCAGTGAACTTTTTGTTCTGTTATTATGTTTTTTGGTTCTACAATTTCTATTTGCCTCTTTTATATACTTGTACTTCTTTTCTTAGTTTTTTTTCCTTTTTTCAAGCAAATTTTTGATTACTTTAAAAATTAATTAAGTTTTTATTGAGGTATAATTGACATGTAACTTTCTATTAGTTTCAGGTGTACAACAAAATGATATATTTGTATATATTGAGAAATGATCACCACAATAATTCTAGTTAACATCCATCACCTCATATAGTTACATAATTTTTTTTCTTGTATTGAGAACTTTTAAGATTTACTCTCCAGAGTGAAGTAAGTCAGAAAGAGAAAAACAAATACCATATGCTAACACATATATATGGAATCTTGAAAAAAAGGTCATGAAGAGCCTAGGGGCAAGACGAGAATAAAGACACAGACCTACTAGTGAATGGACTTGAGGATACGGGGAGGGGGAAGGGTAAGCTGGGACAAAGCGAGAGTGGCATGGACATATATACACTACCAAACGTAAAATAGATAGCTAGTGGGAAGCAGCCGCATAGCACAGGGAGATCAGCTCGGTGCTTTGTGACCACCTAGAGGGGTGGGATAGGGAGGGTGGGAGGGAGGGAGATGCAAGAGGGAAGAGATATGGGGACATATGTATACGTATAACTGATTCACTTTGTTATAGAGCAGAAACTAACACACCATTGTAAAGCAATTATACTCCAATAAAGATCTTTAAAAAAAAAGATTACTCTCTTAGTAACTTTCAAATATACAGAACATTATTATTAACTAATTTTATAACTGGAAATGTGTACATTTTGATTCCCTTCACTCAATTCTCTCACCTCCCCACTCTCTCCTCCCCCCACCTCTGGCGACCACCAATCTGTTTTCCTGTTCTCTACATTTATGAACTTATTGTTTTGTTTTGTTTTTTTTAGATTCCACATATAAATGATATCATATGGTATTCATCTTTCTCTTTCTGACTTACTTCACTTAATATGATAATCTCTAGGTCCATCCATGTTGCTGCAAATGGAATTATTTCATTCTTTTTTATAGCTGAGTAGTATTCCATTGTATATGTGTACCACATCTTCTTTATCCATTCATCTGTTAATGTACATTTAGGTTGTTTTAACATTTTGGCTATTTTAAATAATGCTGCAATGAACATGGGAGTGCAGGTATCTTTTTAAGTTCGTGGGTTTTTGTTTTTCTTTTATGACTAAATACTCAGAAGTGAAATGGCTGGATCATATTGTAGCTCTATTTTTAACTTCTAAAGTATTTCCATAGTGTTTTCCACAGTAGTGGCACATATTTACATTCCTACCAACAGTGCACTAATGTTCTCTTTTCACCACATCCTCACCAACACTTGTTATTTCTTGTCTTTTTGATAATAGCCATTCTACCAGGAGTGAGATGGTATTTCATTGTGGTTTTGATTTGCATTTCCCTTATGATTAGTGATGTTGAGCATGTTTTCATGTACCTGTTAGCCACCTGTATGTCTTCTTTGGAAAATTGTCTATTCAGATCTTCTGCCTGCTTTTTAATAAGATTGCTTGTTTCTTTGCTATTGAGTTGGGTGAGTTCTTTATATATTTTAGATATTAACCTCTTATTAGATATATGATTTGCAAATATTTTCTCCCATTCTGTAGGTTACCTGTAATTACTTTTTGAAGCAGTTTTATAGTGACTGCTTTAAAATCTTTATGAGATAGTTCCAACATCTAATTCATCTCAGTATTTGGTGTCATTTGATTGTCTTTTCTTGTTCAAGTTTTTATCTTCCTGATTCTTGGTATAATAAGTGATTTTCAATTGTTTTCTGAACACTTTAAACATTAGGTTAAGAGACTCTTTGCCCTTTCTATATCTTCTATTTTATCAGGCAACCACGCTGTTAGGTTTAGTGTATAGGTTCTGGCCTGTAATTCCAATGACAATTTAGTCTCCTGAGATTTTTCAATGCCATTTGATCTGCTTTATTCTTCTGACTCTGCTTGAGCTTCCATTGTTACCACATGCAGGGAAAGAAGGTGCTTCCTCATCTCCCAGTGTAGTTAAAGTGAGTTGTGGGGAAATCCAGACCCATAGGACAGAAAACATTTCTCCTGACCTGTTTTCTAGCCACTCACTGCCAGGAGCTTCCCACTCTATCTCTGATAGTGCAGCCAGGGATGGGCTGCCTTTTGCCATTGTGTGGAAGGCCAGAGCCATGAGTCTGGGTGGTGGGTCAGGAGACCCTGGCTCTGTTCATTTTCTGCCACTGAGTATAGACCCAGGAGGCACCAGGCCTAGGATGCCTTCAGCCGTTGGATGGAAGGCCAGGACCCCTGGACCTAGGCGGCTGGCTGCCAGTGAGTATAAGTTCAGGAAACATTACCTTGGGCTGCCTTCTGCATTTCAGTAGAGGACTGGGAGACACTAGGGCAACTGGCATTACCACTGCAGGTGGAAGGACTCATCTGTTGCCTCATGATGTGGAGCTGGGAGTGTGTCAGCTCTCCCTAGTTCTGCTGTTACTGCTTAGAGTAGATCAGATTCTGCTGCTGCTGCTGGCTAGTGTGAAGCATGGGAAATAGATTGTCCTCTCTCTCCCAACTCAGCTGGTGAAGCTACCACAGACAGATAAGCCAGCTGCTGCCACTGGGTATGGATCTCCCTGCTAAGCTTTCCCTTTCCCAGATCTTTGTTCAGAGAGAAAAAGCTTTTTTTCCTTTTCCATTTTTTTTTTTTTTTGGAGATTTTTTGGTCTGTACCTGTTAGCAGTTTGGGGGTTGCAGACCCAGTCTGGGTTATGGGAATGCTATAAAGAAAACCCAGGGAACTCTCTGTGCTGTCATTCTTCAAGTTCTGAGTTCACTATTCAGTCCATCTTCTATCTTTTAGAGTCTATTGAATTATTTTCAGGATCTTTAGTTGTATTTAGAGAGGAGGATCAGAGAAAAGTGAGCCCATGCCATTGTCCCAGAAACAGACTATAATGACTAATTTTGACATACTATGATCTAAGTATCATTGTTTTCTACTCTCTTGGCTCCAGCCAAGAAAGGTTTTGCATTTTAGACAAAATGAAACTCTCAGTCCCAGAGGCAAATTATTCCTGGAATGCAAGTGGAAATCAGTGGTAAGTCATACAACAAGTATCTAAAAACATTTTGGTTTAATTCTCCAGGGTCTGCTCTACTCCAGCAATAAAGGAAAACCGAGATTCAACTAGTTCTCTAGGTATTATACTGGAGCTAGTTCATTTTTATTATAAACACTTGCAGCTCCAGGACACAGTAAGGCAGGAAATATGGAATGTAATAAAGATGGCTGTATCCCAGTTGCCATGAGAACATCTAGCACCCAGATCATTGTTTCTGAATGCTATTTCCTAATGAAAGGAATCACAGCTCCTTGGACAAATCATTGATTCCTGTGAAGGCATATGGAAAGTCTAAGATTAGTGTAGGACAGAAAATAAAGGAGTGCTCAAAAAACTTATGTGGGGTTGTCAAAAGAACACAGGAGGCAGCTTGAATCGGGCTCACACTGCCTAAATATGCACAATATGAGGATTAGAATAGATAATGATTTAGAACATTCCCTAGGATAAATCATATGTTGCACCACAAAGCAAGCCTTAACAAACTTAAGATTGAAATCATGTCTACTATCCAAAATGGTATGAAACTAGAAACAGGAAGAAAATTGAAAAATCCACATATACATGGCAACTAAACAATATGCTGCTGAACAGCCAATGTGTCAAAGAAGGAATCAAAAGGGAAATTAGAAAGTATCTTGAGACAAATGAAAATACAACATACCAAAGCATAATGGATACAGCAAAAGCAGTTCTAAGAGGGACATTTATAACAATAAGTGCCTACATAAGAAAAAATATAGAGATATCAAATAAACAGCCTAACTTTATACCTCAAGGAATTAGGAAAAGAACACAGTAAGTCCAATGTTAGCAGAAGGAAGGAAATAAAGAACAGAGCATAAATAAATGAAATAGAGACTAGAAAAACAATAGAAAAAAATCAATGAAACTGAGTTGTTATTTTTTTTGGAAAGAAACAAAATTAAGAAGCCTTTATCTACACTAACGAAGAAAAAAGAGAGAGAGGATTCAAATAAATAAAATTATAAATGAAAGAGGAGACATTACAACTGGCACTACAGAATTACAAAGGATAAGAGGCTACTATGAACAGTTATATACCAAAAATTTGGATAACCTACAAGACATAATTCCTAGAAACACACAAATTACCAAGACTGAATCATGAAGATATAGAAAACTTGAACCAATAATGACTAAGGATACTGAAGCAAAAATCAAAACCCTCCCCAAAAATAAAAGCCCTCAACCAGATGGTGAATTCTACCAAAATGTAAAGAAGAATTAATGCCAATCCTACTAAATTCTTCCAAAAAATTGAAGAGGGGAGAACATTCCCAAACTTATTTTGTGAGGCCAGCATTACCTTGATACCAAAGCCAGATAAGGACATTACAAGAAAAGAAAACAATGGGCCAATATCCCTGATGAATACAGATGCAAAATACAAGGATATATTGTACAACACAGGGATATTTTATAATAACTATAAATGGAGTATAACCATTAAAAACTGTGAATCACTATGTTGTACACCTATAACATATAATATTGTACATCGGCTATATGTCAATAAAAAATAAAGTCTTTTAAATGAAAAAAATTCTCAACAAACTCTAGCAAACCAAATTCAACAGCACATTAAAAGGATCATACACCATGACCAAGTGGCATTTATCCCTGGGATGGAAGGATGGTTCAACATATGCAAATGAATAAATGTGATACACCACATTAATAGAATGAAGGACAAAAATCATATGATCCTCTCAACAGATGCAGAAATAGCATTTGACAAAATTCAACATCTTTTAATGATAAAAGCTCTCAACAAATTTGGTATAGAAGGAACATGCCTCTACATAATAAAGGCCATATATGACAAGCCCACAGCTAACATCATACTCAATGGTGAAAAGCTGAAAGCTTATCCTCTAAAATTAAGAACAAGACAAGGGTGCCCACTCTCACCATTTCTATTCAAAGTAGTACTGGAAGTCCTAGCTAGAGAAATTGGGCAAGAAAAAAAAAGGTATTCAAATCAGAAGAGAAGAAAAATTGTCTTTTTTTTACAGATGGCATGATTTGTAACATCACCAACAACTGTTAGAATGAACAAATGAATTCAGTAATGTTGCAGGATACAAAATCAACCTTACAAAAGTCAGTTGCATTTCCATACACTGACAATAATATATCTGAAAGAGAAATAAAGAAAACAATCCCATCTACAATAGCATCAAAACCAATAAAATACTTAGGAATAAATTTAACCAAAGAGGTAAAAGATCTCTACACTGAAAACTGTAAGGCATTAATGAAAGAAATTGAAGAGGACACAAATAAATAGAAATATATCCCACATTAGTGAATCAGAAGAATTAATATTTTTAAAATGTACATATTACCCAAAGCCTTCTATAGATTTTCTATTAAAATTCCAGTGACATCTTTCACAGAAATACGAAAAACAATCCTAAATTTGCATAGAACCATAAATGATCCTGAGTAACCAAAGCAATCTTGAGAAAGAAGAGCAAAATTAGTAGCATCACACTTCCTAATTTCAAAATATACTAAAAAGGTCTAATAATCAAAACAGTATAGTATTGGCATAAAAAAATACATATAGACCAATGGAATAGAATTTAGACCCCAGAAATAAACACATGCATATATGTTCAACTAGTATTTTACATGGAATATAGAAATATACAATGGGGAAAAGGCAATCAATAAATGGTGTAGGGAAAATGGATATTCACATTCAAAAGAATGAAATTGCACCCCTATCTTACACCACTCACAAAAATTAACTCAGAATGGATTAAAGACTTAAATGTAAAATGCAAAACCATAAATTTCCTGGAAGAAATCATAGGGAAGAAAGCTCTTTGACATTGGTCTTGTCAATAAGATTTTGGAAACGACACCAAAAGCACAAGCAACAAAAGCAAAAATTAAAATTTGGGACTACATCAAACTAAAAGCATTTGCACAGCAAAAGAAACAATCAACAAAATGAAAAGTCAAACAAAATGGGAGGAAATTTTTGGAAACCATATATCAGATAAGAGGTTTATATCCAAAAAATATAAGGAATTCTTATAACTCAATAGCAAAACAAACAAACAAAACAACAACAAAAAAGCCAGATTTGGTTCAAGACGGCAGAGTAGAAGGACATGCTCTCATTCCCTCTTTCGAGAACATGGGAATCACAACTAACCGCTGAACAATCATGGACAGGAAGACACTGGAACTCACCAAAAAAGATATCCCACATCCAAAGACAAAGGAGAAGCCACAATGAGATGGTAGGAGGGGCACTATCACAATAAAATCAAATCCCATAACTGCTGGGTGTGTGACTCACAAACTGAACACATACCACAGAAGTCCACCCACTGGAGTGAAGGTTATGAGCCCCACATCAGGCTCCCCAAACTGGGGGTCTGGCAACCAGAGGAGGAATTCCTAGAGAATCAGACTTTGAAGGTTAGTGGGATTTGATTGCAGGACTTCGGCAGGGCTGGGGGAAAAAGAGACTCCACTCTTGGAGGGAACACACAAAGTAGTGTGCACATTGGGACCTAGCAGAAGGATCAGTGACCCCATAGAAGACTGAACCAGACCTACCTGCTAGTGTTGGAGGGTCCCCTGCAGAGGCAGGGACAGCTGTGTCTCACCAAGGGACAAGGACACTGGCAGCAGAAGTTCTGGGAAGTATTCCTTGGCGTGAGCCCTCCCAGAGTCCATCATTAGCCCCAACAAAGACACCGGGTATGTTCCAGTGTTGGGTTGCCTCAGGCCAAAACAAACAACAGGGAGGGAACCCAGCCCCACCCAGCCCTACCCAGCCCCACCCAACAGCAGACAAGCAGATTAAAGTTTTACTGAGCTCTACCCACCAGAGCAACAGCCAGCTCACCTACCAGGAGTCCCTGCCATCAAGAAACTTCCACAAGCCTCTTAGATACCCTCATCCACCAGAGGGCAGACAGCAGAAGCAAGAAGAACTATAATCCTGCAGCCTGCAAAACAAAAACCACATTCACAGAAAGATAGACAAGATGAAAAGGCAGAGGGCTATGCACCAGATGAAGGAACAAGATAAAACCCCAGAAAAACAACTAAATGAAATGAAGATAGGCAACCTTCCAGAAAAAGAATTCAGAATAATTACAGTGAAGATCATCCAGGACCCTGGAGAAAGAATGGAGGCAAAGATTGAGAAGATGCAAGAAATGTTTAACAAAGATCTAGAATAATTAAAGGACAAACAAACAGAGATGAACAATACAATAAATGAAATGAAAATACACTAGAAGGAATCAATAGCAGAATAACTGAGGCAGAAGAACGGTTAAGTGACCTGGAAGACAGAATGGTGGAATTCACTGCTGCGGGATAGAATAAAGAAAAAAGAATGAAAAGAAATGAAGAGAGCCTAAGAGACCTCTGGGACAACATTGAACACAACAACATTCGCATTATAGGGGTCCCAGAAGGAGAAGAGAGAGAGAAGGGACCCAAGAAAGTATTTGAAGAGATTATAGTCAAAAACATCCCTAACATCAGAAAGGAAATAACCACCCAAGTCCAGGAAGTGCAGAGTCCCATACAGGATAATCCCAAGGAGAAACACACTGACACACATAGTAATCAAATTGGCAAAAATTAAAGGCAAAGAAAAATTACTGAAAGCAGCAAGGGAAAAATGACAAATAAAATAACATACAAGGGAACTCCCATAAGGTTAACAGCTGATTTCTCAGTAGAAACTCTACAAGCCAGAAGGGAGTGGCATGACTTACTTAAAATGATAAAAGGGAAGAACATACAACCAAGATTACTATACCCAACAAGGATCTCATTCAGACTCGATGGAGAAATCAAAAGCTTTACAGAAAAGCAAAAGCTAAGAGAATTCAGCACCACAAAACCAGCTCTACAGCAAACGCTAAAAAGAACTTCTTTAAGTGGGAAACACAAGAGAAGAAAAGGACCTACAAAAACAAACCCCAAACAATTAAGAGAATGGTCATAAGAACATACATATTGATAATTACCTTAAATGTGAATGCAGGGGCTTCCCTGGTGGCGCAGTGGTTGAGAGTCCGCCTGCCGATGCAGCGGACACGGGTTCGTGCCCCGGTCCGGGAGGATCCCACATGCCGCGGAGCGGCTGGGCCCGTGAGCCATGGCCGCTGGGCCTGCGCGTCCGGAGCCTGTGCTCTGCAACGGGAGAGGCCACGGCAGTGAGAGGCCCACGTACCGCAAAAAAAAAAAAAAAAATGTGAATGCATTAAATGCTCCAACCAAAAAACACAGGCTTGCTGAATGGATACAAAAAGAACACCCACATATATGCTGTCTACAAGAGACCTGCTTCAGACCTGGGACACATACAGACTGAAAGTGAGGGAACGGTAAAAGATATTCCATGCAAATGGAAATCAAACGAAAGCTGGAGTAACAATACTCATATCAGACAAAATAGACTTTAAAATAAAGAATGTTACAAGAGACAAGGAAGGACACTACATAATGATCAAAGGACCAACCCAAGGGCTTCCCTGGTGGTACAGTGGTTGAGAATCTGCCTGCTAATGCAGGGGACACGGGTTCGAGCCCTGGTCTGGAAGGATCCCACATGCCGTGGAGCAACTAGGCCCGTGAGCCACAACTACTGAACCTGCACGTATGGAGCCTGTGCTCCGCAGCGAGAGGCCGCTATAGTGAGAGGCCCGCACACCGTGATGAAGAGTGGCCCCCACTTGCCACAACTAGAGAAAGCCCTCGCACAGAAACAAAGACCCAACACAGCAAAAAATTAATTAATTAATTAATAAACTCCTACCCCCAACATCTTTAAAAAAAAATAAAAAAGGACCAACCCAAGAAGAAGATATAACAATTATAAATATATATGCACCCAACATAGGAGCACCTCAATACATAAGGCAACTGCTAACATCTCTAAAAGAGAAAATTGACAGAAACACAAAAATAGTGTGAGACTTTAACACCTCACTTACACCAATGAGCAGATCATCCAAACAGAAAATTAATAAGGAAACACAAGCTTTAAATGACACAATAGACCAGATAGATTTCACTGATATTTATAGGACATTCCATCCAAAAACAGCAGATTACACTTTCTTCTCAAGTGCACACAGAACATTCTCCAACATAGATCACATCTTGGGTCACAAATCAAGCCTCAATAAATTTAAGAAGATTGAAATCATATCAAGCCTCTTTTCTGACCACAACGCTATGAAATTAGAAATCAATTACAGGGAAAAAAATGTAAAAAACACAAACATATGGAGGCTAAACAATATGTTACTAAATAACCAAGAGATCACTGAAGAGATCAAAGAGGACATCAAAAAATACCTAGAGACAAATGACAATGAAAACATGATGATCCAAAACCTATGGGATGTAGCAAAAGCAGTTCTAGAAGGGAAGTTTATAGCTATACAAGTCTACCTCAGGAAACAAGAAAGATCTCAAATAAAGAATCTAACATTACACCTAAAGGAACTAGAGAAAGAAGAACAAACAAAACCCAAAGTTAGCAGAAGGAAAGAAATCATAAAGAACAGAGCAGAAATAAATGAAATAGAAACAAAACAATAGATCAGTAATACTAAAAGCTGGTTCCTTGAGAAGTTAAACAAAAAGATAAACAATTAGCCAGACTCATCAAGGAAAAGAGGGAGAGGACTCAAATCAATAAAATTAGAAATGAAAAGGGAGAAGTTACAACCGACACGGCAGAAATACAAAGCATTCTAAGAGAATATTACAAGCAACTCTATGCCAATAAAGAGGACAACCTGAAAGAAATGGACAACTTCTTAGAAAGGTATAACCTTCCAAGACTGAACCAGGAAGAAATAGAAAATATGAACAGACCAATCACAAGCAATGAAACTGAAACTGTGATGAAAAATCTTCCAACAAACAGAAGTCCAGGACCAGAAGGCTTCACAGGTGAATTCTATCAAACATTTAGAGAAGAGCTAACACCCATCCTTCTCAAACTCTTGCAAAATATAGCAGAGGGAGGAACACTCTCAAAGTCATTCTATGAGGTCACCTCACCCTGATACCAAAACCAGACAAAGATATCACAAAGAAAGAAAATAACAGACCAATATCACTGATGAATATTGATGCAAAAATCCTCAACAAAATACTAGCAAACAGAATCCAGCAACACATTAAAAGGATCATACACCATGATCGAGTGTGATTTATCCCAGAGATACAAGGATTCTTCAATATATGCAAATCAATCCATGTGATACACCATATTAACAAATTGAAGAAGAAAACCCATATGATCATCTCAATAGATGCAGAAAAAGCTTTTGACAAAATCCAACACCCATTTATACTAAAAACTCTCCAGAAAGTGGGCACAGAGGGAACCTACTTCAGCATAATAAAGGCCATATATGACAAACCCACAGCAAACATCATTCTCAATGGTGAAAAACTGGAAGCATTTCCTTTAAGATCAGGAACAAGACAAGGAGGTCCACAATCACCACTATTATTCAACATAGTTTTGGAAGTCCTAGCCACAGCAATCATAGAAGAAAAAGAAATAAAAGGAATCCAAATTGGGAAGAAGTAAAACTCACTGTTTGCAGATGACATGCTACTATACATAGAGAATCCTAACGATGCCACCAGAAAACTACTAGAACTAATTAATGAATTGGTAAAGTTGCAGGATATAAAATTAATGTCCACAAATCTCTTGCATTCCTACTAATGATGAAAAATGTGAAAGAAATTAAGGAAACACTCCCATTTACCATTGCAACAAAAAGAATAAAATGCCTAGGAATAAACCTACCTAAGGAGACAAAATACCTGTATGCAGAAAACTATAAGACACTGATGAAAGAAATTAAAGATTAATCAAACAGATGGAGAGATATACCATGTTCTTGGATTGGAAGGATCAATATTATGAAAAAATCAATATTGTGAAAAACTATACTACCCAAAGCAATCTACAGATTCAATGCAATCCCTATCAAATTACCAATAGCATTTTTTACAGAACTAGAACAAAAAAATCTTAAAATTTGTATGGAGACACAAAAGACCCCGAATAGCCAAAGCAGTCTTGAGGGAAAAAAATGGAGCTGGAGGAATCAGACTCCCTGACTTCAGCCTATACTACAAAGCCACAGTAATCAAGACAATATGGTACTGGCACAAAAACAGAAATATAGATCAATGGAACAGGATAGAAAGCCCAGAGATAAACCCACGCACCTATGGTCAACTAATCTATGACAAAGGATGCAAGGCTATACAGTGGAGAAAAGACAGTCTTTTCAATAAGTGGTGCTGGGAAAACTGGACAGCTACATGTAAAAGAATGAAATTAGAACACTCCATAACACCTACAAAAAAATAAACTCAAAATGGATTAGAGACCTAAATGTAAGTCCAGGCACTATAAAACTCTTAGAGGAAAACATAGGAAGAACACACTTTGACATAAATCACAGCGAGATATTTTTTAATCCATGTCCTCGAGAAATGGAAATAAAAACAAAAATAAACAAATGGGACCTAAAGAAACTTAAGAGCTTTTGCACAGCAAAGGAAACCATAAACAAGACAAAAAGACAACCCTCAAAATGGGAGAAAATATTTGCAAATGCATCATCAGACAAAGGATTAATCTCCAAAATATATAAACAGCTCATGCAGCTCAATATTAAAAAAACAAACAACCCAATCCAAAAAAGGGCAGAAAGCTTAAATAGACATTTCTCCAAAGAAGACATACAGATGTCCAAGGAGCACATGAAAAGCTGCTCAACATCACTAATTATTAGAGAAATGCAAATCAAAACTACAATGAGGTATCACCTCACACCAGTTAGAATGGGCCTCATCAGAAAATCTACAAACAACAAATGCTGGAGAGGGTGTGGAGAAAAGGGAACCCTCTTGCACTGTTGGTGGGAATGTAAATGGATACAGTCACTATGGAGAACAGTATGGAAGTTCCTTAAAGAACTAAAAATAGAATTACCATATGACCCAGCAATCCCACTCCTGGGCATATACCCAGAGAAAACCACATTTCAAAAAGACACATGCACTCCAATGTTCATTGCAGCACTATTTACAATAGCCAGGTTATAGAAGCAACCTAAATGCCCATTGACAGATGAATGGATAAAGAACATGTGGTACATATATACAATGGAATATTTCTCAGCCATAAAAAGGAATGAAATTGGGTCATTTGTAGAGACGTGGATGCATCTAGAGACTGTCATACAGAGTGAAGTAAGTCAAAGAGAAAAACAAATATCGTATATTAATGCATATATGTGGAACCTAGAAAATGGTACAGATGAACTGGTTTGCAGAGGAGAAATTGAGACACAGAAGTAAAGAAAAAAACGTATGGACACCAAGGGGGGAAAGCGGCAGTGGGTGGGGTCGTGGTGTGATGAATTGGGAGATTGGAACTTACAAGTATACACTGATGTGTATAAAATGGGTGACTAATAATAAATAAATAAACATTAAAAAAACAACAAAAAACCCAACAAAGAATCAAATTTATAATGGGTAGAGGAACTGAGTAGGCAATTTTTCAAAGGCAAACAAATGGCAAACAGGTACATAAAAAGAGGCTTGATATCACTAATCATAAAGGAAATGCAAATCAAAACCACAATGAGATATCACTTCACATCTGTTAGAATGGCTATTATAAAAAAAGGCAATAGATAAGAAGCATTGTCAAGGGTGTGGGGAAAAGGGAACACAAGTGCACTGTTGCTGGGAATGTAAATTTGTACAACCAGTATGCAAAACAGAATGGAGGTTCCTCAAGAAATTAAAAAGAGAACTACCACATGATCCAGCAATCCCACTTCTGGGTATATATTAAAAGAAAAGAAATCAAGGTCTCAAAGAGATCTGCCCCCACCTGTTCATTTCAGCATTAGACACAATAGCCAAGATTTGGAAACAATCTAAGTGTCCATCCTCAGATGAATGGATAAAGAAAATGTGTCACATGCCCACACACACAATGGAATATTACTCAACCATACAAAATAAGGAATTCCTGTCATCTGCATTAACATAGAAAGACTATGAGGACATTATGCTAAGTGAAATAAGCCATACAGAGAAAGACAAATACATATGATCTCATTCATATGTGGAATCTTACAAAAAAGCCAAACTCACAGAAATGAAGTATATAATGGAGGTTGCCAGGGGTTAGGGGATGGGGGAAATGGGTAGATGTTAGTCAAAGGTTACAAACTTCCAATTATAAGATGAATAAGTCTGTGGATCTAATATTCATGATGGTGACTATAGTTAACAATATTGTACTAAATATTTGAAAGTTGCTAAGAGACTAGATCTGAAATGTTCTCACCACACACACAAAATGTAATTGTGTGAGGTGATAGATGTGTTAATTAACCGTACCTTGTAATCATTTTAAAATATACATATGTGGAAGAGACCTTCAAGATGGTGGAGGAGTAAGACGTGGAGACCACCTTCCTCCCCACCAATACATCAGAAATACATCTACATGTGGAACAACTCCTACAGAACACCTACTGAACACTAGCAGAAGACCTCAGACTTCCCAAAAGGCAAGAAACTCCCCACATACCTGGGTAGGGCAAAAGAAGAAAGAAAAAAAAAGACAAAATATTAGGGACGGGAACTGCACCACTGCGAGGGAGCTGTGAAGTAGGAAAAGTTCCCACACACTAAGAAGCCCCTTCACTGGCAGAGACGGGGGATGGCAGGGGTGAAACTTTGGATCCAAGGAGGAGATCACAGAAATAGGGGTGCAGAGAGCAAAGCAGAGAGATTCCTGCACAGAGGACCACTGCCAACCAGCACTCACCAGCCTGAGAGGCATTTCTACTCACCCGCCAGAGCGGGTGGTGGCTGGGAGCTGAGGCTCTGGCTTCGGAGGTCAGATCCCAGGGAGAGAACTGGGGTTGGCTGTGTGAACACAGCCTGAAGGGGGCTAGTGTGCCACAGCTAGCCAGGAGGGAGTCCGGGATAAAGGCTGTACCTGTCTAAGAGGCAAGAGACCACTGTTTCAGGGTGGGTGAGGAGGGGGAGTTCAGAGCACTGCCTAAACAAGCTCAAGAGAAGGGTGCGACAATGGAATATTACTCAGCCTTAAAAAGAAATGAAATTGAGCTATTTGTAATGAGATGGATAGACCTAGAGTCTGTCATACAGAGTGAAGTAAGTCAGAAAGAAAAAGACAAATACCGTATGCTAACACATATATATGGAATTTAAGGGAAAAAAATGTCATGAAGAACCTAGGGGTAAGATAGGAATAAAGACGCAGACCTACTGGAGAACGGACTTGAGGGTATGGGGAGGGGGAGGGGTGAGTTTTGACAGGGCGAGAGAGAGTCATGGACATATACACACTAACAAACGTAGTAAGGTAGATAGCTGGGGGGAAGCAGCCGCAAGGCACAGGGATATTAGCTCGGTGCTTTGTGACAGCCTGGAAGGGTGGGAAGGGGAGAGTGGGAGGGAGGGAGACGCAAGAGGGAAGACATATGGGAACATATGTATATGTATAGCTGATTCACTTTGTTATAAAGCAGAAACTAACACACCATTGTAAAGCAATTATACCCCAATAAAGATGTTTAAAAAAAAAAAAAAAAAAAAAAAAAAAAAAAAAAAAAAAGAGAAGGGTGCGAGCCGCGGCTATCAGCCCGGACACAAGAGACGGGAATGAAACGCTGAGGCTGCTGCTGCAGCCATCAAGAAGCCTGTGTGCAAGCACAGGTCACTATCCACACCTCCCCTCCAGGGAGCCTGTGCAGCCCACCACTGCGAGGGTTCCGTGATCCAGGGACAACTTCCCTGGGAGAACACATGGCTCACCTCAGGCTGGTGTAATGTCACACCAGCCACTGCCGCTGCAGGCTTGCCCTGCAATCCCTACCCCTCCCTCTGCCTGACCTGAGTGAGCCAGAGTCCCCTAATCAGCTGCTACTTTAACCCCGACTTATCTGAGTGAAGAACAGACGCCCTCAGGCGACCTACATGCAGAGGCGGGGCCAAATCTGAAGCTGAACCCCAGGAGCTTTTGGAACAAAGAAGAGAAAGGGAAATCACTCCCAGCAGCCTGAGGAGCAGCAGATTAAATCTCCACAATCAACTTGATGTACCCTGCATCTCTGGAATACCTGAATAGACAATGAATCATCCCAAAATTGAGGCGGTGGACTTTGGGAACAACTGCATACTTGGGGTTTGCTTTCTGCATATAATTTGTTTCTGGTTTTATGTTTATCTTAGTTTAGTATTTAGAGTTTATTATCATTGGTAGATTTGTTTATTGATTTGGTTACTCTCTCCTATATATATATATATATATATATATATATATATATATATATATATATATCCTTTTTCTCTTTTTGTGAGTATGTACGTGTATGCTTCTGTGTGTGATTTTGTCTATATAACTTTGCTTTTACCATTTCTCCTAGGGTTCTGTCTGTCTTTTTTTGTATAGTTTTTAGTGCTTGTTATCATTGGTAGATTTGTTTTTTGGTTTGGTTGCTCTCTTCTTTCTTTTGTTTTTTTATTAATTTTAAAAATTCCTAATAATTTTTTATTTTAATAACTTTATTTTAATTTATTTTTCTTTCTTTCTTTCTTTTTTTCTCCCTTTTCTTCTGAGCCATGTGGCTGACAGGTCTTGTTGCTGGGGCCTGGGGTAAGACCTGTGCCACTAAGGTGGGAGAGCTGAGTTCAGGACAATGGTCCACCACAGAACTCCCAGCTCTATGTAATACGAATCAGCAAAACTTCTCCCAGAAATCTCCACCTCAATGCTAAAACCCAGCTCCACTCAACGACCAGCAAGCTACAGTGCTGGACAACCTACGCCAAACAACTAGCAAAACAGGAACACAACCCCACCTGTTAGCAGAGAGGCTGCCTAAAATCATAATTAGGCCACAGACACCCCAAAACACACCACCAGATGTACACCTGCCCACCAGAAAGACAAGATCCAGCCTCATCCACCAGAACACAGGCACTAGTCCCCTCCACCAGGAAGGCTACACAACCCACTGAACCAACTTTAGCAACTGGGGACAGACACCAAAAACAACGGGATCTACAAACCAGCTGCCTGAAAAATGGAGACCCCAAACACAGTAAGATAAGCAAAATGAGAAGACAGAAAAACACACAGCAGATGAAGGAGCAAGGTAAAAACCCACCAGACCTAACAAATGAAGAGGAAATAGGCAGTCTACCTGAAAAAGAATTCAGAGTAATGATAGTAAAGATGATCCAAAATCTTGGAAATAGAATAGAGAAAATACAAGAAACCTTTAACAAGGACCTAGAAGAACTAAACAGCAAACAAACAATGATGAACAACACAATAAATGAAATTAAAAATTCACAAGAAGGAATCAATAGCAGAATAACTGAGGCAGAAGAATGGATAAGTGACCTGGATGATAAAATAGTGGATATAGCTACTGCAGAGCAGAATAAAGAAAAGAGAATGAAAAGAACTGAGGACAGTCTCAGAGACCTCTGGGACAACATTAAAGGCACAAAGATTCGAATTATAGGGGTCCCAGAAGAAGAAAAGAAATGGACTGAGAAAATATTTGAAGAGATTATAGTTGAAAACTTCCCTAATATGGGAAAGGAAATAGTCAATCAAGTCCAGGAAACACAGAGAGTACCATATGTGATAAATCCAAGGAGAAACATGCCAAGACACATATTAATCAAATTATCAAAAATTAAATACAAAGAAAAAATATTAAAAGCAGAAAGGGAAAAACAACAAATAACACACAAGGGAATCCCCATAAGGTTAACAGCTGATCTTTCAGCAGAAACTCTGCAAGCCAGAAGGGAGTGGCAGGACGTACTTAAAGTGATGAAAGAGGAAAACCTACAACCAAGATGATGCTACCCAGCAAGGATCTCATTCAAATTAGACAGAGAGGGCTTCCTTGGTGGTGCAGTAGTTGAGAGTCCGCCTGCTGATGCAGGGGACATGGGTTCATGCCCCAGTCCAGGAAGATCCCACATGCCATGGAACAGCTAGGTCCGTGAGCCATGGCTGCTGAGACTGCACGTCCGGAGCCTGTGCTCCACAACGGGAGAGGCCACAACTGTGAGAGGCCTGCATACAGGAACAAAAAAAAAAATTAGAGAAATTAAAACCTTGACAGACAAGCAAAAGCTAAGAGAATTCAGCACCACCAAACCAGCTTTAAAACAAATGCTAAAGGAACTTCTCTAGACAGGAAACACAAGAGAATGAAAAGACCTACAGTAACAAACCCAAAACAATTAAGAAAATGGAAACAGGAACACACATATCGATAACTACCTTAAATGTAAATGGATTAAATGATGCAACCAAAAAATATAGATTGGCTGAATGGATACAAAAACAAGACCCATATATATGCTGTCTACAAGAGACCCACTTCAGACCTAGGGACACATACAGAATGAAAGTGAGGGGATGGAAAAAGATATTTCATGCAAATGGAAATCAAAAGAAAGCTGGAGTAGCAAGTCTCATATCAGACAAAATAGGCTTTAAAATAAAGACTATTACAAGAAACAAAGAAGGGCACTACATAATGATCAAGGGGCCAATCCAAGAAGAAGATATAACAAATGTAAATATTTATGCACCCAACATACAAGCACCTCAATACATAAGACAAATGCTAACAGCAAGAAAAGGGGAAATCGACAGTAACACAATCATAGTAGGGGACTTTAACACCCCACTTTCACCAATGGACAGATCATAAAAAATGAAAATAAATAAGGAAACACAAGCTTTAAATGATACATTAGACAAGATGGACTTATTTGATATTTATAGGACATTCCATTCAAAAAAAACCAGAATACACTTTCTTCTCAAGCACTCATGGAACATTCTCCAGGAGACATCACATCTTGGGTCACAAATCAAGCCTTGGTAAATTTAAGAAAATTGAAATCATATCAAGTGTCTTTTCTGACCACAATCCTATCAATTACAGGAAAAAATCTGTAAAAAATACAAACACATGGAGGCTAAACAATACACTACTAAATAACCAAGAGATCACTGAAGAAATCAGAGAGGAAATTAAAAAATACCTAAAAACAAATGACAATGAAAACACGATGACCCCTAACCTATGGGATGCAACAAAAGCAGTTCTAAGAGGGAAGTTTATAGCAATACAATCCAACCACAAGAAACAAGAAACATGTCAAGTACATAACCTAACCTTACACCTAAAGCAATTAGAGAGAGAAGAATCAATACCCCCAAAGTTAGCAGAAGGAAAGAAATCATATGTTCAGATAAGAAAAAAAAATTTTTTTAAATGATGGAAACAATAGCAAAAATCAATAAAACTACAAGTTGGGTCTTTGAGAAGATAAACAAAATTGATAAACTATTGGCCAGACTAATCAAGAAAAGAAGGGAGAAGACTCAAATCAATAGAATTAGAAATGAAAAAGGGGAAGTAAAACAGACACTGGAGAAATACAAAGGATCATGAGAGATTACTACAAGCAACTATATGCCAATAAAATGGACAACCTGGAAGAAATGGACAAATTCCTAGAACAGCACAACCTTCCGAGACTGAACCAGGAAGAAATAAAAAATATAGACAGACCATTCAGACGCACTGAAATTGAGACTGTGATTAAAAATCTTCTAGCAGGGCTTCCCTGGTGGCGCAGTGGTTGAGAGTCCTCCTGCCGATGCAGGGGACATGGGTTCGTGCCCTGGTCCGGGAGGATCCCACATGCCATGGAGTGGCTGGGCCCGTGAGCCATTGCTGCTGAGCCTGCGCGTCATGAGCCTGTGCTCCGCAACGGGAGAGGCCACAACAGTGAAAGGCCCGTGTACCGCAAAAAAAAAAAAAAAAAATCTTCCAGCAAACAAAAGCCCAGGATCAGATGGCTTCACAGGTGAATTCTATCAAACATTTAGAGAGGAGCTAACATCTATCCTTCACAAACTCTTCCAAAATATAGCAGAGGGGGAAACACTCCTAAATTCATTCTACAAGGCCACCATCACCCTGATACGAAAGCCAGAAACACGTGTCACAAAGAAAGAAAACTGCAGGCCAATATCAATGATGAATATAGATGCAAAAATCCTCAATAAAATACAACGAAACAAAATCCAACAGCGCATTAAAAGGATCATACACTATGACCAAGTGGGGTTTATCCCAGGAATGCAGAATTCTTCAATATCGGCAAATCAAGCAATGTGATACACCATATTAACAAATTGAAGGAGAAAAACCATATGATCATCTCAATAGATGCCGAAAAAACTTTTGACAATATTCAAGACCCATTTATTATAAAAACTCTCCAGAAAGTAGGCATAGAGGGAACTTACCTCAACATAATAAAGGCCATGTATGACAAACCCACAGCCAACATAGTCCTCAATGGTGAAAAACTGAAACTATTTCCACTAAGATCAGTAACAAGACAAGGTTGCCCACTCTCACCACTATTATTTAACATAATTTTGGAAGTTTTAGCCACAGCCACCATCAGAGTAGAAAAAGCAATAAAAGGATAACAAATCAGAAAAGAAGAAGTAAAGCTGTCACTGTTTGCAGATGACATGATACTACACATAGAGAATCCTAAAGACTCTACCAGAAAACTGCTAGAGCTAATGAATCAATGTGGTAAAGTAGCAAGATACAAAATTAATGTGCAGAAATCTCTTGCATTCCTATACACTAATGATGAAAAATCTGAAAGAGAAATTAAGGAAAGACTACCATTTACCATTGCAATAAAACGAATAAAATACCTAGGAATAAACCTACCTAAGGAGACAAAAGACCTGTATGCAGAAAACTGTAAGACACTGATGAAAGAAATTACAGATGATACAAACAAATGGAGAGATATACCATGTTCTTGGCTTGGAAGAATCAACATTGTGAAAATGACTATACTACCGAAAGGAATCTACAAATTCACTGCAATTCCTATCAAACTACCAATGTCATTTTTCACAGAACTAGAACAAAAAATTTCACAATTTGTATGGAAACACAGTAGACCCTGAATAGCCAAACAAATCTTGAGAGAGAAAAACGGAGCTGTAGGAATCAGGCTCCCAGACTTCAGACTATACTACAAAGCTACAGTAATCAAGACAGTATTGTACTGGCACAAAACCAGAAATATAGATCAATGGAACAGGTTAGAAAGCCCAGAGATAAAGCCACACACATATGGTCACCTTAGTTTGATAAAGGAGGCAAGAATATACAATGGAGAATAGGCAGCCTCTTCAGCAAGAGGGAAAACTGGACAGCTACCTGTAAAAGAATGAAATTACAACACTCCCTAACACCATACACAAAAATAAACTCAAAAATTTTTAAAGTCCTAAATTTAAGGCCAGACATGATAAAACTCTTAGAGGAATACATAGGCGGAACACTCTATGACATAATCACAGCAAGATCTTTTTTGACCCACCTCCTAGAGAAATAGAAATGAAAACAAATAAACAAATGGGACCTAATGAAACTTAAAAGCTTTTGCACAGCAAAGGAAACCATAAACAGGATGAATAGACAACCCTCAGAATGGGAGAAAATATTTTCAAATCAAGAAACTGACAGAGGATTAATCTCCAAAATTTACAAGCAGCACATGAAGCTCAATATCAGAAAACCAAAAAGCCCAATCCAAAAATGGGCAGAAGACATAAATAGACATTTCTCCAAAGAAGATGTACAGATTGCCAACAAACACATGAAAGGATGCTCAGCATCACTAATCATTAGAGAAATGCAAATCAAAAGTACATTGAGGTATCACCTCATACGAGTCAGAATGGCCATCATCAAGAAATCTAGAAACAATAAATGCTGGAGAGGGTGTGGAGAAAAGGGAACACTCTTACACTGTCTGTGGGAATGTAAATTGATACAGTCACTCTCGAGAACAGTATGCAGGTTCCTTAAAAAATTAAAAATAGGACTACCATACGACCCAGCAATCCCATTACTGGGCATATACCCTGAGAAAACCATAATGCAAAAGGAGTCATGTACCCCAATGTTCATTGCAGCTGTATTTACAATAGCCAGGACATGGATGCAACCTAAGTGTCCACCGACAGATGAATGCATAAAGAAGATGTGACACATATATACAGTGGAATATTACTCAGCCATAAAAAGAAACAAAACTGAGTTATTTGTAGTGAGGTGGATGGACCTAGAGTCTGTCATACAGAGTGAAGTAAGTCAGAAAGAGAAAAACAAATACCATATGCTAGCACATATATATGGAATCTTAAAAAAAAAGTATTCTGAAGAACCTAGGGTAGGACAGGAATAAAGCTGCAGACATAGAGAATGGACTTGAGGACATGCAGAGGGGGAAGGGTAAGCGGGGACGAAGTGAGAGAGTGGCATGGACATATATACACTACCAAATGTAAAATAGATAGCTAGTGGGAATCAGCCACATAGCACAGGGAGATCAGCTTGGAGCTTTGTGACCACCTAGACAAAGGTGGGATAGGGAGCGTGGGAGCAAAACGCTAGAGGGAGGAGATATGGGGATATATGTTTATGTATAGCTGATTCACTTTGTTATAAAGCAGAAACTAACACACCATTGTAAAACAATTATACTCCAATAAAGATGTTAAATAAATATATACATATGTGGCAAATTATCACATTGTATACCTTAAACTTATACAATGTTGTATGTCGATTATATCTGAATAAAACTGGAAAAAATAAAATAAAATAAGGAGGAAATCAAAAACCAAAATGGGAATAAATAATAATAATGATGTTTTATATCTAATTGAATAAAATAAGAATCTATGAATCTGTACTATATATAAATAAATACATAAATAAAAGAAAAGCTCTTCCTTACAGACGAGTGCCATCTAATAAATATAGAAGAAATGTTGGAGTTAGAAAAGCCCCATTTTGTATCTATTATATAATAATTGTCAAAGACAAGAATCATCATTGAACACTAAAATTGCTACATGGAAGTTTTATGATCAAAGGAATATGTACATATTCTAAAATTAGCTCCCCAAATAAAACTCAACAGTTACAAGGGAAAGTAGTACATTTATATTTGATTAACCTATTGGACACCACTTTAACAAAGTGATCAGTATCTATATTGGGACACACCTGCCTTTATGATATAATGAGAAAGACATGCTATCATTTTTGTGATGTTCCTGTCAAATTTGCCTAACCTTATTTGAATCATGAGAAAACAATTAGATAATCCCCAAATGATGGACACTGTGAAAAATAATTAGCCCAAAGTTTTGAAAATTGTCAAGGTGTGGAAGATGAACTGTTCCAGAGTGAAGTAGTCTAAAGTAACATGTCAGTTAAATACAATGCATGACCATGAAATGAATCATTGATCAGGAAAAAATTCTATAAAAGGTGTTATTGGGAAAATTGGTAAAGTTTGTATAAAATCTGTAGACTAAGTACAATAATGAAATATTTTATTTCGTTATTTATTTCATTATTTATTAATAATATTATTTTCATTTATGCACATTTCCTTATTTTGATAATTATACTTGTCCTTAGGAACCATGATAAATATATAGGCATAAAAGGGCATGAAGTCTGAAACTTACTCTCAAATGATTCAGGAAGAAATATAGTTACGTATGTGTGTAACTATTGACAGAGAGAGAGAGAGAGGGAGAAAGAGAGAATGATAAACCAAAGGTGGTAAAATATTAACAACTGGAGAATTCCTTGTACTATTCTTGCAACATTTGTATAAGTTTGAAATTAACTAACATAAAAACGTTCCAAAAATCAGATGTACTCCTAATCCTACATCACAGGCTGCCTAAATGGGAGCATATGTTTACAGCCACCCCCATACACACACACTCTAGAAAAAGAGTTTTACATACTGTTAATGTTGGAACTATCTGTTCCACCTTGGAGGTGTATGTCAAATAAACAATGATGTCTGAAGCTTTTGAATACAGCTTTCAAATCAATTAGCTCCCAACCTAGTTACACATAAATATTAATAATAACACCACTATTTTGAGTCCTTACAGTGTACTAGGCACTGTTTTAAGCACTTAAATTGACTAATTTAATTCTCATAGCAGCATTATGAATTATTCTCTGACATGAGATAGATGATACAGTTTTCCTAATTCCACAGTAGCGGAAGAAGAAGCACATGCTGAGACATCTCAGGTTATATGCTGAAGGTTACACTGCTAGTAAGGGGTGGGGAGGGGATTTGAACCCAGGTGGTCTGGCCCTGTGCTCACGCTCTTTAACTTATTCACATTAATTCGACGGGAACTTCATAGTTTTTAAGAGCTGGGTAAACCAGTATTTTCTACGATCTACTACTGGGGTCAGGGATGAAATCTGTCCCTTGAATACGCCACGCTATTTCTGGCCCCTGGGACCACATGCATGCTGTTCCTTTGCTTTGGCAACTCTACCCACTTCTCCTTGGACTAACTCCTACTCATCCTTTATATCTGAATTTATTGTTCACTCAGGGAGATGACACACCCTAAACAAGGTTTATAGTCCCCTGCCATATGCTGCCAGTGCCATTCTCCTTCCAGGGTGAAGGAGAATTCTGCCCATTACACAGTACACTCATCACAGTTGAAGATTATTTATTTATTTATTGCCTGCCTTCCCAGCTGACTGTGAATTCCTTAAAAGTAGGGTCCATGTCTGCCTTTCTCAACCATGAAGTCCCAAATATCCACTGCACAGAAGTGTGAGGTCCAGAGATCCAAGAGGTGAGATCAGGTAGTTATGATGGGAGTACTAGGGCAATATAGGAGAAATTCGCCAACATCCTTTTCCTATTCACCTAGGTCTAGTGCAAACATGTATGTAAAGGTATAGTGAAAGGATTTCCTGGAATGGAAAATGATAGAGGATAAGATTTATTATCCTGAATGAATCAAGATCACAATCAGAATTAGGGAAAGGTAAGCAGAATCTAAATTTGGGGGCAAATGATATAGAACACATTTTCTCATTCTTCAAAAACTATACCCAAGGGGAAAAAGCTCCTCTTTTTTCTGTTGGACTCTGATTTGCCTGGATGTGATGCCTGAAACTGTAACTATAGATGAAACTAACATAACTGAAGTATTAACCAGATGCCAAGGACCTTCTTCCTGTCTTCCTTGAAAACAAGAATCAGCTGCCTGCTGACTTCTGATGATGCTCCCAGAATTCTCTTCTGTGCGTTTTGATGTCTACCAAAGATCCGTAACTGCACAGAGCTGTGTCTGTTCCTACAAAATCCACCAGAGGGTGCAAAGTCACCGCTGTTACTAGGTACTACAAAAAGAATTGTTAGGGCTAATTTGAATAATTTATAGCTTATTTTTATAAGCTTTCCTAGCAGAGACCACCTAAGAACGAAAGCATATTTGTGCCTTGGATGAGAGGACAAAAAGAAAACGATAAAAATGGCAAGCTTGCTTCCTCTCCCAAGGGGTTTTGGCTTGCTACTTCTCCATATTGGTGATGGCTTATACAAAGGACAGCATTAAACATTCTGCTGAACTGCAGCAGGTCTGTTTGGATCTCCACGTATTCTTTCCTAGGGAAAGCATAAAGAGTAGGCTTGGTTATAGAGCCTCATTCTTACAGAGCACCAGTCTGATTATCATACTGAGTGAAGTAAGCCAGACAAAGACAAATATCATGTGATATCACTTATATGTGGAATCTAAAAAAATGATACAGATGAACTTAGCTACAAACCAGAAATAAACTCACAGATATAGAAAACAAACTTATGGTTACCAAAGAGGAAAGGGGCAGTGAGGGATAAATTAGGAGTTAGGGATTAACAGATACACAATACTATATATATAAAATAGGTAAACAACAAAGACCTACTGTATGGCACAGGGAACTATAGTCAATATTTGGTAATAACATATAATGGAAAAGAATATGAAAAAGAAAAAAATATATATATGAATCACGTTGCTGTAAACCTGAAACACAACATTGTAAATCAACTATACTTCAATTTTAAAATTACCGAAAAATGAATCCAGAGGGCAAAGTCCCCTCCTGGGGCACAGAGCAGGGTGCAAATGCATGAGGAATAAAGACATAACAGCAGAGCATGTTTAGGTAGTTTGCAGAAATTTACCTAGTTTTGTCCAGGTAGGGATTGGACTATATGACCTTGTGATTCTAGCTTTTTTTTACCACCTTCAAAAGTGATCAATAATCTGCTTCTGTGAAACTTTGACAACAGTTAAAACAAGAGTCTCAGAGCAAGGCTTAAATACAAACAGTTAAGTTAAGGAGAAAGGAAGTCAGAAGGGGAAAATAGCATTCCATTTATTATAGTGAAACAATATAAAATATTCAGACATCAATTTAACAAGAAAATCAGAATGAGAGGAAGAAGACTATAAAGTCTGATTGAAAGACAGAAAACAAAATCTGAGGTATTAAAAAGATAAGCCATGTTCTTTGATGAGAAGATTTAATTAATATCACAAAGAATCAAATCCTCCAAAATTAAAATATAACATTTGATAGTAACTATAATACACGGGATATACTATGTTGGAATTTTATAAAATAATCAAAAGTTCATTTGTAAAAATAAGTTAACAAGAATAGGCAGGGACATTATGAAAAAGAATAGTGAGAGGACTTGCCTTAGTGGATATCATTATATTATAATGCTAATATCATTATATGTATATATGTAATAACATAAACTAAAGGTGGTACTTGAATTCATGGTATAACTGACTATTAATAAAATTGAATTGTCATCTTACAGCATGTACAATACCATACATCACAGGATTGAGATGAACTAAAGTTTAAATATAGAAAAGTTTTAAATAAACAAAAGTTTTAAATAAACAAAATGAATATTGCAAGAAGATCTAGGAAGCTTTGTATGAATAATATAGGAGCCAGAGAAATCTACACTGGAAACTCTGAAAGTTAAAAAAAATAAATAAAAACGGACACATTTGACTCTATGCAATTTTAAACCTTTGAATGACAAATAATATCATTAATATATAAACAAAAACAAATTAGGGAGACTTCCCTGGTGGCACAGTGGATAAGAATCCATGCTCCCAATGCAGAGTGCCCAGGTTCAATCCCTGGTCGGGGAACTGGATCCCACATGCATGCCACAACTAAGAGTTCATGTGCCACAACTAAGGAGCCGGGGAACCAGTAAGCCACAACTAAGGAGCCCTGGAGCCACAAATAAGGAGCCACCTGCCGCAAAAAAGACCTGCCGCAACCAAATAAATATTTAAAAAAATATATCAGGAAATATAATTTAATACAGATGACAAAGGGTTAATATCTAAACTATATAGAAAGTACTCTTACAAATTGACTAGAGAAAGGGCAAGCAACCTAATTTTTTTTAAATGGGAGGAGGATAAGAATCAGGAATTCACAAAGTCACAGATCTAAATGACCAATAAATCAATAAATATCGGGAGGGGGGAAGCTAAAATTCTATACTAGTCAGATAAATGTAAATTAAAAAAATAATGAGGCTACTACTTTACATTCATGAAATTTGCAAACAATAAGAGTTATAATTTCAATTATTGGCAAGGATATGAGGAAAACTTTATTCATATATACTAGTGGTAATATTACAAAGTGTTAAGAGTTTTGGACTTAAGAAGGCAAAACTGGTGAAATCATGTATTAAAACTACACACAGGTTTAGAATAAAGATGGCAGTGTGGGAAGATGTGGAGTTAGTGTCTCCCCACAACTAGGGTGCATGCCGGCCGCTGTGGGGAACTCTGACCCCCAAGGAGATGAGAGGAACCCCAGAGTGAACCACCCGGGGTCTGGAAGAATCTCCTGCAGTGGAAGCTCTGAGTCTGAAACACTGGACTAACAGAGAACCTCAGAGCTCAGGGAATATTCACTGGAGTGAGGTCTCACAGAGTCACTCATCTCAGCACCAAGACCCAGCTCTACCCAATAGCCTACAAACTCCAGTGTTGGAAGCCTCAGGCCAAACAACCAGCAAAACAGGAATAGAATCCAGCTAAAAAGAAAAAAAAAAGAGAGATGGCAAAAAAAATGTTACAGAGGAAGAGCAAGGTAAAAACCTATAAGACAAAATAAAGGAAGAGGAAATAGGCAATCTACCTGAAAAGAATTCTGAGTAATGATAGTAAAGATGATCCAGAATCTCGGAAATAGAATGGAAGCACGGATTGAGAAAATACAAGAAATGTTTAACAAAGATCTAGAAGAACTAAAGAACAAACAAACAGAGATGAACAACACAATAACTAAAACGAAAAATACACTAGACAGAATCAATAACAGAATAACGGAGGCAGAAGAACGAATAAGTGAGCTGTAAGACAAAATGTTGGAAATAACTTCCGAGGAGCAGAATAAAGAATGAAAAGAATTGAAGACAATCTCAGAGACCTCTGGGACAACACTAAATGCACCAACATTAAAATTATAGGGGTCCCAGAAGAAGAAGAGAAAAAGAAAGGGTCTGAGAAAATATTTGAAAAGATTATAGTGGAAAACGTCCCTAACATGGGAAAGGAAATAGTCACCCAAATCCAGGAAGAACAGAGAGTCCCATACAGGATAAACCCTAGGAAGAACATACCAAGACACATATTAATCAAACTAACAAAAATTAAATTCAAAGAAAAAATATTAAAAGCAGCAAGGGAAAAACAAAAAATAACATACAAAGGAATCCCCATAAGGTTATCAGCTTATTTTTCAGTGGAAACACTGCAGGCCAGAAGGGAGTGGCAGGATATACTTAAAGTGATGAAAGAGAAAAACGCACAACCAAGATTACTCTACCCAGCAAGGATCTCATTCAGATTTGATGGAGAAATCAAAAGCTCTTCAGACAAAAGTTAAGAGAATTCAGCACCAAAAAACGGCTTTACAACAAATGCTAAAGAAATTTCTCTAAGCAGGAAAAACAAGAGAAGAAAAAGACCCACAAAAACAAACCCAAAGCAATTAAGAAAATGGTAGTAGGAACATACATACTTATAATAACCTTGAATGTAAATGGATTAAATGCCCCAACCAAAAGACACAGTCTGGCTGAATGGATACAAAAACAAGGCCTGTATATATGCTGTCTACAAGAGACCCACCTCAGACCTAGGGACACATACAGACTGAAAGTGAAGGGATGGAAAAGTATAGTCCATGCAAATGGAAATCACAAGAAAGCTGGAGTAGCAATACTCTTATCAGATAAAACAGGCTTTAAAATAAAGACTGTTACAAGAGACACTACATAATGAGGAAAGGATCAATCCAAGAAGAAGATATAACAATTATAAATATTTATGCACTCAAGATAGGAGCACCTCAATACATAAGACAAATGCTAACAGCTATAAAAGAAGAAATCGACAGTAACACAATAATAGCAGGGGATTTAACACCCCAATTACACCAATGGACATATTATCCAAACAGAAAATAAATAAGGAAACACAAGCTTTAAATGACACAATAGACCAGTTAGATCAAATTGATATTTATAGAACATTCCACCCAAAAGTGGCAGAACACACTTTCATCGCAAGTGCACATGGAACATTCTCCAGGATAGATCACATCTTTGGTCACAAATCAAGCCTTGGAAAATTTAAGAAAATTGCAATTGTATCAAGAAAATTTTCTGACCAAAACACTATGAGATTAGAAAACAATTACAGGAAAAATACAGTAAAAAACACAAATGCATGGAGGCTAAACAGTGCACAACTAAATAAGCAAGAAATCACTGAAGAAATCAAAGATGAAATAAAAAAATACATAGAAACGAGGAGAGAGAGGGAAGATGGCAGAAGAGTAAGATGCGGAGATCAACCTTCCTCCCCACAGATACACCAGAAATACATCTACACATGGAACAACTCCAAAAGAAAACCTACTGAACGCTGACAGGAGACCTCAGACCTCCCCCAAAGCAAGAAGCTCCCCACGTACCTGCGTAGGGCAAAAGAAAAAAGAATAAACAGAGACAAAAGAATAGGGACAGGACCTGCACCAGCAGGAGGGAGCTGTGAAGGAGGAAAAGTTTCCACACACTAGGAAGCCCCTTCGCGGGCGGAGACTGTGGGTGGCGAAGGGGGGAAGCTTTGGAGCCACGGAATAGAGCGCAGCAACAGGGGTGCGGAGGGCAAAGCGGAGAGATTCCTGCACAGAGGATTGGTGCAGAAGGGCACTCACCACCATGAGAGGCTTGTCTGCTCACCCGCCGGAGAGGGCGGGGACTAGGAGCTGAAGGTTGGGGGGTTAGGGCACCACGACTAGCTGGGAGGGAGTCCCAGGAAAAGTCTGGACCTGCCTAAGAGGCAAGAGACTTTTTCTTCCCTCTTTGTTTCCAGGTGCATGAGGAGAGGGGATTAAGAGCACTGCTTAAAGGAATTCCAGAGACCAGAGGGAGCCGCAGCTAACAGCGTGGCCCCCAGAGACGGGAATGAGACACTAAGGCTGCTGCTGTCGCCACCAAGAAGCCTGTGTGCGAGCACAGATCACTATCCACACCTCCTTTCCGGGGAGAATGCGCAGCCTGCCACTGCCAGGGTCCCTGGATCCAAGGACAACTTTCCCGGGAGAACGCACGGCGCGCCTCAGGCTGGTGCAACGTCACGCTGGCCTCTGCTGCCGCAGGCTCGCCCCGCACTCCGTGCCGCTCCCTCCCCCGTGCCTGAGTGAGCCACAGCCCCCGAATCAGCGGCTCCTTTAACCCTGTCCTGTCTGCGCAAAGATAAGATGCCCTCCAGCGACATACACGCAGAGGCGGGGCCAAATCCAAAGCTGAGCCTCTGGGAGCTGTGAGAACAAAGAAGAGAAAAGGAAAATTCTCCCAGCAGCCTCAGAAACAGCGGATTAAATCTCCACAATCAATTTGATGTACCCTGCATCTCTGGAATACCTAAATAGACTACCAATTATCCCAAATTGAGAAAGTGGACTTTGAGACCAAGATTTATGATTTTTTTCCCCCTTTCCTCTTTTTGTGAGTGTGTATGTGTATGCTTCTGTGTGAGATTTTGTCTGTATAGCTTTGCTTTCACCATTCGTCCTAGGGTTCCATCCGTCTTTTCTTTTTTTTTTCCTTAAAACATTTTTTTTCTTAATAATTAATTTTTATTTAAATAACTTTATTTTATCTTACTTCATTTTATTTTATCCTCTTTTCTTTCTTTCTTTCTTTCTTTCTTTCTTTCTTTCTTTCTTTCTTTCTTTCTTTCTTTCTTTCTTTCTTTCTTTCTTCTTTTTCTCCCTTTTATTCTGAGCCATGTGGATGAAAGGCTCGTGGTGCTGCAGCCAGGAGTCAGTGCTGTGCCTCTGAGGTGGGAGAGCCAACTTCAGAACACTGGTCCACAAGAGACCTCCCAGCTCCACTTAATATCAAACGGCGAAAACCTCCCAGAGATCTCCATCTCAATACCAGCACCTAGCTTCACTCAACGTCCAGCAAGGTACAGTGCTGGAAACCATATGCCAAACAACTAGCAAGACAGGAACACAACCCCACCCATTAGCAGAGAGGCTGCCTAAAATCTTAATAAGTCCACAGACACCCCAAAACACACCACCAGACGTCGAACTTCCCACCAGAAAGACAAGATCCAGCCTCAACCACAATAACACAGGCACTAGTCCCCTCAACCAGGAAGCCTACACAACCCACTGAACCAACTTTAGCTACTGGGGACATACACCAAAAACAATGGGAACTATGAACCAGCAGCCTGCAAAAAGGAGACCCCAAAAACAGTAAGATAAGCAAAATGAGAAGACAGAAAAACACACAGCAGATGAAGGAGCAAGATAAAAACCCACCAGACCTAACAAATGAAGAGGAAATAGGCAGTCTACCGGAAAAAGAATTCAGAATAATGATAGTAAAGATGATCCAAAATCTTGGAAATAGAATAGAGAAAATGCAAGAAATATTTAACAAGGACCTAGAAGAACTAAAGATGAAACAAGCAATGATGAACAACACAATAAATAAAATGAAATATACTCTAGATGGGATCAATAGCACAATAACAGAGGCGGAAGAACAGATAAGTGACCTGGAAGATAAAATAGTGGAAATAACTACTGCAGAGCAGAATAAAGAAAAAAGAATGAAAAGAACTGAGGACAGTCTCAGAGACCTCTGGGACAACATTAAACACACCAACATTCGAAGTATAGGGGTTCCAGAAGAAGAAGAGAAAAAGAAAGGGCCTGAGAAAATATTTGAAGAGATTATAGTTGAAAACTTCCCTAATATGGGAAAGGAAATCGTTAATCAAGTCCAGGAAGCACAGAGAGTCCCATACAGGTTAAATCCAAGGAGAAACACGCCAAGACACATAATAATCAAACTGTCAAAAATTAAATACAAAGAAAACATATTAAAAGCAGAAAGGGAAAAACAACAAAAAACACACAAGAGAATCCCCATAAGGTTAAGAGCTGATCTTTCAGCAGAAACTCTGCAAGCCAGAAGGGACTGGCAGGACATATTAAAGTGATGGAGAGAAACTTACAACCAAGATTACTCTACTCAGCAAGGAACTAATTCAGGTTTGATAGAGAAATTAAAAAACCTTACAGACAAGCCAAAGCTGAAAGAGTTCAGCACCACCAAACCAGCTTTACAACAAATGCTAAATGAACGTCTCTAGGAAGGAAACACAAGAGAAGGAAAAGACCTACAATAACAAACACCAAACATTTAAGAAAATGGTAATAGGAACATACATATCAATAACTGCCTTAAATGTAAATGGATTAAATGCTCCAACCGAAAGACACAGACCACCTGAATGGATACAAAAACAAGACCCATATATATGCTGTCTACAAGAGACCCACTTCAGACCTAGAGACAAATACAGACTGAAAGTAAGGGGATGGAGAAATACATTCCATGCAAATGAAACCAAAAGAAACCGGGAGTAGCAATTCTCTTATCAGCCAAAATAGACTTTAAAATAAAGACTATTAGAAGAGACAAGGAAGGACACTACATAACGATCAAGGGATTGATCCAAGAAGAAAATAGAATAATTGTAAATATTTATGCAGCCAAGATAGGAGCACTTCAACACATACAGCAAATAATAACAGGCATAAAAGGGGAAATCGACAGTAACACATTCATAGTAGGGGACTTTAACACCCCACTTTCACCCATGGAAAGATCATACAAAATGAAAATAAATAAGGAAACACAAGCTTTGAATGATACAATAAACGAGATGGACTTAACTGATATTTATAGGACATTTCATCCAAAAACAACAGAATACAGATTTTTCTCAAGTGCTCATGGAACATTCTCCAGGATAGATCATATCTTGGGTCACAAATCAAGCCTTGGTAAATTTAAGAAAATTGAAATTGTATCAAGTATTTTTTCCGACCACAATGGTATGAGACTAGATATCAATTACAGAAAAAGATCTGTAACAAATACGAACACAAGGAGGCTAAACAATACACTACTTAGTAACGAAGTGATCACTGAAGAAATCAAAGAGGAAATAAAAAAATACCTATAAACAAATGACAATGGTGACACGATGACCCAAAACCTATGGGATGCAGCAAAAGCAGTTATAAGAGGGAAGTTTATAGCAATAAAATCCTACCTTAAGAAAGAGGAAACATCCTGAAGAAACAACCTAACCTTGCACCTAAAGCAATTAGAGAAAGAAGAACAAAAAATCCCAAAGTTAGCAGAAGGAATGCAATCATAAAGATCAGATCAGAAATAAATGAAAAAGAAATGAAGGAAATGATAGCAAAGATCAATAAAACTAAGAACTGGTTCCCTGAGAAGATAAAAAACATTGATAAAACATTAGCCCGACTGATGAAGAAAAAAAGGGAGAAGATTCAAATCAATAGAATTGAAAAAGGAGAAGTAACAACTGACACTGCAGAAATGCAAAAGATCATGAGAGATTACTACAAGCAACGCTATGCCAATAAAATGGACAACCTGGAAGAAATGGACAAATTCTTAGAAATGCACAACTTGCTAAGACTGAATCAGGAAGAAATAGAAAATATGAACAGACCAATCACAAGCACTGAAATTGAAACTGTGTTTAAAAATCTTCCAACAAACAAAAGTTCAGGAACAGATGGCTTCACAGGTGAATTCTATCAAACATTTAGAGAAGAGCTAACACCTATCCTTCTAAAACTCTTCCAAAATATAGCAGAGGGAGGAACACTCCCAAACTCATTCTACGAGGCTACGATCACCCTGATACCAGAACCAGACAAGGATGTCACAAAGAAAGAAAACTACAGGCCAATATCACTGGTGGACATAGATGCAAAAATCCTCAAGAAAACATTAGCAAACAGAATCCAACAGCACATAAACCGGATCATACACCATGATCAAGTGGGGTTTATTCCAGGAATGCAAGGATTCTTCAATATACACAAATCAAACAACGTGATACACCATATTAACAAATTGAAGGAGAAAAACCATATGATCATCTCAATAGATGCAGAGAAAGCTTTCAACAAAATTCAACACCCATTTATGATAAAAACCCTGCAGAAAGTAGGCATAGAGGGAACTTTCCTCAACATAATAAAGGCCATATATGACAAACCCACAGCCAACATCATCCTCAATGGTGAAAAACTGAAAGCATTTCCACTAAGATAAGGAACAGGACAAGTTGGCCCACTCTCACCACTGTAATTCAACACAGTTTGGAAGTTTTCACCACAGCAATCAGAGAAGAAAAGGAAATAAAAGGAATCCAAATTGGAAAAGAAGTAAAGCTGTGACTCTTTGCAGATGACATGATACTATACATAGAGAATCCTAAAGATGCTACCGGAAAACTACTAGAGCTAATCAATGAATTTGGTAAAGTAGCAGGATAAAAAATTAATGCACGGAAATCTCTGGCATTCCTATATACTAATGATGAAAAATATGAAACTGAAATTAAGAAAATATTCCCATTTACCACTGCAAGAAAAAGAATAAAATATCTAGGAATAAACCTACCTAAGTAGACAAAAAAACTGAATGCAGAAAATTATAAGAAACTGATGAAACAAATTGCAGATGATACAAATAGATGGAGAGAAATACCATGTTCTTAGATTGGAAGAATCAACATTGTGAAAATGACTCTACTACCCAAAGCAATCTACAGATTCAATGCAATCCCTACCAAACTACCATTGGCATTTTTCACAGAACTAGAACAAAAAATTTCACAATTTGTATGGAAACACAAAAGACCCTGAATAGCCAAAGCAATCTTGAAAATGAAAAACGGAGCTGGAGGAATCAAGGTCCCTGACTTCAGACTATACTACAAAGCTACAGTAATCAAAACATTATGGTACTGGCACAAAATCAGAAAGATAAATCAATGGAACAGGATAGAAAGCCTAGAGATAAACCCACGCACATATGGTCAACTTATCTTTGATAAAGGAGGCAGGAATGTACAGTGGAGAAAGGACAGCCTCTTCAATAAGTGGTGCTGGGAAAACTGGAGAGGTACATGTAAAACTATGAGATTAGATCACTCCCTAACACCATACACAAAAATAAGCACAAAATGGATTGAAGACCTGAATGTAAGGCCAGAAACTATCAAACTCTTCGAGGAAAACATAGGCAGATCACTCTATGATGTAAATCACAGCAACATTCTTTTTGACCCACCTCCTAGAGAAATGGAAGTAGAAACAAAAATAAACAAATGGGACCTAATGAAACCTCAAAGCTTTTGCATGACAAAGGAAACCATAAACAAGACCAAACGACAACCCTCAAAATGGGAGAAAATATTTGCAAATGAAGTAACTGACAAAGGATTAATCTCCAAAATTTATAAGCAGCTCATGCAGCTCAATAACCAAAAATCAAACAACCCATTCCAAAAATGGCCAGAGGACCTAAATAGACATTTCTCCAAAGAAGATATACAGACTGCCAGCAAACACATGAAAGAATGCTCAACATCATTAATCTTTAGAAAAATGCAAATCTAAAGTACAATGAGATATCATCTCACACCAGTCAGAATGGCCATCATCAAAAAATCTAGAAACAATAAATGCTGGAGAGGGTGTGGAGAAAAGCGAATCCTCTTGCACTGTTGGTGGGAATGTAAACTGATACAGCCACTATGGAGAACAGTATGGAGGTTCATTGAAACACTAAAAGTAGAACTACCATATGACCCACCAATCCTACTACTGGGTATATACACTGAGAAAACCATAATTCAAAAAGAGTCATGTCCCAAAATGTTCATTGCAGCTTTATTTACAATAACACAGAGATGGAAACAAACTAAGTGTCCATCTTTGGATGAATGGATAAAGAAGATGTGACACATATATACAATGGAATATTACTCAGCCATAAAAAGAAATGAAATTGTGCTATTTGTAGTGAGGTGGATAGAACTAGAGACTGTCATACAGAGTGAAGTAAGTCAAAAAGACAATGGCAAATACTGTATGCTAACACATATATATGGAATTTAAGAAAAAAAATGTCATGAAGAACGTAGGGGTAAGGTAGGAATAAAGACACAGACCTACTAGAGAATGGACCTGAGGATATGGGGGGTGGAATGGTAAGCTGTGACAAAGCGAGGGAGGGACATGGACATGTGTGCACTACCGGGCGTGGGGTAGAGAGCTAGTGGGAAGCAGCTGCATAGCTCCATGAGATCAGCTCAGTTCTTTGTGACCCCCTGGAAGGGTGAGATGGGGAGGGAGGGGGGACGCAGGAGGCAGGAGATGTGGGACCGTGTGTATATGTGTGGCTGATTCACTTTGTTGTGGGGCAGAGAATAACACACCATTGTTGGGCAATTGTACTCCAATAGAGATATAAGAAAAAAAAATGTAAGCATCTGTTATATTCCTGCTTAGCATTTAATGAAAAGCACATTTTCCAAAATGTTTTGTCAAAATGGGCATGTTAAATCTGTACTTATCTGAATTAGAATTTTTCCCCTATTAAATGCAATTTTTACTTTAGATTAAAAAAATACATAAGGCAAATACTAACAGCCATAAAAGAGGAAATCGACAGTAACACATTCATTGTAGGGGACTTTAACACCCAACTTTCACCAATGGACAGATCATCCAAAATGAAAATAAATAAGGAATCACAAGCTTTAAATGATACATTAAACAAGATGGACTTAATTGATATTTATAGGACATTCCATCCAAAAACAACAGAATACACATTTTTCTCAAGTGCTTATGGAACATTCTCCAGGATATATCATATCTTGGGTCACAAATGAAGCCTTAGTAAATTTAAGAAAATTGAAATCGTATCAAGTATCTTTTCTGACCATAACGCCATGAGACTAGATATCAATTACAGGAAAAGATCTGTAAAAAATACAAACACGTTGAGGCTAAACAATACACTACTTAGTAACGAAGTGATCACTGAGAAAATCAAAGAGGAAATAAAAAAATACCTAGAAACAAATGACAATGGAGACACGACAACCCAAGACCTATGGGATGCAGCAAAAGCAGTTATAAGAGGGAAGTTTATAGCAATACAATCTTAACTTAAGAAAGAGGAAACATCTCGAATAAACCACGTAACCTTGCTCCTAAAGCAACTAGAGAAAGAAGAACAAAAGAACCCAAAGTTAGCAGAGGGAATGCAATCATAAAGATCAGATCAGAAATAAATGAAGGAAACGTTAGCAAAGATAAATAAAACTAAAAGCTAGGTCTTTGAGAAGATAAACAAAATTGAGAAACCATTACCCAGACTCATGAAGAAAAATAGGGAGAAGACGCAAATCAATACAATTAGAATTGAAAAAGGAGAAGTAACAAATGACACTGCAGAAATACAAAGGATCATGAGAGATTACTACAAGCAACTCTATGCCAATAAAATAGACAACCTGGAAGAAATGGACAAATTCTTAGAAATACACAACCTGCCAAGACTGAATAAGGAAGAAATAGAAAATATGAACAGACCAATCACAAGCACTGAAATCGAAACTGTTATTAAAAATCTTCCAACAAACAAAAGCCCAGGACCAGATGGCATCACAGGCGAATTCTATCAAACATTTAGAGAAGACCTAAAACCTATCCTTCTCAAACTCTTCCAAAATATAGCAGAGGGTGGAGCACTCCCAAACTCATTCTACGAGGCCATCATCACCCCGATACCAAAACCAGACAAGGACGTCACAAAGAAAGAAAACTACAGGTCAATATCTCTGATGAACATAGATGCAAAAATCCTCAACAACATAGTAGCAAACAGAATCCAACAGCCCATTAAAAGGATCATACACCATGATCAAGTGGGGTTTATTCCAGAAATGCAAGGATTCTTCAATATACGCAAATCAATCAACGTGATACACCATATCAACAAATTGAAGGACAAAAACCATATGATCATCTCAAAAGATGCAGAGAAAGCTTTTGAGAAAATTCAACACCCATTTATAACAAAAACCCTGCAGAAAGTAGGCACAGAGGGAACTTTCCTCAACATAATAAAGGCCATAAATGACAAACCCACAGCCAACATCGTCCTCAATGGTGAAAAACTGAAAGCATTTCCACTAAGATCAGGAACAACAAAAGGTTGCCCACTCTCATCACTCTTATTCAACATAGTTTTGGAAGTTTTAGCCACAGCAATCAGAGAAGAAAAGGAAATAAAAGGAATCCAAATCAGAAAAGAAGAAGTAAAGCTGTCACTCTTTGCAGATGACATGATACTATACATAGAGAATCCTAAAGATGCTACCAGAAAACTACTAGAGCTAATCAATGAATGTGGTAAAGTAACAGGATACAAAATTAATGCACAGAAATCTCTGGCATTCCTATACACTAATGATGAAAAATATGAAAGTGAAATCAAGAAAACACTCCCATTTACCATTGCAACAAAATGAATAAAATATCTAGGAATAAACCTACCTAAGGAGACAAAAGACATATATGCAGAAAATTATAAGACACTGATGAAAGAAATTAGAGGTGATGCAAATAGATAGAGAGATATACCATGTTCTTGGATTGGAAGAATCAACATTGTGAAAATGACTCTACTACCCAAAGCAATGTACAGATTCAATGCAATCCCTATCAATCTACCACTGGCATTTTTCAAAGAACTAGAACAAAAAATTTCACAATTTGTATGGAAACACAAAAGACCCCGAATAGCCAGAGCAATCTTGAGACCTAAAAATGGAGCTAGAGCAATCAGGCTCCCTGACTTCAGAGTATACTACAATGCTACCGTAATCAAGACAGTATTGTACAGGCACAAAAACAGAAATATAGATAAATGGAACAGGATAGAAAACCCAGAGATAAACCCAGGCACATATGGTCACCTTCTCTTTGATAAAGGAGGCAGGAATGTACAGTTGAGAATGGATAGCCTCTTCAAATGTGGTGCTGGGAAAACTGGAGAGGTATATGTAAAAGTATGAGATTATAACACTCCCTAACACCATACACAAAAGTAAGCTCTAGATGGATTAAAGACCTAAAAGTAAGGCCCGAAACTATCAAACTCTTAAAGGAAAACGTAGGCAGAATGCTCTATGACATAAATCACAGCAGGATCCTTTTTGACCCACCTCCTAGAGAAACGGAAATAACAACAAAAATAAACAAATGGGACCTAATGAAACTTCAAAGCTTTTGCACAAAAAAGGAAACCATAAACAAGACCAAAAGACAACCCTCCGGATGGGAGAAATATTTTCAAATGAAGCAACTGACAAACGATTACTCTCCAAAATTTATAAGCATCTCCTGCAGCTCAATAACAACAACAAAAAAAAACCCAATCCAAAAATGCGCAGAAGATCTAAATAGATATTACTCCAAGGAAGATATATAGATTGCCAACAAACACATAAAAGAATGCTCAACATCAATAATCATTAGAGAAATGCAAATAAAAACTACAATGAGATATCATCTCACACTGGTAAGAATGGCCATCATCAAAAAATCTAGAAACAAAAAATGCTGTAGAGGATGTGGCGAAAAGGGAACACTCTTGCACTGCTGGTGGGAATGTGAATTGGTACAGCCACTATGGAGAACAGTATGGAGGTTCCCTAAAAAAAATAATAAAACTACCATATGACCCAGCAATCCCACTACTGGACATATACCCTGAGAAAACCATAATTCAAAAATAGTTATGTACCAAAATATTCATTGCAGCTCTATTTACAATAGCCAGGAGATGGAAACAACTTAAGTTTCCATCATCGGATGAAAGGATAACAAAGATGTGGCACATATATACAATGGAATACTACTCAGCCATTAAAAGAAACGAAACTGAGTTCTTTGTATTGAGATGGATGTACCTAGAGACTGTCATAAGAGTGAATTAAGTCACAAAGAGAAAGACAAATACCATATGCTAACACATGTATATGGAGTATAAGAAAAAAAATGTCATGAAGAACCTAGGGGTAAGACTGTAATAAAACACAGACCTACTAGAGAGTGGACTTGAGGATATGGGGAGGGCGGAGGGTAAGCTTTGACAAAGTGAGAGAGTGCCATGGACATATATACACTACCAAACGTAAAATAGATTGCTAGTGGGAAGCAGCTGCATAGCACATGGAGATCAGCTCGATGCTTTGTGACCACCTGGATGGGTGAGATAGCAAGTGTGGGAGGGAGGGAGATGAAAGAAGGAGGAGATATGGGAACATATGTATATGTATAAATGATTCAATTTGTTATAAAGCAGAGACTAACTCACCATTGTAAAACAATTATACTCCGATAAAAGTGTAAAAAGAAAAAACATAGAAACAAATGACAATGAAAAAACGATGACCCAAAACCTATGGAATGCAGAAAACAGTTCTAAGAAGGAAGTTTATAGCAATTCAATCTCACCTCAAGAAACAAGAAAAATGTCAAATAAACAATCTAACCCTACACTTAAAACAACTAGAGAAAGAAGAACAAATAAAACCCAAAGTCAGTAGAAGGAAAGAAATAATAAATATCAGATCAGAAATAAATGAAATAGAAATGAAGAAAACAATAGGTAGCAAAGATCAATAAAACTAAAAGCTGGTTCTCTGAGAAGATAAACAAAATTGATAAACCCTTAGCCAGACTGATCAAGAAAAAAAGGGAGAGGAAACAAATCAATAAAATTAGAAATGAAAAAGGAGAAATCACAACTGATACTGCAGAAATACAAAGGATTATAAGTGACTACAAAAAACAACTATATTCCAATAAAATGGACATGCACGAAGAAATAGACAAATTTGTGGAAAGGTACAATTTTCCAAGGCTGATCCAGGAAGAATTAGAAAATATAAACAGCCCTATCACAAGTAATGAAATTGAAACAATAATTAAAAATTGTCCAACAAACAAAAGTCCAGGACCAGATGGCTTCACAGGTGAATTGTATCAAATATCTAGAGAAGCACTAACACTGATCCTTCTCAAACTCTTTCAAAAAATTGCAGAGGGAGGCACACTCTCAAATTCATTCTATGATGCCACCATCACCCTGATACCAAAACCAGAAAAATATATCATACACAAAAAAGAAAATTATAGACTAATAACACTGACGAGCATAGATGCAAAATCCTGAACAAAATACTAGCAAACAGGATCCAAGAGCACATTAAAAGTATCATACACCATGATCAAGTTGGATTTCTCCTAGGGACACAAGGATTCTTCAATATATGCAAATCAATCAATGTGATACACGATATTAACAAATTAATGAATAAAGCCATATGATCATCTCAATAGATGCTGGAAAAGATTTTGACAAAATTCGCCACTGATTTATGATAAAAACTCCCCAGAATATGGGCATAGAGGGAATCTATCTCCACATAATAAAGGCCATAAATGACAAATCCACAGCAAGCATCATACTCAATGGTGAAAAACTGAAAACATTTCCACTAGGATCAGGAGAAGACAAGGATGTCCAATCACACCACTATTATTCAACATAGTTTTGGAAGTCCTAGCTATGGCAATCAGAGAAGAAAAAGAAATAAAAGGATTACAAATTGTAAAAGAAGAAGTAAAACTCTCACTATCTGCCAATGACATGATACCATACATAGAAAATCCTAAAGATTCCACCAGAAAACTACTAGAACTAATCAATGAATTTGGTAAGGTTGCAGAATACAAAATTAATGCACAGAAATCTCTGGCATTCCTATATACCAACAATGAAAAATCAGAAAGAGAAATTTAGGAAACACTCCCATTTACCATTGCAACAAAAGAATAAAATAGCTAGGAATAACCCTGCTTAAGGAGGCGAAAAACTTGTGCTCAGAAAACTATAAAACACTGATGAAAGAAATCAAATATGACATAGACAGGTGCAGAAATATACCATGTTCTTGGATTAGAAGAATCAATATGTGAAAATGACTGTACTTCCCAAAGCAATATACAGATTCAATGCACCCCTATCAAACTACTAATGGCATTCTTCACAGAATTAGAACAAAAAATCTTACAATTCATATGGAAACACAAAAGACCCCGAATAGCCAAAACAATCTTGAGAAAGAAAAACGGAGTTGGAGGAATCAGGCTCCCTGACTTCAAACTATATCACAAAGCTACAGTAAACAAGACAGTATGGTACTGGAACAAAAACAGAAATACAGGTCAATGGAACAGGATAGAATGCCCAGAGATATACCCACGCACATATGGGCACCTAATTTATGACAAAGGAGGCAAGAACATACAACGGAGAAAAGACAGCCTCTTCAATAAGTGGTGCTGGGAAAACTGGACAGTTACATGTAAAAGAATGAACTTAAAACACTACCTAACACCATACACAAAAATAAACTCAAAATGAATTAAAGACATAAATGTAAGAACAGACACTATAAAACTTTTAGAGGTAAACATAGGAGAAACACCCTGACATAAACCACAGGAAGATCTTTTTTGACCCATCTCCTAGAGTAACATAAATAAAAACAAAAATAAACAAATGGGACTAATTAAACTTACAAACATTTGCACAGCAAAGGAAACCATAAACAAGACAAAAAGACAACCCTCAGAATGGGAGAAAATATTTTCAAATGAAACACAAAGGATTAATCTCCAAAATATACAAACAGCTCAAGGAGCTCAATATCAAAAAACCAAACAATCCAGTTAAAAAATGGTTGGAAGACCTAATAGACATTTCATCAAGGAAGACATACATATGGACAAGAGGCACATGAAAAGATGCTCAGCATCACTAATTATTAGAGAAATGCAAATCAAAATTGCAATGTGGTATCACCTCACACTGGTCAGAATGGCCATTATCAAAAAAGCTAGAAACAATAAATACTGGAAAGAGTGTGATCAAAAGGGAACCCTCCTACACTGTTGGTGGGAATGTAAATTGATACTACCACTATGGAAAACAGTATGAAGCTTCCTTAAAAAACTAAAAATAAAACTACCGTATTACAGAGCAATCCCACTACTGGGCATATACCCTGAGAAAACCATAATTCAAAAAGAGACATGCACCACAATGTTCATTGCAGCTCTATTTACGATAGTCAGGACATGGATGCAACCTAAGTGTCCATCGACAGATGAATGGATAAAGAAGATGTGGCACATATATACAATGGAATATTACTCAGCCATAAAAACAAATGAAACTGAGTTATTTGTAGTGAGATGGATGGACCTAGAGTCTGTCATACAGAGTGAAGTAAGTCAGAAAGAGAAAAACAAATACCATATGTTAACACATATATATGGAATCTAAAAAAAAAGGTGCTGATGAACCTAGTTGCAGGGCAGGAATAAAGAGGTAGACATACAGAATGGACTTGAGGACATGAGGTGAGTGAGCGAAGCTGGGGAGAAGTGAGAGTAGCGTTGACGTATATACACTGCCTAATGTAAAATAGCTGGCTGGTGGGAAGCAGCAGCATAGCACAGGGAGATTGGCTCGGTGCTTTGCGATGACCTAGAGGGGTGGGATAGGGAGGATTGAAGGGAGGCTCAAAAGGGAGGGGATATGGGGACATTTGTATGCATATGGCTGATTCACTTTGCTGTGCAACAGAAACTAACACGGTATTGTGAAGCAATTATACTCCATTAAAGATGTACTAAAAAAATACTATACATGGGGACTTCTCTGGTAGTGCTGCAGTTAAGACCCCATGCCCCCAATGCAGGGGGTCCAGATTTGATCCCTGTTCAGGGAACTAGATCCCACATGCTGCAACTAAGACCCAGAGCAGCCAATAAATAAATAAAAACAAAAAATAAAACCCCCAAACACACACACACCCCTTGACTCAGTAATCTAACACATGGATATGTGTTCTATAGAAATAGAAGCATAAGTATAAAAGTCATACATGATACCAAAACCAGCCAAAGATCTCACATCAAAAGAAAACTACAGGCCAATATCACTCATGAACATAGATGCAAAAATCCTCAACAAAATGCTAGCAAACCAACTCCAAAAATACATTAAAAGGATCATACACCATGATCAAATGAGATTTATTGCAGGGATGCAAGGGTTCTTCAGTATCCACAAGTCAACCTGTGTGATACACCACATCAACAAACTGAAGAATAAAAACCATATGATCATCTCAATTGATGCAAAAAAGCTTTTGACAAAATTCAACATCCATTTATGATAAAAATTCTCCCAAAGGTGGGCATAGAGGAAACATACTTCAATGTAATACATGCCATATATGACAAACTCACAGTTAACATCATATTCAAAGGTGAAAAATAAGATCAAATTTGGAAGCCTCACACTTCCTGGTTTCAAAACTTACTACAAACCCTCCTTAGGCAGTTTATTCCTAGGTATTTTATTCTTTTTGATGTAATGGTAAATGGGATTGTTTCTTTAATTTCTGTTTCTGATCTTTCATTGGTAATGTATAGAAATGCAACTGATTTCTGTATATTAATTTTGTGTCCTGCAACTTTATCGAATTCATTGATGAGCTCTACCAGTTTTCTGGTAGCATGTTTAGGATTCTCTATGTATAGTATCATCTTATCTGCAAACGGTGACAGTTTTGCTTTTTCTTTTCCGATTTCTATTCCTTTTATTTCTTTTTTTTTCTCTGATTGCATGGCTAGGACTTCCAAAACTATGTTGAAAAATAGTGGTGAGAGTGTAAGTCCTTGTCGTGTTCCTCAGCTTAGAGGAAATGATTTCAGCTTTTCCCTGTTGAGTATGATATTACCTGTGGGTTTGTCATATAAGGCCTTTATTATGCTGACGTATGTTCCCTCTGTGCCTACTTTCTGGAGAGTCTTTTTTCTTTTTTTGCGGTATGCGGGCCTCTCACCGTTGTAGCCTCTCCCACTGCGGAGCACAGGCTCTGGACGTGCATGCCCAGCGGTCATGGCCCTCGGGCCCAGCCACTCCGCGGCATGCGGGATCCTCCCGGACCAGGGCACAAACCCGCTCCCCTGCATCGGCAGGCGGACTCCCAACCACTGCGCCACCAGGGAAGCCCTTCTGGAGAGTTTTTATCGTAAATGGATGTTGAATTTTGTCAAAAACTTTTTCTACATGTATCGAGATGATCATATGGTTTTTATTCTTCAGTTCGTGGATGTGGTGTATCACACAGATTGATTTGTGGATACTGAAGAATCCTTGCATCCCTGGGATAAATCCCACTTGATCATGGTTTATGATCCTTTTAATGTGCTGTTGGATTCGGATTGCTAGTATTTTGTTGAGGATTTCTGCATCTGTGTTCATCAGTGATATTGGCCTGTAATTTTCTTTGTTGTGTCGTATCTTTGTCTGTGTTGATATCAGGGTGATGGCCTCATAGATTGTGGTTGGGAGTGTTCCTTCCTCTGCAATTATTTTGGAACAGTTTCAGAAGGATACATGTTATCTCTTCTCTAAATGTTTGTTTGAATTTGCCTGTGAAGCCGTCTGGTCCTAGATTTTGCTTGTTGGGAGTTTTTAAATCACAGTTTCAATTTCAGGACTTGTGATTGGGCTGTTTATACTCTCTGTTTCTTCCTTGTTCAGGCTTCGGAGGTTGTACCTTTCTAAGAATTTGTCCGTTTCCGCTAGATTGTCCATTTTATTGGCATATAGTTGCTTGTAGTAGTCTCTTACGATGCTTTGTACTTCTGCGGTGTCCATTTTAACTTCTTTTCATAACTAGTTTTACGGATTTGAGCCCTTTCCCATTTTTTAAAGTTAAAATAACTAATTTTCTTTTTCCCCTGCATTGGCAGGCTGACTCTTTACAACTGCGTCACCAGGGAAGTCCGATATAGTATTTTTTATTTTCTTTTTTCTTTTTTTAAACAATTTACTGGAGTATAATTGCTTTACAATGGTGTGTTAGTTTCTGCTTTATAACAAAGTGAATCAGTTATACATATACATATGTCCCCATATCTCTTCCCTCTTGCATCTCCCTCCCTCCCACCTTCCCTATCCCGCCATCTAGGTGGTCACAAAGCACCACGCTGATCTCCCTGTGCTATGCGGCTGCTCTCCACTAGCTATTTCTTTTACATGTGGTAGTGTATATATGTCCATGCCACTCTCTCACTTTATCCCAGGTTACCCTTCCCACTCCCTGTATCCTCAAGTCCATTCTCTAGTAGGTCTGCATCTTTATTCCCATCTTGCCCCTACATTCTTCATGACCATTTTATTTAGAGTCCATATATATGTGTTAGCATACGGTATTTGTTTTTCTCTTTCTGACTTACCTCACTCTGTATGACAGTCTCCAGGTCCATCCACCTCACTACAAAACTCAGTTTCGTTCCTTTTTATGGCTGAGTAATATTCCATTGTATATATGTGCCACAGCTTCTTTGTCCATTCATCTGTTTATGGACACATATGTTATTCCATGTCCTGACTATTGTAAATAGAGCTGCAATGAACATTTTGGTACATGACTCTTTTTGAATTATGGTTTTCTCAGGGTACATGCCCTGTAGTGGGATTGCTGGGTCGTATGGTAGTTCTAGTTTTATTTTTTTAAGGAACATCCATACTGTTTTCGAGAGTGGCTGTATCAATTTACATTCCCAACAACAGTGCAAAAGGGTTCCCTTTTCTCCACACCCTCTCCAGCATTTACTGTTTGTATATTTTTTGATGATGGCCATTCTGACTGGTGTGAGATGATATCTCATTGTAGTTTTGATTTGCATTTCTCTAATGATTCATGATGTTGAGCATTCTTTCATGTGTCTGTTGACATCTGCATATCTTCTTTGGAGAAATGTCTATTTAGGTCTTCTGCCCATTCTTGGATGTGGTTGTTTGTTTTTAACATCTTTATGGGAGTATAATTGCTTTACAATGGTGTGTTAGTTTCTGCTTTATAACAAAGTGAATCAGTTATACCGATACATATGTTCCTATATCTCTTCCCTCTTGTGTCTTCCTCCCTCCCACTCTCCCTATGCCACCCCTCTAGGTGGTCACAAAGCACTGAGCCGATCTCCCTGTGCTATGCGGCTGCTTCCCTCTAGCTATCTATTTTACGTTTGATAGTGTATATATGTCCATGCCACTCTCTTACTTTGTCACAGCTTACCCTTCCCCCTCCTCATATCTTCAAGTCCATTCTCTAGTAGGTCTGTGTCTTTATTCCCATATTACCCCTAGGTTCCTCATGACCTTCTTTTTTTCTTAGATTCCATATAGATATGTGTTAGCATACAGTATTTATTTTTCTCTTTCTGCCTTACTTCACTCTGTAGGACAGACTCTAGGTCCATCCACCTCACTACAAATAACTCAATTTCGTTTATTTTTATGGCTGAGTAATATTCCATTGTATATACGTGCCACATCTTCTTTATCTATTCATCTGTTGATTGACACTTAGATTGATTCCATCTCCTGGCTATTGTAAATAGAGCTACAATGAATGTTTTGGTACATGACTCTTTTTGAATTATGGTTTTCTCAGTTTATATGCCCAATAGTGGGATTGCTCTGTTGTATGGTAGTTCTATTTGTAGTTTTCTAAGGAACTTCCATAGTGTTCTCTATAGTGCATGAGCTGCTTGTAAATTATGGAGATTAACCCTTTGTCCGTTGCTTCATTTGCAAATATTTTCTCCCATTCTGAGGGTTGTCTTTTTTATGGCTTCCTGTGCTGTGCAAATGCTTTTAAGGCCCCATTTGTTTATTTATGCTTTTATTTCCATTTCTCTAGGTGGTGGGTCAAAAAGGATCTTGCCATGATTTATGTCATAGAGTATTCTGCCTATGTTTTCCTTTAAGAGTTTGATGGTATCTGGCCTTATATTAAGCCTTTAATCCATTTTGAGTTTATTTTTTTGTATGGTGTTAGGGAGTGTTCTAATTTCATTCTTTTACATGTAGCTGTCCATTTTCCCCAGCACCACTTATTGAAGAGGCTGTCTTTTCTGCACTGTGTATTCTTGCCTCCTTTATCAAAGATAGGTAACCACATGTGTGTGGGTTTATCTCTGGGCTTTCTAACCTGTTCCATTGATCTATATTTCTGTTTCTGTGTCAGTACCATATTGTCTTGATTACTGTAGCTTTGTAGTATAGTATGAAGTCAGGGAGCCTGATTCTTCCGGTTCCGTTCTCAAAATTCCTTTGGCTATTCGGGGTCTTTTGTGTTTCCATACAAATTGTGAAATTTTTTGTTCTAGTTCTGTGCAAAATGCCAGTGGTAGTTTGATAGGGATTGCATTGAATCTTTAGATTGCTTTGGCTAGTAGAGTCATTTTCACCATGTAGATTCTTCTTATGCAAGAACATGGAATATCTCTCCATCTGTTTGTATCATCTGTAAGTTGTTTCATCAGTGTCTTATAATTTTCTGCATACAGGTTTTTTGTCTCCTTAGGTAGGTTTTTTGATAGATAGTTTATTCTTTTTTTGCAATGGTAAATGGGAGTGTTTTCTTAATTTCGCTTTCAGATTTTTCATCATTAGTGCATAAGTATGCAAGAGATTTCTGTGCATTAATTTTGTATCCTGCTACTTTACCAAATTCACTGATTAGTTCTAGAAGTTTTTTGGTAGCATCGTTAGGATTCTTTATATATAGTATCATGTCATCTGCAAACGGTGACAGTTTTACTTCTTTTCCAATTTCTATTCCTTTTATTTCTTTTTCTTCTCTGACCAACATGGCTAGGACTTCCAAAACTATGTTGAATAATAGTGGTGAGACTGGACATCCTTGTCTTGCTCCTCATCTTAGTGGAAATGCTTTCAGCTTTTCCCTGTTGAGTATGATGTTACCTGTGGATTTGTGATATATGGTCCATATTATGTTGATGTATGTTCCCTCTATGCCCACTTTCTGGAGAGTTTTTATCATAAATGGATGTTGAATTTTTTCAAAAGCTTTTTCTGCATGTACCGAGATGATCATATGGTTGTGATTCTTCAGTTTGTGGATGTGGTGTATCACACAGACTGATTTGTGGATACTGAAGAATCCTTGCATCCCTGGGGTAAATCCCACTTGATCATGGTTTATGATCCTTTTAATGTGCTGTTGGATTCGGATTGCTAGTATTTTGTTGAGGATTTCTGCATCTGTGTTCATCAATGATATTGGCCTGTAATTTTCTTTTTTTTGTCGTATCTTTGTCTGTGTTGATATCAAGGTGATGGCCTCATAGAATTTTGTTGGGAGTGTTCCTTCCTCTGCAATTATTTTGGAACAGTTTCAGAAGGATACATGTTATCTCTTCTCTAAATGTTTGTTTGAATTTGCCTGTGTAGCCGTCTGGTCCTGGACTTTTGTTTGTTGGGAGTTTTCAAATCACAGTTTCAATTTCAGTACTTGTGAATGAGCTGTTCATACTCTCTGTTTCTTCCTTGTTCAGTCTTGGGAGCTTGTACCTTTCTAAGAATTTGTCCGTTTGCTCTAGGTTGTCCATTTTATTGGCATATAGCTGCTTGTAGTAGTCTCTTACGATGCTTTGTACTTCTGTGGTGTTCGTTTTAACTTTGCCTTTTCATTTCTATTTTAAAGATTTGAGGCCTCTCCCATTTTTTTGAGTTAAAATGACTAATTTTTCCCCCTGCATTGGCAGGCAGACTCTTAACCACTGCGTCACCAGGGAAGCCTAATATAGTACTTTTAATTTTCTTTTTTCTTTTTCTTAAAACATCTTTATTGGAGTATAATTGCTTTACAATGGTGTGTTAGTTTCTGCTTTATAACAAAGTGAATCAGTTATACATATACATATGTCAGCATATCTCTTCCCTCTTGCATTTCCCTCCCTCCCACACTCCCTATCCCACCCTCTAGTTGGTCACAAAGCACCACCCTGATCTCCCTGTGCTATGTGCTCCCCACTAGCTATCTATTTTATGTTTGGTAGTGTATATAGGACCATGCCACTCTCTCACTTTGTCACAGCTTACCCTTCCCCCTCCCTGTATCCTCAAGGCCATTCTCTAGTAGGTCTGCATCTTTACTCCCGTCTTGCCCCTACATTCTTCAGGACCTTTTATTTTTTTTTACATTCCATATATATGTGTTAGCGTATGGTGTTTGTTTTTCTCTTTCTGACTTACTTGACTCTGTATGACAGTCTTTAGGTCTATCCACTTCACTACAAACAACTCAGTTTAATTCCTTTTTATGGCTGAGTAATATTCCATTGTATATATGTGCCACACCTTCTTTATCCATACATCTGCAGATGGACACTTAGGTTTGCTTCCATGTCCTGACTATTGTAAATAGAGCTGCAATGAATATTTTGGTACATGACTCTTTTTGAATTATTGTTTTCTCAGGGTACATGCCCAGTAGTGGGATTGCTGGGTCGTATGGTAGTTCTAGTTTTATTTTTTTAAGGAACTTCCATACTGTTCTTGATAGTGGCTGTATCAACTTACATTTACACCAACAGTGAAAGAGGGTTCCCTTTTTTCCACACCCTCTCCAGCATTTATTGTTTGTAAATTTTTGATGATGGTCATTCTCACCAGTGTGAGATGTTATCTCATTGTAGTTTTAATTTGAATTTCTGTAATGATTAATGATGTTGAGCATTCTTTCATGTGTCTGTTGGCAATCTGTATATCCTTTTTTGAGAAATGTCTATTTAGTTTTTCTGCCCATTTTTGGATGTGTTTGTTTGTTTGTATATAACATCTTTATTGGAGGATAATTGCTTTACAATGGTGTGTTAGTTTCTGCTTTATAACAAAATGAATCAGTTATACATATACATATGTTCCCATATCTCTTCCCTCTTTCGTCTCCCTCCCTCCCACCCTTCCTATCCCACCCCTCCAGGCGTTCACAAAGCACCGAGCTGATATCTCTGTGCTATGCGGCTACTTCCCTCTAGCTATCTATTTTACATTTGGTAGTGTATATATGTCCATGCCACTCTCTCACTTTGTCACAGCTTACCCTTCCCTCCTCATATCTTCAAGTCCATTCTCTAGTAGGTCTGTGTCTTTATTCTCGTGTTACCCCTAGGTTTTTCATGACCTTTTTTTTCTTGGATTCCATATATATGTGTTAGCATACGTTATTTGTTTTGCTCTTTCTGCCTTCACTCTGTATGACAGACTGTAGGTGCATCCACCTCATTACAAATAACTCAATTTCGTTTCTTTTTATGGCTGTGTAATATTCCATTGTATATATGTGCCACGTCGTCTTCATCTATTCATCTGTTGATGGACACTTAGATTGCTTCCATCTCCTGGCTATTGTAAATAGAGCTGCAATGAACATTTTGGTACATGACTCTTTTTGAATTATTGTTTTCTCAGTGTATATGCCCAGTAGTGGGATTGCTGGGTCATATGGTAGTTCTATTTGTAGTTTTCTAAGGAACTTCCATACTGTTCGCCTTAGTGCATGAGCTACTTGTAAATTATGGAGATTAACCCTTTGTTAGCTTCTTCATTTGCAAATATTTTCTCCCATTCTGAGGGTTGTCTTTGTGTCTTGTTTATGGCTTCCTTAGCTGTGCAAAAGCTTTTAAGTTTCATTAGGTCCCATTTGTTTATGTTTGATTTTATTCCCACTTCTCTAGGAGGTGGGTCAAAAAGGATCTTGCCACGATTTATGTTATAGAGTGGTCTGTCTATGTTTTCCTCTAAGAGTTTGATGGTGTCTTGCCTTATATTTAGGTCTTTAATCCATTTTGAGCTTATTTTTTTGTATGGTGTTAGGGAGTTATCTAATCTCATACTTTTAGGTACCTCTCGAGTTTTCCCAGAGCCACTTATTGAAGAGGCTGTCCTTTCTCCACTGTACATTCCTGCCTCCTTTATCAAAGATAAGGTGACCATAGGTGTGTGGGTTTATCTCTGGGCTTTCTATTCTGTTCCATTGATCTATATTTCTGTTTTTGTGCCAGTACCATACTGTCTTGATTACTGTAGCTTTGTAGTATAGTCTGAAGTCAGGGAGCCTGATTCCTCCACCTCCATTTTTCGTTCTCAAGTTTGCTTTGGCTATTCGGGGTCTTTCCATACAAATTGTGAAATTTTTTGTTCTAGTTCTGTGAAAAATGCGAGTGGTAGTCTGATAGGGATTGCATTGAATCTGAAGATTGCTTTGGGTAGTAGAGTCATTTTCACAATGTAGATTATTCTAATCCAAGAACATGGTATAGCTCTCCAACTGTTTGTATCATCTGTAATTTGTTTCATCAGTGTCTTATAATTTTCTGCATTCAGTTTTTTTGTCTCCTTCGGTAGGTTTAGTGCTAGATAGATTATTTTTTTTGTTGCAATGGTAAATGGGAGTGTTTTCTTAATTTCACTTTCAGATTTTTCATCATTAGTGTATAGGAATGCAAGGGATTCCTGTTCATTAATATTGTATCCTTCTACTTTACCAAATTCATTGATTGGCTCTAGAAGTTTTCTGGTAGCATCATTAGGATTCTCTATGTATAGTATCATGTCATCTGTAAACGGTGACAGGTTTACTTCTTTTCCAATTTCTATTCTTTTTATTTCTTTTTCTTCTCTGATTGACATGGCTAGGACTTCCAAAACTATGTTGAATAATAGTGGTGAGAGTGGACATCCTTGTCTTGTTCCTCATCTTAGAGGAAATGCTTTCAGCTTTTCCCTGTTGAGTATGACGTTACCTGTGGATTTGTGATATATGGTCCGTATTATGTTGACGTATGTTCCCTCTATGCCCACTTTCTGGAGAGTTTTTTTTTTAATCATAAATGGATGTTGAATTTTGTCAAAAGCTTTTTCTGCATGTATCGAGGTGATCATATGGTTGTGATTCTTCAGTTTGTTGATGTGTTGTATCACACAGATTGATTTGTGAATATTGAAGAATCCTTGCATCCCTGGGATATATCCCACTTGATAATGTTTTATGATCCTTTTTTATGTGCTGTTGGATTTGGATTGCTAGTAGTTTGCTGAAGATTTCTGCATCTGTGTTCTTCAGTGATATTGGCCTTTAATTTTCTTTTTTGTATGGCATCTTTTTCTGGTTTTGGTATCAGGGTGATGGCCTCATAGAATGAGCTTGGAAGTGTCCTTTCCTCTGCAATTTTTTGGAACAGTTTCAGAAGCACAGATGTTACCTCGTCTCTTATTGTTTGATTGAATTCACCTGTGAAGGCGTCTGGTCCTGGACTTTTGTTTGTTGGGAGTTTTTAAATCACAGTTTCAATTTCAGTACTCATGATTGGTCTGTTCATACTCTCTATTTCTTCCTTGTTCAGTCTTGGGAGATTGTACTTCTCTAAGAATTTGTCCATTTCCTCTAGGTTGTCCATTTTATTGGCATATAGTTGCTTGTAGTAATGTCTTATGATCCTTTGTAGTTCTGCGCTGTCCATTTTAACTTCTCCTTTTCATTTCTAATTTTACTGATTTAAGCTCTCTCCCTTTTTTTAAGTTAATATAACTAATTTTAATGTAATTCTAATATGTATAAAACATGTGAAATCCATCTACTTCTGCAGCATTTTCTGTAATGCATCTGGTAGTAATTTAAAATATAATGTATTTTTGTGTAAACATGTCACCAGTATAAATCTTTCCTTTCCAACAAATGGAAATTGCATTTGTTTTTATTTTTTTTAACATCTTTACTGGAGTATAGTTGCTTTACAATGTTGTGTTAATTTCTGCTGTATAACAAAGTAAATCAGCTATATGTATACGTATATACTCATATCCCCTCCCTCTTGCATCTTCCTCCCACCTTCCCGATCCCACTCTTCTAAGTGGTCACAAAGCACCGAGCTGACCACCCTGTTCTGTGTAGCTGCTTCCCACTAGCTATGTATTTTACATTTGGTAGTGTATATATGTCAGTGCTACTCTCTCACTTCATCCCAGCTTACCTTTACTCCTCCCTATGTCCTCAAGTCCACTCTCTACATCTGCATCTTTACTCCTTTCCTACCCCTAGGTTCATCAGAACCTTTTTTATTTTTTTAGATTCCATATATATGGGTTAGCATACGGTATTTGTTTTTCTCTTTCTGACTTACTTCACTCTGTATGACAGACTCTACGTCCATCCACCTCACTACATATAACTCAATTTCGTTTCTTTTTATGGCTGAGTAAAATTCCATTATATATATGTGCCACATCTTCTTTATCCATTCATCTGTCGATGGACACTTAGGTTGCTTCGATGTCCTGGCTATTGTAAATAGAGCTGCAATGAACATTGGAATACATGACTCTTTTTGAATTATGGTTTTCTCAGGGTATATGACCAGTAGTTAAATTGCTGGGTCATATGGTTGTTCTATTTTTAGTTTTTTAAGGAATGTCCATACTGTTCTCCATTGTGGCTGTATCAATTTACATTCCCATCAGCAGTGCAAAAATGTTCCCTTTTCTTCACACCCTCTCCAGCATTTATTGTTTGTAGATATTTTGATGATGGCCATTCTGACTGGTTTGAGGTGATACCTCATTGTGGTTTTGATTTGCCTTTCTATAATGATTAGTGATGTTGAGAATCGTTTCATGTGTTTGTTGGCAATCTGTATATCTTCTTTGAAGAATTGTATATTTAGGTCGTCTGTCCGTTTTTGGATTCGGTTGTTTGTTTTTTTTTGATATTTAGCTGCATGAACTGCTTGTATATTTGGGGGATGAATCCTTTGTCTGTTCCTAGAAATTGCATTTGATTCACAGAGAATTTTCAACTTCTTAACCATTACATTTAAATACTATTCACCTGAATTTGTAAGTTTTCTTTTTAAAGATAATATCTATTTGTGATCAAGTAAACAAAATACAGACCCCCCCATGAACAATGTAAGTTAACAAGTAAGTTTCTGACATAAAATTTATACCATAGCAATTCAAATTAATCTTGCCTGACAAATGGAATCGTAAAGGATGCTCAGTTAATGAAATATCGTGTAATGAAATGTGTCATTTATTTTTAAGAATGATCTAACTTTATGGAACATAATCTTGTATTTATAAATACTTGGAAAATGAAGTTATTTGCTCAGCACTTCATATAGAAAATGTATTAGAGTGAATATGAATATTATTTATTATATGAACAAAACATGAAATGTTAATCTAAAATGCCAATAACATTATGCTTCATAATTCTCCTATTTTTGTTTTTCTCATGTCCTTGAGTGATGTGCCACAGCCTCCAAGTTACAAATATCTAGAGCTGGAAGGAATACAATGTGCTTCTGAAAGTTAATCCAGATTTTTATCAACTATAAATCCCTTCTCATTTGCTTGTATATGTTTCTATTTTATTTATAATATTTTTTGCCAGGTTGCATTTTGTACTTTCCCTTCCCCAATGTTACACAATATCACAGTTAGTAATAAGTTAAAAGAATTCACGCGCTAGATACAGTAACAGATCTGAGTTAATTACCCTGTAATGCTCTTGTCCTGGCTGCCGTGATCTCAGGAAATGTTTTCACTTGCTGCATTCTTTTGCTCCAGTGGCTCAGGCGGTAAGTAGCACCACTGAGCTTGTAAGATGAGAGACTTCACTTTCTCTTCAAATGGCAAAGAACTTGTTAGTGAATAGAAAGGGCATCTTGCCCTTCCCCTCTTATGATGACAGATAAAGTTAATCATCAGATGCATCTCAAAAGGTACTCTTCTCCAAGAAAACAATCCAAACGATGTTTATATGTGTATATTTAGAACCGAAAAAAGAGAGGAAATAAACGCTAAATGACCCTGTGAAGTCTATTACATCTTTCAATCTGATCTCACTAGCCAGACCCCAAGAACCTCAACAAACAGGCCATGAACATGCTCCTCTAATGACCCAATTCAACACTGTCAGCAAAGGTGACATTGAAATCCAGTCAGCAGCCCTACATCCTAACACCAACCGTTAAAAGAAAAAAAAAAAAACCCTTGTCTCCTGCAGTGATCTATTTGAATCTGTAAAACGACTTCTTTAGTATCAGGCTGTAAACCTTTTCACTCTCCTAACATGTATATTGCTCATGGGGCTTACCTAGCTTCTCTCATCTCTATGATTACTCAATCCTCTTAATATTCTTTTTAAAAAAATTTTTATTGGAGTATAGTTGATTTACAATGTTGTGTTAGTCACAGATGTAGAGCAAAGTGAATCAGTTATACATATGCATATATCCACTCTTTTTTAGATTCTTTTCCCAATAGGCAATTACAGAGTATTGAGTAGAGTTCCTTGTGCTATACAGTAGGTCCTTATTGGTTATCTATTTTATATATAGTAGTGTGTATATGTCAATCGCAGTCTTTCAACTTATTCCTCCCCCTGCCATTACCCCCGCATAACCATAAGTTTGTTTTCTACATCCATAACTCTTTGTGGATAAGTTCATTTGTACCCTTTTTTAAGATGCCACATGTAGGTGATATGATATGATATTTGTCTTTCTTTCTATGACTTACTTCACTCAGTATGACAATCTCTCGGTCTAGCTATTTTGTTGCAAATGGCATTATTTTGTTACTTTTTATGGCTGAGTAATATTCCATTGTATATATGTACCACATTTTCTTCAACTATTTGTCTGTCGGTGGACATTTATGTTGCTTCCATGACCTGGCTATTGTAAATAGTGCTGCAATGAACATTGGGGTGCATGTGTCTTTTTGAATTATGGTTTTGTCTGGGCCTATGCCCAGGAGTGGGATTGCTGGGTCATATGGTAATTCTATGTTTACTTTTTTGAGGAACCTTGATATGATTCTCCATAGTGGCTGTATCAATTTACATTCCCACCAATAGTGCAAGAGGGTTCCCTTTTCTCCACAACCTCTCCAGCATTTGTTGTTTGTAGATTTGTTGATGATGCCCATTCTAACTGACCGAAGGTGACAACTCATTGTAGTTTTGATTTTAATTTGTCTAATAATTAGTGATGTTGAGAATCTATTCATGTGGCTCATGACCATCTGTGTGTTTTCTTTGGAGAAATGTCTATTTAGGTCTTTTTTTTTGATACTGAGCTGCATGAGCTGTTTATATATTTTGGAAATTAATCCTTTGTGCTTTGATTCATTTGCAAGTATTTTCTCCCATTCTGAGGGTTGTCTTTTCATCTTGCTTATGGTTTCCTTAAAGCTTTTAAGTTTCATTAGGTCCCATTTGTTTATTTTTGCTTTTATTTCCATTTCTCTAGGAGGTGGGTCAAAAAGGATCTTGCTGTGATTTAGGTCATAGAGTGTTCTGCCTATGTTTTCCTCTAAGAGTTTTATAGTGTCTGGCTTTACATTTAGGTCTTTAGTCCATTTTGAGTTTATTTTTGTGTATGGTGTTAGGGAGTGTTCTAATTTCACTTTTTAACATGTAGCTGTCCAGTTTTCCCAGAACCATTATTGAAGAGGCTGCCTTTTCTCCATTGTATACTCTTGCCTCCTTTATCAAAGATAAGGTGACCATATATGCGTGGGTTTACTTCTGGACTTTCTATCCTATTCCACTGATCTATATTTGTTTTTGTGCCAGTATGATACTACTTTTCTGATACCTGTAGCTTTGTAGTATAGTCTGAAGTCAGGGAGTCTGATTCTTCCAGCTCCATTTTTCTTTGTTAAGATTGCATTAGCTATTCGAGGTCTTTTGTGTTTTCACACAAATTATAAAATTTTTTGTTCTAATTCTGTGAAAAATGCCATTGGTAATTTGATAGGGATTGCATTGAATCTGTAGATTGCTTTGGGTAGTATAGTCATTTTCACAATATTGATTCTTCCAATCCAAGGACATGGTCTGTCTCTCCAGCTGTTTGTGTCATCTTTGATTTCTTTCAACAGTATCTTACAGTTTTCTGAGTACAGTTCTTTTGCCTCCTTAGGTAGGTGTATTCCTAGGTATTTTATTCTTTTTGATGTAATGGTAAATGGGATTGTTTCCTTGGCTTCTCTTTCTGATCTTTTGTTGTTTGTTATAGGAATGCAAGAGATTTCTGTGTATTAATTTTTTATCCTGCAAATTTACCAAATTCGTTGATGAGCTCTAACAGTTTTCTGGTAGCATCTTTAGGGTTTTCTATATATAGTATCATGTTATTTGCAAGTAGTGACAGTTTTACTTATTCTTTGCCAATTTGGATAATTTTTATTTCTTTTTTTTCTCTGATAACCATAGCTAGGACTTCCAAAAGTATGTTGAATAGTAGTGGCAAGAATGGACATCCTTGTTTGTTCCTGATCTTAGAGGAAATGCTGTCAGTTTTTCACCATTGAGAATGATGTTTGCTGTGGGTTTGTCATGTATGGCATTTATTATGTTGAAGTATGTTCCCTTTATGTCCACTTTCTGGAGAGTTTTTATCATAAATGTATGTTGAATTTTATCAAAAAGCATTTTCTGTATCTATTGAGAAGATCATATGGTTGTTATTCTTCAATTTGTTGATGAAGTGTATCACACTGTTTGATTTGCAGATATTGAAAAATACTTGTGTCCCTGGAATAAATCCCATTGATTCTGATGTATGATCCTTTAAATGTGCTGTTGGATTCAGACTGCTAGTATTTTATTGAGGATTTTTGCATCTATGTTCATCAGTAATATTGGCTTATAATTTTCTTTTTTTGTGTTATCTTTATCTGTTTTTGGTATCATGTGATGGCGGCCTCATTGGATGAGCTTGAGAGTGTTCCTTCCTCTGCAGTTTTTTGGAAGAATTTCAGAAGGGTAGGTGTTAACTCTTCTCTAAATGCTTGATCAAATTCACCTGTGAAGCCATCTGGTCCTGGACCTTTGTTTGTTGGGAGTTTTTAATCACAGTTTGAATTTCAGTACCTGTGATTGTTCATATTTTCTCTTTCTTCCTGGTTCAGTCTTGGGAGCTTCTAGCTTTCTAAGAATTTGTCCATTTCTTCTAGGTTTTCCATTTTATTGGCATATAGTTTCTTGTAGTAGTCTCTTATGATCCTTTGTATTTCTGCAGTGTCTGTTGTAACTTCTCCCTTTTCATTTCTAATTTTATTGATTTGAGTCCTCTCCATTTTTTCTTGGTGGGTCTGGTTAAATGTTTATCAATTTTGTTTATCTTCTCAAAGAACCAGCTTTTACTTTCATTGGTTTTTTTGGATTGTTTTCTTCATCTCTATTTCATTTATTTCTGCTCTGATTTTTTGGTTTCTTTCCTTCTACTAACTTTGGGTTTTGTTTGTTCTTCTTTCTCAGGTTGCTTTAGGTATCAGGTTAGGCTGTTTATTTGAGATTTTTCTTGTTTCCTGAGTTAAGTTTATTTTGCTATAAACTTCCCACTTAGAAGTGCTTGTGCTGCCTCGCATAGGTTTTGTCTCAGCCTGCTTTTGTTTTTATTTGTCTCTAGGTGTCTTTTGATTTCCTCTTTGATTTCTTCAGTGATCCACTGGTGTTTTAGTAGCATATTTTTTAGCCTCAATGTGTTTGTGTTGTTTACACTTTTATCTTGTAGTCTATTTCTAATCTCATAGTGTTGTGTCAGAAAAGATGCTTGATATGATTTCAGTTTTCTTACATTTACTGAGGCTCGTCTTGTGGCCCAAGATGTGATAAATCCTGGAGAATGTTCCATGTGCAGTTGAGAAGAATGTGTATTCTACTGCTTTTTGATGAAATGCTCTATAAATATCAATTAAGTCCATCTGGTCTATTGTGTCATATAATGTCTGTATTTCCTTATTGATTTTCTGTCTGGATGATCTGTCCATTGATGAAACTGGAGTGTTAAATTCCCCCACTATTATTGTGTCATTGTTGATTTCTATCTTTATGGCTGTATTTGACTTATATATTGAGGTGCTCTTATTTTGGGTGCATATATATTTACAATTGTTATATATTCTTCTTGGAATGATCCCTTGATCATTATGTAGTGTCTTTCTTTGTCTCCTGTAACAGTCTTTATTTTGAAAGTTTATTTTGTCTGAATGAGTGTTACTACTCGAGCTTTCTTTAGATTTTCATTTACATGGAATACATTTTTCCATCCTCTCAATTTCAGTCTGTATGCGTCCCTAGATCTGAAGTTGGTCTCTTGTAGACAGCATGTATATGGGTGTTGCTGTTGTATCCATTCAACCAGTATATGTCTTTTGGTTGGAGGATTTAATCCATTTATGTTTAAGGTAATTATCAATATGTATGTTCTTATTGCCATTTTGTCAATTGTTTTGTTTTTGTTTTTGCAGGTCTTTTTTCTTCCTTTCCTTTTTTTTTCTCTTCTCTTGTGAATTGGTAAATAACTTTAGTGTTGTTTTATTTCCTTTTTCTTTTTGTGTGTGTTTATCTATTGTAGAGTTTTTGTTTGTGGTTACCATGAGGTTTTGATAAAGTGGACTATATATACACAAGATTGTTTTAAGTTGCTCATCTTTTAATTTCAAATGCATTTCCAATATCCTGCATTTGTGCACTCCTCTTTTCACAATTGCTGGGTTTTATATCATATTTTTGTGTGGATTATGTCTGACATTTACATTTGTTTGCCTTTACTAGAGAGCTTTTCCATTCGTAAGTTTCTTTTTTCTAGTTGTGGCATTTTCTTTTCCACCTAGAGAAGTTCCTTTAGCATTTGTTACAAAGCTTGTCTGGTGGTGCTAAATTTTCTTAGCTTTTGCTTGTCTGTAAAGCTTTTGATTTCTCAATCAAATCTTAATGAGGGCCTTGTTGGGTAGTGTATTCTTTGTTGTAGATTCTTCTCTTTCATCACTTTAAGTATATCATGCAACTCCCTTCTGGCCTGCAGAGTTTCTGCTGAGAAATCAGCTGATAATCTTATGGGAGTTCCTTTATATGTTGTCATTTTTCCCTTGTTGCTTTTAATATTTTTTCTTTGTCTTTAATTTTTGTCAATTTATTTACTAAATAAGTGTCTTGACATGTTCTTTGGGTTCATCCTGCCTGGGAGTCTCTGTGCTTTCTGAACTTTGGTGACTGTTTCCTTTCCCATGTTATGTAAGCTTTCAGCTATTATCTCTTCAGATATTTTATCAGGACCTTCCTTTCTCTCTTCCCCTACTGGGACCCCTATAATGGGAATGTTAGTGCCTTTAATGTTGTCCCAGAAGTCTCTTAGACTGTCCTCATTTCTTTTCATTATTTTTTCTTTATTCTGTTCTGTGGCAGTGATTTCTACCATTCTTTCAGTTCACTTATGCGTTCTTCTGCCTCAGTTATTCTGCTATTGATTCCTTCTAGTGTATTTTTCATTTCAGTTATTGTATTGTTCATCTTGGTTTGTTTGTTCTTTAGTTCTTTGAGGTCTTTGTTAAACATTTTTTGTATCTGCTTGATCTGTGCCCCCATTGTTTTTCCGAGATCTTGGATCATCTTTACTATCATTACTATGAATTCTTTTTCAGGTAGATTGCTTATATCCACTTCACTTAGTTGTTCTTCTAGGGTTTTTATTTTGTTCCTTCATCTGGGACATATTCCTCTGATGTCTCATTTTGTCTAACTTTCTGTGATTGCAGTTTCTATTCCACAGGCTGCAGGGTTGTAGTTTTTCTTGCTTCCACTCTCTGTCCCCCTGGTGGATAAGGTTGTCTAAGAAGCACGAGCAAGCTTCCTGGTGGGAAGGACTGGACCTGCCCAATGGTGGATGGAGCTGGGTGTAGTCCCTCTGGTAGGCAGGGCTGTGCCAAAGGGCATGCCTAGAGGGCTGTGGGCTCAGGAAGACTTTAAGCAGCCTGTCTGCTTATGGGTGGGGCTGTGTTCCCACCCTGTCAGTTGTTTGGCCAGAGGCATCCCAGCATTGGGGCCTGCAGGCTGTTGGGTGGGGCCAGGTCTTGTTAAGAAAATGGTGACCTCCAGGAAGGCTCATGCCAATGAATACTCTCCGGAACTGCTGTTGCCAGTCTTTATCACCACAATGAGCCACAGCCACTCCCTGTCTCAACAGGAGACCCCCCAATACTAGCAAGTAGGTCTGGCCCATTCTCTTATGAGGTCATACTGTTTTTTTCCCTGGGTTCTGGTGTGCATGAGACCCTGTGTGCCCTCCAAACGTGGAATTTCTTTCCCCCCCCAGTCCTGTGGAATTCCTGCAATCAAACCCTGCTGGCTTTCAAAGCCAAATTCTCTGGGGGCTCCTCCTCCTGTTGCCAGAACCCCAGGCTGGGGAGCCTGACGTGGGGCTCAGAACTTTCATTCCTGTGGGAGAACTTCTGTGGTATAATTATTTTCCAGTTTGTGGGTCACCCAACCGGTGGGTCTGGGATTTGATTTTATTGCAATTACACCCCTGCTACCAAGTCATTGTGGCTTCGTCTTTATCTTTGGAAGAAGGTTCTCTTTTTTGGTAGGTTCCAGCATGTTTTTGTGGATCATTGTTCAGCAGTTAGTTGTGATTTTGGTGTTTTTGTAAGAATCGGTGAGCTCACGTCCTACTACACCATCTTGTCTCCAACTAGGATCATCCTTACAACTAAATCACTGCAGAAACATTCTGGAAATTAAGCATGTTAATCTCCTAAGCCCATTTAGAAATACCTTGGAGAAGAATCATTGAGTCCCTCCAATCTGGTTTTCCTTTCTCCTTCTGTCTTCTTTATGGTGCTCCAGCCAGTTTACTCATCTACCTTCCACTAGACCACTGCCTCTTAGCACACTTCCTTTGGTTTTCTGCTTGGTGGAGAAGCATTCACATCTTCTACAACTGACATCTGCTAGATCAAGCTTTCTTCAAGCCTTAGGTCCAGGTTGTTTGGTTTTTGTTGCTATTGTTATTGTAGGAGGTCTGGGAGTTCTTTATATATTCTGGATATTACCCTTAACAGATACATGATTTAGAAATATTTTATTCCATTCCATAGGTTGGTTTCTCACCTTGTTGATTGTGTCCTATGATGTACAGAGGTTTAGTTTTGATGTAGCCCAATTTATCTATTTTTATTTTTGTTGCCTGTGCTTTTGGTGTCATATTCAAGAAATCATTTCTGATGGTCAGCCAAAGATGATATACTAGAAGGACTTGGAATTCACGTCTCCTCACAATTAGGGCACCTACCAGGCACTGGAGGGAGACCACGGACACCTAAGGGGATGGGAGGAACCCCCAGTGACTGGGTAGGACGTGGGGTGTGGAGGGAGTGAAGGGGGAGGAGAAGTGGAGGTGGGATGGGACTGGTAACCCTGAGGGGCGGCTGGGGGTGGGGAAGGGATCCCACGCCCAAAGGGGGGAAATTGGGAGACCACTGGGAGGGCAGAGGATCAAAAGGGAGCATGGCCAGGTTTCCCCTGCCCACTTGGGCCCCCAGGAACCTGGTGAGATCCTGGGCCTGATCCTCTGCCCACCTATGCCCCCTCCAGCTGCGTGGGTCCTGAGGAAGTGAGAGGGAGGAAAAGGAGAACAAAAGTAAAGACTGGACCTCTGGGACTGGCACCCTTGAGGGGTGGCTGGGGGAGGAGAGGAGTCCCTACACCCAGTGGGATCCACCCATGGTTAGGGGTCCAGGGTGATGGGGGAGAGCCCAGGGGAGACAGTGGGGAAGGGGCATGAAGGAATGGAAGGGAATGGGGCCAGTGCTTTCCCTGTCCACTCAGGCATCAGGAAGCCTGTTGGGCTCTCGCGCCTATTCCTTTGCCCTTAGGGCCTCCCTCCTGCTGTGAAGAACCACCCCCACCCAGGGCCCTCCCTCTACACTTGGAAACCCCCTTGAATGAGTTAGGCCTAAACCCTACCCACACACCTTCACTCAGGACCCTACCTCCAAACTCTGGAACTCCACAATCTGGAGGCCCACCTTTCAATGTGCTGCCTCTTCCCTTCCACACAGGTCCTAGGCAGAGACCCGCCCCATGCTTGAACATCATCCCTCCTAGGCCCTGCCCCACACTCAAACATCTCCTACCCACGCACCTAGGTCTCACCCCACCCTAAACCCAGCCCCTGCCTAAGTTCCACCCACACCTAAACTAAGCCGACACAGCCAAGGCTATTTTCTTTTCTTTTCTTCTTTCTTATTTTAGATTGGGGTTTTGTTTTACCTTGTTGATTAATTGATGTTGATTCTTTTATATTTTTATTTTTCCTAATAAATCTTTTATTTTTCTAATTTTAATTTATTATTTGTTATTGTTCTCTCCTTTTGGTTTGTCCCTCTCCCACTTTTATTTTCTTTTTTCTATTGTGGTTTTATTTTACCTTGTTACAGTTGTTTCAATTATAGTTTTATTTTTCCTAAAATAATTTTTATCTTTCTAATTCTATTTTGTTTTTATTCTTTAATATTGTAGTGCTCTTTTTTTCTCTCTTTATTACTTTTTTTTTTTAACCATGCCACAAAGCTTTTGCGGTCTTGGTTCCCAAGCTCGAGGTTGGGCTGAGCTCCCATGGTGGGAGCACAAAGTTCAAACTGCTGGACTAACAGAGCAACTCAGACCCCAGGGAATATCAATCGGAGTGAGGCCTCATAGAGGTCCTCATCTCAGCACCAAGACCTAGCTCTGTCCAACTGCCTGCAAATTCCAGTACTGGATGACTCAAGCCAAACAACCAGTAAGAAAGACAGGAATACAGCACCACCCAACAATAAAAAAAGTGAAATGAAAAAAATATGTTACAGACTAAGGAGCAAGGTAAAAACATGCAAGACCAAATAAATGAAGACAAAATAAGCAACCTACCTGAAAAAGAATTCACAGTAATAATATAAAATATGATCCAAAATCTCAAAAATAGAATGGAGAAAACACAAGAAACATTTGACAAGGATATAGAAGAACTAAACAGCAAGCAAATAATGATGAACAACACAATTACTGAAATTAAAAATACTCTAGAAGGAATCAATAACAAAATAACTGAGGCAGAAGAACAGATAGGTGAGCTAGAAGATAAAATGGTGGAAATAACTGCCAGGGGGCAGAATAAAAAAGAAAAGAAGAATGAAAAGAATTGAGGACAGTCTCAGAGACCTCTGGGACAATATTAAACACAGCAACATTCGAATTATAGGGGACCCAGAAGAAGAAGAGAAAAAGAAAGGGGCTGAGAAAATATTTGAAGAGATTATACTCCAAAACTTCCCTAACATGGGAAAGGAATTAGTCAAGCAAGTTCAGGAAGCACAGAGAGTACCATACAGGATAAACCCAAAGAGAAACACGCCAAGACACATATGAATCAAATTATAAAAAATTAAATACAAAGAAAAAATATTAAAAGCAGCAAGGGAAAAACAACAAATAACATACAAGGGAATCCTTATAAGGCTAACAGCTGAACTTTCAGCAGAAACTCTGCAAACCAGAAGGGAGTGGCAGGGCATATTTAAAATGAGGAAAAGGAAAAACCTACAACCAAGATTACTCTACCCAGCAAGGATCTCATTCAAATTCGATGGAGAAATTAAAACCTTTACAAAGAAGAAAAAGCTAAGAGAATTCAGCAACACCAAACCAGCTTTACAATAAATGCTAAAGGAACTTCTCTAGGCAGGAAACACAAGAGAAGGAAAAGACCTACAATAACAAACCCAAAACAATTAAGAAAATGGTAATAGGAACATACATATCGATAATGACCTTAAATGTAAATGTATTAAATACTCCAACCAAAAGACATAGATTGGCTGAATGGATAAAAAAACAAGACCCGTATATATGTTGTCTACAAGAGACACACTTCAGACCTAGAGACACATACAGACTGAGAATGAGGAGATGGAAAAAGGTATTCCATGCAAATGGAAATCAAAAGAAAGCTGGAGTAGCAATTCTCATATCAGACAAAATACACTTTAAAATAAAGACTATTACAAAAGACAAAAAGGACACTACATAATGATCAAGGGGTCAATCCAAGAAGATATAATAATTGTAAACATTTATGCACCCAACATAGGAGCACCTGAATACATAAAGCAAATACTAACAACCATAAAGGGGAAATCAACAGTAATGAAATAATAGTAGGGGACTGTAACACACCACTTTCACCAATGGACAGGTCATCCAAAATGAAAATAAATAAGGAAACACAAACTTTAACAACACATTAAACAAGATGGACTTAACAGATATTTATAGGATATTCCATCCAAAAACAACAGAATACACTTTCTTCTCAAGAGCTCATGGAATATTCTCCAGGATAAACCATATCTTGGGTCACAAATCAAGCCTCAGTAAATTTAGGAAAATTGAAATTGTATCAAGTATATTTTCCGACCATAGCACTATGAGACTAGATATCAATTACAGGAAAAAAAGTGTAAAACACCGAAAAATATGGAGGCTAAACAATACGCTAATAAATAACCAAGAGATCACTGAAGAAATCAAAGAGGAAATCAAAACATACCAAAAAACAAATGGCAATGGAAACACGATGACTGAAAACCTACAGGATGCAGCAAAGCAGTTCTAAGAGGGAAGTTTATAGCAATGCAATCCTACGTCAAGAAACAAGAAAAATCTCAAATAAACAACCTAACCTTACACCTGAAGCAATTAGAGAATGAAGAACAAAAAAACCTCAAAGTTAGCAGAAGGAAAAAAATCATAAAGATCAGATCAGAAATAAACGTAAAAGAAATGAAGGAAACAATAACAAATATCCATAAAAGTAAAAACTGGCTTTTTGAGAAGATAAAATTGATAAACCATTAACCAGACTCAACAAGAAAACAAGTGAGAGCACGCAGATCAACAGAATTAGATACTGAAAAGGAAAAGTAACAACTGACACTGTAGAAATACAGAGGATCATGAGAGATTACTACAAGCAACTATATGCCAATAAAATGGACAACTTGGAGGAAATGGACAAAATCCTAAAAAGCACAACCTTCTGAGACTGAACCAGGAAGAAAGAGAAAACATAAACAGATCAATCAGAACCACTGAAAATGAAACTGTGATTAAAAGTCTTCCAACAAACAAAAGCTTAAGACCAGATGGCTTCACAGGCAAATTCTCTCAAATATTTAGAGAAGTGCTAACACCTATCCTTCTCAAACTCTTCAAAATATAGCAGAGGGAGAAACACTCACCAACTCATTCTACGAGACCACCATCACCCTGATACAAAAACCAGAAAAGATGTCACAACAAAAGAATATCTCTGACGAACATAGATGCAAAAATCCTCAACAAAATATTAGCAAACAAAATCCAACAACACATTAAAAGGATCATACACCATGATCAAGTGGGGTTTATCCCAGGAATACAAGGATTCTTCAATACATGCAAATGAAACAATGTGATACACCATATTAAGCAAATTGAAGGATAAAAACCATATGATCATCTCAATACATGCAGAAAAATCTTTTGACAAAATTCAACACCCATTTATGATAAAAACTCTTCAGAAAGGAGGCATAGAGGGAACCTACCTCAATATAATAAAGGCCATATATGACACCCCACCGCCAACATCATTCTCCATGTTGAAAAACTGAAATCATTTCCCCTAAAATCAGGAACAAAACAAGGATGCCACTCTCACTACTATTATTCAACATAGTTTTGGAAGTTTTAGCTATAGCCAACAGAGATGAAAAAGAAATGAAAGGAATCCAAAGACGAAAAGAAGAAATAAAACTCTTGCTGTTTGTAGATGACATGATACTATATATAGAGAATCCTAAAGATGCTACCAGAAAACTACGAGAGCTAATCAATGAATTTGGTAGACTAGCAAGACACAAAATTAATGCCCAGAAGTCTCTTGCATTCTTATACATTAATGATGAAAAATCTGAAAGAGAATTTAAGGAAACACTCCCATTTACCATTGCAATAAAAAGAATAAAATATCTAGGAATAAACCTACCTAAGGAGAAAAAAGACCTATATGCAGAAAACTATAAGACACTAATGAAAGAAATTCAATATGATACAAACAGATGGATTGGAGGAATCAACATTGTGAAAATGACTATAGTACCCAAAGCAATCTACAGATTCAATGCAATCCCTATCAAACTACCAATGGCATTTTTCAAAGAACTAGAACAAAATATTTCACAATTAGTGTGGAAACACAAAAGACCACGAGTAGCAAAAGCATTCTTCTCAAAGAAAAAAGGAGCTTGAGGAATCCGGCTCCCTGTCTTCAGACTATACTACAAACCTACAGTAATCAAAATCGTATGATACAGGCACAAAAACAGAAATATAGATAAATGGAACAGGATACAAAGCCCAGAGATAATCCAATGCACATATGGTCTCTTATCTTTGATAAAGGAGACAAGAATATACAATGGAGAAAAGACAGCCTCTTCAATAAGTGGTGCTGGGAAAACTAGACAGCTACATGTAAAAGAATGAAATGAGAACACTCCCTAACACCATACAAAAAAATAAACTCAAACTGGATTAAAGACCTAAATGTAAGGCCAGACACTACCAAACTCTTAGTGGAAAACATAGGCAGAACGCTCTATGACATAAATCACAGCAAGATTCTTTTTTACCTACATCTTAGAGAAAAGGAAATTAAAAAAATAAACAAATGGGACTTTATGAAACTTAAAAGCTTTTGCACAGCAAAGGAAACCATAAACAAGACGAAAAGAAAGCCCTCAGAATGGGAGAAAATATTTGCAAATGAAGCAACTGACAAAGGATTAATCTCCAAAATATACAAGCAGCTCATGCAGCTCAATATCACAAAAACAAACAACCCAGCCCAAAAAAGGGTGGAAGATCTAAATAGACATTTCTCCAAAAAAGATATGCAGATTGACAACAGAACACATGAAAAGATGCTCAACATCACTAATCATTAGAGAAATGCAAATTAAAACTACAATGAGGTATCACCTCACACCTGTCAGAATGGCCATCGTCAAAACATCTACAAACAATAAATGGTGGAGAGGGTGGGGAGAAAAAGGAACCCTCTTGCACTGTTGGTGGAATGTAAATTGATACAGCCACTATGGAGAACAGTATGGATGTTCCTTAAAAAACTAAAAATAGAACTGCCATACGACCCAGCAACCCCACTACTGGGTGTATACCCTGAGAAAACCATAATTCAAAAAGAGTTATGCACCAAAATGTTCATTGCAACTCTATCTACAATAGCCAGGACATGGAAGCAACCTAAATGTCCATCAACAGATGAATGGATAAAGAAGCTGTGGCACATATATACAATGGAATATTACTCAGCCATAAAAGGAAACGAAGTTGAGTTATTTGTTATGAGGTGGATGGACATGGAGTCTGTCATAGAAAGTGAAGTAAGTCAGAAAGAGAAAAACAAATATTTTATGCTAACATATATATATGGAATCTAAAAAAAAAAAAAGGTTCTGATGATCCTAAGGGCAGGACGGGAATAAAAACACAGATGTAGAGAAAGGACTTGAGGAGATGGTGAGGAGGAAGAATAAGCTGGGACGAATGAGAGAGTAGCATTGTCATATATACAGTACCAAATGTAAAATAGATAGCTAGTGGGAAGCAGTTGCATGGTACAGGGAGATCAGCTCGGTGGTTTGTGACCACCTAGATGGGTGGGGTAAGGAGGGTGTGAAGGAGACGGAAGAGGGAGGGGATATGGGGATATACATATGCATATAGCTGATTTACTTTGTTATACAGCAGAATCTAACCCAACAATGTAAAGCAGTTATACTCCAATAAAGATGTTAAAAAAAATCATTTCCAAATCTAGTGTTATGAAGATTTTCCCATATGTTTTCATCTTAGAGTTTTATAGTTTTATCTTTTATCCTTAGGTCATCGATCCATTTTGAGTTATTTTTTTGTGTAAGGTAAGACACCTTTTTCATTCTTTTGCATGGGAGTATTGAATTTTCCAAGAATCATTTGTTTAAAAGACACCCCTTTCCCTATTGAGTGGTCTTGGCACACTTGTTGAAAGTGACTTGACCAAATAGACTCAGGTTTATTTCTGGAGTCTCCATTCTATTCCATTGGTCAATATGTCTGTCTTTATGCCAGTATCACACTGATTTGACTATTGTAGCTTTGTAGTAAACTTTGAAATCAGAAATTGTGGGTCATCCAAATTTGGTCTTTTTAAAACAATGTTTAGGCTATTTGGAGTCCCCTGAGATTCCACATGAATTTTAGCATGGATTTTTCTATTTCTGCAAAAAATTGCCATTAGGAGTTTGATAGAAATTGTGTTAAATCTTTAGATCACATTAGATAGTATTGATATCTTAATAATATTGTCCTCCACTTCATGAATATGGAAGTCTTTCCATTTTTTGTGTGTGCTTCTTTAATTTCTTCCAGCAATGCTTTGTGTTTTCAGTGTACCAGTTTTTTGGCTCCTTGGTAATTTTTTTCTTAATATTTTGTTATTTTTGATGCTATATTGTAAATAGGATTGTTTCCTTGATTTCTTTTTTAGTTTTTTTTATTGTTAGTGTATTAGAAACATAATAGTTTTTTGAGAGTTATTTTGTATCCTGCAATTTTGATAAATTTATTGGTTAGTGCTAATAATTTTTTGTGGAATCTTGAGTTTTGTACATATAAGATCATGTTATCAACAGATAATTTTACTTCTTCCTTTCTAATTTGGATGCCTTTTTTTTTCTTACAAAATTGCTATGGCTAGGAGTTCCAGTACTATGTTAAATAGAAGTGATAAAAGCAGTCCTCTTGATCTTGTTCCTGATCTTAAGGGGCCAAGCTTTCAGTCTTTCATCATTGAGTATGATCGTAGCTGTGGGCTTTTCATATATGACCTTTAAAATGTTGAGGTAGTTTCCTTCTGTTCCTGGTTTGTTGAGTGCTTTTATTATGAAGTATTGATTTACTCAAATGATTTTTCTGTATAATTGATATTATTATGTGGTAATTTTTCCTTCATCCTCTCAATGTGGTGAATTACTTTGATTTATTTTCCTATACTGAAACATCCTTGCATTCCAGGAATCAGTCCTACTTGTTCATGGTGTATAATCATTTTAATGTGCTGTTGAACTCTATTTGCTTGTATATTATTCTGTATTTTTACATTAATATTCATGAGACATATTGATCTGTCATTTTCTTTTCTTGTAATGTCTTTAGCTGTGGTGTCAGGGTACTGCGGGCCTCATATAATGAAGTTGGAAATGTTCCCTTCTCTTCTATTTTTTTGGGCAAGTGTTTGAGGAGGATTCATGTTAATTCTTCTTTAAATGTTTGGTAGAATTCACCAATGAAGCCATTGGTCCTGGGCTTTTCTGTGTTGGGAGATTTTCTATCACTGATTCAATCTCATTGCCAGTTATTCATCTGTTCAGATTTTCTATTTCTTCATGATTCAGACTTTACAGGTTGTGTATTTTTAAGAATTTATCTGTTGCATCTAGATTATCCAGTTTTTTGGTGTACAGTTCTTTATAGTATTCTTTTATAGTACTTTTTATTTCTGCAAAATAGGTTGAAATGTGCCCTCTTTCTTTTCTGATTTTAATTATTTGAGTGTTCTTTTTTTCATAGTCAATCTGGTTAAAAATTTGTCAATTTTGTTGATCTTTCCAGAGAACCGACACTTGGTTCTGTTGATTATCTAGTCATTTCTCTCTTCTCTAATCTTTGTTATTTCCTTCATCCTGCCAGTTTCGGATGTAATTTTTCCTTATTTTTCTAGTTCCATAAAGTGTGAAGTTAGGTTGTTGATTTGAGATCTTTCCTCTTTTTTAATGGATGCATTTATAACTATAAATTTCCCTCTTACCACTACTTTTACCTCAATCTGTGTTTTTCTATGCTGTATTTTTGTTTTCATTTGTTTCAAGGTATTTGCTAATTTTCCTTGTGATTTCTTCTTTGACCCATTTGTTGTTTAAGTGTGTAGTATTTAATTTCCACATATTTGTGAATTTTCATGTTTTCCTTCTGCTATTGACTTATAGTTTCATTCCATTGTGATTGGAAAAGATAATTTGTATGAGTTTAATCTTTTAAAATTTACTAAGACTTGTTTTGGGGACTAACATATAGTCTATCCTGGAGAACTGTTCCATGTAAACTTCATAAAAATGTGTATTCTGGTGTTGGTGGTGGAATGTTCTGTATATGACTATTAGGTCCAATTGGTCTATAGTTTTATTCAAGGTCTCTGTTTCCTTATTGATTTTTTGCCTGTTTGAACTATCCATTATTGAAAGATGGGTACTTAAATATCCTACTATTATTAAAAATCTGCCTATTTATCCCTTCAATTCTGTCATTATTTGCCCATATATTAATAGCTCTGGTCTTTGATATATGTATATTTAAAATTGTTACACCTTCTTGGCAAACTGACCCTTTTATCATTACATAATGTCCCTCTTTGTCTTTTGTGACAGTTTTTGACATAAAGTATAGTTTATCTGATATTAATATAGCCATCCATGCTCTCTTTGATTTACTACTTGCATGGAATATCTTCTTCAATCATTTTACTTTCAACCTGTAGATATTCTTAGAGCTAAAGTGAATCACTTGTAGACAGCATATAGTTGAATCCTCTTTTAAAATTCATTCTGCCAATATGTCTTTTGATTGACAAGTGTAATCCATTAACATTTTAAGAATTACTGATAAGGAAGGACTTAGAATTGCCATTTTGTTAATTGTTTTCTGTGCATCTTATAGCTTTTAATGTCTCTGATTTCTGGCTGTATTGCCTTCCTTTATGTTTATTTTATTTTATTGTAGTGACATACTTTCATTTCCTTCTCATTTCCTTTTGTGTGTATTCTATAGATATTTTTCTTTGTGGTCATTATGGATTTTCTAAGTTTGTCTAACCCAACACTCATTTAATATTTACCCTAAGCATTGGCACTTGAGCATCTTTATCTATCTCCACTTTTTTCCCATAGCCTTGAGTCCTTCTAACATTCTATTTAGTACATGATAAACACTCAGTAAATATTTTTGGAGTGAATGAACACTTAGAAAGGACAGAGTAAGTGTCATTCAGTGAAATCGTGTCAAGGTAGTTCAATAGGTCCAAGTAGTAATAGGTTAAACTTTTCCAGTGAGATAAGGAATATTTATAATCCTCTGGACAAGAATTTTTCTACCCTGGACTGTTCTTATATGGGCATTTCCAAGGTTTCCTTTAGGCCTAACCAAGCAGCCTCCTTCTGGCTGTCATATTATCTCTGTAACTCCAGTAATACATTTAGCCTGGTCTTGATCTTGCTCTGAGATTAGAGTCAGAATCACCCTTTTTTATATTGTTAATTAAATCATACACTAATTGTAACTAAACTCTCTGTGAACCGTTAAATAATTATACAGAAAACAGCTGAATAAAGCATAAAGAGCTACCTAAAAGCCCACTATGAATGACTGGATTTTCCAAAGATGGCCACAACGATATCTTCCACCTCTCATGCTCTTATAAAAGTTACCACCTCTCTGCCTTAAGAGATGAAGTCTAATTCTTCTACTTGAATCTGAAAGGGCTTGTGACTCACTTGTAATTCATAGAGTGTGACAGAAGTGATGTGACGTGACTTTTGAGCGTTGATCATACAAAGTGATGCCACATCTACCTCATTTACTGGAACGGTCCTTTTTGGAGCCTGAATTATGAAATATGCAGCCTGACTACTGTGAAGCCTGTCATGCTGTGAAGGAGCCAAATTACACTGAGACGTAATATGAAGGCACTCTATTTTTCAGTCCTAGTCTTTCAGTGTTCTCAATACAGGTGCCAGTCATGCAAATGAATGAGTCTTCAGATGGTTCCAGCCCCCAGCCATTTGTTTTTTTCCCACTGAGGCCACAGACATCATATGAAACAAGTCATATCCACTATGCTCTTTCTGAATTACTTACTCTGAAACTCCAAGCATAAAATAAAATGGTTTTTTTTGTGTGTGTGTGTGTGAACTAAGTTTGGGGTAGTTTGTTATATAGCAAGAGTAACAGAAATATATGACATGTTCCCCACTCAAGTCATAAAGCCATCCCTCCTCCATAGACTTAAGCCCTAATCAGATCCTTGTTTAAATTATTTCTTTGCATTTCATTAGAGTTGTCCAACCATATATACACCTAAACAATACAGTTTAGTATTGCTTGTTTTCAAAAATTTTTAAAACATGCAATCACACTGTGAATATGTTTAATTCCTTAAAGAAAATTTGAATATCTTTGCTCTGATTTTTGTGTTTCACAAGTAGAGAAAAATCTTATTTCCTTTCAGTTTTTCTGAGAGTACCTCCTTGTTGCCCTCTAAATGATCTTTATGGAAACAGTTGCCTCCTCCTGATTTCTGTCTGGATCTAGGATTTAAAATATTGCCATATTAATTACTTTCACCTAGTATCATTGTGCCTTCTGCTCTAAATATTAACCCAGCATGAGATAGTGTAAATATTATGGCTAAATCTCAGCTATCATGGAGATGCTCCTACATTATGGGATGACTTGATAGTAGGAGGTTTTGAGATTTTAAATCAGTGGAAAAAAGAAAACAAGCATTCCTTAACAACTTAGTAAGTACAAAGTACTATGCTACCCTGAAGACAAAACTATTAGTTGTTAACACTATTTACAGAAGATAAAGTTGAGGAATACAGAGTTTAAGCAACTTGACATGTCATTTAACTAGTAGGTAGCAGCGCCTGGATTCAAACACAGGTAGTCTGCCCCAGAGTTTGAATCTGTAAACATTCTGCTATTTCTCCTTTTCAAGAATTTAGAGAATCTGGACACCACCATTTTCTCAAATAATCTGAAACCAAATACATTCAACAACCAACCATTCCCATAGACAAGCCCTATTGTATATAAATCAAAATACCTAATCTCATTTTTAAAGTATTTACTAATTTTTGAATACTTAACACATGTACAAGGTAGGAATTTCAGAACATCAAACAGGGCACACAGTAACACAGACATCTCTCTCACCCTTCCATCTCCTTGTCCCCCTACCCAGAGACAGATTCCAAAACAAAACCAAGCAAAATAGCAACATCATTTGAAAAATAAGTACAACGAGGTATGTAACACTAATTAATCTTAAACATACTATATAAAACACATTAAATAAACAATATAGCTGGAAATAAAGCCTATTTCTAAGTAGCAAAAATGTGATTGCCTACCTAGAACACACACAGGGACAAGCAATAGAAAACATCCTAAAAATGTTTAGGAAACCATTTAGATGTAGAGGTCCTATGTACCAGATGCAACTGCTAAAGCGAATCCTGTTCACAATAGCGCCATAACTGTACAGTACATATGAACAATCTGCAAGTGATTTGTGAGAACTGGGTGATGTAAAAATGACTTGAAAAAGTAGAGCCACTACTTGCTGATTGGACTGGAAAATTATTATCATTGTATCCAGACAAATTCATGCTTGGGTTTTTCGTTATTATTATTATTATGAGCAAGTCCCTTGAAAAATACTGGCAGGGAAGGGGTAGAAGCTTGGAACAACATCATGGGTTCACTAGTCCAGAAACAGACCTCTTTCACACACTGTCTTTGACAAGCACTGAGGTGGTTCCCTTCTGATTCAGGTGTGTTGTGGACGCAGTGCCTGCCCCTCCTCAGGAAGAGAGGCAGGGGCTCACTTGGTGGACCCACTCTGGATGACTTTGTGCTCCTTCATGGCCTCCTCCCCCACATCTCTAACGATGACCTCTTCAACGACCATGCTGCACACGGTGCCTGCGTACAGGCAGTGCAGGGTGATGCCATAAACTCTGGGGTCAGAGACTGATGCGTGGAAACTCTGCACCCTGCAACGGTTGCAGAAGCTGTGCAGCACCCTGTGTGCGAGGGATCCGTGCCTGGTGATGCTCTCAGAACACAGGAGGAGGATGAAGCATGATGCTGGGATGAGGAAGTGTCTGGTACTGATTCTTCCTGCACAGGAATATTACTCAGCCATAAAAAAGAATGAAATATTGCCATTTTCATCAACTTGACTGGACATAGAGATGATCATACTGAGTAAAGCAAGTCAGAGACAGAAAGACTAATATTATATGATATCACTTATATGTGGAATCAAAAAAATAATGCAAATGAATTTATTTGCAAAGCAGAAATAGACACACAGACATAGAGAAAAAACTTAGGGTCATGAAAGGGGAAAGGGAGGAAAGAATAAATTAGGAGTATAGGGTTTACAGATACACACCACTATACATAAAACAGATTTTAAAAAAACACGAGTATTTACTTTATAGCATGGGGAACTACAATCAATATCTTGTAATAAGTTAAAATGGAAAGGAATCTGAAAAAATATGTATATATATGTATAACTGAATCACTTTGCTGTACATCTGAAACTAACATAATATTGTAAATCAACTATACTTCAATTAAAAAAAGAGAAACAACGTTTACTGCTTGAATTTCAGTTGTAATGATTCCGCCAGTGAGATGGCTGGAAGAAGGACCCCAATCATTGTACTCTTTGAAGAAAGAATTCAGCAAAGAGACCAAGATTGTGAAATAGAGACAACAGTTATTAGAAGCAAAGTACTTATGGAAGAGCACACAGGTTAATTTGGAGTGAGTTGTGTGTAATAGGGTCAGCTTAAGTTGCTCACATGGGGATAGTTTTCTGGGTTGTCTTTGGCCAGTCATCTCATTTGTGCCTATTTTTGGTCTCAGGGCAGCAGGAAACCAGTTGCAGCTGCTCAGCCTGGGGCCTAACTATCTTCTACCTCAGTAAAGCAATAATTTACTGATCACCTGCTGGGCACCAGGTACCATGTTGGAGTCTGATGATGTGGAGATGGATAAGGCTTTCCAAAGCACTTACAATCTATTAGGGTCAGTTATAAAAATATATAATTACCAAAATAGCGTGATGTTTGCTTGGACAGGAGTAAGGACAGGTGGGTCTGGAACACAGAGAAAGACCCATACACACTAATAGAAGGAGTGGATAGGATCAGGAAAGACTTTTTGGAGGATTGATTCCTTTATTATTATATAATGTTTTTTTTGATCTCTACTAATTTTCTTTGCAATGAAGTCTACATTATGTAATTAATATAGATACTCCTGCTTTTTGTTTTGTTTTATCTTTATGGCCCAAATAGAAATTTAAGCAACCAAACAAAGGACTTGAGGACATGGGGAGGGGGAAGGGGAAGCTGGGACAAAGTGAGAGAGTGGCATGGACATATACATACTACCAAATGTAAAATAGATAGCTAGTGGGAAGCAGCCACATAGCACAGGGAGATCATTTCGGTGCTTTGTGACCACCTAGAGGGGTGGGAGAAAGAGGGTGGGAGGGAGATGCAAGAGGGAGGGGATATGGGGATATATGTATATGTATAGCTGATTCACTTTGTTATAAAGCAGAAACTAAAACACCATTTAAAAACAATTATACTCCAATAAAGATGTTTAAAAAATAGTGCTGGATTATTGTAATTCAAAGTATAAAAAATCCATGAGTTCATACTGATAGAAATAATGACTGAATAAATTAAAAAATAGAGAGAGACAAATCTCTTGTGCATTAGAATTCGAAATATTTTATGTAAATACTCTGCCCTCAAGGTGGTAGAGCATAAGTCTTCACTCCTTAAGTGTGGACTGCCCATAGTCATTCTTCCCAAAGGGTACAGTATGGAAAGGGGGGGAAGGTAACATTACAGTGGACAAACCTGACAAACACACCTGTTTTATGATTAATGTTTACATGATATGACATTTTCTATCCTTTTTATGTTTAATTTACCTATATCATTGAAATTGAAATGATTTTCATATAAATATTGTAATGTTAGGTTGTGTGTCTTACTGATACAGCCAATATCTACCTTTTAATTGATTCATTTAGTCAATTTACCTTATTGTAACTATTGGTATGCTAGTGTTTATGTCTGGCAATTTATTTTGTTTTATTTTATTTTTTGTTTCCCTTGTATCTCACTCAACTGTTCCACGTTTCTTGCCTTTCTGTGCTTTACTTTGAAAACTACTCCATCTTGACTTTTTTTTGGTGTTTTTTAATGGCTTTATATTTATTTTGAAATCGATTTCAGGATTAATGTTGTCCTCTAAGCCCAGAATGTTAACTATTGCAGAAGGTAGGCTAATTCTATTACATCTTTTATAAACTCAATAATACATGATAAACACTCGTATACTAAACCAGGAATGATGCTGTCATTTTTTCCCTCCCACCCAACACTTTTTATGACCACGTATTAGGTTTCTCCCTCTCCCATATTATGCAACAAGAGATGTCATTTTAAGTGACATGTACATAAAAGCAATGTTATATCCTTGAGGTAAAGTAAAAATTGAAAGGATACAGAAAAAACCCTATAATTTTGAGATATTATACAGTCCTTTCAGAACTTTTGACACATGCATATAAAAATAAGCAACAATAACATTTGGATAAAATGATTTAAAAAGTGGAATTTTATACCTCAATAGAAAATGTACTTGTATCAAACACAAATTTTAAAACTGACCATGTAGAGATCATAAAAGAATTCCGAACAATTTTACAGAACTGATATATAAAAGGTATGTTACTGGATCAGACTGCAATGAAATTTGAAATCAATGATAACACATATGTTAAAAATCCCATGAGTTCTGGGAAATAAAAGAGCACTTCTTTTTCATCTGCCAGTAAACTTGAAAATATAGGTAAAATTGATATTTTTTTACATTTTTATTGGAGTATTATTGCTTTACAATGGTGTGTTAGTTTCTGCTCTATACCAAAGTGAATCAGCCATACATACATATGTTCCCATATCTCTTTCCTCTTGCATCTCCCTCCCTCCCACCCGCCCTATCCCACCCCTCTAGGTGGTCACAAAGCACCGAGCTGATCTCCCTGTGCTATGCGGCTGCTTCCCACTAGCTACCTATTTTACATTTGGTAGTGTATACATGTCCATGCCACTCTCGCACTTTGTCACAGCTTACCCTTCCCCCTCCTCATATCCTCAAGTCTATTCTCTAGTAGGTCTGTGTCTTTATTCCTGTCTTACCTCTAGGTTCTTCATGACATTTTTTCCCCCTAAATTCCATATATATGTGTTAGCATACGGTATTTGTCTTTCTCTTTCTGACTTCACTCTGTATGACAGACTCTAGGTCCATCCACCTCATTACAAATAGCTCAATTTCATTTCTTTTTATGGCTGAGTAATATTCCATTGCATATATGTGCCACATCTTCTTTATCCATTCATCTGATGATGGACACTTAGGTTGGTTCCATCTCCTGGCTATTGTAAATAGAGCTGCAATGAACACTTTGGTATATGACCCTTTTTGATTTATGGTTTTTTCAGGGTGTATGTCCAGTAGTGGAATTGCTGGGTCATATGGTAGTTCTATTTTTAGATTTTTAAGGAACCTCCATACTGTTCTCTGTAGTGGTTGTACCAATTCACATTCTCACCAGCAGTGCAAGAGTGTTCCCTTTTCTCCACACCCTCTCCAGCATTTATTGTTTCTAGATTTTTTGATGATGGCCATTCTGACTGGTGTGAGATGATATCTCACTGTAGTTTTGATTTGCATTTCTCTTATGATTAATGATGCTGAGCATTCTTTTCTGTGTTTGTTGGCAGTCTGTATATCTTCTTTGGAGAAATGACTATTTAAAAATGGATAATATTCTTAATTAAAAAATGAACATTCAAAATTGACATGAGAAGTGGAAAACATGACTAGATCATGAAAAATCAGAACAGTGATAAATGTTCTTTTGCAAAAGTCACCTCACTGAAGTAAGTAGTCTTATAGAGTTTTATCAAACATTCAAAATCCACATAATGACATAATATGTCTCCTGATCATTTTTTTCTTTTGAATTTAATTTATTTTTTTTACACAATAAGTTCTGATAAGTTATCCATTTTATACATGTTAGTGTATATATTTCAATACAATCTCCCAATTCATCACTCCACCCCACCACCACCATCATGACTTTCCCCCCTTGGTGTCCATTCGTATGTTCTCTACATCTGTGTCTCAATTTCTGCTCTACAAACAAGTTCATCTGTACCATTTTTCTAGGTTCCACATATATGCATTAATATACGATATTTGTTTTTCTCTTTCTGACTTACTTCACTCTGTATAACAGTCTCTAGATCATTCCACGTCTCTACAAATGACCCAATTTTGTTCCTTTTTGTGGCTGATGAATATTCCACTGTGTATATGTACCACATCTTCTTTATCCATTCGTCTGTAGATGGGAATTTAGGTTGCTTCCATGTCCTGTCTATTGTAAATAGTGCTGCAATGAACTTTGGGGTGCATGTGTCTTTTGGAATTATGGTTTTCTCTGGGCACATGCCCAGTAGTGGTATTGCTGGGTCATATGGTAATTCTATTTTTAGTTCTTTAAGGAACCTCCATGCTGTTCTCCATAGTGGCTGTATCAATTTACATTCCCACCAATAGTGCAAGAGTGTCCCCTTTTCTACACACCCTCTCCAGCATTTGTTGTTAGTAGGTTTTCTGATGATGCTCATCCTAACTGGTGTGAGGTGATATTGTAGTTTTGATTTGCATTTCTCTAATAATTAGTGATGTTGAGCAGCTTTTCATGTGCTTCTTGGCCATCTGTATGTCTTCTTTGGAGAAATGTCTATTTAGGTCTTCTGCCCATTTTTGGATTGGGTTGTTTGTTTTTTTAATAGTAAGCTGCATAAGCTGTTTATATATTTTGGAGATTAATCCTTTGTCCGTTGATTCGTTTGCACATATTTTCTCCCATTCTGAGAATTGTCTTTTCACCTTGTTTGTACTTTCCTTTGCTGAGCAAAAGCTTTTAAGTTTCATTAGACCCCATTTGTTTATTTTTGTTTTTAATTCCAATACTCTATGAGGTGGATCAAAAAAGTCCTTACAGTGATTTATGTCAAAGAGTGTTCTTCCTATGTTTTCCTCTAAGAGTTTTATAGTGTCCAGTCCTACATTTAGGTCTCTAATCCATTTTGAGTTTATTTTTGTGTATGGGGTTAGGGAGTGTTCTAATTTCATTCTTTTACATGTAGCTGTCCAGTTTTCCCAGCACCACTTATTGAAGAGACTGTCTTTTCTCCATTGTATATCCTTGCCTCCTTTGTCATAGACAAGTTGACCATAGGTGCGTAGGTTTAACTCTGGGCTTTCTATCCTCTTCCATTGATCTATATTTCTCTCTTTGTGCAAGTACCATATTGTCTTGGTTACTGTAGCTTTGTAGTATAGTCTGAAGTCAGGGAGTCTGATTCCTCCAGCTCCATTTTCTTCCCTCAAGACCACTTTGGCTATTCTGGGTCTTTTGTGTGTCTATACAAATTTTAAGATTTTTTGTTCTAGTTCTGTAAAAAAATGCCATTGGTAATTTGATAGGGATTCCATTGAATCTGTAGATTACTTTGAGTGCTATAGTCATTTTCACAATATTAATTCTTCCAGTCCAAGAACATGGTATATCTCCCGGTCTGTTTGTGTCATCTATAATTTCTTTCAATAGTGTCTTATAGTTTTCTGAATACACATCTTTTGTCTCCCTAGATAGGTTTATTCTTAGGTTTTTTTGTTTTGTTTTGTTTTGATTTTTGTGGTACATGGGCCTCTCACTGTTGTGGCCTCTCCCGTTGTGGAGCACAGGCTCCAGACGCGCAGGCTCAGTGGCCATGGCTCACAGGCCAGCTGCTCCGTGGCATGTGGGATCTTCCCGGACCGAGGCATGAACCTGTGTCCCCTGAATCGGCAGGCGGACCCTCAACCACTGCGCCACCAGGGAAGCCCTATTCCTAGGTTTTTTATTCTTTTTGTTGCAGTGGTAAATGGGAGTGTTTCGTTAATTTCTCTTTCAGATTTTTCATCATTAGTAGGAATGCAAGAGATTTCTGTGCATTCATTTTGTATCCTGCAACTTTACCAAATTCATTGATTAGCTCTAGTAATTTTCTGGTAGCATCTTTAGGATTCTCTATGTATAGTAGCATGTCATCTGCAAACAGTGACAGTTTTACTTCTTCTTTTCCAATTTGGATTCCTTTTATTTCTTATTCTTCTCTGATTGCCGTGTCTATGACTTCCAAAACTATGTTGAATAATAGTGGTGAAAGTGGACATCCTTGTCTTGTTCCTGATCTTAGAGGAAATGCTTTCAGTTTTTCACCATTGAGAATGATTTTTGCTGTGGGTTTCTCGTATATGGCCTTTATTATGTTGAGATAGGTTCCCTGTATATCCACTTTCTGGAGAGTTTTTATCATAAATGGATGTTGAATTTTGTCAAAAGCTTTTTCTGCATCTATTGAGATAGTTTTCTTCTTCAATTTGTTAACATGGTGTATCACATTGATTGATTTCCGTGTATTGAAGAATCCTTGCATCCCTGGGATTAATCCCACTTGATCATGCTGTATGATCCTTGTAATATGTTGTATTCTGTTTGCTAGTATTTCGTAGATGATTTTTGCATCTATATTCATCAGTGATATAGGTCTGTAATTTTTTTTGTAGTATCTTTGTCTGGCTTTGGTATCAGCGTGATGGTGACCTCATAAAATTAGTTTGGGTGTGTTCCTTCCTCTGCAGTTTTTTGGAAGAGTTTGAGAAGGATGGGTGTTAGCCCTTCTCTAAGTGTTTGATAGAATTCACCTGTGAAGCCTTCTGGTCCTGGATTTCTGTTTGTTGGAATATTTTTAATCACTATTTCAGTTTAATTACTTGCGTTTGGTCTGTTCATATTTTCTATTTCTTTCTGGTTCAGTCTTGGAAGGCTATACCTTTCTAAGAATTTGTCCATTTCTTCCAGGTTGTCCATTTTATTGGCATAGGGTTGCTTGTAGTAGTCTCTTAGGATGCTTTGTATTTCTGTGGTCTCTGTTGTAACTTCTCCTTTTTCATTTCTAATTTTATTGATTTGAGTCCTCTCCCTCATGATGAGTCTGGCTAATGGTTTATCAATTTTGTTTATCTTCTCAAAGAACCAGCTTTTAGTTTTATTGACCTTTGCTATCGTTTCCTTCATTTCTTTTTCATTTATTTCTGATCTGATTTTTATGATTTCTTTCCTTCTGCAAACTTTGGGATTATTTTATTCTTCTTTCTCTAATTGCTTTAGGTGTAAGGTTAGGTTTTTTATTTGAGATGTTTTTTGTTTCTTGAGGTAGGATTGTATTGCTATAAACTTCCCTCTTAGAACTGCTTTTGCTGCATCCCATAGGTTTTGGATCCTCATGTTTTCATTGTCATTTGTCTCTAGGTATTTTTTTATTTCCTCTTTGAAATCTTCAGTGATCTCTTGTTTATTTAATAACGTATTGTTTAGCCTCCAAAGATGCTTGACTTGATTTCAAATTTCTTAAATTTACTGAGGCTTGATTTGTGACACATGATGTGATCTATCCTGGAGAATGTTCCATGCACACTTGAGAAGAAAGTGTCATCTGCTGTTTTTGGATGGAATGTCTTATAAATATCAATTAAATCTACCTGGTCTATTGTGTAATTTAAAGCTTGTGTTTCCTTATTAATTTTCTGTTTGGATGATCTGTCCATTGGTATAAGTGAGGTGTTAAAGTCCCCCACTATTATTGTGTTATTGTCGATTTCCTCTTTTACAGCTGTTAGCAGTTGCCTTATGCATTGAGGTGCTCCTATGTTGGTTGCATATATATTTATAATTGCTACATCTTCTTCTTGGGTTGATCTCTTGATCATTATGTAATGTCCTTCTTGTCTCTTGTAACATTCTTTATTTTAAAGTCTATTTTATCTGATATGAGTATTGCTACTCCAGCTTTCTTTTGATTTCCATTTGTATGGAATAACTTTTTCCATCCACTCACTTTCAGTCTGTATGTGTCCCTAGGTCTGAAGTGGGTCTCTTGTAGACAGCATATATATGGGTCTTGTTTTTGTATCCATTCAGCCAGTCTGTGTCTTTTGGTTGGAGCTTTTTATCCATTTACATTTAAGGTAGTTATTGATATGTGTGTTCCTATTACCATTTTCTTAATTGTTTTGGGTTTGTTTTTGTAGGTCCTTTTCTTCTGTTGTGTTTCCCACTTAGAGAAGTTCTTTTAGCATTTGTTGTAGAGCTGGTTTGGTGGTGCTGAATTCTCTTAGCTTTTGCTTTTCTGTAAAGCTTTTGATTTCTCCATCATATCTGAATGACATCCTTGCCAGGTAGAGTAATATTGTTTATAGGTTCTTCCCTTTCATCATTTTAAGTAAGTCATGCCACTCCCTTCTGGCTTGTACAGTTTCTGCTGAGAAATCAGGTGTTAACCTTATGGGAGTTCCCTTGTATGTTATTTGTTGTTTTTCTCTTGCTGCTTTCAATAATTTGTCTTTGTCTTTAATTTTTGCCAACTTGATTACTATGTGTCTTGGCATGTTTCTCTTTGGGTTTATCCTGTATGGGACTCTGTGCACTTCCTGTACTTGGCTGGCTATTTCCTTTCCCCTGTTAGGGAAGTTTTCGACTATAATCTCTTCAAATATTTTCTTGGGTCCTTTCTCTCTCTCTTCTCCTTCTCAGACCCCTATAATGTGAATGTTGGTATGTTTAATGTTGTCCCAGAGGTCTCTTAGGCTCTCTTCATTTCTTTCCATTCTTTCTTCTTTATTCTGTTCTGCAGCAGTGAATTCCACCATTCTGTCTTCTGGTCACTTATCCATTCTTCTGCCTCAGTTATTCTGCTATTGATTCCTTCTAGTGTGTTTTTCATTTCAGTTATTGTATTATTCATCTTTGTTTGTTTTTCCTTTAATTCTTCTAGATCTTTGTTAAATATTTCCTGCATCTTCTCGACCTTTGCCTCCATTCTTTTGCCTAGGTTCTGGATCATCTTCACTATCATTATTCTGAATTGTTTTTCTGGAAGGTTGCTTATCTCCACTTCATTTAGTTGTTTTTCTGGGGTTTTTATCATGTTACTTCACCTGGTACATAGCCCTATGCCTTTTTATCTTGTCTATCTTTCTGTGAATGTGGTTTTTGTTCCACACACTGAAGGATTGTAGTTCTTCTCACTTGTGCTGTCTTCTCTCTCTTTATAGTGTTTTTGAGTGTTTTGATTTGTAAAATTTTCTCATTGATTGCTCTGGGATTTACAGTATACATATGTGACTTACCAGAGTTCACTGGTATCAAGTTTCATCACTTTGAGTAATGAGACCCTAGTCCCATTTATGTCCCTTTTCCTTTCCCATTTTTATTTATTTATTTTAAAAAATTTATTTATTTTATTTTATATATTTTTGGCTGTGTTAGGTCTTTGTTGTTGCACATGGGCTTCCTCTAGTTGTTGCAACAGGGGACTACTGTTCATTTTGGTGCATGGGTTTCTCATTGCAGTGGCTTCTCTTGTTGTGGAGCATGGGCTCTAGGCATGTGGGCTTCAGTAGTTGTGGCATACGGGCTCAGTAGCTGTGGTGCACGGGCTTAGTTGCTCTGCGGCATGTGGGATCTTCCCAGATGAGGGCTCAAACCCGTGTCCCCTGCATTAGCAAGTGGATTCTTAACCACTGTGCCACCAGAGAAGCCCTTTTCCCCCACTTTTAAACAAAATCATCTAGATTATCTGATGTTTTTATGTTTTTTGTTTTAATCATATAATATGATTTCTACAACTTGTGAGGAAAATGATAGACTATTTTATGTCCCATATATATGCTCTTTCTACACACTTTATTCCTTTTTCATTCTCTCCAAGTCCTCCCTTTGTCGTTTTCTTTTTTAAGCACCCACTTTATCTGTTCTTTCAGCATAGATCTGCCAGTGATAAAATCTCTTTAGTTTTCTTTGCTTGAGAATGTCTTGATTTCTCCTAAATTCAAGTGTAGTGTTACTGGATACAAAATTAATAGTTGACAGTACTTTTTTTGAACACTTAAAAAATGTCATGACACTTCTTACTTGCCCCTATTAATCAGATGAGAAATTTGCTGTCACTAAAATTGGTGTTCCCTTGTAATCAATGCCCCATTTTGGTATCACGGCTTGCATTTTTTTTGCCTTCAGTTATAAAAGATTGACTATGATGTAGATTTAGTCTAGACTCGTGTAGATTTATTTAGCTTTGTCATATATATGGTTCACTCAATTTCTAGACTCTCATGGTTTATATTTTTTCACTAAATTTTTGACATTTTGAGCCATCATTTCTTATTACACTTTTTCATCTCCACTGTCTTTTTTTCTGGGACTGTGACTATATGGAATTTTGGAACTTTTGTTATTGTCCTAAAATTCCCTGAGGCAGGATCTGTTCATTTATTTTCCAGTTTATTACCTCCCTCTTGCTCAGAGTGGGTAAATTCTATTGATCAATCCTCAAGTACAGTAATGCTAACTTCTATAATCAGCACTTTACTTTTGAGCCCAGCCAGCAATGTTTCAAAATTTGTTGTTGTTCTTTTTTTCAGTTCCATAGTTTCTTTTTGGTTTTTATAACCTCTGTTTACCTCTGAGATTTCTATTTTTCAGCTGTTTCAAGATAATTTGTAATTGTTTATTAAAGCATTTTTATTATGGGTGCTCTAAAATATTTGTCAGGTAATTGCAACATCTGACTTATCTCTTTGTTGGTTCTACTTGATTATATTTCCTCATTCAAGTTGTGATTTTCCTGGTTCTTGCTATCATGAGTTGTTTTCTGTTGTAACCCGGATTCTTTGGCCATTATGATAGGAGTCTTTGGAGCCAACTTAAATATTTTATTTTAGAAGACGGTCACCTAGTTTAGGTTTAGCATGCAGATCCTGGCCTCCTTTTTGAGGCTCTGGTTCCTAAGAAAATATAATTTTCAGAGACTTTGAGGTGCTAGTTGCCTGCTTGTTTTATCTGGTGCTGCTGTGGCCCCAACTGCTCCATGCTGAGAGGCAGAAAAAGCTAAAGTCTACACTTTATTCAGATTTTAAAAATCTTTATCTAATGTCTCTTTTCTGTTCCAGCATCCCATCCAGCCTACCATACTGCATTTAGTTGTCAGGTCACTTTAGGCTCCTCTTGGTTGTGATGGTTTCTCAGACTTCCCTTGTTTTGGATGACCTTGCCAGTTTAGAGGGTTACAGGTAAGATCTTTTGTAGAATATCATTCATCTGGGATTTGTCTGATGTTTTCCTCATGATTAAACTGGTGTTATAAGTTATGGAACAAAACCCACAGAGGTAAAATGCCATTTTCATCAAATCATATAAATACATAATAAAATAATTTTTGAGTGTTGAAGCTGATCCTAATCACCTGGCTGAAATAGTGTTTTTCAGGTTTCTCCAATGTAAAGTGACTCTTATTACCCTTTTTCACACTTTACTCTTCGGAGGGAAGTCATAAAGAAAAAATTGCACTTAACTGGTGGAGAGCTATGCATATTTCCACCAAGGCAGAGCATATATATAAATTATATGGAATTCTTCGGCATGAAATACCTACCTATATTTCCTTATTTATTAACAAATTAACTAATTAATATCATAGAGGATTTTTAAAAAGATTTGGCCTATAAGCCAATATTTTATAATTTCTCTTTCTGTTTGGTTTTTGTTTTTCCTTAAATCATTCCAGTTTTGGCCATTGAGAGCACTTCCAGTTGGCTCCTAGGTCCCTTTGGTATATTTGGATTTCTTTTTTTTTTTTAATTTTTAAATTAAAAAATTTGTTTTGTCTTTTTTAAACATCTTTATTACAGTATAATTGCTCTACAATGATGTGTCAGTTTCTGCTTTATAACAAAGTGAATCATATACATATGTCCCCATATCTCTTCCCTCTTGCATTGGGTTTCTTTTAGAACAATGCCTTACTTTCAGACTCCTCTTGCAGATTTTCATCTTGCATAAGTTCCAGTCTCATCTTCCAAACTTTCAGGCCCCTAGAATCAGCCAGTTCTCCAAGGAACATTGTTTCCTTTCATTAGGAAATGATATTAGAAACCAATATCTATGCAACAGGTGTTGGTGATGCTAGTAGGACAAACTGGCTTCTACTCCCTCTTAGCTGACAAAACAAGGAAATATATGTGTGTATATTAGCTCATGTATATGTATATTTCTATAAATATATCTATATGTAAGCATCAATCTATATATTAATCTAAATTCATACTGATGTCACCAACCCTAATCTATTATTTCATGGATCATTCTTGCCTCTGCCCCTTTATTATCTGTAATCTCCCAACCAGCAGTAAGATATCTGCACCTCACCATCCACAATCCATTTGCTGATTGTCCAATTTCACTGCACATGCATAAAGGTATCAGTTTTTTTTTTACATCTTTATTGGAGTATAATTGCTTTACAATGGCGTGTTAGTGTCAGCATTATAACAAAGTGAATCAGGTATACATATACATATGTTACCATATATCCTCCCTCTTGCGTCTCCCTCTCTCCCACCCTCCCTATCCCACTGATCCAGGGGGTCAGAAGGCACCGAGCTGATCTCCCTGTGCTATGCGGCTGCTTGCCACCAGCTATCTATTTTACGTTTGGTAGTGTATATATGTCCATGCTACTCTCTCACTTTGTCACAGCTTACACTTTCCCCTCCTCATATGCTCAAGTCCATTCTCTAGTAGGCCTGTGTCTTTATTCCCATCTTACCCCTAGGTTCTTCATGACATTTTTTTCTTAAATTCCATATATATTTGTTAGCATACGGTATTTGTCTTTCTATTTCTGACTTACTTCACTCTGTATGACAGACTCTAGGTCCATCCACCTAACTAAAAATAACTCGATTTCATTTCTTTTTATGGCTGAGTTATATTCCATTGTATATATGTGCCACATCTTCTTTATCCATTCATCCGATGATGGACACTTAGGTTGTTTCCATCTCCTGGCTATTGTAAATAGAGCTGCAATGAATATTTTGGTAGATGACACTTTTGGAATTATGGTTTTCTCAGGGTATATGTCCAGTAGTGGGATTGCTGGGTCATATGGTAGTTCTATTCTAGTAGTTCTATGGGTCTATGGTAGTTCTATGGTAGTCCTTTCTCCACTGTACATTCCGTTCTCCTTTATCAAAAATAGGGTGAGCATATGTGCGTGGATTTATCTCTGGGCTTTCTATCCTGTTCCATTGATCTATATTTCTGTTTTTGTGTGAGTACCTTACTGTCTTGAGTACTGTAGCTTTGTAGTATAGTCTGAAGTCAGGGACCCTGATATTTCCAGTTCCATTTTTCATTCTCAAGATTGCTTTGGCTATTCAGGGTCTTTTGTGTTTCCATACAAATTGTGAAAATTTTTGTTCTAGTTCTGTGAAAAATGCCAGTGATAGCTGGATAGGGATTGCATTCACTCTGTAGATTGCTTTAGTTAGTAGAGTCATTTTCACAATGTTGATTCTTCCAATCCAAGAACATGGTATATCTCTCCATCTATTTGTATCATCTTTAATTTCTTTCATCAGTGTCTTATAATTTTCTGCATACAGGTCTTTTGTCTCCTTAGGTAGGCTTAGTCCTAGATATTTTATTCTTTGTGTTGCAATGGTAAATGGGAGTGTTTTCTTGATTTCACTTTCAGATTTTTCATCACTAGTGTATAGGAATGCAAACTATTTCTGTGCATTAATTTTGTAACCTGCTACTTTACCAAATTCATTGATTAGATCTAGTAGTTTTCTTGTAGCATCTTTAGGATTCTGAATGTATAGTATCATGTCATCTGCAAACAGTGACAGCTTTACTTCTTTTCCGATTTGGATTCCTTTTATTTCCTTTTCTTCTCTGATGGCTGTGGCTAAAACTTCCAAAACTATGTTGAATAACAGTGGTGAGAGTGGGCAACCTTGTCTTTTTCCTGATCTTAGTGGAAATGCTTTCAGTTTTTCACCATTGAGGATGATGTTGACTGTGGGTTTGTCATATATAGCCTTTATTATGTTGAGGAAAGTTCCCTCTATGCCTATTTTCTCCAGGGTTTTTATCATAAATGGGTGTTGAATTTTGTTGAAAGCTTTCTGTGCATCTATTGAGATGATCATATGGTTTTTCTCCTTCAATTTTTTAATATGGTGTATCACGTTGATTCATTTGCATGTGTTGAAGAATCCTGGCATTCCTGGAATAAACCCCACGTGATCATGGTGTATGATCCTTTTAATATGCTGTTGGATTCTGTTTCCTAGTATTCTGTTGAAGATTTCTGAATCTATGTCGATCAGGTATATTGGCCTGTGGCTTTCTTTCTTTGTGACATCTTTGTCTGGTTTTGGTATCAGGGTGATGGTGGTCTCGTAGAAGGAATTTGGGAGTGTTCCTCCCTCTGCTATATTTTCGAAGATTTTGAGGATAGGTGTTAGCTCTTCTGTAAGTATTTGATAGAATTCACCTGTGAAGCCATCTGGTCCTGGGCTTCTTTTTGTTGGAAGATTTTTTTATACGTTTCAATTTAGTGCTTCTGATTTGTCTGTTCATATTTTCTATTTCTTCCTGATTCAGTCTTGAAAGGTTGTGCATTTCTATGAATTTGTCCATTTCTTCCAGGTTGTCCATTTTATTGGCATAGAGTCGCTTGTAGTAATCTCTCATGATCTTTTGTATTTCTGCAATGTCAGTTGTTACTTCTCCTTTTTCATGTCTAATCCTATTGATTTGAATCGTCTCCCTTTTTACCTTGATGGGTCTGGCTAATGTTTTATCAATTTTGTTTATCTTCTGAAAGAATCAGCTTTTAGTTTTATTGATTTTTGCTATCATTTCCTTCATTTCTTTTTCATTTATTTCTGATCTGATCTTTATGATTTCTTTCCTTCTGCTAACTTTGGGGTTTTTTGTTCTTCTTTCTCTAATTGCTTTAGGTAGAAGGTTAGCTTGTTTATTCGAGATGTTTCCTGTTTCTTAAGGTAGGATTGTATTGCTACAAACTTCTCTTAGAACTGCTTTTGCTTCATCCCATAGGTTTTGTGTTGTGTTGTCTCCATTGTCATTTGTTTCTAGGTATTTTTTTAATTTCCTCTTTGTTCTCTTCAGTGATCACTTTGTTATTAAGTAATGTATTGTTTAGCCTCCATGTGTTTGTATTTTTTACAGATCTTTTCTGGTGATTGATATCTAGTCTCATAGCGTTGTGGTCGGAAAAGATACTTGATACAATTTCAATATTACTAAGGCTTGACTTGTGACCCAAGGTATGATCTATCCTGGAGAATGTTCCATGAGCACTTGAGAAAAATGTGTATTCTGTTGTTTTTGGATGGAATGTCCTATAAATATCAATTAAGTCCATCTTGTTTAATGTATCATTTAAAGCTTGTGTTTCCTTACTTATTTTCATTTTGGATGATCTGTCTATTGGTGAAAGTGGGGTGCTAAAATCCCCTGCTATGAATGTGTTACTGTTGATTTTCCCTTTTATGGCTGTTAGTATTTGCCTTATGTATTGAGGTGCTCCTATTTTGGGTGCAGAAATATTTACAATTGTTATATCTTCTTCTTGGGTCAATCCCTTGATCATTATGTAGTGTCCTTCTTTGTCTCTTCTAATATTCTTTATTTTAAAGTCTATTTTGTCTGATATGAGAATTGTTACTCCAGGTTTCTTTTGGTTTCCATTTTCATGAAATACCTTTTCCATCCCCTTACTTTCAGTCTGTATGTGTCTCTAGGTCTGTAGTGGGTCTCTTGTAGACAGCATATATATGGGTCTTGTTTTTGTATCCATTTAGCCAATCTGTGTCTTTTGGTGGGAGCATTTAGTCCATTTACATTTAATGTAATTATCGATATGTATGTTCCTATTCCCATTTTCTTATTTTGTTTTGGGTTCGTTATTGTTGATCTTTTCCTTCTCTTGTGTTTCTTGCCTAGTGAAGTTCCTTTAGCATTTGTTGTAAAGCTGGTTTGGTGGTGCTGAACTCTCTCAGCTTTTGCTTGTCTGTAAAGGTTTTAATTTCTCCATCAAATCTGAATGAGATCCTTGCTGGGTAGAATAATCTTGGTTGTAGCTTTTTCTCCTTCATCTCTGTAAATATGTCCTTCCAGTCCCTTCTGATTTGCAGAGTATCTGCTGAAATATCAGCTGTTAAACTTATGGGGATTCCCTTATGTGTTATTTTTCCCTTGCTGCTTTTAATATGCTTTCTTTTTATTTAATTTTTGACAGTTTGATTAATATGTATCTTGGCGTGTTTCTCCTTGGATTTATCCTGTATCGGACTCTCCGTGCTTCCTGGACTTTATTAAATATTAGGGAAGTTTTCAGCTATAATCCCTTCAAATATGTTCTCAGTCCCTTCCTCTTTCTCTTCTTCTTCTGGAACCCCTATACTTCGAATGTTGGTGCATTTAACGTTATCCCAGAGGTCTCTGAGACTGTCCTCAGTTCTTTTCATTCTTTTTTCTTTATTCTGCTCTGCAGTAGTTATTTCCACTATTTTATATTCCAGGTCACTTATCCGTTCTCCTGCCTCAGTTATTCTGCTATTGATCCCATCTAGAGTATTTTTAATTTCATTTATAGTGATGTTCATCATTGCTTGTTTCCTCTTTAGTTCTTCTAGGTCCTTGTTAAGTATTTCTTTCTTTTTCTCTACTCTATTTCCAGGATTTTGGATCATCTTTACTATTATTCTGAATTCTTATTCGGATAGACTGCCTATTTCCTCTTCATTTGTTAGGTCTTTTGGGTTTTTATCTTGCTCCTTTATCTGCTGTGTGCTTTTCTGTCTTCTCATTTTTCTTATCTTACTGTGTTTGGGGTCTCCTTTTGGCATGCTGCAGGTTTGTAGTTCCTGTTTTATTTGGTGCCTGTCCCCAGTTGCTAAAGTTGTTTCAGTGGGTTGTGGAGGCTTCCCGGTGGAGAGGACTAGCGCCTGTGTTCTGGTGGATGAGGCTGGATCTTGTCTTTCTGGTGGGGAGGTCCACATATGTTGGTGTGTTTTTGGGTGTCTGTGGATTTATTATGATTTTAGGCAGCCTGTCTGCTAATGGGTGGAGTTGTGTTCCTGTCTTGCTAATTGTTTGGCATAGGGTGTCCAGCACTGTAGCTTGCTGGTCATTGAATGAAGCTGGGTGTTGGTGTTGAGATGGAGATCTCTGGGAGATTTTAGCTATTTGATATTATGTGGAGCTGGGAGGTCTCTTGTGGACCAGTGTCCTGAAGTTGGCTCTCCCACCTCAGAGGCACAGCATTGACTCCTGGCTGCAGCACCAAGAGCCTTTCATGCACATACCTCAGAATTAAAGGGAGAAAAAGTAGAAAGAAAGGAAGAACGAAAGAAAGAGGATAAAATATAGTAAAATAAAGATAAAATAAAGTTATTAAAATAATTATTAATAAAGAAAAAAAATTTTAAAGAAAAAACAAACAAAAACCACCACCAACAACAACAACACAGATGGATAGAACCCTAGAACAAATGGTGAAAGCAAAGCTATAGAGACAAAATCTCACACAGAAGCATACACAGACACACTCACCAAAAGAGGAAAAGGGGAAAAATAATAAATCTTGCTCTCAAAGTCCACCTCCTCAATTTGGGATGGTTCGTTGTCTATTCATGTATTCCACAGTTGCAGGGTATATCAAGTTGATTGTGGAGCTTTAATCCGCTGCTTCTGAGGCTGCTGGGAGAGATTTTCCTTTCTCTTCTTTGTTTGCACAGCTCCCGAGGCTCAGCTTTGGCTTTGGCCCCGCCTCTGCATGTAGGTCGGCGGAGGGTGTCTGTTCTTTGTTCAGACAGGACAGGGTTAAAGGAGCAGGTGACTCGGGGGCTCTGGCTTACTCAGGCCGGGGGGAAGGAGGGGTGCGGATGTGGGGCAAGCCTGTGGTGACAGAGGCTAGCAGGACGTTTCACCAGCCCGAGGCACGCCGTGCGTTTTCCCTTGGAAGTTTTCCCTGGATCACAGGACCCTGGCGGTGGCCGGCTGCACAGTCTCCCCAGAAGGGATGCACCGATCCTCTGTGTGAGAATCTCTTCGCTTTGCCCTCCGCACCTCTGTTGCTGTGCTCTCCTCCGCGGCTCCGAAGCTTCCCCCCTTTGCCCCCTGCAGTCTCCGCTCACAAAAGGGCTTCTAGTGCGTGGAAACCTTTCTTCCTTCACAGCTCCCTCCCACTGGTGCAGATCCCGTCCCTATTCTTTTGTCTCTGTTTTTCCTTTTTTTCTTTTGCCCTACCCAGGTACATGGGGAGTTTCTTATCTTTTGGGAGGTCTGAGGTCTTCTGCCAGCATTCAGTAGGTGTTCTGTAGGAGTTGTTCTATGTGTAGATGTATTTCTGGTGTATCTGTGGGGATGAAGGTGATCTCCACGTCTTACTCTTCCGCCATCTTCCCCCTCCCTGGTATCAGTTTTTTAAACCTATACAACCATAGGCAGAAAAGTTGTCCACTCGAGTGTATTGCATATGTAAATTTTCTTTTCTGTTTAGATTTTCAAACTTCTTTCATTTCCACAGGTACTTACATTAGCACTGTTTCCCTCCCCCCTTTAGTGTAATATCTCTATACATTTGAATTATGGTTAGGTTACTTTTTTACATTCTGCATTCCATCCTGCTGATATCCCCTGTTATTGTTAATACTATGTTTAAATTTTGCATACATTAAGTCTCAATTTTTGTGCTATAAATTACTATGGAAATTGACAAAAGCATAGTCTCATGTAACCACCATTACATTATCGCTTGTAATAGTATCATTGCCCTAAACTATAAAATTAGAAATATTGGAAATTAGAAAATACTTTGAGGGGGACATAATCAAGATGGTGGGATAGAAGGCTCCCATATTTTCCTCTTTCTATGGACAAACCGAATATACCTACATGTAGATCAATTCCCTCTGTGAGAAGTCCAGAAACTAGTTAAGTGACCCCTACACATTGGGTGACAAAAAATACCCACATAGAAATAGGTAAGAAAGGCTGAGACACTTATTCACCATAAGGCATCCCCCCAGCACATCACCTTACAGTTGGTAAGGAATCCCCAACTCCCAGTTTCTCCTTGAGGAGCAGAGGGGTTGGACAACACATACCACAACAAAGGCTGGTATCTGAGAGATAGGCATGCAGATCACCTTGTCCGAGACATGACAGAGCTTGGCATTCATGAATCTCACAGGACCATAGTAAACAAAGAGACAGTTTTTAAATGGGTGCATGAGCATGTCCCAGGGCTATCCCCGCAGTCCAAACTATATTGGGGCTCATTGCAGAGGGAGCAGGCAAAAATGCCCATTTCCTTCTTTCTCCCTGGCAGGGATTTGATTTTGTCATTTCCCAACTAGTGACTGAGAACCTGGCTTCTAATCAGCCTGAAACTGAGAGCTGACTAGGATCCTCCTAAAAGAGCTGGTGGGCACCTCCTTCCTCTGGCTCACTCACAGTAAAACCAAGTCTCCAGTTTCTCCCAAGAAGGAACTTGTCCATACATCTAGCATCCCACCAGTTATGGATGTCACCTGAGTGACTGGCTCACAAATCACCTAGATTGGGGAGCCAACAGGGATTGACATTCAGGAATCTACCAGGATCACTCAAAACAAAGAGACATTTCTACATGACACACAGGCACCCCCAGCAACTCTTCCCTCCAGCTCAGCAGAGAAGGCACAAACATCCAGCTATCAGGTTTTCCTTGATAGCGGCTAGACTGCATATTTAATGTCCTGACTTTCCCAGCAGCATCCTGAAGGTCAGCCTTTTAATTAGCCTGCATTAGGCATCTGAAGGGGCAAACCTGTTAGAACTATTAAACAAATTCAGTAAAGTTGTAGGATACAAAGCCAATATACAAAAATCAGTTGTGTTTCTATACACTAGCAATGAACTATCAGAGAAATTAAGAAAACAATCCCATTTCCAATATCATCAGAAACAATTAAATACTTAGGAATAAATGTAATCAAGGAGGTGAAAAATCTGTATACTGAAAAATATAAAACATTGATGAGAGAAATGGAAGAAGACACGAATAAATGGAAAAATGTCCCATGTTAATAGGTCAGAAGAATTAATATTGTTGAAATATCCATACTACCTAAAATGACCTTGAGAGTCACTGAAAATAGGCCTCAAATAGCTAAAGCAATCTTGAGAAAAAAGAGGAAAGCTGGAGGCATAACATTTGATTTCCAAGTATATTACAGAGGTATAGTAAGTAAAACAGTATTGCATTGGCATAAAAACAGATACATAGATCAATAAAACAAAATAGTCACCCAATAAACGCCTATATGTTCAATTAATTTTTGACAAAGTCATCAAGACTACACAAAGGTGAAAGAATACGCTCTTCAGTAAATGGTGTTTGGAAAATCAGACATCTCCATGCAAAAGAATGAAAATGGACCCCATTTTATACCATACACAAAAATCGGTGTAATATGGATTAAAGATTTAAAAGTAAGACCTAAAACCATAAAACTCCTAGAACAAAGCATAGGGGATAAACTCCTTGACAATAATCTTGTCAGTGATTTTTTGTATTTGACACCAAAAGCAAAGGCAACACAAGCAAAAATAAGCAGGTTAGACTACATCAGATTGAAATGATTCTGTACTGGGAAGGAAACCATCAACAAAGGAAAGGCAACTTGTGGAATGGGAGAAAATCTTTGCATACCAAGTATCTTATAAGGACTTACTATGGAGAACAGTATGGAGGTTCCTTAAAAAACTAAAATAGAACTACCACATGACCCAGAAATCCCACTCCTGGGCATATACCCAGAGAAAACAATAACTCAAAAAGATACATACACCCCAATGTTCATTGCAGCACTATTTACAATAGCCAGGACATGGAAACAACCTAAATGTCCATCAACAGAGGAATGGATAAAGAAGATGTGGTACATATATACAATGGAATATTACTCAGCCATAGAAAGGAATGAAATTGTGTCATTTGCACCAACATGGATGAAACTAGAGATTGTCATACTGAGTGAAGTAAGTCAGAAACAGAAAGACAAATATCATATAATATCACTTATATGTGGAATCTAGAAAAATGATACAGATGAACTTACTTGCAAAACATAAATAGAGACACAGGCATAGAGAATGGACATATGGCTACTGGGGGGGAAGGTGGGGGTGGGATGAACTGGGAGGTTGGGATTGGCATATATACACTACTATGTATAAAATAGATAACTAATGAGAACCTACTGTATAGCACAGGGAACTCTACTCAATGCTCTGTTGTGACTTAAATGGGAAGGAAGTCCAAAAAAGAGGGGATATATATATATATATATATATATATATATATATATATATATATATACTTATAGCTGATTCACTTTGAAGTACAGCTGAAACTAACACAACATTGTGAAGCAACTATAATCCAATAAAAATTAATTTAAAAAACACCCCCCCACACACACTAGTACACACACTCACACTGATACAAATGCTCTCACACACACAACGTGCACAAACATGAACTCCCATACATTCACACACTCACTCATAATCTCACATATGTGAACACACACCAACACGTATACACATACACTTACATACACTCCCACACATGCAAACACATTCACACACATTTATATACACATGTATGCATACTTGCACACACTTAATTCACTCTACATATATTTATTTACTTATATACACTCCTGCAAACATGTATTCATGCATACACATGTCTACATACTCACACACACACACACACACACACACACAACTAGACACTCAGAACTCAAAGGTGAGTGCTTTGGAGAAAATCTCCTCTTTGTGATTAATTTTCCTATAAGTCTTTCTCTTCAGAATCCAGATTTTCAGCTGGAGGCGGTATCTTGCCTCTGAGTGGGAAAGACAGTTGTGGCGCATTAAATTTTTTAGCTGCAAAGGGCAGAAGGATATTTTTCCCTATGGTCCAGAATTACACTCTAGAAAGTTGTAAACAGATTTCCACACCCTTTCTGAAGGTGACTTCCCCTGCATTGGGGTTGTTTTCCAAAGGCTGACTGAAGCTCTAGATCAGGTCCCCATATTTTTATATGAAAGCAAAAAGAAAGCACCAGGACACTGAATAAATAATGAAAGTGAAGGCAAAACAAGCCTGAGGAGATAAAGTGAAAATTCTCTACATTTGATCCTGAGGTTGAGGGTGGAGGTTGGGGACTGCCAACTGCTGGAGTTTCTTCATTTAGAAATAAAGAGTCTGTGTTATGTCTGGTTAAAAAAATAAACAAATATATTTTGTTTTAACAGATGTTTATTGGAGTATAATTGCTTCATAATACTGTTAGTTTCTGTTGCACAACAAAGAGAATCAGCCATATGAATACACGTCTACATATTGCCTCCCTCTTGAGTCTGCCTCCAATCCTCCCTATCGCACCCCTCTAGGTCATTGCAAAGCACCGAGACGATCTCTCTGTGCCATGCTGCTGCTTCCCACCAGCCAAATATTTTATATTCGGTAGTGCATATATGTCGATGCTACACTCACTTTGCTCCAGCTTCGCGCCCCCCACCTCATGTCCTCAAATCCATTTTTTATGTCTATCCTGCAACTCGGATTTTCAGAACAATTTTTTTCTAGATTCCATATATATATATGTCTGTGTGTGTGTGTGTGTGTGTGTTAGCATACGATATTTGTTTTTCTCTTTCTGACTTACTTCACTCTGTATGACAGACTCTAGGTCCATCCACCTCACTACAAATAATTTCGTTTCTTTTTATGGCTGAGTAATATTCTATTGTATATATGTGCCACATCTTCTTCTTTTTTTTTTTACATCTTTATTAGAGTATAATTGCTTTACAATGGTGTGTCAGTTTACACATTATAACAAAGTGAATCATATACATATACATATGTTCCCGTATTGCTTCCCTCTTGCATCTCCCTCCCTCCCACCCTCCCTATCCCACCCCTCCAGGCGGTCACAAAGCACCAAGCTGATCTCCCTGTGCTATGCGGCTGCTTCCCACTAGCTATCTACCTTACGTTTGATAGTGTATATATGTCCATGCCTCTCTCTCGCTTTGTCACAGCTCACCCTTCCCCTTCCCCATATGCTCAAGTCCATTCTCTAGTAGGCCTGTGTCTTTATTCCTGTCTTGCACCTAGGTTCCACATGAGATTATTTCTCTTAAATTCCATATATATGTGTTAGGATACAGTATTTTTCTTAATCTTCCTGACTTACTTCACTCTGTATGAAAGACTCTAGATCCATCCACCTCACTACAAATAGCTCAATTTCTTTTCTTTTTATGGTTGAGTAATATTCCATTTTATATATAGGCCACATCTTCTTTATCCATTCATCCGATGATGGACACTTAGGTTATGTCCATCTCTGGGCTATTGTAAATAGAGCTGCAATGAACATTTTGGTACATGACTGCTTTTGGATTATGGTTTTCTCAGAGTATATGCCCAGTAGTGGGATTGCTGGGTCATATGGTAGTTCTATTTGCAGTTTTTTAAGGAACATCCATATTGTTCTCCATAGTGGCTGTACCAATTCACATTCCCACCAGCAGTGCAAGAGTGTTCCCTTTTCTCCACACCCTATCCAGCATTTATTGTTTCTAGATTTCTTGATGATGGCCATTCTGACTGGTGTGAGATAATATCTCATTGTAGTTTTGATTTGCATTTCTCTAATGATTAATGATGTTGAGCATTCTTTCAAGTGTTTGTTGGCAGTCTGTATATCTTCTTTGGAGAAATGTCTATTTAGGTCTTCAGCCCATTTTTGGATACGGTTTTTGCTTGTCTGCTACTGAGCTGCATGAGCTGCTTGTAAATTTTGAAGATTAATCCTTTGTCAGTTGCTTCATTTGCAAATATTTTCTCCCATTCTGAGGGTTGACTTTTGGTCTTGTTTATGGTTTCCTTTGCTGTGCCAAAGCACTGAAGTTTCATTAGGTCGCATTTGTTTATTTTTGTTTTTATTTCCGCTTCTCTAGGAGGTGGGTCAAAAAGGATCTTTCTGTTATTTATGTCACAGAGTGTTCTGCCTATGTTTTCCTCTAAGAGTCTGATAGTTTCTGGCCTTACATTTAGGTCTTTAATCCATTTTGTGCTTATTTTTGTGTATGTTGTTAAGGAGCCATCTAATCTCATACTTTACATGTACCTGTCCAGTTTCCCCAGCACCACTTATTGAAAAGGCTGTCCTTTCTCCACTGTACATTCCTGCCTACTTTATCAAAGATACGGTGACCATATGTGCGTGGTTTTATCTCTGGGCTTTCTATCCTGTTCCATTTATCTACTTTTCTGTTTTTCTGCCAGTACCATACTGTCCTGATTACTGTAGCTTTGTAGTATAGTCTGAAGTCAGGGAGCCTGATCCTCCAGCTCCATTTTTTTTTAACATCTTTATTGGGGTATATTTGCTTTACCATGGCATGTTAGTTTCTGCTTTATAACAAAGTGAATCAGTTATACATATACATATGTTCCCATATCTCTTCCCTCTTGCATCTCCCTCCCTCCCAGACTCCCTATCCCACCCCTCCAAGTGGTCACAAAGCACCGTCCAACTCCATATTTTGTTTGCAAGATTGTTTCGGCTATTCACAGTCTTTTGTGTTTCCATACAAATTGTGAAAAATTTTGTTCTAGTTCTGTGAAAACTGCCAGTGGAAGTTGGATAGGGATTGCATTGAATCTCTAGATTGCTTTGGGTAGTAGAGTCATTTTCACAATGTTGATTCTTCCAATCCAAGAACATGGTATATCTCTCCATCTATTTGTATCATCTTTAATTTCTTTCATCGGTGTCTTATAATTTTCTGCATACAGGTCTTTTTTCTCCTTAGGTAGGTTTATTCCCAGATATTTTATTCTTTGTGTTGCAATGGTAAATGGGAGTGTTTTCTTGATTTCACTTTCAGATTTTTCATCATTAGTTTATAGGAATACCAGAGATTTCTGTGCATTAATTTTGTATCCTGCTACTTTACCAAATTCATTGATTAGCTCTAGCAGTTTTCTGGTAGCATCTTTAGGATACTCTATGTATAGTATCATGTCATCTGCAAACAGTGAGAGCTTTACTTCTTCTTTTCCTATTTGGATTCCTTTTATTTCCTTTTCCTCTCTGATTGCTGTGGCTAAAACTTCCAAAACTATGTTGAATAAGAGTGGTGAGAATGGGCAACCTTTTGTTCTTCCTGATCTTAGTGGAAATGCTTTCAGGTTTTCACCCTTGAGGACAATGTTGGCTGTGGGTTTGTCATATATGGCCTTCATTATGTTGAGGAAAGTTCCCTCTATGCCTACTTTCTACAGGGTTTTTTTCATAAATGGGTGTTGAATTTTGTCTAAAACTTTCTCTGCAGCTATTGAGATGATCATATGGTTTTTCTCCTTCAATTTGTTAATATGGTTTATCACATTGATTGATTTGCATATATTGAAGAATCCTTGCTTTCCTGAAATAAACCCCACTTGATCATGGTGTATACTCCTTTAAATGTGCTGTTGGATTCAGTTTGCTAGTATTTTGTTGAGGATTTCTGCATCTATGTTCATCAGTGATATTGGCCTGTAGTTTTCTTTCTTTGTGACATCCTTGTCTGGTTTTGGCACCAAGGTGATTGTGGCCTCATAGAATGAGTTTTGGAGTGTTCCTTTCTCTGCTATATTTTGGAATAGTTTGAGAAGGATAGGTGTTAGCTCTTCTCTAAATGTCTGACAGAATTCGCCTGTGAAGCCATCTGGTCCTGGGCTTTTGTTTCTTGGACGATTGTAAATCACAGTTTCAATTTCAGTGCTTGTGATTGGTCTGTTCATATTTTCTATTTCTGCCTGATTCAGTCTTGGCAGGTTATGCATTTCTAAGAATTTGTCCATTTCTTCCAGGTTGTTCATTTTATTGGCATAGAGTTGCTTGTAGTAATCTCTCATGATATTTTGTGTTTCGGTAGTGTCAGTTTTTACTTCTCCTTTTTCATTTCTAATTCTATTGACTTGAGACTTCTCCCTTTTATTCTTGAGTCTGGCTAATATTTTATCAATTTTATTTATCTTCTCAAAGAACCAGCTTTTAGTTTTATTGATCTTTGCTATCGTTTCCTTCATTTCTTTTTCATTTATTTCTGATCTGATATTTATGATTTCTTTCCTTCTGCTAACTTTGGGGGTTTTTTGTTCTTCTTTCTCTAATTGCTATCGGTGCAAGGTTAGGTTGTTTATTCGAGATGTTACCTGTTTCTTAAGGTAGGATTGTATTGCTATAAACTTCCCTCTTAGAACTGCCTTTGCTGCATCCCATAAGTTTTAGGTCGTCCTGTCTCCATTGTCATTTGTTTCTAGGTATTTTTTGATTTCCTCTTTGATTTCTTCAGTGATCACTTCGTTATTAAGTAGTGCATTATTTAGCCTCCATGGGTTTGTATTTTGTACAGATCTTTTCCTGTAATTGATATCTAGTCTCATAGCGTTGTGTTCGAAAAAGATATTTGATACAATTGCAATTTTCTTAAATTTACCAAGATTTGATTTTTGACTCAAGGTATGATCTATCCTAGAGAATATTCCGTGAGCACTTGAGAAAAATATGTGTATTCTGTTTTTTTTGGATGGACTGTCCTATAATTATCAATTAAGTCCATCTTGTTTAATGTATCATTTAAAGCTTGTGTTTCCTTATTTATTTTCATTTTGGATGATCTGTCCATTGGTGAAAGTGGGGTGTTAAAGTCCCCTGCTATGAATGTGTTTCTGTTGGTTTCCCATTTTATGGCTGTTAGTATTTGCCTTATGTATTGAGGTGCCCCTATGTTGGATGCATAAATATTTACAATTGTTATATCTTCTTCTTGGATCGATCCCTTGATCATTACATATTGTCCTTCTTTGTGTTTTCTAATAGTCCTTATTTTAAAGTCTATTTTGTCTGATATGAGAATTGCTACTCCAGGTTTCTTTTGGTTTCCATTTTCATGGAATATCTTTTCCCATCACCTTACTTTCAGTCTGTATGTGTCTCTAGGTCTGAAGTGGGTCTCTTGTGGACAGTATATATATGGGTCTTGTTTTTGTATCCATTTAGCCAATCTGTATCTTTTGGTGGGAGGATTTAGTCCCTTCACATTTAAGGTAATGATCGATATGTATTTTCCTATTCCCATTTTCTTAATTGTTTTGTGTTCATTATTGTAGGTCTTTTCTTTCTCTTGCGTTTCTTTTTTTTTTTTAAACATCTTTATTGGGGTATAATTGCTTTACAATGGTGTGTCAGTTTCTGCTTTATAACAAAGTGAATCAGTTATACATATACATATGTTCCCATATGTCTTCCCTCTTGCGTCTCCCTCCCTCCCATTCTCCCTATCCCACCCCTCCAGGCTGTCACAAAGCACCGAGCTAATATCCTGTACCTTGCGGCTGCTTCCCCCTAGCTCTCTACCTTACTACGTTTGTTAGTGTGTATATGTCCATGACTCTCTTTCACCCTGTCAAAGCAAACGCTTCCCGCTCCCCATATCCTCAAGTCTGTTCTCCAGTAGGTCTGCGTCTTTATTCCTGTCTTACCCCTAGGTTCTTCATGACATTTTCCCTTAAATTCCATATATATGTGTTAGCATATGGTATTTGTCTTTTTCTTTCTGACTTACTTCACTCTGAATGACAGACTCTAGGTCTATCCATCTCATTACAAATAGCTCAATTTCATTTCTTTTTAAGGCTGAGTAATATTCCATTGTATGTATGTGCCACATCTTCTTTATCCATTCATCCGATGATGGGCACTTAGGTTGTTTCCATCTCTGGGTTATTGTAAATAGAGCTGCAATGAACATTTTGGTACATGACTCTTTTTGAATTTTGGTTTTCTCAGGGTATATGCCCAGTAGTGGGATTGCTGGGTCATATGGTAATTCTATTTGTAGTTTTTTAAGGAACCTCCATACTGTTCTCCATAGTGGCTGAACCAATTCACATTCCCACCAGCAGTGCAAGAGTGTTCCCTTTTCTCCACACCCTCCCCAGCATTTATTGTTTCTAGATTTTTTGATGATGGCCATTCTGACTGGTGTGAGATGATATCTCACTGTAGTTTTGATTTGCATTTCTCTAATGATTAATGATGTTGAGCATTCTTTCATGTGTTTGTTGGCATTCTGTATATCTTATTTGGAGAAATGTCTATTTAGGTCTTCTGCCCATTTTTGGATTGGGTTGTTTGTTTTTTTTTGTTATTGAGCTGCATGAGCTGCTTGTAAATTTTGGCGATTAATCCTTTGTCAGTTGCTTCATCTGCAAATATTTTCTCCCATTCTGAGGGTTGTCTTTTGGTCTTGATTATGGTTTCCTTTGCTGTGCAAAAGCTTTGAAGTTTCATTAGGTCCCATTTGTTTATTTTTGTTTTTATATCCATTACTCTAGGAGGTGGGTCAGTAAGCATCTTGCTGTGATTTATGTCATAGAGTGTTCTTCCTATGTTTTCTTCTAAGAGTTTGATAGTTTCTGGCCTTACATTTAGGTCTTTAATCCATTTTGAGCTTATTTTTGTGTATGCTGTTAGGGAGTGATCTAATCTCATACTTTTACATGTACCTGTCCAGTTTTCCCAGCACCATTTGTTGAAGAGGCTGTCCTTTCTCCACTGTACATTCCTGCCACCTTTATCAAAGATAAGGTGTCCATATGTGCATGGCTTTATCTCTGGGCTTTCTATCCTGTTCCATTGAATTATCTTTCTGTTTTTGTGCCAGTACCATACTGTCTTGATTACTGTAGCTTTGTAGTACAGTCTGAAGTCAGGGAGACTGATTCCTCCAGCTCCTTTTTTCGTTCTCAAGATTGCTTTGGCTATTTGGTGTCTTTTGTGTTTCCATACAAATTGCGAAATTTTTTGTTCTAGCTCTGTGAAAAATGCCAGTGGTAGTTTGATAGGGATTGCATTGAATCCGTATATTGCTTTGGGTAGTAGAGTTATTTTCACAATGTTGATTCTTCTCATCCAAGAACATGGTATATCTCTCCATCTATTTGTATCATCTTTAATTTCTTTCATCAGTGTCTTATAATTTTCTGCATACAGGTCTTTCGTCTCCTTAGGTAGGTTTATTCCTAGATATTTTATTCTTTTTGTTGCAATGGTAAATGGGAGTGTTTTCTTGATTTCACTTTCAGAATTTTCATCATTAGTATATAGGAATGCCAGCGATTTGGGTGCATTAATTTTGTATCCTGCTGTTTTACCAAATTCACTGATTAGCTCTAGTAGTTTTCTGGTAGCATCTTTAGGATTCTCTATGTATAGTATCATGTTATCTGCAAACAGTGACAGCTTTACTTCTTCTTTTCCGATTTGGATTCCTTTTATTTCCTTTTCTTCTCTGATTGCTGTGGCTAAAACTTCCAAAACAATGTTGAATAAGAGTGGTGAGAGTGGGCAACCTTGTCTTGTTCCTGATCTTAGTGGAAATGCTTTCAGTTTTTCACCATTGAGGATGATGTTTGCTGTGGGCTTGTCATATATGGCCTTTATTATGTTGAGGAAAGTTCCCTCTATGCCTACTTTCTGCAGGGTTTTTATCATAAATGGGTGTTGAATTTTGTCGAAAGCTTTCTCTGCATCTATTGAGATGATCATATGGTTTTTCTCCTTCAATTTGTTAATATGGTTTATCACATTGATAGATTTGCGTATATTGAAGAATCCTTGCATTCCTGGAATAAACCCCACTTGATCATGGTGTATGATCCTTTTAATGTGCTGTTGGATTCTGTTTACTAGTATTTTGTTGAGGATTTTTACATCTATGTTCATCAGTATTATCGGCCTGTAGTTTTCTTTCTTTGTGACATCCTTGTCTGGTTTTGGTATCAAGGTGATGGTGGCCTCGTAGAAGGAATTTGGGAGTGTTCCTCCCTCTGCTATATTTTGGAAGAGTTCGAGAAGGATAGGTGTTAGCTCTTCCCTAAAACGTTTGATAGAATTCACCTGTGAAGCCATCTGGTCCTGCGCTTTTGTTTGTTGGAAGATTTTTAATCACAGTTTCAATTTCAGTGATTGTGATTGGTCTGTTCATATTTTCTATTTCTTCCTGATTCAGTCTTGGCAGGTTGTGCATTTCTAAGAATTTGTCCATTTCTTCCAGATTGTCCATTTTATTGGCATAGAGTTGCTTGTAGTAATCTCTCATGATTTTTTTTATTTCTGCAGTGTCAGTTGTTACTTCTCCTTTCTCATTTCTAATTCTATTGACTTGAGTCTTCTCCCTTTTTTTCTTGATGCGTCTGCTAGTGGTTTATCTATTTTGCTTATCTTCTCAAAGAACCAGGTTTTAGTTTTATTGATCTTTGCTATCGTTTCCTTCATTTCTTTTTCATTTATATCTGATCTGATTTTTATGATTTCTTTCCTTCTGCTAGCTTTGGGGTTTTTTTGTTCTTCTTTCTCTAATTGCTTGAGGTGCAAGGTTAGGTTTTTTATTCGAGATGTTTCCTGCTTCTTAAGATGGGCTTGTATTGCTATAAACTTCCCCCTTAGTATTCTTTTGCTGCTTTCCATTGGTTTTGGGTCTTGTGTCTCCATTGTCATTTGTTTCTAGGTATTTTTTTATTTCCTCTTTGATTTCTTCAGTGATCACTTCATTATTAAGTAGTGTATTGTTTAGCCTCCATGTGCTTGTATATTTTACAGATCTTTTCCTGTAATTGATATCTAGTCTCATGGCGTTGTGGTCAGAAGAGATACTTGATACAATTTCAATTTTCTTAAATTTACTGAGGCTTGATTTGTGACCCAAGATATGATCTGTCCTGAAGAATGTTCCATGAGCACTTGAGAAAAATGTGTATTCTGTTGTTTTTGGATGGAATGTCCTATAAATATCAATTAAGTCCATCTTGTTTAATGTATCATTTAAAGCTTGTGTTTCCTTATTTATTTTCATTTTGGATGTTCTGTCCATGGGTGAAAGTGGGGTGTTAAAGTCCCCTACTATGAATGTGTTACTGTCGATCTCCCCTTTTATGGCTGTTAGTATTTGCCTTATGTATTGAGGTGCTCCTATGTTGGGTGCATAAATATTTACAATTGTTATATCTTCTTCTTGGATCAATCCCTTGATCATTATGTAGTGTCCTTCTTTGTCTCTTGTAATAGTCCTTATTTTAAAGTCTATTTTGTCTGATATGAGAATTGTTACTCCAGCTTTCTTTTGGTTTCCGTTTGCATGGAATATCTTTTTCCATCCCCTTACTTTCAGTCTGTAAGTGTCTCTACGTCTGAAGTGGGTGTCTTGTAGACAGCATATATAAGGGTCTTGTTTTTGTATCTATTTAGCCAATCTGTGTCTTTTGTTGGGAGCATTTAGTCCATTTTCATTTAAGGTAATTATCAATATGTATGTTCCTATTCCCATTTTCTATATTGTTTTCGGTTCGTTATTATAGGTCTTTTCCTTCTCTTTGTTTCTTGCCTAGAGAAGTTCCTTTAGCATTTGTTGTAAAGCTGGTTTGGTGGTGCTGAACTCTCTTAGGTTTAGCTTGTCTGTAAAGATTTTAATTTCTCCATAAAATCTGAATTAGATCCTTGCTGGGTAGAGTAATCTCAGTTGCAGGTTTTTCTCCTTCATCCCTTTAAATATGTTCTGCCAGTCCCTTTTGGCTACCAGAGTTTCTGCTGAAATATCAGCTGTTAACCTTATGGGGATTTCCCTGTGTGTTATATGTTGTTTTCCCCTTGCTGCTTTTAATATGTTTTGTTTGTATTTAATTTTTGACATTTTGATTAATATGTGTCTTGGTGTATTTCTCCTTAGATTTATCCTGTATGGGACTCTCTGTGCTTCCTGGACTTCATTAACTATTTCCTTTCCCATATTAGGGAAGTTTTCAACTATAATCTCTTCAAATATTTTCTCAGTCCCTTTCTTTCTTGCTTCTTCTTCTGGAACACCTATAATTCGAATGTTGGTGCTTTTAATGCTTTCCCAGATGTCTCTGAGACTGTTCTCAGTTCTTTTCATTCTTTTTTCTTTATTCTGCTGTGCAGTAATTATTTCCACTATTTTATCTTCCAGGTCACTTATCCGTTCTTCAGCCTCAGTATTCTGCTACTGATCCCATCTAGAGTATTTTTCATTTCATTTTTTGTGTTGTTCATCATTGTTTGTTTGATCTTTGGTTCTTCTAGGTCGTTGTTAAATGTTTCTTGAATTTGTCTATACTATTTCCAAGATTTTAGATCATCTTTGCTATTATTATTCTGGATTCTTTTTAGGGAGACTGCCTATTTCCTCTTCATTTGTTAGGTCTGGTGGGTTTTTATCTTGCTCCTTCATCTGCTGTGTGTTTTTCTGTCTTCTCATTTTGCTTATCTTACTGTGTTTGGGGTCTCCTTTTTGCAGGTTGCAGGTTCGTAGATCCCGTTGTTTTTGTTGTCTGTCTCCGGTGGCAAGGTTGGTTCTGTGGGTTGTGTAGGCTTCCTGGTGGAGGGGACTAGTGCCTGTGTTCTGCTGGATCAGTCTGGATCTTGTCTTTCTGTTTGGCAGGTCCACGTCTGGTGGTGTGTTTTGGGGTGTCTGTGGACTTATTTTGATTTTAGGTGGCCTTTCTGCTTATGGGTGTTTTTGTGTTCCTGTCTTGCTAGTTGTTTGGCATAGTGTTTCCAGCACTGTAATTTGCTAGTCGTTGAGTGAAGCTGGGTGCTGGTGTTGAGATGGAGATCTCTGGGAGATTTTCGCCATTTGATATTATGTCAAGCTGGGAGGTCTTTTGTGGACCATTGTCCTGAAGTTGGCTCTCCCACCTCAGAGGCAGAGCACTGACTCCTGGGTGCAGCAGCAGGAGCCTTTCATCCACACAGCTCAGAATATAAGGGAGAAAAAGTAGAAAGAATAAAATTAGTGGAAATAGAAAAAAGGAAGAAAGAAAGAAAGTAAGAAAGAAAGAACGAAGGGAGGTAGGGAGGGAGGAGGGAGGAAGGAAAGAAGGAAGAAGGGAAGGAAGGAGAAAGGAAAGAAAGAAGGTAAAGTAAAATAAAGTATGATAAAATATAGTAAAGTTATTAAAATAAAAAATAATTATTAAAAAATAAAATTAAAAAAACATAAGATGGATGGGCAGAACCCTAGGACAAATAGTGGAAGCAAAGCTATACAGACAAAATCTCACACAGAAATATACAAATACACACTCACAAAAAGAGGAAAAGGGGAAAAAATCATAAATCTTGCTCTCAAAGTCCACCTCCTCAATTTGGGATGATTCGCTGTCTATTCATGTATTCCACAGATGCATGGTACATCAAGTTGACTGTGGAGCTTTAATCCCATGCTACTGAGGATGCTGGGAGACACTTCCCTTTCTCTTCTGTGCTCCCATAGCTCCGGGGGTTCAGCTTTGGATTTGGCCCCGCCTCTTCGTGTAGGTCGCCGGAGGGCAACTGTTCTTCGCTCAGACAGTACTAGGTTAAAGGAGCAGCTGCTTCGGGGACTCTGGCTCACTCAGGCCGGGGGGAGAGAGGGGCACGGAGTGCGGGGCGGGCCTGTGGAGGCAGAGGCTGGCGTGACGTTGCATCAGTCTGAGGCATGCCTTGCGTTCTCCCGGGGAAGTTGCCCCTGGATCCCGGGACCCTGGCAGTGGCAGGCTGCAGAGGCTCCCCGGAAGGGGGATGTGGATAGTGACCCGTGCTCACACACAGGCTTCTTGGTGGTGGCAGCAGCATCCTTAGCATCTCATGCCTGTCTCTGGGGTCACCGCTTTTAGCCGCGGCTTGTGCCCGTCTCTGGAGCTCCTTTAAGCAGCGCTCTTAACCCCCTCTCCTCGCGCACCAGGAAACAAAGAGGGAAGAAAAAGTCTCTTGCCTCTTCGGCAGGTCCAGACTTTTCCCGGACTCCCTCCCGGCTAGCCATGGTGCACTAACCCCCTGCAGGCTGTGTTCACGCCACCACACCCAGTCCTATTCCTGCTCTCTGACTGAAGCCCGAGCCTAAGCTCCCAACTCCGCCCACCTCACCGGGTGAGCAGACAAGCCTCTCAGGCTGGTGAGTGCTGGTCGGCACCGATCGTCTGTGCGGGAATCTCTCCACTTTGCCCTCTGCAACCCTGTTGCTGTGCTCTCCTCCGCGGCTCCGAAGCTTCCCCCTTCCACCACATGCAGTGTCCACCCGCAAAGGGGCTTCATAGTGTGTGGAAACCTTTGCTCTGCACAGCTCCCGCCCCCTGTTGCATGTCCCATCCCTATTCTTTTTTCTCTGTTTTTCCTTTTGCCCTACCCAGGTATGTGGGGACTTTCTTGCTTTTTGGGAGGTCTGAGGTCTTCTGCCAGCATTCAGTAGGTGTTCTGTAGGAGTTGCTCCGCGTGTAGATGTATTTCTGGTGTATCTGTGGGGATGAAGGTGATCTCCACGTCTTACTCTTCCACGATCTTCCTCTCCCCCCCCCCACATCTTCTTTATCCATTCATCTGTCGATGGACACTTAGGTCGCTTCCATGTACTGGCTATTGTAAATAGAGCTGCAATTAACATTGTGGTACGTGACTGCTTTTGAATTATGGTTTTCTCAGGGTATATGCCCAGTAATGGGATTGCTGGGTCATATGGTAGTTCTATTTTTAGTTTTTTAAGGAACCTCCACACTGTTCTTCATAGTGGCTCTATCAATTTACATTCCCACCAACAGTGCAAGAGGGTTCACTTTTCTCTGGTGTGGATCCATTTTTATGAAGTCTGCTGCCTACCTGGTGGGCTCCTTTTATATAAAGGCTGAAGTATTTCTTCAGTTCTGGAAATACTGCTTATATCATAAATATTTCATCTCCATTTTTTCTCTTGTATTCTTCTGAACCACCTTAAAACTTCTTGCTTTCTATATTTCTCATTTTAATTTCTTTCTCAATTGCATGTGGTGAGAATCCTACATGGAACATCCAAGTTTTCAGATATTTTCTGACCGGTATCCATTTCATCTACTGAGGTTTCTGTTTCCTCCCTGGGGATAAAAGGAGGATGGATGAATGAATGGAAGGAGAGAGAGAGAAACATAGGTTATGTGTGGAGCACCAACTGATGTGTCAAATGCCATCAACAAGGCTTGGAATGTCAAGGAAGTGCAGAGGAATATGGCAGGTGCTGTGTCAATAAATAATTTGAGGCCTTAGGGAATATGGTATTTTATCTTGGTCTTAGGAGGTTAGGGTTTCAGCAAGTGGAGATGGGTGAGGAAGGGCATTCCACGTCACAGCAACAGCGTGAGCTGTGGCCTGTGACAAGAGAGTGAGGCATGGGGGTGTGAGGTGTCTGGGCCGGGAGGATATCTGAAAAGTTAACTAGTTCTATGGCTGGGAAAGCTCCTCCAGGCCAGGTCATATGCCAGGCTAAGTAGGAATTTGGGGGCTGATACTTCAAAGTTGCTGCCAAACGGGAGGAATTTCTGGGAACTTATTAGTTGCAATTTTCCAATCATCCTCCATTTTCTGTCTTATTCAAAGACCTTTTGTGTTTGGACTTACTTCCCTGTGGGGCATGAGATGCAAGCCTACTCTGCGATGGAAGTGAGTGCCACGTCAGCGTGACAGACAACTCAGTAATTTTTAAAATAAACATGTTATTTTTTTGAAAAACACGTTATTAAGATGTTATTTCTTCGAATTCTTTCAGATCGACAGAAATACTGAGCAGATAGCACAGAGAGTTCTCATAGCGCCTCCCCCAGTTTCCCTTATTATTAACATCTTGCCTTAATGTGATACATTCATTACAAGTAATACACCACTATTAACACATTACTATTAGCTAAAGTCCACGGTTTGCATTGATGTTTGATCTTTGTGTTGTACAGTTTGATGGGCTTGAAAATGCATAAAGTCATCCATCCATCATGACGGTATCAAACAGAATAGTCCCATTATCCTAAAAACTCCTGCGCTTTACCTATGCATCCCTCAGCCACCACCACCACTGTGCTGAAAAGCTGTTATCCACTGATAGTTTTGCCTTTTCAGAATATCATATAGTTGAAATCATGCAGTTGTAGCCTTTTTAGGCTAGCTTCTTTCACATACCAAAATGCATTAATGGTCCCTTCATGTCTTTTCATGGCTTGATAGCTCATTTCTTTTTATCACTGACTAATGATCCATGGTATGGATGTACCCCTGTTTGTTTATCCCTTCACCTATTGAAAGGCATCTTGATTGCTTACCAGTTTGGGCAACTATAAATAAAGCTGCACAGTTGTATGCAGGGTTTTTGCCTAAAAGTATAAAAGTGTGATTTCTAGATCATACGGTAAAACTGTGTTTAACTTGGTAGGGAACTGTCAAAATGTCTTCCAAAGTGGCTGCACCATTTTACACTCCCTCCAGCAACGAATGAGAGCTCCTGTTGCTCTACATCTCTACCTATGGTACCCCTACACGTCTATTACAGTAGCTAAAATTCAGAAAAAAAATTAGAAAATAAAAACACAAATTCTGGTAGGGATGTAGAGCAACAGGAGCTCTCATTCACCACAATAAATCTTGTTACCTTCTGTCACCATACGTAGTTGCAAAAATGTTTTTTCTTGTGATGCAAACTTTTAAGATTTGTTCTCTTAGCAACTTTCAAATACGGAATACAGTATTATTAACTAAAGTCACCATGGTGTACATTATATCCCCAAGACTTATTTATTTTATAACTGGAAGTTTGTACCTTTTGACCCCCTTCACCCATTTTGCCCACCCTGACGCCCCTCCCCTCTGGCAACCATCAATCTGTTGTCTGTATCTGTGGGTTTGGTTCTGTTTTGTTTTGATTTGTTTTTATGCTTGTTTTGTTTTCTTAGTTTCCACAGATAAGTGAAGCCATATGTATGTGTCTTTCTCTGTTTGACTTGTTGCACTTAGCAAATGCCCTCAAGGTCCATCCATGTTGCCACACATGGCAAGATTCCATTCTTTTTTATGGCTGAGTAGTATTCCAATATATGTCTCACGTCTTCTTTTTTCATTCATCCACCAACAGACACTCATGTTGTTTCCATATTTTGGCTATTGTAAATAATGCTTCAGTGAACATCGGGGGTGCATATATATTTTCAAATTAGCATTTTCGTTTTCTTCAGATAAACACCCCAACTAGTCAAAGCAATCTTGAGAAAGGAGAACAAAGCTGGAGGTATCACACGCCCTGGTTTCAAGCTATATTACAAAACTATAGTAATCAAAATAGTGTGGTACTGGCATAAAAGCAGACACATTGATCAATGGAACAGAATAGAGAGCCCAGAAGTAAACTCACGAATATATTGACCAATTAATTTATGACAAATGAGGGAAGAATATATAGTGGGGAAAGGATAGTCTCTTCAAGAAATGGTGTCAGAAAAACTGTACAGACACATGCAAAAGAATGAAAGTAGAACACTACCTTACACCATACCCAAAATTTAACTCAAAAAGGGATTAAATACTTGAATGTCAGACCTGGAAACATAAAACTCCTAGAGGGAAACACCATGGTAAGATCCTTGACATTGGTCTTGGTGATGATTTTTTGGATCTGACACCATAAGCAAAGACAATAAAAACAAAATAAAACAAGTGGGACTATGTTAAACCTTAAAGATTTGCACAGCAAAAGAAAACATCAACAAAATGAAAAGGCAACCTACTGAATGGGAGAAAATATTTGCAAATCATACATCTGATAAAGGATTAATATTCAAAAAATATAAAGAATTCATATGACTCAATAGCAAATAAACAATCTTATTAAAAAATGGGCAGAGGACCTCAATCATTTTTCCAAAGGAGACATACAGATGGCCAACAGGCACATGAAAAGATGCTCAACATCACTAATCATCAGGGAAACGGAAATCAAAACCCCAGTCAGATATCATCTCACACCTGTTAGAATGGCTATTATTAAAAAGAGGAGAAATAACAAGTGTTGGTAAGGATGTAGAGAAAAGGGAACCCCTGTGCACTGTTGGTGGGAATGTAAATTGGTGCAGCCAGTATGGAAAACAGTATGGAGATTCCTCAAATATTTAAAAATAGAACTACCATATGATCAGCAATTCCATTACTGGGCATTTATCATATTTTTAATTTTCAAGGTTGCTGAACACTTCATTTTGAAATCATCCTATCATCATCTGTTTTTTTAATTATTTATAATTTAAACACATATAACAACATAAATTTCATTATATATACATGCCCCCCGTTTTAGTTCAGTCCTCTATCATTCCCTTACCTTTTTGCTTGAATTTCTCTCCTTCTTCCTTTCTAAAAACAGCTGCCTCAATAACCCATTTTAACAATCTACCATGTATTGTTTCATGTTTTTCAAAATTCTTATAGTCCTTTACAGATGGATATACACATACATGTGTATATAAACATATACACAGTTTTCTGTCATTGCTAACAAAATGGTATCATATTAATCACACTTTTCTGGATCTTATATGTTACATGTAATGATAACCTTGTGCGAATGTCTCCATGTCAACTTGTATAGTTCTAACTCATTTCTTAATGGTTATATAATATTTGTGGTATAGACAAACTATACTTTATTCAGCCCTTCTTGTTTTGATTAGCTTTAATTTCATTTCCAGTACTAAATAATATATTTGCACATATGACTTTGTATATTTATGCTTCTATTTCTATGGAATAGATACCCAGGAGTTAGATTACTGATTCAAGGTGTGTGTGTGTGTGTGTGTGTGTGTGTGCGCTATTTTAATACATAATTTCACATACTTTGCCTTCTTAAGTCCCAAAAGTCTTAATGCTCCATGGTTTTACCACTAATGTAAATGAATAAATGTTTCCTCACATCCTTGCCAATAACTGAAATTATAACTCGTAGTGCTTGCCAATCTCATGTATATAAACTAGTAATCTCATCATTTCTTTAATTTGCATTTATCTGACTACTACAGAATTCTAGCTCCCTCCCCCCCCAAATTTACTGATTTATTGGTCATTTAGATTTGCGACTCTGTGAATTCCTGATTCTTATTCTTTTCCCAATTTAAAAAAATTTAGGTTTCTTGCCTTTTTTCTAGTCAAACTGTAAGAGTACTTTCTATATAGTTTGGATATTCAACCTTTGTGATCTTTATTCAATTATATTTCCTGATTTGTTTTTATATTAATGATGTTGACTGTCATTCAAAAGTTTAAAATTGCATGTGTCAGTTTTATTTATTTATTTATTTTTACCTTCAGAGTTTCCAGTGTAGATTTCTCTGGCTCCTATGTTGTGCATATAGCTTCCTAGTTCTTCTTGCAACATTTATTTTGTTCATTTTCTGTATTTAATACTTTAGCTCATCTGGATTCTGTGATGTACTGTATGGTACATGCTATAAGATGGCAATTCAGGTTTATTACTAGTTATACCATGAATTCAAGTACCAACTTTATTTTAAATTATATATATATATATATAATTATATTAGCATTATAATATAATGGTATCCACTAAGGCAAGTCCTCTCACTATTCTTCTTGTTCATAGTGTCCCTGCTTATTCTTGGTCATTTACTTTTACAAATAAACTTTTGATTATTTTATAAAATTCCCACATAATAGATCCCATGTATTCTAGTTACTATTGAATGTTATATTTTAATTTTGGGAGACTTGATTCTTTGTGATATTAATTAAATCTTCTCATCAAAGAACATGGTTTATCTTTTTAATACCTTGGATTTTGTCTTCTGTCTTTCAATCAGATTTTATAGTTTTCTTCCTCTCGTTCTGCTTTTCTTGTTAAATTGATGTCTGAATATTTTGTATTGTTTCACTGTAATAAATGGAATGTTTTTTCCCCTTCCTACTTCCTTTCTCCTTAACTTAACTGTTTGTATTTAAGCCTTGCTCTGAGACTCTTGTTTCAAATGTTATCAAAGTTTCACAGACGCAGATTATTGACCACTTTTGGAGGTGGTTAAAAAGCTTGAATCACTGGGTCATATAGTTCAATCCCTACTCAGACAAAACTAGGTAAATGTATCCAAACGACCTAAACATCCTCTGCTGTATGTCTTTCATTTGCCGCTCCAGATCCATTCCCCACACTTTTGCACCCTGCTCTGTGCCCCAGGAGGGGGCTTTGCCCTTTGGCTTGTGATGGAGCTCTTTCAGTGGGCAACCCTGGCAGGAGATCAAAGGGTCGGAGAGTGGTGTGATATTTACACCTCTCTGCAGGCCCATCACTGGCTGGCTACATCCCTCACATGAAGCTCTCAGCTTCTGTACATACAGCCCTCTACACACAGCCCTCTTGATCTTGGGAGATATAGTAAAGCTCTTTTGCCCCATCCTTTCAGGAGCAGAATTACCAAATGATCCTTCAGTTACTAGCCAGGGGATGTGATTGTCCTTTTTGCTTTCCCTATACCCCTGGCCCACCTTTGTCATGAGTTCCTCTATTAAACTCTCCTCAAATTACTCAATTTGGGTGTCATCTGTTTTCTGGTGTGACCCAGACTGGTACATGCTCATAATGCTAATTATGATTTCCTCCTTCCTCCTAGCTCAGTCTAACTCTGGAGACTCAGTAACTTAGATGCACAAGATGGAAAATGTTTTGGGCTACCTTAAATTAACAGTTTGGGATATCTAAGAGGGAGCACATGGTGCGCAGTGAGATTTTGGTCTAAACCTTCCTTCTAAACCAAAACTGTAAGGCTATAAGTCTACCCAGGATAATTCTATTGTCTAAACTGTACAGGACACTCTGCCCAGGCTCCATCACTTCCTTTATCCACAGTCCCAACTCCATCTTCTCTAACAGACTTGAATGCACTCACAAGACTGGGTAAGATCCAGCTTTGCTTCCTTATGCTTGCTACATTGCAAAAAGCAAATACTCTTGCTTTATTGCCCCTCTCTCTCTCTTTAAAATTCCCTCACAAGTTTCACATTTCTATTGCAATTTTCCAAGTTTTATAGGTATAGGAGGAAATTTTCTTTTTCAAACTTGAATGCAAATTTGGTCTGTTGTGAAAAAAAATAACAGTTATCAGATATGGAATCTACTCCAAAAATTGTCACTGCCAGTCATTGTGAGTATATGACATTTATCCTCTTTTAGTCTCTGTTTCCTGATTTAGGAAATGGAATCTTTCTTCCCTGCACACTTTACAACATATGATAGTATATGGGAAATTTTAAAATAACATACAATTTGTGTGTGTGTGTGTGTGTTTGTGTGTGTGTGTGTGTGTAGGGTGGTGGCAGGGGCAGAATCCTGTATTTTAGCTTGCTTATCTGGTCCTTTACCATGATGGCAAATGGGCATTTCTTTAAATTAGGCAAACCCTTTCCCATGATTTCAGACCAGCTGTTGATCTGTTCTCAGTATAGGAAACAGTTGATATTTTGAATTTTATTTTTATCATTTCAGTTGACAACCCTCCAATGGACACTATAGAATCTCTTTTTAATCACAAAGTACTTGAACAGATTAAAGCAAACTGGATTTTGCTGAAAGGAATCCCACAAGCCCTTTTTCAGCACCCAGCCTTGATGAAGGCAGTTCAGAGACATCCCTGGGAAACTCAGCATGGGAAAGACAAAGACACATCCCTTGTAGAGATTGTAGTGATTGCCTATGCACTAATCCCCACAAAGGAGCTCTGATGTGAGGGCAAACTGGTATCATCAGAGGAAGATCCTATGTGTGATCAAGTCCCAGATTATGGTTCACATCATCCAAGTTTGAGCCCAATTCAGAGTATCTAAGATGCATAAGAGGTCTGAATATACAGAAACCTTAAGAATGCAATGAATGTGGTCGAACTTTCAGCAGACGTTCACATCTTACTAGGCATCACAGCATTCATACTAGGGAAACACCTCATAAATGTAATGACTGTGGGAAAGCTTTCAGTCAGAAGGCATCTCTTATAGGGCATCAGAAAATCTGTAGTCGGGGAAAGCCTTATAAGTGCAATGGAGGTGGAAAAGTATTTATTAGGAGCTCGCATCTTATTTAGCATCAGAAAAGTGGAGAAATAACACCTGACTGTAATAAATGTGGAAAAGCTTTTGGTTGGAGTTCATCCTTTTCTGGACATCAGAGAATTCATAGTGGTGAGAAAACGTATTTGTGTAACCCATGCGGAAAAAAATGTCAGGTAGAGTTCTGCTCTTAATGACCATTAGCATATGCATAATGGGAAAGGACCCTACGAGTGCAACACGTGTGGTAAAGGCTTTGTGAGGAGATCTCCTCTTCTTCGCCATCATCAGTGGAGGAAACCCCTGTGAATGCAGAGTGTGAAAAGGTCTTCAGCTGGAAATCTCATCTTGTTTGACATCAGAAAATCCATAATGGAAAAACCTCTTTGACATGGAATAGGTTCCAATCAGAACCCAGGTTTTGTGGGTTAAGCAATTCTTCCCTACACCTGAAATGATCTTCACTGCTCTCACTTTTATTTCTCTTTCCAGACAGTTCAGATGCCATCTGCTCAGGAAGCCTTCTCGAGTGTCCTGATGGGCTGGCAGGGTTACATGCTCCACAGCAGTGCTTTCCATGTTCTGTTGGAATAATCGATTTATTCAACCATCTCTTCCATTTTTCTGAGCTCCTTGAGGGGAGCACATTTTGAAGGTTATGAAATTCACAGTGCCTAGAACATACTAGGTACGGAACAAATGCTTAGTCATCATTTACTGTCAATACAAGTGAGACTGTTTTGTGAAGTGCAACCCTTTTAAAGAAACTTTTATCCTAAGAACGCATAATGTGAGCTCTATCTTCTTGACCAATTGTAAGTGTACTTTACTGTTGGCTCAGGTAGAATGTTGTATAGCAGATCTTTACATAACTGAAATTTTATTCTTGTTGATTGATAACTTCCTATTTCCCCCTTCCCCAGCCTCTGGTAACCATCATTCCAATTCGACTCTATGAATGTGACTATTTTAGATACCTCATAAAAGTGGAATCATGCGGTGCTTGTCCTTTTTGCTCTGGCTTATTTCATCCAGCATAATGCCCTCAAGGTTCAGGCATGTCACATATTGCAGAATCGCCTTCTTTTTTAAGGCTAAATAGTAATCCAGTGTATGCATACACAACATGGCTTACCTTCATTCCTTTGCATGTGGATTTCCAGTTTCAACAAAAGCATTTGTTGAAGGGATTGTCCTTTCCCCGTTGAATATCCTTGGCACCCTTGTTCAAAAACATCAATTGACTATATACATAAGGGCTTATTTCTGAATCTTTTTTCTATTCCATTAGTCTATATTTCTGTCTTTAGGCCAGAACCACACTGTTTTGATGACTGTACCTTCGTAGTAAATTTTGAAATCAGGAAGTGTGAATCCTCCAAATTTGCTCATCTTTTTCAGGACCGTTCTGGGTATTTGGGAGTCCTTGAAAGTCCATACGATTCTTACAATGTATTTGACTATATCTGCAAAAAAAAAAATGTCACTGGGGTTTTGACAGGTATTTGTTATATTTATAGAATGCTTTGGGCACTATTGACACCTTAACATGATTAAGTCTTCAAATCCATGAACATGGTATCTCTTTCCATTTATTTATGTCTTTTTAAACTCCTTTCAGCATTTTCTTTTGTAGGTTTCAGTGTATAAAACTTTCACCTCCTTGGTTAAGTTTATTTCTAAGTATTTTATTCTTTTCCATGTTATTTTTATTGTTGAGTTTAGAGAGTTTTTGTATATTCCACTACTAATTCTTTGTAAGATATGGGGTTTGAAAATATTTTCTCTGAGTACGTAGCTTGTCATTTTATCATTTTAACGTGGTGTTTCTTTCATTTCCAAGGTTACTTGTTCAACACTGTTTCCCTCACAACCTTCAGTGAATTTTTTCATACATTCGAAATATGGTTAGTTTCTTTTGTCACGTTCTGCATTCCATCCTGATATTCCCGACCTTGATGATGATCTCAAATTTTGGATACTTAAGCTTTACTCTGTAAGCTGTAAGTCTCCATGGATTTGGACAAATGCATAGAGTCATGTAACCACCATTAAAATATCACACAGTCTTAGTCTGCTCAGGCAGCTATAACAAAATACCATAGACTGGACGGCTTAAACAACAGACATTTATTTCTAACCATTCTGGAGGCTGGGAAAGCAAATATCAGGGTGCCACTGTGGTGGAGTTCTTGATGAATACCCTCTTTCCGGCGTGAAGGCAGCATCCTCCTAGCTATAATGTTCACTTGACAGAGTGAGAGAGAGGTCTGGACTCCTGTTCTTATAAGGACACTAATCCCATCATGAGAGCCACATATTCATCTGAAACTAATTGACTCCCAAGGGCCCCACCTCCAAATACCATCACACTGGAGGGTTAGAATTCAACATATGAATGGTGGGAGGACACAAACATTCAGTCCATAAGGCACACATAATAGTTTCAAAGCCTTAAAATATTACCTGTGTTTTTCAAGTCCTATTCAAGTCCCTATTCCCAAACTCCTGGAAGGCACTGTGATTGGTTTACTCATTTTTGTTTTTATCCTTTTGCACAGTATCTGATAATTGGATCACACAGTATACAGCCATTTTTGTCTGGATACTTTCACTTTGCAGTATGAATGTAAGATTTATCCATTTCTGTCTGTGGCTTGAAAAGCCATCCCTTTCTTTGCCAAATAATGTTCCACCGTACGGATGTACCAAGATCGTTTATTCATTCAGCTATTGATGCACATCTTTGTTGCTCCCCATTTTTGCAATTGTGAATAAAGGTGCTATAAACATTAGTGTGCAGGATTTTGTGTGGACTGACAATGTTGGAATTTACCCAAGCACTGTGATTCTGGAAAACAGTGAAAGTTAAGAGATCTGTCCAGACTTTGTGTTCCAGGAAACTGCTTACTACAAGGAGCCTTCCTGTCCCATATGACTCAGATAACATTCACTGCCCACCCCCACATCGTGTACCTGTGATAGCAACAGACAGGGTCTCTCCAAGTTTCCATTCCTCAACTCACAAATAATTAGCTGTACTTCTTATGTCCAAGTGACAACAGGACCAAAGTACTTGTTAATCAGACTGTGCTTAAGGTTCCGTCCTTCCTCTAGGCTTCTGCACTTTGACCCACCCTCAGCCTGAGCCAGCACACAACCCCTCCTGAGGGATGAAACGCTCTTTGATTCATTATCGGTTCACACCACCCCTTCATTCCATTCCCGGACACTGGTTCTTTGTATCCTCCATATAAAAGAAAGTACCTTTTTTGCCTAACTCTTGAGATGCTTGCTGATCCTGTGGTCTCAGTGTTCTCCCTGTTACATAGTCCCTTCTCCCCACCATTTACCTTAAAATAATCTTTGGAATAAAGTTTCTCCTTACCAATTCTGAATTTGTATTTTATTTGACAGGGTATAAGTTTTTTAATCCGTTAGGCAAATACTTAATATCACAATTACTGTACCATATTACTGTAAAACTCTGTAAAGTTGGTAAGAACCTGTCAGACTGTCTTCTGAAGTCTGTGTGCGACTTAGAATTCCAGCCTTAAATGAATGGCTGTTGGTGTTGCTCTGCATGCGCCCCAGCAGTTGGTTTTGTCAGCTTTTCAGATATTAGCCATTCTAATAATGTGTAGTGTTATCTCATTATGATTTTAATTTGCAATTCCCAAGTGCCAAATTATATTGAGCATCCTGTCGTATGCTCATTTGCCATTAGTATATCTTAATTGGTGAGGTGTCTGTTCAGACCTTTTGCCCATTTATAATTGAGTTATCTATTAATTGTTGAGTTGTATCAGGTCTTCGTATATTTAGATACAATCCTATTATCAGACATGTGTTTTGCAAAAATTTTCTTCCAGTCTCTGGTTTGTCTTTCATTTCTTAACATTCTCTTTTGTAGAACACACATTTTATTTTTAATAAAGTCCAACTAATCCTTTTTTTCTGATATGGATTCCGCTTTTGGTGTTCTGTCTAAAAGCTCATCAGAAAACACAAAGACATGTTGATTTCCTCCTATGTTTTTTTCCAGACGTTTTATATTTTGAATTTTACATGTAGGACTTTGGTCCGTTTTGAGTTAAGTTTTTGTAAATGTGTAAGGTCTGTGTGTAGGTTAATTTTTTTTAATTGAACTATGGTTGATTTACAAGATTGTGTTAGTTTCAGGTGTACAGCCAAGTGATTCGGTTATATATATACATGTGTGTATATACATATAGGTTAACATTTTTTTTTAGGTTAAATTTTTTGACCTTGGTCTTTGAATTGTTCCAGCACCATTCATTGAAAAGAATGTTCTTTCTCTATCAAATTGTGCTTGTGCCTTTCTCAAGTTCAATTGAGTAATATCTGTGCAATCTATGACTAAGGCTGTTATTCTGTTGCACGGAACTCTGGGTCTCTTCTTTGCCAACAGCACCCTGTCTTGATTGCTATATCTTTATAGTAAGTCTTGAAATCAGATAATAAGAGTCCTGTAACTTTGCTTTTCTTCTCGGAATTGCTTTGTCTATTCTAAAGTCTTTGGTCTTCAATATAAATTTGAGAGTCAGTATGTCTATATCTACAAAGAGCTTGATGCAATTTTGATTGGTATTCTGTTGTTTCTATAGATAAGTCTGGGAAGAATTGAAATCTTAACAACTACGAACCTTCCAGTCCATGTATGCAAAAGAGAAATATCACTCTTTTTAGTAAGGTCTTCTTTGATTTCTTTCATCACTCTTTGTGGTTTTCCACAAACAATTCCTGGACATATTTGTTATATTTATACTTAAGTGCTTCGTATGTAGATTGCTCTTTTAAAAGATAATTTGAAAAAATATCAAATTCTAGTTGTTCAGTGCTCATATATAGGTAAGCAATCTTTTTGTGTATGTTGACCTTGGATCCTGTGGGCCTGCTAAACTCCCTTGTTAATTCAACAGTAATTTTGTAGATTTTTTGGAGTTCTCTACATAACTAATCATGTCCTTGGCAAACAAAGATCTTTTTATTACAATATTTCCTATCTCTATTTCTTTAATTTCTTTTTCTTTTCTTATTAATCAAAGTGAGATTCCATTACGTGTTGAATAGGAGTGATGACCACAGACATATTGTAGGGGGAAAGCGTCCAGTCTCTCACCCTTAAGTATTATGTTACCTGTAGGTTTTTCATAGATCTTCTTTATCAGGTTGAAGAAGTTCCCCTCTCTTGCTAGTTTACTGAGTTTTTAACCTGAATGCTGTTGAATGATATCAAATGCTCTCTGCATCAGTTGATATGATCATATGATGTTTCTACTTTAGCCTGCTGACGTGGCAAACTGCACTGATTAATTTTCTAATGTTGAAGGGGTCTTGTATGCCTGAAAGATTTCACATTTGATGGTTTTTGATAATTCTTTTTATACATTGTCGGATTCAATTTGCTAATATGTTGCTGAGGAATTTTGTGTCAATGTTCATGAGAGATACTGGTCTGTAGTTTTCCTTCCTTGCAATGTCTTTGCCTGCCTTGCTAGTAGAGGAATGCAGACCTCAAAGAATGAGTTAGGAAGCATTCTTCTACTTCTATTTTCTTGAAGAGAAGGTGGCAAATTGGTAATATGTCTTCTTTAAATGTTTGTTTAGAATTCGCCAGGGAAAAAAGTCTGGGCCCAGTGCATAAATATACAACTATTCAGGTTATCTATTTTTCTCTGTGAGTTTTGGTAGTTCGTGTCTTCCAAGGAGTCTGGTCATTTCATCTAATGTATCAAATTTGCAGGCATAGAGTTATTAGTGGCATTCCTTTATTATATTTTTAGTGCCCATGAGATCAGTAGTGATATCCCTTCTTTCAATTCAGATATCGGTTAGTTGTGTCTTCTCTCTCTTTTTTTTTTTCCTCTCTCTTTGCTAGATAGAGGTTTACCTTTCTTAATTGATCCTTTCAAAGAACCAACTTTTGATGTCATTACTTTTTGCTATGGTTTTCCAGATTACACTTTCCTTGATTTTTGCTCTAATTTTTATTATTTATTTTCTCCTGTTTACTTTAGGTCTAAATTGGTCTCCTTTCCTGCTTTCCTATGGTGAATGCTCAAGTTACTGATTTTAGTTGTTTCTTCTTCTCCAATACATGAATTTATGCTCTATGTTTCATTTTCCTCCTCTAACAATGCTATTGCTGCATCAAAATATTTTTGATAAGTTTTGTTTTCATTTTAATTTAGTTCAAAATGTCTCTAAGTTTCTCTGGCGCCTTCTGATTTCATCCATGTGTTAATTAGAAGTGCTTTGTTTAATTTCCAAACATACATGGATTATCCATCTATTTTTCTGTTATGGATTTCCAGCTTAATGCCATTGTGGTGTGAGAACATACTTTGCGTGACTCTTTTTCCTTTATATTGGTAAAGGTGTGTTTTCTGTCCACAGATATGGCCTATGTTTGTGAATATCCCCTGTGAGTTTGAGAGGCTATGGATTCTGCTGTTGTTGGGTGGAGTATCCTATTAAAAAAAAAAAAAGTCAAGTAGATCGATGATTGTGCCTTTCACACACACAGGCCTAATGATTGAATGAGTGCCTTTGGGATTGCCTTTCATTCCCTCTAAATTAGCTTTTTCTTTAAATTTAACCTTCAGTTTTGAGTCACTTAGTTGGCTGTTGCATCAAATGATTCTTCTTTGGTTTTACAGGTTACCTCCCAGTGATGCCAGATGGGATTAGCACAGCCCCAGGTGCTCGTTGCTAACGCCTATAAATGAATCTCCCCAAAGGAGAATCATTTAAGAGTTCTTTGGACTTCATCTTCAAAAGTAGCCAAAGAATCCAAGTGACAGTTTATCCCAGAAAATCTCTGGCAGTTAGTGAAATTAGGATATGACATTCAGAACACCACAGTTTAGGTGATCTTGGTATAACTCGTAGTGGTGGGAAAGCAGTGATTGTAAAATGAAAGTAATTAACATGTACATGTTCTGTTGGGGAAGACTAGGGCAAAACAGGTGTTCAGCCTAGAAAAACGTTTCTCAGTGGATTTCCTATGAAGTCAATGTGTCTTGGATTTAACTTTGAAACAGGAATAAAATTTTTTTTAATTGCAAAAGCAAGTCATGTAGACTGAATCAGTGGAGAACGCTGTTCAAGTTATCAAGTATTTTTTCTGATTGCCTGCCTGCTTGATTTACCAATTACTGAGAGAAGGGTGTTGAAATCTCCCACTACAATCGGGGATTTATGTATTTCTTCTTGAACTTCTATCAGGGTTTTCCTGATATATTTTGATGCTGTGCTGTTAGGAGCTGACATATTTAGGATCGTTACATCCTCTTGGAGAACTGACCCCTTAATTATTATGTAGCGCCCCTCTTTACCTCTGGAAAGTTTCCTGTTTCTGATGTGCGCTTTGTCTAAAATTTATCCACCTACTGCATCTTTCTTTGGGTTGGTGTTAGCATGGTAAACCTTTCTCCAAGTCTTTACTTCCAAGCTGAGCCTTTATGTTGAATGTGAGGTTCTTGTACATAGCATATAGTTGGATTTTCCTTTTGTCCACACTGAAAATTGGTGTCTTTCATGGGTATGCTTAGATCACTTTCTTTAAAGTGATTATTAATATAATTGAGTTACTATCAACCATATTTGCAACTTTTATTTTCTGTTCACTCCATTTTTTCTTTGTCTCCTTTTGGCCCCTCTTTTTCTGCTTTCTCTGGATTTAATTGTGCTTTTTGCATGATTCCATTATCCCCTCTCTTAGCATATTGCTTATACTGCTTCTTAAGCTGTTTTTATGCTTGCCCTAGTGTTCCAGTATGCACTTTTACTGATCTAAGCCCACCTTCAAATAACACCATAGGGCTTCATGTGTATGTGTATTTCAGGTACCTTGTAACAAGAGTATTCCCAATTCCTCCCAAACATTCTGTCCATCATTTCACTTACCCATATGCTATAATCCCCCAATACATTGTTACAATCATGTTTTAGAAAACAGTGATCTTTTAGATGACACAAGAATAAGAAACATAAAAGGTCTTATTTTTAATACCTCCATTTTGCTTCACTGACTCTCTTCCTTTCTTTAGGTAGATCCAAGTTTCTGACCTATATTATTTCCCTTCTGCCTGAAGAACATCTCTCAACATTTTTGCAAGGCAGGTTTCCTGGAGATTAATTTGCTCAACGTTTTTTTGTTTGTTTTGTCTGAGAAAGTCTTTATTTCTTCTTCACTTTTGAATGATAAGTTTGCTGGAAATAGAATTCTGGGTAGGTGGTTTTCCTTTTCAATCAACACTTGAAATAATTCACTCTACTCTTCTTTGCATGGGTTCTGATGAGAAGCTGGCTGTTGTTCTCATCCAGATTCCTCCATGGGTATGGTGTTTTTATCCTTTAGCTTATTCTTTCAATATTTTGCTTAGTCTTAGTTTGATACAGTTTGAATGTAACATGTCTAGGAGTGTGTGTGTGTGTGTGTGTGTGTGTGTGTGTGTGTGTGTGTGTGTGTTTAGTATACCTACTGCTCGGTGTTCACTGAGAGTCTTCAATCTGTGGTTTGGTGTCTGTCATTTATTTTGGCATTTCTTGGCCCTTACTGCTTCCAATATTCCTTCTTCTCTGTTATCTTTATCTTCTTTCTCTTTTTGGTATTCGAATTAATGTGTCAAACTTTTTCTAATTTCACATGGCAGTATGTTCAGTTACTTTTTTCTTTTTTCTGTTTTTCTTCTCTTTGCAATTCCATTTGGAAAGTTTTATTGACATATGACCCATTTTCAAGCTCATGGATTCTTTCCTTGGTTGTGCTGAGTCTACTGATGAGCCCCTCATTACTGTTAGTGTGTTTTTACTTTCTAGTATTTCCTCTTAATTCGATCTTAGAATTTCCATCTCTCTGCTTACATTACTCATCTGCTTTTGCATGTTGTCTATTTTTCCATCGGAGCCCTTAATATATTAACCATACTTATTTTAAATCCCCTGTTTGACAATTCCAACATGTGTGTCATATCAGAGTTTGGTTCTACTGTTACCTCTGTCTCTTAATTCTCTTGATTTTTGGCATGCTTTGTAATTTTTTGGTTGAAAGCCAGACAGTTTCTTTTGGGTAATAGGACCTGATGTAAATAGGCATTTGGAGTGAACATTTCTGTTAATCTGGCTCGGGGCTGGATTGTGTTTTATGCTTGCTCTAATATAAGTGCTGGAGGCTTCCAGTTCCTGTAGTGTCCTTATTTCGGTCCCCCTGCTTGAAGTTAGGCTTCCCAAAACAGTCCTGCTCAGAGAGAATCAGTGTTTTCGCAGTGGTTGCATCTAAAATCTGCAGTTATTTCTCTGCAGCCCCAACAGTGTGGTGGCAAGGGGTGGAGGAGGGAGGCAATTCTATAGCTTCATCATTAAATGTCAGTCTTTTAGAGGGACTGTGTCTTTGGGCTGCAACCTTCACAGGTGTTTCTCCAGTGGCATTACCTTCTCCTCATGCCTTCTATCCTTACCCTGGCTGTATGCAGTATTCCCAAATAATTTCCTGGAAGCCTTGACCTCTATTGACTGCTCTATTTCCCTTAGGTGAGACAAGAATGCTAGAGGGTACTAGAGGGGAAGGAATACCCTTCCTCCACTTAGGATCAGGCTCTAGCAAAATATTTTCCATGGAAAGTAGGCCTTGTCAAGGAAAAGGCTCTGGGGGTACTCTGACAGTGATTACCCTTTCTCTCACCCAGCCACAGAAACCAGGGCATCTTTCTCAGATCTTCACCATGAAAACCTGTTTCATGGTTGTAAGCATGATTTCAAGAAGATTGAATAAATGCTCTCAAATACATACAGTTCTTAAAGCATATATTATCTCTTGCTTGTTGATATCAATTGTCATTATTTGTTAATTAACATGTGTGTGTCACTCACGATCACAGCAGGTTTGCACACTAATTGGCTGAGGTAACAATGTGAAATTTGCCCTCTTGCCCTCTGCTAAGCGTTGGGGAAACAATGAAAGAGAGGGGCTATGTTCTCATTTTGTGAACGAAGAAACACGCTAAAAGAGATTAAGTAACTTGCTGAAAGTCGTGCACTAATTAATGGTGGCTCTGGGACAATCTCTCAAGTCTGTCTGATTGTCAGCATCCATGTTCTTGCCTGTATACTTCTCTGCCTGCACTCCCCAGCATGCACATTCTTGAAGAGTCACAGCTTCATCAGAAAATGGTGGGTTTTTTCCCCAACTAGGTTTGTGAACCAAATTTACTGAGGAAAGTACAAGGAGAGATGAATACAATCATCCAATTCTTTTCAGAAATCACAAATTCCTAAGCCTTGTTGAGTTGCTTTAGATGCTAGAAACAAAGACAGAAATCTTCCAAATTTATTTAATGAAGATAGGCTAAATTGATGAAATAAAATTCATATTTTAAGGCAGCACAAAAGTTTAAACATAAAATTCTCTATGTCCCTTTGGGCCTCCTCCCTCTCTCCCTAATGTGCAGTGTGCACTCTGATGTAACTTCTTAAAGGAATAGAGTTCCTTCCCAACTCTGTAGGGAGTCATTGTGACTTGCTGCTCCCTTCATCCGTGTCTATGGGACTGTGAATCTTTGGTGAACTTTCTGTAAAAGTCTTTCTGTGTCAGTATGTCATTTTCATGTATGATCCTTTGTCTCGAAAATGTATATGACTGTGCCTTCGACTTCTAATGGGCAGAACAGTTCTCAGAGTTTTTGGAGCATCCGTCTGCCATGTTATGTTCCTCAGTGTGGCTCAGAGAAGCATCCCCTTTTCTTCTTAACTTGATTGCTAATTGAATTTTCATTCACACTTTCTTGGCGTAGTCGGCAGGATATGAGAGACACCCAGCAGAGGACACCTGTAGTCGACCCTGAACCGGCACTTGGTACCAGCTTGGGCCCTTTGAGCCCCACCAGTTTCTCAGGATTCCTCAGGTGTTTTGGTGAGTTCTCCTGATAGCTGAACATCATTGCTTTTAAAATGACATCCTGAAGTATCCTCAAGCTGTTTTTCATGGGACTTGGAGTCCTGAGGGGGTACCAGTACCTTTCCTAGGCAAGGATCTAGGGGGAAGGTCCTAGGCAGGGAGCTAAGGGGAACTTTGGAGTGACTTGGGTTAGCTGGCCTTTTTTAAAAAATTGTCTTAAACTAGAAAGATTATGTGTATATGGTCTGAACAAACTGTTTGTTTGCTAGTGAAATGGGAGACTTAGCCTGCTCAGCTCTGAAGAAAAGGGACATTGGCTCCTTCTGGTCACATGGTATTCTCAGGTGACTGAGAACCTAGCAGAAGTGTCTGAGGATCAATCCTTGTAAAGTGCTGCAGTCCCACAGGGGATCCCACTACAACCAATAAGTAAATTCTGCTGGCCAGGGGTGCACAATGGGCTGATCACCTAGAGCCTCAGCACCCAGGGCTGTTTTAAACTATTAGGTGGAAAAACCTAGACACATGAGAGAGTCAAACCAACCCAAGGGCAGGTAACTCCTTAGGGAGCTAGACTCAGAAGCAGCACACATTCGATCCATAACAGTGCCCTCAGACAATTGTGCAGATCATATCTGAATTAGGCTACCGAATTAGTAATGGGAAATCGTGCCTCAAAGACCAAACAGCTCCATGATGGACAGCCACCCACTGGAACTTGGCTGGCTTTGTGTACAATTGGAATGAAGCCAATATTTGCAAGTACTTATCTTAACTCTTAAATGGCCAGGATGGAGCTCTTTTGACACTCCCAAACTGTAGAGAAAGCTGACTTGAGAAAACATCCTTTCAAAATTCTGCCACTGAGAGAACCAAAAGTATTTCTAGGGAAACTTTGAAGTTATAAAGCACAGCTCACATTGCCCAACACTACAGCCTTGGCTTAATTAGTAGAACTTAAAACTGAAAAAGAAAAGAAAGGAGGGAAAAGGCCTTTTTCAACTCAAGCAGGAAAACTATGAGATCTCTGTCTTTGCCTACCTAGATCTATGTATGTCTGTTGTGTATGTTATAAATATGATATGTCTCTATTTCCGGATGCTATTATCAAAATTAATTTGTAAATGAGCTCTATTTATTTGACTTAGAAGTAAGGACTTACAAATCAAATATTTCTAGATGGAACTTAAAGTAGCCTCAATTTTAAAATATCACGTGATCTAGGATTAATTTTTAACAAATGAAACAAGTTCAAGTTGATGGTTTGATTAATACAAACATGTCTTTAGAGTCATCAGCATTAAGTATGATACTTTTATTGTACCTAGGTTTACTGCAAGTCAAGAAAGTTATGTTCTCTCTGTTATAAAATGTGTCAAAAAGAAAATTAACTTGGCACTGTTGGCGGGAATGTAAATTGATACAGCCACTATGGAGAACAGTATGGAGGTTCCTTAAAAAACTAAAAATAGAACTACCATATGACCCAGCAGTCCCACTCCTGGGCATATACCCAGAGAAAGCCATAGTTCAAAAAGACACATACACCCCAGTGTTCATTGTAGCACTATTTACAATAGCCAGGACATGGAAGCAACCTAAATGTCCACGAATGGAAGAATGTATAAAGAAGTTGTGGTACATATATGCAATGGAATATTCCTCAGCCATAAAAAGGAACGAAATTGGGTTATTTGTAGAGACGTGGATGGACCTAGAGACTGTCATACAGAGTGAAGTTAAGCCAGAAAGAGAAAAACAAATATCATATATTAACGCATACATGTGGAATCTAGAAAAATGGTATAGATGATCTTATTAGCAAAACAGAAATAGAGACACAGACGTAGAGAACAGCCATATGGACACCAAGGGGAGAAAGGGGGCGGTGGGATGAATTGGGAGATTGGGATTGACATACGTACAGTATTGATACTACGTACAAAATAGATGACTAATGAGAACCTACTGTATAGCTCAGGGAACTCTACTCCATGCTCTGTGGTGACCTAAATGGGAAGGAAATCCAGGAAAGAGGGGATATGTGTATATGTATAGCTGATTCACTTTGCTGTACAGCAGACACTGACACAACATTGTAAAGCAACTAAACTCCAATAAAAAATAATTATCAAAAAAAAAAAGAAAATTAACTTGGTCTGATGATATTTTCATAAGTAATGAAAAAGAGATAAATGGGATAAAATTTTGGGGTGAACTCTTTAAGAATAATTAGTTTTATGGTATGTCTACCTAAAGACAGTTTCTCCAGTTTTTTGGTAACTTGAAGCTTCAGAGTTCTGCTACATTAAGTTAAATGATGGAAATTCATTGAATGTCTATGTCATTCTTAATAAGATAAATTCTGAAACATTAATTGCTAAAGAAGTCTATGTTTACCTGTTTTGACCGCTTATTACAGAGAGACTAAATACATTTGAGACTGTTAATAAATATATTTGATGCTTATTGGAAGACTGAACTATGAAGTGGTGTATAGTTTTAGAAATTAGTGTTTAAAAAGGAACCCTGAGTAAAGAGTTCTATGAATGGCCAAGACTGACTAAGATTAGATTTAATTTAATTAAATGAATGAATTCTAATATGAAAGGTCAAATGGTGCAAAACTAGAATTTGGCGTTTTCTCTGTTAAGGGGACAAAGTTTTCTTGAAACATTGATCTGTTTTTGTTTTTCTTTTTGCGGTACGCGGGCCTCTCACCGCCGCGGTCTCTCCCCTTGCGGAGCACAGGCTCCGGACGCGCAGGCCCAGCGGCCATGGCCCACGGGCGCAGCCGCTCCGCGGCATGTGGGGGCACGAACCCGCGTCCCCCGCATCGGCAGGCGGACTCTCAACCACTGCACCACCAGGGAAGCCGCATTGATTTGCTTTTGACAACAGCTTGTAAAGGTTCTTTATCTCTTAAGTAAGCTGTTGTAACTTTCTGTAATTGCCTTGGAAATCTTTTGCTGTCATTTTGGTTAAATGAATAAGTATTGTTTCATGGTAACTTATGATCCTACTTGGACAGATGTTTAAAACCTTCTGATGTCTTTGACAAACTTCCTCAAATCAAATGCCAAATGAAGTTCTTTTGACCTCTAGCTAACTTTGTGATGCTTCAGAGGTCCCCTGAACACGTCAAAGGCAGATATTAAATTAATTAGGCTAATTTGGTATGTTAAATTCTAAACATGGGAAACATTATCAAATGAGTAATGATAATCATTCTTAGGTTATGTTGCATGGGTAAGTATTCTTAACATAAATGTTCGAGAAATTACATGAAGTTCTTAAAATTTTTATGTTGTCAGTCATAATTCTAGTCGTTATTTTAAGATGTTGTATGTCACAGAAATAGCCAAATTTCCTTGACAGTTGCATTGTAATCAGGTCTTTAACCATGATTTTAAGTCTTTTGTTATTTATAGACAGTTATTGTCCTACTCTGACGCTTTTGCAGAAATGCTTGTAGATGACTAGCCTTTATGCTCCAAAACTAAATTAGACTCGGGAGCAAATGGACTTCCACCTTGTATGAGGTCTATTTCAGCAACAGCTCTCTTATGTAAGGTTACTGAAGAGGGTCTCCTTTAAAAAAAAAAAAAAAAAGTTTTTCTTTTTGGGCTGCGCCGGGTCTTAGTTGCGGCACGTCAGGATCTAGTTTCCTGACCAGGGATCGAACCTGGGCCCCCTGCATTGGGTACACGGAGTTTTAACCGCTGGACCACCAGGGAAGTCCCTACTTTAGCTAATTGTGTCCCACACTCAGCTGAGTCTCTTCTAAACTCTCACCACACTCAGCACCATTCTGTAAGCCAACTAACTCCTTCTGAAGTAGTTTTGCTTTCTGCACCTAATAGTAAGTTGGTTTGATATAATAACCTTAACCCTGCAACTTTGCTTCCAGCACCACAGGAAGAAAACAACCGGGACTGCACTTTGTTAACTGATTATCTTCTTGCACCCAGGAATGATTTCCAAGAAGCTCCTATGGACAATGTTGATCTAATTTAATTTACAGATGGGTCCTAAGTAAAGGATGAGCAGGGACACTACCGAGGTGGATATGCAATAATGCCCACAGTGGACATAATTGAAAGCTCTTATTTACCAGAAACAACCTCAGCACGACAAGCCCAATTAATTGCCTTTACCTGAGCTTATCAACTAGCTAAAGCAGAGGTAACACATATTTTTACTGACAATCGCTATGCTTTTGGAGTGGCACACAACTTTGGAATGCTCTAGGGAAAAACATGAGGTTTTTGACCTCTCCAGGACAACTTATTTTAAAAAATGGAAAACAGGTTGAAGAGTTATTCATTGTTATACAGCTGCCAAAACATTCAGCAATTATTTAAACACCAAGGCATTCCAAATCTGACACTATGGAAGCTAAAGGAAATCAGCTTGCTGATGCTGCAACCAAACAGGCAGCTTTAAATACTCACCCTGTCCAGCCTCGAGGATGTCCACTGCTCTCCATAAACCCTGCTAACCCAGTGAAAGATGTCCTTCTACAGTCTCAAGAAACCGCCACTAAAGAAGAGAAACTGATATGGCAACAAAAAGGGAGAATTTTAACCCCACCACACAAATATGGTTTGGACGTGATTTAAAGAAAAAAATCCTACAGTGTCTGTTGGAGCATAATTGTGGTTGCTCCAACATGTATATTCTTTAACTCATTGGGAACCTGAGGAAATGGTCTTATGGGGAGAGCGATATTTTTGGAAACTTTCACCCATGATGGTTCAAGGGAAATTGTATTACATTATTATCAGGGTCTTATTGAGGCACTTTTTAAAAATTGGCAGTTAATTCCTTTTATATTGAGCTCTCAGGAGATGCAAACCCTAAGGCTCATGGATTACAATCTAGAAATTTTCTGAATTGGATAGGACGTCAAATAAAAGGTTCTTTGCAACCATGATGCAAAGGACCTTATCAGGCATTATTAACAAATCCATGCACATAAATTCATGGATTCACATCTCTCATTTTATTTTATTTTATTTTTTCCAACATCTCTCATTTTAAAAAGGCCCCTCCACCTGAATGGACTTCGATCCCTGCTTTTCACACCTGGCTTCAACTAACAAGCATCATCAAGATGGGTGGAGAAGAAGACAGCAACAGTAGCAGATAGCTAACCCAAGAGTCCAGACCAGGCCTGTAAGACCCATCCTACAAGTTCAATTGTACTGTTTGCCAAATGTCTGTCTCTCTATCAAAATTGAAAGTCATTGTTTTACTTCTAGCTGTACTTTTGCCTCAGTGTTTGAGATGGAAGGAAAATTCGTTAGCAAAATGTTCCCAAAGTATAGCTACTAGCCTCAATTTAACCTGTTGTTGGATCTGTCATCAAATTCCTCCACCAATACAAAACCGATAAGGCCCCTCATAATTCCTGTACTCAGATCGACCAGCCTCTGGCTTAAGGTTTCAGATTCAAATTCTTCAACATATTAAGGTGTTGATTCCTTGTCTGGCACTATCCTCGGTCCTTAGAGCCCAGACGCAATTTACCCTAGGACTCCCCATCTGCTCCAACCCTTCCTTAATTAACAAATGTCTTGCAGAGGAAAACACGAGTAACTTGTGCCAGTAACTCCCCTATGTCAAGTACCATAGAGCTGGCTTTTGGAAAGCCTGCAAGAGGAAAGATCCAGGGTTTAATACATTGTTAACAAAACTTCCAAATGATGAGTCTATCAGTGAGATCACTCTGGGAGGCATCACTTGCACTCCCCCAGGGTTTTTCTTCATCTGTGGTGTTGGACTTGACCCGCCTATGCAAGGATCGACACATAAATATCTTAAGAGCTGGCAGGTAGAAGGTTTATGTTTGTTGGGACATTATGTTACCCCATTGTCTATACAAAGAGACAGATGAACCTCCTTTCTCTCTCCATTTCAGAGTCAAGAGATCCATGTTAGCATGATACCAAGATACCTGGTGGCAAAGTCTTTGAGGGGTCTTGATTCCTAATGCAAGAGTATGTATAAACAGGATATGCTCAGAAAACTATCAGCCATCACTGGTCAAATAGCCAAAGAGAGTGCAAAAAGCATTGCAGCACAACAGACACCCCTAAATTTACTAGCCCAAGTAGTATTCAATAACAGTGCTGCCTTAGAGGATGCATAATCTATAAAATGTTTCCCCATCAGCATATACCTCCATGTTTGTTTACTGCATTTGATTACTTTACTCAATTCCAAAGTTTATAGGATGGGAAAGAGGTGTCGCAAAACTGAACGGCTCTTGATTTTTTTTTTTTTTTGCGGTACGCGGGCCTCTCACTGTTGTGGTCTCTCCCGTTGCGGAGCACGGGCTCCGGACGCGCAGGCTCAGCGGCCATGGCTCACGGGCCCAGCCGCTCCGCGGCATGTGGGATCTTCCCGGACTGGGGCACGAACCCGCATCCCCTGCATCAGCAGGCGGACTCTCAACCACTGCACCACCAGGGAAACCCGGCTCTTGATTTTTAAAACCACTTTGCAAGGAGAAACTGGTGGTATAATCCAGACTGAATGCTCTGCTTTCATACCAGATGAGTCCTCTAATATAACTCATCTAATGACTCACATATAAGATCAAATTTCTGCATTGAAGGATCCCCTTCCTAATCTAGGTGAAATCTTGTGTAAATGGTTCAGCTCTGGGGATTCATGGCTTAAATGTCTGCTTATGACTGTGTTATTTTTGTTGGCCTCTGTATCATTTATAGAGTAACAATCTCTTGTGCCTCTCAATGTATATTCAGAAATACAACTAAAATAATGTCTAAATGACTTGAAACTATTGATCATATCTGTAGTTCTACATAAGATAATGGGCATGCACAAGGCACATAAAGGGTAAAACTGTCATAAGTCCTATTGGACAACCTAGAATTGACTATCAGTGCTTGGCAAGCATTCTACTAGTATAACCCCCTAAAAAGGAGGGAAAGAACTTGGCTATTAAGACCTGGCATTGAAGGACATGATAGATCCAAGGGCAGGTAAGCAACCGCCCTAGCATGGGAAACCAAATATTTGATCATCTAATGCTTCCTATCAAAAGATTAATGCTCCAAACTGGGAAATCGATGAAACAAAATTTATATTTTAAGGCAGGACAAGAAAATGTAAGCATAAAATTCTCTCTGTGTCCTTTTGGTCATTCTCCCTTCTTCCCTAATGTGCGGTGTGCATCTGCATTACACATTACCCAGACCTCCTCAAAAATGGGAATGCCTGCTCAACCATAGTGATCAGTAATTTCCCCTTTCTTCTAACGTTAGCAATGTAACATTAAAGAATTGCTTTCTTTCCCAACTTATAGGGGGTCAAGGTGACTTGCTGCTCACTTTGTACATGCTTACCTGGACTATGTATCTTTGGTGAATGTTCTGTGAAATACCAGTATGTCATTTTGGTGTGTGATCCTTTGTCTCAAAAATGTATATGACTGTGCCTTTGACTTCTAACGGACGGAAGTATTCTCAGAGCTTTATGAAAGCCTGTCACCTGGGTTATAATCCTGAGTTTGCCTCAAATAAAATTCCCCTTTTCTTCTTAACTTGATTGTTAATTGACTTTTCACTTATAAAACACTCATTCCAAAACCTGGAAAAGGTAGTACATTCACACAAGCCCAGAAATACAGGTACACACACAAACATGTGCTCATATACTCAGTCGTGTGCACATACACACAGAAATATGGATTTAGCTTACATAGATGCATAAGTTTAATTTTTTATCCATGAAGATTGAGTTTAAAGTTCAATATAGAAAATCCCACATCCTGGGAGCTTTTCTAGTCACAAGAGGATGGTGTAATAATGAGACATATTTTAGTGTTTTAATAATAGGTCAAAGGAGAAATACCAGAAAACTCAGAAATGATGAAAAAAAACACCTCAAGAAATTCTGTCCATCTCTGATAAACTCGCTGTGGTCTTTCTTAGTTCTTGTCTACTTGATCTGTCTTCAGCTGATAGAACTGTGTTGAAATCCTTTAGTACTACCCATCCAGAAACACTTATCTGAAATTCTTGGGACCAGATGTTTCAGAATTCGTATTCTGTTCTTTACATAAAGAGCCATAGCAGGGTCTGGAAGAGCACTGCAGAATCTAATAAAACAATATTTCTGCAGCAGAACATAAATTTTCATGCCAAGAAGGATAAATAAAGACTAAAAACAGCCTTATGTCAGTTCAGGTCATGTTTTGCTGGCAAATGAGTCAGGAAAAGTAACTTTGGTTTTCATAGCCTTTGACGTTTTAAACTTACGATAAAGGATTTTGACTCCGAAGCATGTTTCTGTCCATTCTTCTTGCGTTTTTTTAACATCTTTATTGGGGTATAATTCCTTTACAATGGTGTGTTAGTTTCTGCTTTATAACAAAGTGAATCAGTTATACATATACATATGTTCCCATATGTCTTCCCTCTTGCGTCTCCCTCCCTCCCACCCTCCCTATCCCACCTCTCCAGGCTGTCACAAAGCACCGAGCCAATATCCCTGTGCCATGCGGCTGCTTCCCACTAGCTATCTACCTTACTACGTTTGTTAGTGTGTATATGTCCATGACTCTCTCTCGCCCTGTCACAGCTCACCCTTCCCCCTCCCCATATCCTCAAGTCCGTTCTCCAGTAGGTCTGCGTCTTTATTCCTGTCTTACCCCTAGGTTCTTCATGATATCTTTTTTTCTTAAATTCCATATATATGTGTTAGCATACGGTATTTGTCTTTTTCTTTCTGACTTACTTCACTCTGTATGACAGACTCTAGGTCTATCCACCTCATTACAAATAGCTCAATTTCGTTTCTTTTTATGGCTGAGTAATATTCCATTGTATATGTGTGCCACATCTTCGTTATCCATCCATCTGTCGATGGACACTTAGGTTGCTTCCAGGTCCTGGCTATTGTAAATAGTGCTGCAATGAACACTGTGGTACATGACTCTTTTTGAGCTATGGTTTTCTCAGGGTATATGCCCAGTAGTAGGATTGCTGGGTCATAAAGTAATTCTATTTTTAGTTTTTTAAGGAACCTCCATATTGTTCTCCATAGTGGCTGTATCAATTTACATTCCCACCAACAGTGCAAGAGGGTTCCCTTTTCTCCACACCCTCTCCAGCATTTATTGTTTGTAGAGGTTTTGGTGATGGCCATTCTGACCGGTGTGAGGTGATACCTCATTGTAGCTTTGATTTGCATTTCTCTAATGATTAGTGATGTTGAGCATCTTTTCCTGTGTTTGTTGGCAATCTGTATATCTCCTTTGAAGAAATGTCTATTTAGGTCTTCTGCCCATTTTTGGATTGGGTTGTTTGTTTTTTTGACTTTGAGCTGCATGAGCTGCTTGTATATTTTGGAGATTAATCCTTTGTCAGTTGCTTCGTTTCCAAATATTTTCTCCCATTCTGAGGGTTGTCTGTTCGTTTTGTTTATGGATTCCTTTGCCGTGCAAAAGCTTTTAAGTTTCATTAGGTCCCATTTGTTTACTTTTGTTTTTATTTCCATTTCTCTAGGAGGTGGATAGAATTCGCCTGTGAAGACGTCTAGTACTGGTGTTTTGTTTGATGGAAGATTTTTATCAGATATTTTATCAAACATTCAAACATAAATGATTGAATTCTATCAAACATTTAGAGAAGAGCTAACACCTATCCTTCTCAAACTCTTCCAAAATATAACATAGGGGGGAACACTCCCAAACCCATTCTATGAGGCCGCCATCAGTCTGATACTAAAACCAGACAAAGATGTCACAGAGAAAGAAAACCCTAGGCCAATGTCACTGATGAACATAGGTGCAAAAATCCTCAACAAAATACTAGCAAACAGAATCCAGCAGCACATTACAAGGATCATACTCAATGATTAAGTGGGGATTATACCAAGAATGCAAGGATTCTTCAATATACACAAATCAATCAATGTGAGACAGCATATTAACAAATTGAAGGTTAAAAACCATTTGATCATCTCAATAGATGCAGAAAAAGCTTTTGACAAAATTCAACACCCATTTATGATAAAAACTCTCCAGAAAGTAGGCATAGAGGGAACTTACCTCAACATAATAAAGGCCATATATGACAAACGCACAGCCAACATCATCCTCAATGGTGAAAAACTAAAAGCATTTCCTCTAAGGTCATGAAAAAGACAAGGTTGCCCAGTATCACGACTATTATTCAACATAGTTTTGGAAGTTTTAGCCACAGCAGTCAGAGAAGAAAAAGAAATAAAAAGGAATCCAAATCGGAAAAGAAGAGTAAAGCTGTCAGCGTTTGCAGATGACATGATACTATACATAGAGAACCCCTAAAGATGCTACCAGAAAACTGCTAGAGCTAATCAATGAACTTGGTAAAGTAGCAGGATACAAAATTAATGCACAGAAATCTCTGGCATTCCTATACACTAATGATGAAAAATCTGAAAGTGAAATCAAGAAAACACTTGATTTGCATTTGTAGTTTTGATTTGCATTTCTCTAATGATTAATGATGTTGAGCATTCTTTCATGTGTTTGTTGGCAGTCTGTATATCTTCTTTCGAGAAATGTCTGTTTAGGTCTTCTGCCCATTTTTGGATTGGGTTGTTTGTTTTTTTGTTATTGAGCTGCATGAGCTGCTTGTAAATTTTGGAGATTAATCCTTTGTCAGTTGCTTCATTTACAAATATTCTCTCTCATTCTGAGGGCTGTCTTTTGGTCTTGTTTATGGTTTCCTTTGCTGTGCAAAAGCGTTGAAGTTTCATTAGGTCCCATTTGTTTATTTTTGTTTTTATTTCCATTACTCTAGGAGGTGGGTCAGTAAGCATCTTGCTGTGATTTATGTCATAGAGTGTTCTGCCGATGCTTTCCTCTAAGAGTTTGATAGTTTCTGGTCTTACATTTAGGTCTTTAATCCATTTTGAGCTTATTTTTGTGTATGGTGTTAGGGAGTGATCTAATCTCATACTTTTACATGTATCTGGCCATTTTTCCCAGCACCACTTATTGAAGAGGCTGTCCTTCCTTAACTGTACATTCCTGCCACCTTTATCAAAGATAAGGTGTCCATATGTGTGTGGGTTTATCTCTGGGCTTTCTATCCTGTTCCATTGATCTATATTACTGTTTTTGTGCCAGTACCATACTGTTTCGATTACTGTAGCTTTGTAGTATAGTCTGAAGTCAGGGAGTCTGATTCCACCAGCTCCGTTTTTTGTTCTCAAGATTGATTTGGCTATTCGGGATCTTTTGTGTTTCCATACAAATTGCGAGATATTTTGTTCTACTTCTGTGAAAAATGCCAGTGGTAGTGTGATAGGGATTGCATCGAATCTATAGATTGCTTTGGGTAGTAGAGTTATTTTCACATGTTGATTCTTCCAATCCAAGAACATGGTATATCTCTCCATCTATTTTTATCATCTTTAATTTCTTTCATCAGTGTCTTATACTTTTCTGCATACAGGTCTTTTGTCTCCTTAGGTAGGTTTATTCCTAGATATTTTATTCTTTTTGTTGCAATGGTAAATGGGAGTGTTTTCTTGATTTCACTTTCAGATTTTTCATCATTAGTATATAGGAATGCCAGAGATTTCTGTGCATTAATTTTGTATCCTGCTACTTTACCAAGTTCATTGATTAGCTCTAGCAGTTTTCTGGTAGCATCTTTAGGGGTTCTCTATGTATAGTATCATGTCATCTGCAAACGCTGACAGCTTTACTCTTCTTTTCCGATTTGGATTCCTTTTTATTTCTTTTTCTTCTCTGACTGCTGTGGCTAAAACTTCCAAAACTATGTTGAATAATAGTCGTGATACTGGGCAACCTTGTCTTGTTCATGACCTTAGAGGAAATGCTTTTAGTTTTTCACCATTGAGGATGATGTTGGCTGTGCGTTTGTCATATATGGCCTTTATTATGTTGAGGTAAGTTCCCTCTATGCCTACTTTCTGGAGAGTTTTTATCATAAATGGGTGTTGAATTTTGTCAAAAGCTTTTTCTGCATCTATTGAGATGATCAAATGGTTTTTAACCTTCAATTTGTTAATATGCTGTCTCACATTGATTGATTTGTGTATATTGAAGAATCCTTGCATTCTTGGTATAATCCCCACTTAATCATTGAGTATGATCCTTGTAATGTGCTGCTGGATTCTGTTTGCTAGTATTTTGTTGAGGATTTTTGCACCTATGTTCATCAGTGACATTGGCCTAGGGTTTTCTTTCTCTGTGACATCTTTGTCTGGTTTTAGTATCAGACTGATGGCGGCCTCATAGAATGGGTTTGGGAGTGTTCCCCCCTATGTTATATTTTGGAAGAGTTTGAGAAGGATAGGTGTTAGCTCTTCTCTAAATGTTTGATAGGATTCAATCATTTATGTTTGAATGTTTGATAAAATATCTGATAAAAATCTTCCATCAAACAAAACACCAGTACTAGACGTCTTCACAGGCGAATTCTATCCACCTCCTAGAGAAATGGAAATAAAAACAAAAGTAAACAAATGGGACCTAATGAAACTTAAAAGCTTTTGCACGGCAAAGGAATCCATAAACAAAACGAACAGACAACCCTCAGAATGGGAGAAAATATTTGGAAACGAAGCAACTGACAAAGGATTAATCTCCAAAATATACAAGCAGCTCATGCAGCTCAAAGTCAAAAAAACAAACAACCCAATCCAAAAATGGGCAGAAGACCTAAATAGACATTTCTTCAAAGGAGATATACAGATTGCCAACAAACACAGGAAAAGATGCTCAACATCACTAATCATTAGAGAAATGCAAATCAAAGCTACAATGAGGTATCACCTCACACCGGTCAGAATGGCCATCACCAAAACCTCTACAAACAATAAATGCTGGAGAGGGTGTGGAGAAAAGGGAACCCTCTTGCACTGTTGGTGGGAATGTAAATTGATACAGCCACTATGGAGAACAATATGGAGGTTCCTTAAAAAACTAAAAATAGAATTACTTTATGACCCAGCAATCCTACTACTGGGCATATACCCTGAGAAAACCATAGCTCAAAAAGAGTCATGTACCACAGTGTTCATTGCAGCACTATTTACAATAGCCAGGACCTGGAAGCAACCTAAGTGTCCATCGACAGATGGATGGATAACGAAGATGTGGCACACATATACAATGGAATATTACTCAGCCATAAAAAGAAACGAAATTGAGCTATTTGTAATGAGGTGGATAGACCTAGAGTCTGTCATACAGAGTGAAGTAAGTCAGAAAGAAAAAGACAAATACCGTATGCTAACACATATATATGGAATTTAAGAAAAAAAGATATCATGAAGAACCTAGGGGTAAGACAGGAATAAAGACGCAGACCTACTGGAGAACGGACTTGAGGATATGGGGAGGGGGAAGGGTGAGCTGTGACAGGGCGAGAGAGAGTCATGGACATATACACACTAACAAACGTAGTAAGGTAGATAGTTAGTGGGAAGCAGCCGCATGGCACAGGGATATTGGCTCGGTGCTTTGTGACAGCCTGGAGAGGTGGGATAGGGAGGGTGGGAGGGAGGGAGACGCAAGAGGGAAGACATATGGGAACATATGTATATGTATAACTGATTCACTTTGTTATAAAGCAGAAACTAACACACCATTGTAAAGGAATTATACCCCAATAAAGATGTTAAAAAAACGCAAGAAGAATGGACAGAAACATGCTTCGGAGTCAAAATCCTTTATCGTAAGTTTAAAACGTCAAAGGCTATGAAAACCAAAGTTACTTTTCCTGACTCATTTGCCAGCAAAACATGACCTGAACTGACATAAGGCTGTTTTTAGTCTTTATTTATCCTTCTTGGCATGAAAATTTATGTTCTGCTGCAGAAATATTGTTTTATTAGATTCTGCAGTGCTCTTCCAGACCCTGCTATGGCTCTTTATGTAAAGAACAGAATACGAATTCTGAAACATCTGGTCCCAAGAATTTCAGATAAGTGTTTCTGGATGGGTAGTACTAAAGGATTTCAACACAGTTCTATCAGCTGAAGACAGATCAAGTAGACAAGAACTAAGAAAGACCACAGCGAGTTTATCAGAGATGGACAGAATTTCTTGAGGTGTTTTTTTTCATCATTTCTGAGTTTTCTGGTATTTCTCCTTTGACCTATTATTAAAACACTAAAATATGTCTCATTATTACACCATCCTCTTGTGACTAGAAAAGCTCCCAGGATGTGGGATTTTCTATATTGAACTTTAAACTCAATCTTCATGGATAAAAAATTAAACTTATGCATCTATGTAAGCTAAATCCATATTTCTGTGTGTATGTGCACACGACTGAGTATATGAGCACATGTTTGTGTGTGTACCTGTATTTCTGGGCTTGTGTGAATGTACTACCTTTTCCAGGTTTTGGAATGAGTGTTTTATAAGTGAAAAGTCAATTAACAATCAAGTTAAGAAGAAAAGGGGAATTTTATTTGAGGCAAACTCAGGATTATAACCCAGGTGACAGGCTTTCATAAAGCTCTGAGAATACTTCCGTCCGTTAGAAGTCAAAGGCACAGTCATATACATTTTTGAGACAAAGGATCACACACCAAAATGACATACTGGTATTTCACAGAACATTCACCAAAGATACATAGTCCAGGTAAGCATGTACAAAGTGAGCAGCAAGTCACCTTGACCCCCTATAAGTTGGGAAAGAAAGCAATTCTTTAATGTTACATTGCTAACGTTAGAAGAAAGGGGAAATTACTGATCACTATGGTTGAGCAGGCATTCCCATTTTTGAGGAGGTCTGGGTAATGTGTAATGCAGATGCACACCGCACATTAGGGAAGAAGGGAGAATGACCAAAAGGACACAGAGAGAATTTTATGCTTACATTTTCTTGTCCTGCCTTAAAATATAAATTTTGTTTCATCGATTTCCCAGTTTGGAGCATTAATCTTTTGATAGGAAGCATTAGATGATCAAATATTTGGTTTCCCATGCTAGGGCGGTTGCTTACCTGCCCTTGGATCTATCATGTCCTTCAATGCCAGGTCTTAATAGCCAAGTTCTTTCCCTCCTTTTTAGGGGGTTATACTAGTAGAATGCTTGCCAAGCACTGATAGTCAATTCTAGGTTGTCCAATAGGACTTATGACAGTTTTACCCTTTATGTGCCTTGTGCATGCCCATTATCTTATGTAGAACTACAGATATGATCAATAGTTTCAAGTCATTTAGACATTATTTTAGTTGTATTTCTGAATATACATTGAGAGGCACAAGAGATTGTTACTCTATAAATGATACAGAGGCCAACAAAAATAACACAGTCATAAGCAGACATTTAAGCCATGAATCCCCAGAGCTGAACCATTTACACAAGATTTCACCTAGATTAGGAAGGGGATCCTTCAATGCAGAAATTTGATCTTATATGTGAGTCATTAGATGAGTTATATTAGAGGACTCATCTGGTATGAAAGCAGAGCATTCAGTCTGGATTATACCACCAGTTTCTCCTTGCAAAGTGGTTTTAAAAATCAAGAGCCGGGTTTCCCTGGTGGTGCAGTGGTTGAGAGTCCGCCTGCTGATGCAGGGGATGCGGGTTCGTGCCCCGGTCCGGGAAGATCCCACATGCCGCGGAGCGGCTGGGCCCGTGAGCCATGGCCGCTGAGCCTGCGCGTCCGGAGCCCGTGCTCCGCAACGGGAGAGACCACAACAGTGAGAGGCCCGCGTACCGCAAAAAAAAAAAAAAATCAAGAGCCGTTCAGTTTTGCGACACCTCTTTCCCATCCTATAAACTTTGGAATTGAGTAAAGTAATCAAATGCAGTAAACAAACATGGAGGTATATGCTGATGGGGAAACATTTTATAGATTATGCATCCTCTAAGGCAGCACTGTTATTGAATACTACTTGGGCTAGTAAATTTAGGGGTGTCTGTTGTGCTGCAATGCTTTTTGCACTCTCTTTGGCTATTTGACCAGTGATGGCTGATAGTTTTCTGAGCATATCCTGTTTATACATACTCTTGCATTAGGAATCAAGACCCCTCAAAGACTTTGCCACCAGGTATCTTGGTATCATGCTAACATGGATCTCTTGACTCTGAAATGGAGAGAGAAAGGAGGTTCATCTGTCTCTTTGTATAGACAATGGGGTAACATAATGTCCCAACAAACATAAACCTTCTACCTGCCAGCTCTTAAGATATTTATGTGTCGATCCTTGCATAGGCGGGTCAAGTCCAACACCACAGATGAAGAAAAACCCTGGGGGAGTGCAAGTGATGCCTCCCAGAGTGATCTCACTGATAGACTCATCATTTGGAAGTTTTGTTAACAATGTATTAAACCCTGGATCTTTCCTCTTGCAGGCTTTCCAAAAGCCAGCTCTATGGTACTTGACATAGGGGAGTTACTGGCACAAGTTACTCGTGTTTTCCTCTGCAAGACATTTGTTAATTAAGGAAGGGTTGGAGCAGATGGGGAGTCCTAGGGTAAATTGCGTCTGGGCTCTAAGGACCGAGGATAGTGCCAGACAAGGAATCAACACCTTAATATGTTGAAGAATTTGAATCTGAAACCTTAAGCCAGAGGCTGGTCGATCTGAGTACAGGAATTATGAGGGGCCTTATCGGTTTTGTATTGGTGGAGGAATTTGATGACAGATCCAACAACAGGTTAAATTGAGGCTAGTAGCTATACTTTGGGAACATTTTGCTAACGAATTTTCCTTCCATCTCAAACACTGAGGCAAAAGTACAGCTAGAAGTAAAACAATGACTTTCAATTTTGATAGAGAGACAGACATTTGGCAAACAGTACAATTGAACTTGTAGGATGGGTCTTACAGGCCTGGTCTGGACTCTTGGGTTAGCTATCTGCTACTGTTGCTGTCTTCTTCTCCACCCATCTTGATGATGCTTGTTAGTTGAAGCCAGGTGTGAAAAGCAGGGATCGAAGTCCATTCAGGTGGAGGGGCCTTTTTAAAATGAGAGATGTTGGAAAAAATAAAATAAAATAAAATGAGAGATGTGAATCCATGAATTTATGTGCATGGATTTGTTAATAATGCCTGATAAGGTCCTTTGCATCATGGTTGCAAAGAACCTTTTATTTGACGTCCTATCCAATTCAGAAAATTTCTAGATTGTAATCCATGAGCCTTAGGGTTTGCATCTCCTGAGAGCTCAATATAAAAGGAATTAACTGCCAATTTTTAAAAAGTGCCTCAATAAGACCCTGATAATAATGTAATACAATTTCCCTTGAACCATCATGGGTGAAAGTTTCCAAAAATATCGCTCTCCCCATAAGACCATTTCCTCAGGTTCCCAATGAGTTAAAGAATATACATGTTGGAGCAACCACAATTATGCTCCAACAGACACTGTAGGATTTTTTTCTTTAAATCACGTCCAAACCATATTTGTGTGGTGGGGTTAAAATTCTCCCTTTTTGTTGCCATATCAGTTTCTCTTCTTTAGTGGCGGTTTCTTGAGACTGTAGAAGGACATCTTTCACTGGGTTAGCAGGGTTTATGGAGAGCAGTGGACATCCTCGAGGCTGGACAGGGTGAGTATTTAAAGCTGCCTGTTTGGTTGCAGCATCAGCAAGCTGATTTCCTTTAGCTTCCATAGTGTCAGATTTGGAATGCCTTGGTGTTTAAATAATTGCTGAATGTTTTGGCAGCTGTATAACAATGAATAACTCTTCAACCTGTTTTCCATTTTTTAAAATAAGTTGTCCTGGAGAGGTCAAAAACCTCATGTTTTTCCCTAGAGCATTCCAAAGTTGTGTGCCACTCCAAAAGCATAGCGATTGTCAGTAAAAATATGTGTTACCTCTGCTTTAGCTAGTTGATAAGCTCAGGTAAAGGCAATTAATTGGGCTTGTCGTGCTGAGGTTGTTTCTGGTAAATAAGAGCTTTCAATTATGTCCACTGTGGGCATTATTGCATATCCACCTCGGTAGTGTCCCTGCTCATCCTTTACTTAGGACCCATCTGTAAATTAAATTAGATCAACATTGTCCATAGGAGCTTCTTGGAAATCATTCCTGGGTGCAAGAAGATAATCAGTTAACAAAGTGCAGTCCCGGTTGTTTTCTTCCTGTGGTGCTGGAAGCAAAGTTGCAGGGTTAAGGTTATTATATCAAACCAACTTACTATTAGGTGCAGAAAGCAAAACTACTTCAGAAGGAGTTAGTTGGCTTACAGAATGGTGCTGAGTGTGGTGAGAGTTTAGAAGAGACTCAGCTGAGTGTGGGACACAATTAGCTAAAGTAGGGACTTCCCTGGTGGTCCAGCGGTTAAAACTCCGTGTACCCAATGCAGGGGGCCCAGGTTCGATCCCTGGTCAGGAAACTAGATCCTGACGTGCCGCAACTAAGACCCGGCGCAGCCCAAAAAGAAAAACTTTTTTTTTTTTTTTTTAAAGGAGACCCTCTTCAGTAACCTTACATAAGAGAGCTGTTGCTGAAATAGACCTCATACAAGGTGGAAGTCCATTTGCTCCCGAGTCTAATTTAGTTTTGGAGCATAAAGGCTAGTCATCTACAAGCATTTCTGCAAAAGCGTCAGAGTAGGACAATAACTGTCTATAAATAACAAAAGACTTAAAATCATGGTTAAAGACCTGATTACAATGCAACTGTCAAGGAAATTTGGCTATTTCTGTGACATACAACATCTTAAAATAACGACTAGAATTATGACTGACAACATAAAAATTTTAAGAACTTCATGTAATTTCTCGAACATTTATGTTAAGAATACTTACCCATGCAACATAACCTAAGAATGATTATCATTACTCATTTGATAATGTTTCCCATGTTTAGAATTTAACATACCAAATTAGCCTAATTAATTTAATATCTGCCTTTGACGTGTTCAGGGGACCTCTGAAGCATCACAAAGTTAGCTAGAGGTCAAAAGAACTTCATTTGGCATTTGATTTGAGGAAGTTTGTCAAAGACATCAGAAGGTTTTAAACATCTGTCCAAGTAGGATCATAAGTTACCATGAAACAATACTTATTCATTTAACCAAAATGACAGCAAAAGATTTCCAAGGCAATTACAGAAAGTTACAACAGCTTACTTAAGAGATAAAGAACCTTTACAAGCTGTTGTCAAAAGCAAATCAATGCGGCTTCCCTGGTGGTGCAGTGGTTGAGAGTCCGCCTGCCGATGCGGGGGACGCGGGTTCGTGCCCCCACATGCCGCGGAGCGGCTGCGCCCGTGGGCCATGGCCGCTGGGCCTGCGCGTCCGGAGCCTGTGCTCCGCAAGGGGAGAGACCGCGGCGGTGAGAGGCCCGCGTACCGCAAAAAGAAAAACAAAAACAGATCAATGTTTCAAGAAAACTTTGTCCCCTTAACAGAGAAAACGCCAAATTCTAGTTTTGCACCATTTGACCTTTCATATTAGAATTCATTCATTTAATTAAATTAAATCTAATCTTAGTCAGTCTTGGCCATTCATAGAACTCTTTACTCAGGGTTCCTTTTTAAACACTAATTTCTAAAACTATACACCACTTCATAGTTCAGTCTTCCAATAAGCATCAAATATATTTATTAACAGTCTCAAATGTATTTAGTCTCTCTGTAATAAGCGGTCAAAACAGGTAAACATAGACTTCTTTAGCAATTAATGTTTCAGAATTTATCTTATTAAGAATGACATAGACATTCAATGAATTTCCATCATTTAACTTAATGTAGCAGAACTCTGAAGCTTCAAGTTACCAAAAAACTGGAGAAACTGTCTTTAGGTAGACATACCATAAAACTAATTATTCTTAAAGAGTTCACCCCAAAATTTTATCCCATTTATCTCTTTTTCATTACTTATGAAAATATCATCAGACCAAGTTAATTTTCTTTTTTTTTTTGATAATTATTTTTTATTGGAGTTTAGTTGCTTTACAATGTTGTGTCAGTGTCTGCTGTACAGCAAAGTGAATCAGCTATACATATACACATATCCCCTCTTTCCTGGATTTCCTTCCCATTTAGGTCACCACAGAGCATGGAGTAGAGTTCCCTGAGCTATACAGTAGGTTCTCATTAGTCATCTATTTTGTACGTAGTATCAATACTGTACGTATGTCAATCCCAATCTCCCAATTCATCCCACCGCCCCCTTTCTCCCCTTGGTGTCCATATGGCTGTTCTCTACGTCTGTGTCTCTATTTCTGTTTTGCTAATAAGATCATCTATACCATTTTTCTAGATTCCACATGTATGCGTTAATATATGATATTTGTTTTTCTCTTTCTGGCTTAACTTCACTCTGTATGACAGTCTCTAGGTCCATCCACGTCTCTACAAATAACCCAATTTCGTTCCTTTTTATGGCTGAGGAATATTCCATTGCATATATGTACCACAACTTCTTTATACATTCTTCCATTCGTGGACATTTAGGTTGCTTCCATGTCCTGGCTATTGTAAATAGTGCTACAATGAACACTGGGGTGTATGTGTCTTTTTGAACTATGGCTTTCTCTGGGTATATGCCCAGGAGTGGGACTGCTGGGTCATATGGTAGTTCTATTTTTAGTTTTTTAAGGAACCTCCATACTGTTCTCCATAGTGGCTGTATCAATTTACATTCCCGCCAACAGTGCCAAGTTAATTTTCTTTTTGACACATTTTATAACAGAGAGAACATAACTTTCTTGACTTGCAGTAAACCTAGGTACAATAAAAGTATCATACTTAATGCTGATGACTCTAAAGACATGTTTGTATTAATCAAACCATCAACTTGAACTTGTTTCATTTGTTAAAAATTAATCCTAGATCACGTGATATTTTAAAATTGAGGCTACTTTAAGTTCCATCTAGAAATATTTGATTTGTAAGTCCTTACTTCTAAGTCAAATAAATAGAGCTCATTTACAAATTAATTTTGATAATAGCATCCGGAAATAGAGACATATCATATTTATAACATACACAACAGACATACATAGATCTAGGTAGGCAAAGACAGAGATCTCATAGTTTTCCTGCTTGAGTTGAAAAAGGCCTTTTCCCTCCTTTCTTTTCTTTTTCAGTTTTAAGTTCTACTAATTAAGCCAAGGCTGTAGTGTTGGGCAATGTGAGCTGTGCTTTATAACTTCAAAGTTTCCCTAGAAATACTTTTGGTTCTCTCAGTGGCAGAATTTTGAAAGGATGTTTTCTCAAGTCAGCTTTCTCTACAGTTTGGGAGTGTCAAAAGAGCTCCATCCTGGCCATTTAAGAGTTAAGATAAGTACTTGCAAATATTGGCTTCATTCCAATTGTACACAAAGCCAGCCAAGTTCCAGTGGGTGGCTGTCCATCATGGAGCTGTTTGGTCTTTGAGGCACGATTTCCCATTACTAATTCGGTAGCCTAATTCAGATATGATCTGCACAATTGTCTGAGGGCACTGTTATGGATCGAATGTGTGCTGCTTCTGAGTCTAGCTCCCTAAGGAGTTACCTGCCCTTGGGTTGGTTTGACTCTCTCATGTGTCTAGGTTTTTCCACCTAATAGTTTAAAACAGCCCTGGGTGCTGAGGCTCTAGGTGATCAGCCCATTGTGCACCCCTGGCCAGCAGAATTTACTTATTGGTTGTAGTGGGATCCCCTGTGGGACTGCAGCACTTTACAAGGATTGATCCTCAGACACTTCTGCTAGGTTCTCAGTCACCTGAGAATACCATGTGACCAGAAGGAGCCAATGTCCCTTTTCTTCAGAGCTGAGCAGGCTAAGTCTCCCATTTCACTAGCAAACAAACAGTTTGTTCAGACCATATACACATAATCTTTCTAGTTTAAGACAATTTTTTAAAAAAGGCCAGCTAACCCAAGTCACTCCAAAGTTCCCCTTAGCTCCCTGCCTAGGACCTTCCCCCTAGATCCTTGCCTAGGAAAGGTACTGGTACCCCCTCAGGACTCCAAGTCCCATGAAAAACAGCTTGAGGATACTTCAGGATGTCATTTTAAAAGCAATGATGTTCAGCTATCAGGAGAACTCACCAAAACACCTGAGGAATCCTGAGAAACTGGTGGGGCTCAAAGGGCCCAAGCTGGTACCAAGTGCCGGTTCAGGGTCGACTACAGGTGTCCTCTGCTGGGTGTCTCTCATATCCTGCCGACTACGCCAAGAAAGTGTGAATGAAAATTCAATTAGCAATCAAGTTAAGAAGAAAAGGGGATGCTTCTCTGAGCCACACTGAGGAACATAACATGGCAGACGGATGCTCCAAAAACTCTGAGAACTGTTCTGCCCATTAGAAGTCGAAGGCACAGTCATATACATTTTCGAGACAAAGGATCATACATGAAAATGACATACTGACACAGAAAGACTTTTACAGAAAGTTCACCAAAGATTCACAGTCCCATAGACACGGATGAAGGGAGCAGCAAGTCACAATGACTCCCTACAGAGTTGGGAAGGAACTCTATTCCTTTAAGAAGTTACATCAGAGTGCACACTGCACATTAGGGAGAGAGGGAGGAGGCCCAAAGGGACATAGAGAATTTTATGTTTAAACTTTTGTGCTGCCTTAAAATATGAATTTTATTTCATCAATTTAGCCTATCTTCATTAAATAAATTTGGAAGATTTCTGTCTTTGTTTCTAGCATCTAAAGCAACTCAACAAGGCTTAGGAATTTGTGATTTCTGAAAAGAATTGGATGATTGTATTCATCTCTCCTTGTACTTTCCTCAGTAAATTTGGTTCACAAACCTAGTTGGGGAAAAAACCCACCATTTTCTGATGAAGCTGTGACTCTTCAAGAATGTGCATGCTGGGGAGTGCAGGCAGAGAAGTATACAGGCAAGAACATGGATGCTGACAATCAGACAGACTTGAGAGATTGTCCCAGAGCCACCATTAATTAGTGCACGACTTTCAGCAAGTTACTTAATCTCTTTTAGCGTGTTTCTTCGTTCACAAAATGAGAACATAGCCCCTCTCTTTCATTGTTTCCCCAACGCTTAGCAGAGGGCAAGAGGGCAAATTTCACATTGTTACCTCAGCCAATTAGTGTGCAAACCTGCTGTGATCGTGAGTGACACACACATGTTAATTAACAAATAATGACAATTGATATCAACAAGCAAGAGATAATATATGCTTTAAGAACTGTATGTATTTGAGAGCATTTATTCAATCTTCTTGAAATCATGCTTACAACCATGAAACAGGTTTTCATGGTGAAGATCTGAGAAAGATGCCCTGGTTTCTGTGGCTGGGTGAGAGAAAGGGTAATCACTGTCAGAGTACCCCCAGAGCCTTTTCCTTGACAAGGCCTACTTTCCATGGAAAATATTTTGCTAGAGCCTGATCCTAAGTGGAGGAAGGGTATTCCTTCCCCTCTAGTACCCTCTAGCATTCTTGTCTCACCTAAGGGAAATAGAGCAGTCAATAGAGGTCAAGGCTTCCAGGAAATTATTTGGGAATACTGCATACAGCCAGGGTAAGGATAGAAGGCATGAGGAGAAGGTAATGCCACTGGAGAAACACCTGTGAAGGTTGCAGCCCAAAGACACAGTCCCTCTAAAAGACTGACATTTAATGATGAAGCTATAGAATTGCCTCCCTCCTCCACCCCTTGCCACCACACTGTTGGGGCTGCAGAGAAATAACTGCAGATTTTAGATGCAACCACTGCGAAAACACTGATTCTCTCTGAGCAGGACTGTTTTGGGAAGCCTAACTTCAAGCAGGGGGACCGAAATAAGGACACTACAGGAACTGGAAGCCTCCAGCACTTATATTAGAGCAAGCATAAAACACAATCCAGCCCCGAGCCAGATTAACAGAAATGTTCACTCCAAATGCCTATTTACATCAGGTCCTATTACCCAAAAGAAACTGTCTGGCTTTCAACCAAAAAATTACAAAGCATGCCAAAAATCAAGAGAATTAAGAGACAGAGGTAACAGTAGAACCAAACTCTGATATGACACACATGTTGGAATTGTCAAACAGGGGATTTAAAATAAGTATGGTTAATATATTAAGGGCTCCGATGGAAAAATAGACAACATGCAAAAGCAGATGAGTAATGTAAGCAGAGAGATGGAAATTCTAAGATCGAATTAAGAGGAAATACTAGAAAGTAAAAACACACTAACAGTAATGAGGGGCTCATCAGTAGACTCAGCACAACCAAGGAAAGAATCCATGAGCTTGAAAATGGGTCATATGTCAATAAAACTTTCCAAATGGAATTGCAAAGAGAAGAAAAACAGAAAAAAGAAAAAAGTAACTGAACATACTGCCATGTGAAATTAGAAAAAGTTTGACACATTAATTCGAATACCAAAAAGAGAAAGAAGATAAAGATAACAGAGAAGAAGGAATATTGGAAGCAGTAAGGGCCAAGAAATGCCAAAATAAATGACAGACACCAAACCACAGATTGAAGACTCTCAGTGAACACCGAGCAGTAGGTATACTAAACACACACACACACACACACACACACACACACACACACACACACACACTCCTAGACATGTTACATTCAAACTGTATCAAACTAAGACTAAGCAAAATATTGAAAGAATAAGCTAAAGGATAAAAACACCATACCCATGGAGGAATCTGGATGAGAACAACAGCCAGCTTCTCATCAGAACCCATGCAAAGAAGAGTAGAGTGAATTATTTCAAGTGTTGATTGAAAAGGAAAACCACCTACCCAGAATTCTATTTCCAGCAAACTTATCATTCAAAAGTGAAGAAGAAATAAAGACTTTCTCAGACAAAACAAACAAAAAAACGTTGAGCAAATTAATCTCCAGGAAACCTGCCTTGCAAAAATGTTGAGAGATGTTCTTCAGGCAGAAGGGAAATAATATAGGTCAGAAACTTGGATCTACCTAAAGAAAGGAAGAGAGTCAGTGAAGCAAAATGGAGGTATTAAAAATAAGACCTTTTATGTTTCTTATTCTTGTGTCATCTAAAAGATCACTGTTTTCTAAAACATGATTGTAACAATGTATTGGGGGATTATAGCATATGGGTAAGTGAAATGATGGACAGAATGTTTGGGAGGAATTGGGAATACTCTTGTTACAAGGTACCTGAAATACACATACACATGAAGCCCTATGGTGTTATTTGAAGGTGGGCTTAGATCAGTAAAAGTGCATACTGGAACACTAGGGCAAGCATAAAAACAGCTTAAGAAGCAGTATAAGCAATATGCTAAGAGAGGGGATAATGGAATCATGCAAAAAGCACAATTAAATCCAGAGAAAGCAGAAAAAGAGGGGCCAAAAGGAGACAAAGAAAAAATGGAGTGAACAGAAAATAAAAGTTGCAAATATGGTTGATAGTAACTCAATTATATTAATAATCACTTTAAAGAAAGTGATCTAAGCATACCCATGAAAGACACCAATTTTCAGTGTGGACAAAAGGAAAATCCAACTATATGCTATGTACAAGAACCTCACATTCAACATAAAGGCTCAGCTTGGAAGTAAAGACTTGGAGAAAGGTTTACCATGCTAACACCAACCCAAAGAAAGATGCAGTAGGTGGATAAATTTTAGACAAAGCGCACATCAGAAACAGGAAACTTTCCAGAGGTAAAGAGGGGCGCTACATAATAATTAAGGGGTCAGTTCTCCAAGAGGATGTAACGATCCTAAATATGTCAGCTCCTAACAGCACAGCATCAAAATATATCAGGAAAACCCTGATAGAAGTTCAAGAAGAAATACATAAATCCCCGATTGTAGTGGGAGATTTCAACACCCTTCTCTCAGTAATTGGTAAATCAAGCAGGCAGGCAATCAGAAAAAATACTTGATAACTTGAACAGCGTTCTCCACTGATTCAGTCTACATGACTTGCTTTTGCAATTAAAAAAAATTTTATTCCTGTTTCAAAGTTAAATCCAAGACACATTGACTTCATAGGAAATCCACTGAGAAACGTTTTTCTAGGCTGAACACCTGTTTTGCCCTAGTCTTCCCCAACAGAACATGTACATGTTAATTACTTTCATTTTACAATCACTGCTTTCCCACCACTACGAGTTATACCAAGATCACCTAAACTGTGGTGTTCTGAATGTCATATCCTAATTTCACTAACTGCCAGAGATTTTCTGGGATAAACTGTCACTTGGATTCTTTGGCTACTTTTGAAGATGAAGTCCAAAGAACTCTTAAATGATTCTCCTTTGGGGAGATTCATTTATAGGCGTTAGCAACGAGCACCTGGGGCTGTGCTAATCCCATCTGGCATCACTGGGAGGTAACCTGTAAAACCAAAGAAGAATCATTTGATGCAACAGCCAACTAAGTGACTCAAAACTGAAGGTTAAATTTAAAGAAAAAGCTAATTTAGAGGGAATGAAAGGCAATCCCAAAGGCACTCATTCAATCATTAGGCCTGTGTGTGTGAAAGGCACAATCATCGATCTACTTGACTTTTTTTTTTTTTAATAGGATACTCCACCCAACAACAGCAGAATCCATAGCCTCTCAAACTCACAGGGGATATTCACAAACATAGGCCATATCTGTGGACAGAAAACACACCTTTACCAATATAAAGGAAAAAGAGTCACGCAAAGTATGTTCTCACACCACAATGGCATTAAGCTGGAAATCCATAACAGAAAAATAGATGGATAATCCATGTATGTTTGGAAATTAAACAAAGCACTTCTAATTAACACATGGATGAAATCAGAAGGCGCCAGAGAAACTTAGAGACATTTTGAACTAAATTAAAATGAAAACAAAACTTATCAAAAATATTTTGATGCAGCAATAGCATTGTTAGAGGAGGAAAATGAAACATAGAGCATAAATTCATGTATTGGAGAAGAAGAAACAACTAAAATCAGTAACTTGAGCATTCACCATAGGAAAGCAGGAAAGGAGACCAATTTAGACCTAAAGTAAACAGGAGAAAATAAATAATAAAAATTAGAGCAAAAATCAAGGAAAGTGTAATCTGGAAAACCATAGCAAAAAGTAATGACATCAAAAGTTGGTTCTTTGAAAGGATCAATTAAGAAAGGTAAACCTCTATCTAGCAAAGAGAGAGGAAAAAAAAAAAGAGAGAGAAGACACAACTAACCGATATCTGAATTGAAAGAAGGGATATCACTACTGATCTCATGGGCACTAAAAATATAATAAAGGAATGCCACTAATAACTCTATGCCTGCAAATTTGATACATTAGATGAAATGACCAGACTCCTTGGAAGACACGAACTACCAAAACTCACAGAGAAAAATAGATAACCTGAATAGTTGTATATTTATGCACTGGGCCCAGACTTTTTTCCCTGGCGAATTCTAAACAAACATTTAAAGAAGACATATTACCAATTTGCCACCTTCTCTTCAAGAAAATAGAAGTAGAAGAATGCTTCCTAACTCATTCTTTGAGGTCTGCATTCCTCTACTAGCAAGGCAGGCAAAGACATTGCAAGGAAGGAAAACTACAGACCAGTATCTCTCATGAACATTGACACAAAATTCCTCAGCAACATATTAGCAAATTGAATCCGACAATGTATAAAAAGAATTATCAAAAACCATCAAATGTGAAATCTTTCAGGCATACAAGACCCCTTCAACATTAGAAAATTAATCAGTGCAGTTTGCCACGTCAGCAGGCTAAAGTAGAAACATCATATGATCATATCAACTGATGCAGAGAGCATTTGATATCATTCAACAGCATTCAGGTTAAAAACTCAGTAAACTAGCAAGAGAGGGGAACTTCTTCAACCTGATAAAGAAGATCTATGAAAAACCTACAGGTAACATAATACTTAAGGGTGAGAGACTGGACGCTTTCCCCCTACAATATGTCTGTGGTCATCACTCCTATTCAACACGTAATGGAATCTCACTTTGATTAATAAGAAAAGAAAAAGAAATTAAAGAAATAGAGATAGGAAATATTGTAATAAAAAGATCTTTTTTTGCCAAGGACATGATTAGTTATGTAGAGAACTCCAAAAAATCTACAAAATTACTGTTGAATTAACAAGGGAGTTTAGCAGGCCCACAGGATCCAAGGTCAACATACACAAAAAGATTGCTTACCTATATATGAGCACTGAACAACTAGAATTTGATATTTTTTCAAATTATCTTTTAAAAGAGCAATCTACATACGAAGCACTTAAGTATAAATATAACAAATATGTCCAGGAATTGTTTGTGGAAAACCACAAGGAGTGATGAAAGAAATCAAAGAAGACCTTACTAAAAAGAGTGATATTTCTCTTTTGCATACATGGACTGGAAGGTTCGTAGTTGTTAAGATTTCAATTCTTCCCAGACTTATCTATAGAAACAACAGAATACCAATCAAAATTGCATCAAGCTCTTTGTAGATATAGACATACTGACTCTCAAATTTATATTGAAGACCAAAGACTTTAGAATAGACAAAGCAATTCCGAGAAGAAAAGCAAAGTTACAGGACTCTTATTATCTGATTTCAAGACTTACTATAAAGATATAGCAATCAAGACAGGGTGCTGTTGGCAAAGAAGAGACCCAGAGTTCCGTGCAACAGAATAACAGCCTTAGTCATAGATTGCACAGATATTACTCAATTGAACTTGAGAAAGGCACAAGCACAATTTGATAGAGAAAGAACATTCTTTTCAATGAATGGTGCTGGAACAATTCAAAGACCAAGGTCAAAAAATTTAACCTAAAAAAAAATGTTAACCTATATGTATATACACACACGTATATATATAACCGAATCACTTGGCTGTACACCTGAAACTAACACAATCTTGTAAATCAACCATAGTTCAATTAAAAAAAATTAACCTACACACAGACCTTACACATTTACAAAAACTTAACTCAAAACGGACCAAAGTCCTACATGTAAAATTCAAAATATAAAACGTCTGGAAAAAAACATAGGAGGAAATCAACATGTCTTTGTGTTTTCTGATGAGCTTTTAGACAGAACACCAAAAGCGGAATCCATATCAGAAAAAAAGGATTAGTTGGACTTTATTAAAAATAAAATGTGTGTTCTACAAAAGAGAATGTTAAGAAATGAAAGACAAACCAGAGACTGGAAGAAAATTTTTGCAAAACACATGTCTGATAATAGGATTGTATCTAAATATACGAAGAACTGATACAACTCAACAATTAATAGATAACTCAATTATAAATGGGCAAAAGGTCTGAACAGACACCTCACCAATTAAGATATACTAATGGCAAATGAGCATACGACAGGATGCTCAATATAATTTGGCACTTGGGAATTGCAAATTAAAATCATAATGAGATAACACTACACATTATTAGAATGGCTAATATCTGAAAAGCTGACAAAACCAACTGCTGGGGCGCATGCAGAGCAACACCAACAGCCATTCATTTAAGGCTGGAATTCTAAGTCGCACACAGACTTCAGAAGACAGTCTGACAGGTTCTTACCAACTTTACAGAGTTTTACAGTAATATGGTACAGTAATTGTGATATTAAGTATTTGCCTAACGGATTAAAAAACTTATACCCTGTCAAATAAAATACAAATTCAGAATTGGTAAGGAGAAACTTTATTCCAAAGATTATTTTAAGGTAAATGGTGGGGAGAAGGGACTATGTAACAGGGAGAACACTGAGACCACAGGATCAGCAAGCATCTCAAGAGTTAGGCAAAAAAGGTACTTTCTTTTATATGGAGGATACAAAGAACCAGTGTCCGGGAATGGAATGAAGGGGTGGTGTGAACCGATAATGAATCAAAGAGCGTTTCATCCCTCAGGAGGGGTTGTGTGCTGGCTCAGGCTGAGGGTGGGTCAAAGTGCAGAAGCCTAGAGGAAGGACGGAACCTTAAGCACAGTCTGATTAACAAGTACTTTGGTCCTGTTGTCACTTGGACATAAGAAGTACAGCTAATTATTTGTGAGTTGAGGAATGGAAACTTGGAGAGACCCTGTCTGTTGCTATCACAGGTACACGATGTGGGGGTGGGCAGTGAATGTTATCTGAGTCATATGGGGCAGGAAGGCTCCTTGTAGTAAGCAGTTTCCTGGAACACAAAGTCTGGACAGATCTCTTAACTTTCACTGTTTTCCAGAATCACAGTGCTTGGGTAAATTCCAACATTGTCAGTCCACACAAAATCCTGCACACTAATGTTTATAGCACCTTTATTCACAATTGCAAAAATGGGGAGCAACAAAGATGTGCATCAATAGCTGAATGAATAAACGATCTTGGTACATCCGTACGGTGGAACATTATTTGGCAAAGAAAGGGATGGCTTTTCAAGCCACAGACAGAAATGGATAAATCTTACATTCATACTGCAAAGTGAAAGTATCCAGACAAAAATGGCTGTATACTGTGTGATCCAATTATCAGATACTGTGCAAAAGGATAAAAACAAAAATGAGTAAACCAATCACAGTGCCTTCCAGGAGTTTGGGAATAGGGACTTGAATAGGACTTGAAAAACACAGGTAATATTTTAAGGCTTTGAAACTATTATGTGTGCCTTATGGACTGAATGTTTGTGTCCTCCCACCATTCATATGTTGAATTCTAACCCTCCAGTGTGATGGTATTTGGAGGTGGGGCCCTTGGGAGTCAATTAGTTTCAGATGAATATGTGGCTCTCATGATGGGATTAGTGTCCTTATAAGAACAGGAGTCCAGACCTCTCTCTCACTCTGTCAAGTGAACATTATAGCTAGGAGGATGCTGCCTTCACGCCGGAAAGAGGGTATTCATCAAGAACTCCACCACAGTGGCACCCTGATATTTGCTTTCCCAGCCTCCAGAATGGTTAGAAATAAATGTCTGTTGTTTAAGCCGTCCAGTCTATGGTATTTTGTTATAGCTGCCTGAGCAGACTAAGACTGTGTGATATTTTAATGGTGGTTACATGACTCTATGCATTTGTCCAAATCCATGGAGACTTACAGCTTACAGAGTAAAGCTTAAGTATCCAAAATTTGAGATCATCATCAAGGTCGGGAATATCAGGATGGAATGCAGAACGTGACAAAAGAAACTAACCATATTTCGAATGTATGAAAAAATTCACTGAAGGTTGTGAGGGAAACAGTGTTGAACAAGTAACCTTGGAAATGAAAGAAACACCACGTTAAAATGATAAAATGACAAGCTACGTACTCAGAGAAAATATTTTCAAACCCCATATCTTACAAAGAATTAGTAGTGGAATATACAAAAACTCTCTAAACTCAACAATAAAAATAACATGGAAAAGAATAAAATACTTAGAAATAAACTTAACCAAGGAGGTGAAAGTTTTATACACTGAAACCTACAAAAGAAAATGCTGAAAGGAGTTTAAAAAGACATAAATAAATGGAAAGAGATACCATGTTCATGGATTTGAAGACTTAATCATGTTAAGGTGTCAATAGTGCCCAAAGCATTCTATAAATATAACAAATACCTGTCAAAACCCCAGTGACATTTTTTTTTTTGCAGATATAGTCAAATACATTGTAAGAATCGTATGGACTTTCAAGGACTCCCAAATACCCAGAACGGTCCTGAAAAAGATGAGCAAATTTGGAGGATTCACACTTCCTGATTTCAAAATTTACTACGAAGGTACAGTCATCAAAACAGTGTGGTTCTGGCCTAAAGACAGAAATATAGACTAATGGAATAGAAAAAAGATTCAGAAATAAGCCCTTATGTATATAGTCAATTGATGTTTTTGAACAAGGGTGCCAAGGATATTCAACGGGGAAAGGACAATCCCTTCAACAAATGCTTTTGTTGAAACTGGAAATCCACATGCAAAGGAATGAAGGTAAGCCATGTTGTGTATGCATACACTGGATTACTATTTAGCCTTAAAAAAGAAGGCGATTCTGCAATATGTGACATGCCTGAACCTTGAGGGCATTATGCTGGATGAAATAAGCCAGAGCAAAAAGGACAAGCACCGCATGATTCCACTTTTATGAGGTATCTAAAATAGTCACATTCATAGAGTCGAATTGGAATGATGGTTACCAGAGGCTGGGGAAGGGGGAAATAGGAAGTTATCAATCAACAAGAATAAAATTTCAGTTATGTAAAGATCTGCTATACAACATTCTACCTGAGCCAACAGTAAAGTACACTTACAATTGGTCAAGAAGATAGAGCTCACATTATGCGTTCTTAGGATAAAAGTTTCTTTAAAAGGGTTGCACTTCACAAAACAGTCTCACTTGTATTGACAGTAAATGATGACTAAGCATTTGTTCCGTACCTAGTATGTTCTAGGCACTGTGAATTTCATAACCTTCAAAATGTGCTCCCCTCAAGGAGCTCAGAAAAATGGAAGAGATGGTTGAATAAATCGATTATTCCAACAGAACATGGAAAGCACTGCTGTGGAGCATGTAACCCTGCCAGCCCATCAGGACACTCGAGAAGGCTTCCTGAGCAGATGGCATCTGAACTGTCTGGAAAGAGAAATAAAAGTGAGAGCAGTGAAGATCATTTCAGGTGTAGGGAAGAATTGCTTAACCCACAAAACCTGGGTTCTGATTGGAACCTATTCCATGTCAAAGAGGTTTTTCCATTATGGATTTTCTGATGTCAAACAAGATGAGATTTCCAGCTGAAGACCTTTTCACACTCTGCATTCACAGGGGTTTCCTCCACTGATGATGGCGAAGAAGAGGAGATCTCCTCACAAAGCCTTTACCACACGTGTTGCACTCGTAGGGTCCTTTCCCATTATGCATATGCTAATGGTCATTAAGAGCAGAACTCTACCTGACATTTTTTTCCGCATGGGTTACACAAATACGTTTTCTCACCACTATGAATTCTCTGATGTCCAGAAAAGGATGAACTCCAACCAAAAGCTTTTCCACATTTATTACAGTCAGGTGTTATTTCTCCACTTTTCTGATGCTAAATAAGATGCGAGCTCCTAATAAATACTTTTCCACCTCCATTGCACTTATAAGGCTTTCCCCGACTACAGATTTTCTGATGCCCTATAAGAGATGCCTTCTGACTGAAAGCTTTCCCACAGTCATTACATTTATGAGGTGTTTCCCTAGTATGAATGCTGTGATGCCTAGTAAGATGTGAACGTCTGCTGAAAGTTCGACCACATTCATTGCATTCTTAAGGTTTCTGTATATTCAGACCTCTTATGCATCTTAGATACTCTGAATTGGGCTCAAACTTGGATGATGTGAACCATAATCTGGGACTTGATCACACATAGGATCTTCCTCTGATGATACCAGTTTGCCCTCACATCAGAGCTCCTTTGTGGGGATTAGTGCATAGGCAATCACTACAATCTCTACAAGGGATGTGTCTTTGTCTTTCCCATGCTGAGTTTCCCAGGGATGTCTCTGAACTGCCTTCATCAAGGCTGGGTGCTGAAAAAGGGCTTGTGGGATTCCTTTCAGCAAAATCCAGTTTGCTTTAATCTGTTCAAGTACTTTGTGATTAAAAAGAGATTCTATAGTGTCCATTGGAGGGTTGTCAACTGAAATGATAAAAATAAAATTCAAAATATCAACTGTTTCCTATACTGAGAACAGATCAACAGCTGGTCTGAAATCATGGGAAAGGGTTTGCCTAATTTAAAGAAATGCCCATTTGCCATCATGGTAAAGGACCAGATAAGCAAGCTAAAATACAGGATTCTGCCCCTGCCACCACCCTACACACACACACACACACAAACACACACACACACACACACACACACACATTGTATGTTATTTTAAAATTTCCCATATACTATCATATGTTGTAAAGTGTGCAGGGAAGAAAGATTCCATTTCCTAAATCAGGAAACAGAGACTAAAAGAGGATAAATGTCATATACTCACAATGACTGGCAGTGACAATTTTTGGAGTAGATTCCATATCTGATAACTGTTATTTTTTTTCACAACAGACCAAATTTGCATTCAAGTTTGAAAAAGAAAATTTCCTCCTATACCTATAAAACTTGGAAAATTGCAATAGAAATGTGAAACTTGTGAGGGAATTTTAAAGAGAGAGAGAGGGGCAATAAAGCAAGAGTATTTGCTTTTTGCAATGTAGCAAGCATAAGGAAGCAAAGCTGGATCTTACCCAGTCTTGTGAGTGCATTCAAGTCTGTTAGAGAAGATGGAGTTGGGACTGTGGATAAAGGAAGTGATGGAGCCTGGGCAGAGTGTCCTGTACAGTTTAGACAATAGAATTATCCTGGGTAGACTTATAGCCTTACAGTTTTGGTTTAGAAGGAAGGTTTAGACCAAAATCTCACTGCGCACCATGTGCTCCCTCTTAGATATCCCAAACTGTTAATTTAAGGTAGCCCAAAACATTTTCCATCTTGTGCATCTAAGTTACTGAGTCTCCAGAGTTAGACTGAGCTAGGAGGAAGGAGGAAATCATAATTAGCATTATGAGCATGTACCAGTCTGGGTCACACCAGAAAACAGATGACACCCAAATTGAGTAATTTGAGGAGAGTTTAATAGAGGAACTCATGACAAAGGTGGGCCAGGGGTATAGGGAAAGCAAAAAGGACAATCACATCCCCTGGCTAGTAACTGAAGGATCATTTGGTAATTCTGCTCCTGAAAGGATGGGGCAAAAGAGCTTTACTATATCTCCCAAGATCAAGAGGGCTGTGTGTAGAGGGCTGTATGTACAGAAGCTGAGAGCTTCATGTGAGGGATGTAGCCAGCCAGTGATGGGCCTGCAGAGAGGTGTAAATATCACACCACTCTCCGACCCTTTGATCTCCTGCCAGGGTTGCCCACTGAAAGAGCTCCATCACAAGCCAAAGGGCAAAGCCCCCTCCTGGGGCACAGAGCAGGGTGCAAAAGTGTGGGGAATGGATCTGGAGCGGCAAATGAAAGACATACAGCAGAGGATGTTTAGGTCGTTTGGATACATTTACCTAGTTTTGTCTGAGTAGGGATTGAACTATATGACCCAGTGATTCAAGCTTTTTAACCACCTCCAAAAGTGGTCAATAATCTGCGTCTGTGAAACTTTGATAACATTTGAAACAAGAGTCTCAGAGCAAGGCTTAAATACAAACAGTTAAGTTAAGGAGAAAGGAAGTAGGAAGGGGAAAAAACATTCCATTTATTACAGTGAAACAATACAAAATATTCAGACATCAATTTAACAAGAAAAGCAGAACGAGAGGAAGAAAACTATAAAATCTGATTGAAAGACAGAAGACAAAATCCAAGGTATTAAAAAGATAAACCATGTTCTTTGATGAGAAGATTTAATTAATATCACAAAGAATCAAGTCTCCCAAAATTAAAATATAACATTCAATAGTAACTAGAATACATGGGATCTATTATGTGGGAATTTTATAAAATAATCAAAAGTTTATTTGTAAAAGTAAATGACCAAGAATAAGCAGGGACACTATGAACAAGAAGAATAGTGAGAGGACTTGCCTTAGTGGATACCATTATATTATAATGCTAATATAATTATATATATATATATATATAATTTAAAATAAAGTTGGTACTTGAATTCATGGTATAACTAGTAATAAACCTGAATTGCCATCTTATAGCATGTACCATACAGTACATCACAGAATCCAGATGAGCTAAAGTATTAAATACAGAAAATGAACAAAATAAATGTTGCAAGAAGAACTAGGAAGCTATATGCACAACATAGGAGCCAGAGAAATCTACACTGGAAACTCTGAAGGTAAAAATAAATAAATAAATAAAACTGACACATGCAATTTTAAACTTTTGAATGACAGTCAACATCATTAATATAAAAACAAATCAGGAAATATAATTGAATAAAGATCACAAAGGTTGAATATCCAAACTATATAGAAAGTACTCTTACAGTTTGACTAGAAAAAAGGCAAGAAACCTAAATTTTTTTAAATTGGGAAAAGAATAAGAATCAGGAATTCACAGAGTCGCAAATCTAAATGACCAATAAATCAGTAAATTTGGGGGGGGAGGGAGCTAGAATTCTGTAGTAGTCAGATAAATGCAAATTAAAGAAATGATGAGATTACTAGTTTATATACATGAGATTGGCAAGCACTACGAGTTATAATTTCAGTTATTGGCAAGGATGTGAGGAAACATTTATTCATTTACATTAGTGGTAAAACCATGGAGCATTAAGACTTTTGGGACTTAAGAAGGCAAAGTATGTGAAATTATGTATTAAAATAGCGCACACACACACACACACACACACACACACCTTGAATCAGTAATCTAACTCCTGGGTATCTATTCCATAGAAATAGAAGCATAAATATACAAAGTCATATGTGCAAATATATTATTTAGTACTGGAAATGAAATTAAAGCTAATCAAAACAAGAAGGGCTGAATAAAGTATAGTTTGTCTATACCACAAATATTATATAACCATTAAGAAATGAGTTAGAACTATACAAGTTGACATGGAGACATTCGCACAAGGTTATCATTACATGTAACATATAAGATCCAGAAAAGTGTGATTAATATGATACCATTTTGTTAGCAATGACAGAAAACTGTGTATATGTTTATATACACATGTATGTGTATATCCATCTGTAAAGGACTATAAGAATTTTGAAAAACATGAAACAATACATGGTAGATTGTTAAAATGGGTTATTGAGGCAGCTGTTTTTAGAAAGGAAGAAGGAGAGAAATTCAAGCAAAAAGGTAAGGGAATGATAGAGGACTGAACTAAAACGGGGGGCATGTATATATAATGAAATTTATGTTGTTATATGTGTTTAAATTATAAATAATTAAAAAAACAGATGATGATAGGATGATTTCAAAATGAAGTGTTCAGCAACCTTGAAAATTAAAAATATGATAAATGCCCAGTAATGGAATTGCTGATCATATGGTAGTTCTATTTTTAAATATTTGAGGAATCTCCATACTGTTTTCCATACTGGCTGCACCAATTTACATTCCCACCAACAGTGCACAGGGGTTCCCTTTTCTCTACATCCTTACCAACACTTGTTATTTCTCCTCTTTTTAATAATAGCCATTCTAACAGGTGTGAGATGATATCTGACTGGGGTTTTGATTTCCGTTTCCCTGATGATTAGTGATGTTGAGCATCTTTTCATGTGCCTGTTGGCCATCTGTATGTCTCCTTTGGAAAAATGATTGAGGTCCTCTGCCCATTTTTTAATAAGATTGTTTATTTGCTATTGAGTCATATGAATTCTTTATATTTTTTGAATATTGATCCTTTATCAGATGTATGATTTGCAAATATTTTCTCCCATTCAGTAGGTTGCCTTTTCATTTTGTTGATGTTTTCTTTTGCTGTGCAAATCTTTAAGGTTTAACATAGTCCCACTTGTTTTATTTTGTTTTTATTGTCTTTGCTTATGGTGTCAGATCCAAAAAATCATCACCAAGACCAATGTCAAGGATCTTACCATGGTGTTTCCCTCTAGGAGTTTTATGTTTCCAGGTCTGACATTCAAGTATTTAATCCCTTTTTGAGTTAAATTTTGGGTATGGTGTAAGGTAGTGTTCTACTTTCATTCTTTTGCATGTGTCTGTACAGTTTTTCTGACACCATTTCTTGAAGAGACTATCCTTTCCCCACTATATATTCTTCCCTCATTTGTCATAAATTAATTGGTCAATATATTCGTGAGTTTACTTCTGGGCTCTCTATTCTGTTCCATTGATCAATGTGTCTGCTTTTATGCCAGTACCACACTATTTTGATTACTATAGTTTTGTAATATAGCTTGAAACCAGGGCGTGTGATACCTCCAGCTTTGTTCTCCTTTCTCAAGATTGCTTTGACTAGTTGGGGTGTTTATCTGAAGAAAACGAAAATGCTAATTTGAAAATATATATGCACCCCCGATGTTCACTGAAGCATTATTTACAATAGCCAAAATATGGAAACAACATGAGTGTCTGTTGGTGGATGAATGAAAAAAGAAGACGTGAGACATATATTGGAATACTACTCAGCCATAAAAAAGAATGAAATCTTGCCATGTGTGGCAACATGGATGGACCTTGAGGGCATTTGCTAAGTGCAACAAGTCAAACAGAGAAAGACACATACATATGGCTTCACTTATCTGTGGAAACTAAGAAAACAAAACAAGCATAAAAACAAATCAAAACAAAACAGAACCAAACCCACAGATACAGACAACAGATTGATGGTTGCCAGAGGGGAGGGGCGTCAGGGTGGGCAAAATGGGTGAAGGGGGTCAAAAGGTACAAACTTCCAGTTATAAAATAAATAAGTCTTGGGGATATAATGTACACCATGGTGACTTTAGTTAATAATACTGTATTCCGTATTTGAAAGTTGCTAAGAGAACAAATCTTAAAAGTTTGCATCACAAGAAAAAACATTTTTGCAACTACGTATGGTGACAGAAGGTAACAAGATTTATTGTGGTGAATGAGAGCTCCTGTTGCTCCACATCCCTACCAGAATTTGTGTTTTTATTTTCTAATTTTTTTTCTGAATTTTAGCTACTGTAATAGATGTGTAGGGGTACCATAGGTAGAGATGTAGAGCAACAGGAGCTCTCATTCGTTGCTGGAGGGAGTGTAAAATGGTGCAGCCACTTTGGAAGACATTTTGACAGTTCCCTACCAAGTTAAACACAGTTTTACCGTATGATCTAGAAATCACACTTTTATACTTTTAGGCAAAAACCCTGCATACAACTGTGCAGCTTTATTTATAGTTGCCCAAACTGGTAAGCAATCAAGATGCCTTTCAATAGGTGAAGGGATAAACAAACAGGGGTACATCCATACCATGGATCATTAGTCAGTGATAAAAAGAAATGAGCTATCAAGCCATGAAAAGACATGAAGGGACCATTAATGCATTTTGGTATGTGAAAGAAGCTAGCCTAAAAAGGCTACAACTGCATGATTTCAACTATATGATATTCTGAAAAGGCAAAACTATCAGTGGATAACAGCTTTTCAGCACAGTGGTGGTGGTGGCTGAGGGATGCATAGGTAAAGCGCAGGAGTTTTTAGGATAATGGGACTATTCTGTTTGATACCGTCATGATGGATGGATGACTTTATGCATTTTCAAGCCCATCAAACTGTACAACACAAAGATCAAACATCAATGCAAACCGTGGACTTTAGCTAATAGTAATGTGTTAATAGTGGTGTATTACTTGTAATGAATGTATCACATTAAGGCAAGATGTTAATAATAAGGGAAACTGGGGGAGGCGCTATGAGAACTCTCTGTGCTATCTGCTCAGTATTTCTGTCGATCTGAAAGAATTCGAAGAAATAACATCTTAATAACGTGTTTTTCAAAAAAATAACATGTTTATTTTAAAAATTACTGAGTTGTCTGTCACGCTGACGTGGCACTCACTTCCATCGCAGAGTAGGCTTGCATCTCATGCCCCACAGGGAAGTAAGTCCAAACACAAAAGGTCTTTGAATAAGACAGAAAATGGAGGATGATTGGAAAATTGCAACTAATAAGTTCCCAGAAATTCCTCCCGTTTGGCAGCAACTTTGAAGTATCAGCCCCCAAATTCCTACTTAGCCTGGCATATGACCTGGCCTGGAGGAGCTTTCCCAGCCATAGAACTAGTTAACTTTTCAGATATCCTCCCGGCCCAGACACCTCACACCCCCATGCCTCACTCTCTTGTCACAGGCCACAGCTCACGCTGTTGCTGTGACGTGGAATGCCCTTCCTCACCCATCTCCACTTGCTGAAACCCTAACCTCCTAAGACCAAGATAAAATACCATATTCCCTAAGGCCTCAAATTATTTATTGACACAGCACCTGCCATATTCCTCTGCACTTCCTTGACATTCCAAGCCTTGTTGATGGCATTTGACACATCAGTTGGTGCTCCACACATAACCTATGTTTCTCTCTCTCTCCTTCCATTCATTCATCCATCCTCCTTTTATCCCCAGGGAGGAAACAGAAACCTCAGTAGATGAAATGGATACCGGTCAGAAAATATCTGAAAACTTGGATGTTCCATGTAGGATTCTCACCACATGCAATTGAGAAAGAAATTAAAATGAGAAATATAGAAAGCAAGAAGTTTTAAGGTGGTTCAGAAGAATACAAGAGAAAAAATGGAGATGAAATATTTATGATATAAGCAGTATTTCCAGAACTGAAGAAATACTTCAGCCTTTATATAAAAGGAGCCCACCAGGTAGGCAGCAGACTTCATAAAAAAGGATCCACACCAGAGAAAAGTGAACCCTCTTGCACTGTTGGTGGGAATGTAAATTGATAGAGCCACTATGGAGAACAGTGTGGAGGTCCTTAAAAACTACAAATAGAGCTACCATATGACCCAGCAATCCCACTACTGGGCATATACCCTGAGAAAACCGTAATTCAAAAAGAGTCATGTACCACAAGGTTCATTGCAGCACTATTTACAATAGCCAGGACATGGAAGCAACCTAAGTGTCCATCGACAGATGTATGGATAAAGAATATGTGGCACATATATGCAATGGAACGTTACTCAGCCATAAAAAGAAACGAAATTATTTGTAGTGAGGTGTATGGACCTAGAGTCTGTCATACAGAATGAAGTAAGTCAGAAAGAGAAAAACAAATACCGTATGCATATATATGGAATCTTAAAAAAATGGTTTTTAAGAAGCTATGGGCTGGACAGGAATAAAGATGCAGATGTAGAGAATGGACTTGAGGACCTGGGGAGGGGGAAGGTTAAGCTGGGGCAAAGTGAGAGAGTGTATTTACATATGTATATGTATTTACATATACTGCCAAATGTCAAATAGATAGCTGGTGGGAAGCAGCCGCATAGCACAGGGAGATCAGCTCGTTGCTTTGTGACCATCTAGAGGGGTGGGATAGGGATGGTGGGAGGGAAACGCAAGAGGAAGGGTATATGGGATTATATGTATATGTATTGCTGATTCACTTTGTTATACAGCAGAAACTAACACACCATTGTAAAGCTATTATACTCCAATAAAGATGTTTAACAAAACAAAACAATACAAAACAAAAGGATCCACACCAAAACATACTTTAATGAATATAGTATTTATAGCTTCTTCACTCCCTTGGCCAAGTGCTTTGTTCTTATTCATCCTGAATTTCCCTTAAATATGGAACCCATGCCATCTCTCCTTATTCTTACAAGCAGAATAACTTAGGTTTAGAAATGGGAAGTCCTGATCTAGGAGAGGGAAAATACGTGGTTGGTTAGGCTGGGAACAAAGTACTGCCAGAGATCAGTCCCGGCAAATGGGTGAGCAGAAACAACATGGGAAGAAGAGGAAATATTCAAAGAGAAAGACCAAAGGAAAGACAAATATACCATGTGAGAATGTTTAGGTGCCTACTGTATCCCCAGGCAAGGAGCTTATTATAATAATAGTGGAACTACAAAACAGTAAGCAAGAATAATCGAGGCTTATAAGTGCTACAAGAGCCAGAGGCAAGATACAGAGTGACAAAAAGGAGAACAAAGTGGTTCTCGAGCACTAGCCCTTGAATTGGCTGCATTTAGGAACCATGTGGAGCTTCTAAATACAGTTTTCTGGGCCCATCAGTAGAAATTCTTTTTCATAGTCCAGAGTGGGGACTGGGAATCTTTATTTTTGGATGTTTGCAGTAAATATGGGGCACAGCCAATTTGGGATCCAGTAGCAGTCATGAAGCAAGTAATCTGGGGGCAATAGTGGGTAGGGAAGTACTGGTTGTAAAAAGGCTTCAGAGAGAAGAGGACCCTCCAGTTGTTTACTGAAAGATGAGCAGATGTTTGCACACAGGATAAAGTGGAGAGAAGAATGTGACCAAAGGCTTGGAGACCATGACAGGTGGAAGTCTTTACAGGGCTTTGAAAGTTAAGCTAAAGACAGTGGACTTTGCCTGGTTAAAAAAAATGTGATCGATGAAGGGCTGTAAGTGGAAGATTAATATGGAGAGATTTACACTTTGGAAAAAGAAAACATGGGTAGCAGTATAAAGGACAGAATGGACAGGCCTAGACTAGAGGGAGGGAGATCAGTCAGGAGAGTGTAAACAAAAATCATAACCAAGAAACAGTTCAGGAAAGAGAAAATTGAATGTTGAATATGTTAGAGAGTTAAATAGAACTATACCTTTTTAACATCAGAAAATCCTGTTTCTACAATTGTGATTAAGCAATTAAAATATCAATTCGTGGGCTTCCCTGGTGGCACAGTGCTTGAGAGTCTGCCTGCCAATGCAGGGGACACGGGTTCGTGCCCCGGTCCGGGAGGATCCCACATGCCACAGAGCGACCGGGCCTGTGAGCCATGGCCGCTGAGCCTGTGCGTCGGGAGCCTGTGCTCTGCAACGGGAGAGGCCACAACAGTGAGAGGCCTGCGTACCACACAAAAATATAAATAAATAAAAATAAATTCCCTGTTATTAATGGGTTTCATTTGGTCAGGGGAAGGGCACTTCTGTATCAATCTGATGAATGAACATAAAATTTTTTTCCATTAAGAAATATCTTAGTTTATTTCTTTAAAGAATATTTTGTAGATTTCAGTGTACACTCTTGTACTTCTTTTGTCAGCTTTATTCCTAAGTAGCTTATTATTTTGATGCTATTATAAACGAGGTTGCTTTCTTCATTTCATTTTCAACTGTTCATTGCTAGTGTACAGAAAAACATTTTTTTTTGCATATTGATATTGTATGCTGCCATGATGCTGAACACATTTTAATTAACTCTGATATGTTTTATTGGATTGCTTACGCTTTTCATATATATCATATCATGTGCAAATATACTTTTACTTTTTCCTTTCTAACGTGTACACTTTCATTTATTTTACGTATTCCTTATATTTTTAACATCTTTATTGGAGTATAATTGCTTTACAATGGTGTCTTAGTAGTTTCTGCTTTATAACAAAATAAATCAGTTATACATATACATATGTTCCCATATTTCTTCCCTTTTGAGTCTCCCTCCCACCCACCCTCCCTATCCCACCCTGTCAAGTGGTCACAAAGCACAGAGCTGATTTCCCTGTGCTATGCAGCTGCTTCCCACTAGCTACCTATTTTACATTTGGTAGTGTATATATGTCCATGCCACTCTCTCACTTTATCAGAGCTTACCTTTCCCCCTCCCCATATCCTCAAGTCCATTACTCCCATCTTGCCCCTAGGTACTTCATGACATTTTTTTTTTTTTTAGATTCCGTATATATGTGTTAGCATACAGTATTTGTTTTTCTCATTCTGACTTCACTCTGTGTAACAGAATCTAGGCCCATCCACCTCACTACAAATAACTGAATTTCATTTCTTTTTATGGCTGAGAAATATTCCATTGTATATATGTGCCACATCTTTATCCATTCATCTGTTGATGGACACATAGGCTGCTTCCATGTCCTGGCTATTGTAAATAGAGTGGCAATGAACATTTTGGTACATGACTCTTTTTGGATTATGGTTTTCTCAGGGTGTATGCCTAGTGGTGGGATTGCTGGGTTGTATGGTAGTTCTATTTTTAGTTTTTTAAGGAATCTCCATACTGTTCTCCATAGTGGCTGTATCAATTTACATTCCCACCAGCAGTGCAAGAGTGTTCCCTTTCCTCCACACCCTCTCCAGCATTTATTGTTTCTAGATTTTTTGATGATGGCCATTCTGACTGGTGTGAGATGATATCTCATTGTAGTTTTTATTTGCATTTCTCTAATAATTAATGATGTTGAGCATTCTTTCATGTGTTTGTTGGCATTCTGTATATCTTATTTGGAGAAATGTCTATTTAGGTCTTCTGACCAGTTTTGGATTGGGTTCTTTGTTTTTTTGTTATTGAGCTAGATGAGCTGCTTGTAAATTTTGGAGATTAATCCTTTGTCAGTGGCTTCATTTGCAAATATTTTCTCCCATTCTGAGGGTTGTCTTTTCATCTTGTTTATGGTTTCCTTTGCTGTGCAAAAGCTTTTAAGTTTCATTAGGTCCCATTTGTTTATTTTTGTTTTTATTTCCATTTCTCTAGGAGGTGGGTCAAAAAGGATCTTGCTGTGATTTATGTCATAGAGTGTTCTTCCTATGTTTTCTCTAAGTATTTTATAGTATCTGGCCTTACATATAGGCCTTTAATCCATTTTGAGTTTATTTTTGTGTATGGTATTAGGGAGTGTTCTAATTTTATACTTATGCATGTAGCTGTCCAGTTTTCCCAGCACCACTTATTGAAGAGGCTGTCTTTTCTCCACTGCATATTCTTGCCTCCCTTATCAAACATAAGGTGACCATATGTGCGTGGGTTTATCTCTGGGCTTTCTATCCTGTTGCATTCATCTATATTTCTGTTTTTGTGCCAGTACCATACTGTCTTGATTACTGTAGCTTTGCAGTATAGTCTGAAGTCAGGGAGACTGATTCCTCCAGCTCCATTTTTTCTTTCTCAAGAATCCTTTTGCTATTCACGGTGTTTTGTGTTTCCATACCAATTGTGAAATTTTTTGTTCTAGTTCAGTGAAAAATGCCAGTGGTAATTTGATAGGCATTGCATTGAATCTGTAGATTGTTTTGGGTAATAGAGTCATTTTCACAATGTTGATTCTTCCCATCCAAGAACATGGTATATCTCTCCATCTATTTGTATTATCTTTAATTTCTTTAATCAGTGTTTTATAATTTTCTGCATACAGGGATTTTGTCTCCTTAGATAGGGTTATTCCTAGATATTTTATTCTTTTTGTTGCAATGGTAAATGGGAGTGTTGTTTTAATTCACTTTCAGATTTTTTCATCATTAGTGTACAGGAATGCAGGAGATTTCTGTGCATTAATTTTTTTATCCTGCTACTTTACAAAATTCATTGATTAGCTCTAGTAGTTTTCTGGTAGCATCTTTAGGATTCTCTATCTATAATATCAGGTCACCTGCAAAACAGTGACAGCTTTACTTCTTCTTTTCCAGTTTGGATTCCTGTCTTCTTCTTCTCTGATTGCTGTGGCTACAACTTTGAAAACTATGTTGAATAATAGTGGTGAGACTGGGCAACCTTGTCATGTTCCTGATCTTAGTGGAAATGATTTCTGTTTTTCACCATTGAGGATGATGTAGGCTGTGGGTTTGTTACATATGGCTTTTATTATGTTGAGGAAAGTTCCCTCTATGTCTAGTTTCTGGAGGGTTTTTATCACAAATTGGTGTTGAATTTTGTCAAAAGCTTTTTCTGCATCTACTGAGATGATCATATGGTTTTTCTCCTTCAAATTGTTAATATGGTGTATCACATTGATTGATTTGCGTATATTGAAGAATCCTTGCATTCGTGGGATAAACCCCACTTGATCATGGTGTATGATCCTTTTAATGTGCTATTGGATTCTGTTTGCTAGTATTTTGTTGTGGATTTTTGCATCTATGTTCATCAGTGATATTGGCCTGTAGTTTTCTTTCTCTGTGACATCTTGGTCTAGTTTTGGTATCAGGATTATGGTGGCGCCATAGAATGAGTTTGGGAGTGTTCCTCCCTCTGCTGTATTTTGGAAGAGTTTGAGAAGGATAGGTGTTAGCTCTTCTCTAATTGTTTGATAGAATTCACCTGTGAAGCCATCTGATCCTGGGCTTTTGTTGTTGGAAGATTTTAAATCACACTTTCAATTTTAGTGCTTGTGATTGGTCTGTTCATATTTTCTATTTCTTCCTGGATCAGTCTCAGAACGTTGGGCATTTCTAAGAATTTGTCCATTTATTCCAGGAGGTCCATTTTATTGGCATAGAGTTGCTTTCTAGTAATCTCTCATGATCCTTTGTATATTCTGCAGTGTCAGTTGTTACTTCTCCTTTTTCATTTCTAATTCTATTGATTTGAGTCTTCTCCCTCTTTTTCTTGATGAGTCTGGCTAATGGTTTATCAATTTTGTTTATCTTCTCAAAGAACCAGCTTTTAGTTTTTTTGATCTTTGTTATCGTTTCCTTCATTTCTTTTTCATTTATTTCTGATCTGATCTTTATGATTTCTTCTGCTAACTTTGGGGTTTTTCTGTTCTTCTTTCTCTAATTGCTTTCAGTGTAAGATTTGGTTGTTTATTTAATATGTTTGTTGTTTTTTAAAGTAGGATTGTATTGCTATAAACTTCCCTCTTAGAACTGCTTTTGCTGTATCTCATAGGTTTTGGGTCATTGTGTTTTCATTGTTATTTATTTCTAGGTATTTTTAAATTTCCTCTTTGATTTCTTCAGTGATCACTTTGTTATTAAGTAGTGTATTGTTTAGCCTCCGTGTGTTTGTATTTTTTCAGATTTTTTCCTGTAACTGATATCTAGTCTCATAGCGTTGTGGTTGGAAAAGATACTTGATATGATTTCAATTCTCTTAAATTTACCAAGGCTTGATTTGTGACCCAAGATGTGGTTTTTCCTGGAGAATGTTCCATGAGCACTTGAGAAGAAAGTGCATTCTGTTGGTTTCAGATGGAATGTCCTATAAATATCAATTTAGTCCATCTTGTTTAATGTATCATTTAAAGCTTGTGTTTCCTTGTTTTCATTTTGGATGATCTGTCCATTGGTGAAAGTGGGGTGTTAAAGTCCCCTACTATGATTGTGTTACTTTCTATTTCCCCTTTTATGGCTGTTAGCAGTTGCCTTTTTTATTAAGGTGCTCCTATATTGGGTGCATAAATATTACAATTCTTATATCTTCTTCTTGGATTGATCCCTTGATTATTATGTAGTGTCCTTCTTTGTCTCTCGTAATACTCTTTATCTTAAAGAACATTTTGTCTAATATAAGAATTGCTAATCCAGCTTTCTTTTGATTTCCATTTTCATGGAATATCTTTTTCCATCCCCTTACTTTCAGTCTATATGTGTCCCTACGTCTGAAGTGGATATCTTGTTGTATACAGCATACATACAGGTCTTGTCTTTGTGTCCATTCAGCCAGTCTATGTCTTTTGCTTGGATCATTTAATCCATTTACATTTAAGGTAATCATCGATATGTATGTTCCTATTCCCATTTTCTTGATTGTTTTGGGTTTGTTATTGTAGGTCTTTTCCTTCTCTTGTGTTTCCTGCCTAGAGAAGTTCCTATAGCATTTGTTGTAAAGCTGGTTTTGTGGTGCTGAATTCTCTTACCTTTTGCTTGTCTGTAAAGGTTTTAATATCTCCGTCAAATCTGAATGAGATCCTTGTTGGGGAGAGAAATTTTGGTTGTAGGATTTTCTCCTTCATCACTTAAAATATGTCCTGCCTCTCCCTTCTGGCTTGCAGAGATTATGCAGAAATATATGCTTTTTAACTTATGGGGATTCCCCTGTGTGTTATTTGTTCTTTTTTCCTTGATGCTTTTAATATTTGTTCTTTGTATTTAATTTTTGATAGTTTGATTAATATGTCTGTTGGCAATTTTCTCCTTGGATTCATCCTGTATGGGATACTCTGTGCTTCCTGGACTTAACTATTTCCTTCCCCATATTAGGGAAGTTTTCAACTACAATCTCTTCAAATATTTTCTCAGTCCTTTTATTTTTCTCTTCTTCTGGGACCCCCTATAATTCGAATGTTCGTCCGTTTAATGTTGTCCCAGAGGTCTCTGAGACTGTCCTCATTTCTTTTCATTCCTTTTTCTTTATTCTGCTCTGCAGTAGTTATTTCCACTATTTCATCTTCCAGGTCACTTATCCGTTCTTCTGCCTCAGTTATTCTGCTATTGATCCCTTCTAGAGAATTTTAAATTTCATTTATTGTGTTGTTCATACCTATTTGTTTGCTCTTTAGTTCTTCTAGGTCCTTGTTAAACTTTTCTTGTATTTTCTCTATTCTATTTCCAAGATTTTGGATCATCTTTACTATCATTATTCTGAATTCTTTTTCAGGTAGACTGCCTATTTTCTCTTCATTTGTTAGGTCTGCTGGGTTTTTGCCTTGCTCCTTCATCTGCTGTGTGTTTTTATGTCTTCTCATTTCGCTTATCTTACTGTGTTTTGGATCTTCTTTTCGCAGGCTGCAGGTTCGTGGATCCCATTGTTTTTGGTGTCTGTTCTAAGTGGCTAAGGTTGGTTCAGTGGGTTGTGTAGGCTTCCTGGTGGAGGGGACTATTGCCTGTGTTCTGGTGGAAGAGGCTGGATCTTGTCTTTCTGGTGGGCAGGTCCATGTATGGTGGTGTGTTCTGCGGTGTCTGTGGCTTTATTGTGATTTTAGTCAGCTTCTGTGCTAATGGGTGGTGTTGTGTTCCTTTCTTGCTAGTTGTTTGGCATATGGTGTGCAGGATTGTAGCTTGCTGGTCGTGGAATGAAGCTGGATCTTGGTGCTGAGATGGAGATCTCTGGGAGATTTTCACCATTTCATATTATGCAGAGCTGGAAAGTCTCTTGTGGACCAGTGTCCTGAACATGGCTCTCCCACCTCAGTGGCACAGCCTGGATGCCTGGCTGGAGTACCAAGAGCCTTTCATCCACATGGCTTAGAATAAAAGGGAGAAAATAAATAAAGAACGAAACAAAGTAAGAAAGAAAGAAAGAAGGAAGGAAAGAAAGAAAGAAAGAAGGAAGGAAAGAAAGAAAGAAAGAAAGAAAGAAAGAAAGAAAGAAAGGAAAAATTATCAAAGTAAAAAATAATTATTGAGAAAAAATTTTTTAAAAGTTAAAGAAAAAAATCTGGACAGACAGAACCCTAAGACAAATGGTAAAAGCAAAACTATACGGACAAAATCACAGACAGAAGTATACACATACACACTTACAAAATGGGAAAAAGGTAAAAAATATATCTTTGCTCCCAAAGTCCACCTCCTGAATTTGGGATGATTCCTTGTCTATTCAGGTACTCCACAGATGCAGGGTACATCAAGTTGATTGTGGAGATTTAATCCTCTTCTCCTGGGGCTGCTGGGAGAAATTTCCCTTTCTCTTCTTTTTTTGCACAGCTCCCAGGGTTCAGCTTTGTATTTGGACCCGCCTCTGCCTGTAGGTCACCTGAAAGCGTCTGTTCTTCACTCAGACAGGACGGGGTTAAAGGAGCAGCTGATTTGGTGGCCCTGGCTCACTCAGGCCGGTTGGGAGGGAAGGGTACGGTGTGCATGGTGAGCCTGCGGTGGCAGAGGCCAGCATGATATTGCATCAGCCTGAGGCATGTCGGGCGTTCTCCCAGCGATGTTGTCCCTGGATCACGGGACCCTGGCAGTGGTGGGCTGCACAGGCTCCCAGGAGGGGCAGTGTGGATACTAAGCTGTGCTAGCACACAGGCTTCTTGGTGGCTCCAGCTGCAGCCTTAGTGTTTCATACCCATCTCTGGGGTCCGAACTGTTAGCCACGGCTTGCACCAGTCTCTGGAGCTCCCTTAAGCAGCGCTCTTAATACCCTCTCCTCGCACACTAGGAAACAAAGAGGGAAGAAAAAGTCTCTTGCCTCTTCGGCAGCTCCAGACTTTTCCCCAGACTCCCTCCTGGCTAGCCGTGGTGAACTAACCCCTTCAGGCTGTAATTACGCAGTCAACACCAGTCCTCTCCCAGGGATCCAACCGAAGTCCGAGCCTCAGCTCCCAGCCCCCAACCGCCCCGGCTGGTGAGCATACAAGCCTCTCGGGCTGGTGAGTGCTGTTTTGCACTGGTCTTCTGTGCGGGAATCTCTCCGCTTTGCCCTCTGCACCCCTGTTGCTGCGCTCTCCTCCGTGGCTCCAAAGCTTCCCCCCCCCCCCCGCCACACACAGTCTGTGCCCACAAAGGGGCTTCTAGTGTGTGGAAACATTTCCCTCCTTCACAGCTCCCTCCCACTGGTGTAGGTCTCATTCCTATTCTTTTGTCTCTCTTTTTTCTTTTGCCCTACCCAGGTACATGGTTTGTTTATTGCCTTTTTGGAAGTCTGAGGTCTTCTGTCGGCGTTTGGTAGGTGTTCTGTAGGAGCTGCTCCACATGTAGATGTATTTCTGATGTATTTGTGGAGAGAAAGGTTATCTCCACATCTTACTCTTCTGCCACCTTGAAGCTCCTCCCCTTTACCTTGTTTTTCGAGTGTTTTTATCATGAAAGTGTTGGATTATGCCAAATGCATTTTTTGTGTCTAGTGAGATGATCATGTGGTTTTTGTCCTCCATTGTATTTATATGGTATATTACATTAACAGATTTTCAGATGTTAAACCAACCACATATTCTTGAGAAAAACTGGTCATTGTGCATATTAGTGTTTGTGTGCTGCTGAATTCAGTTTGCTAATATTTCGCTGAATATTTGCATTGAAATTCATGAGACATATTGTCCTGTAGTTTTCTTGTGATCACTTTTTCTGGTTTTAATATCAGGGTAAAAATGGTCTCATAGAATGAGAAGAAAGTGTTCCCTCAGCTTCTAACTTTCAGAGAAGTCTGTGAAGAATTAGTATTTATTCTTCTCTAATGTCTCAGGATTTCAGATTTCTTCTTGTGTCCACTTCAGTAGCTTGTGTCTTTCTAGAAATTTGTTAATTTTACAGAGGCTAAATAATTTGTTGGCATCCATTTTTTCATGGGCATCTTATAATCCATTTTACTTCTGTAAGGTTAGTAGAGGTATCCTCTCTTTCATTCTTGAATTTGGTAAGTTGAGTTTTGCTCTCGTTTACTTTTATTCAGTACAGCTAAAGGGTTGTCAATATTGTTATTTTCAGGCTTCCCTGGTGGCGCAGTGGTTGAGAGTCCGCCTGCCAATGCAGGGGTCATGGGTTCGTGCCGCGGTCCAGGAAGATCCCACATGTCGCAGAGTGGCTGGGCCAGTGAGCCATGGCCATGGAGCCTGCACGTCCAGAGCCTGTGCTTCACGGCGGGAGAGGCCACAACAATGAGAGGCCCACATACCACACACAAAAAAAATACTGTTGTTATTTTCATAGAAATCAACATTGGCTGTAAGTGATTTTCTTTAACTTTTTTATTCTCTATTTCACCCATTTTTTTTTTTTTTTTTTTTTTTTTTTTTTTTTTTTTTGCTGTATGCGGGACTCTCACTGTTGTGGCCTCTCCCACTGTGGGGCACAGGCTCCGGACGCACAGGCTCAGCGGCCATGGCTCACGGGCCCAGCAGCTCCGCGGCATGTGGGATCTTCCCGGACCGGGGCACAAACCCGTGTCCCCTGCATCGGCAGGCGGACTCTCAACCACTGCACCACCAGGGAAGCCCTATTTCACCCATTTTTAATCAAATATTTATTTCCTTTCTTCCACTTGATTTAGGATGAGTTAACTCTTGTTTTGCAGTTTCTCAATATGAATTGTTAAGTTACTGACTTAATATACCTTTCTTCATTTTTAGTATAGGAGATTATTGCTGTACCCTTCCCTCTCAGCACTTCATTAGCTGCATCTCAAAGTTTACAGTATTGGAGGAGGTTCAAGATGGTGGAAGAGTAAGATGCAGATATCAACTTCCTCTCCACAAATACATCAGGAATACATCTACATGTGGAGCAGCTCCAACAGAGCACCTACTGTACGCTGGCAGAAGACTGCAGACCTCCCAAAAGGCTAGAAACTCCCCACGTACCTGGCCGTGTGAAGGACAGGCTCCTGGTGCTCAAGCCAAGCATCAGGGCTGTGCCACAGAGGTGGGAGAGCCATGTTCAGGACACTGGCCCACAAGAAACCTCCCAGCTCCACGTAATATCAAACAGCAAAAATCTCCCAGAGATCTCCTTCTCAACACCAAGACCCAGCTCCACTCAATGACCAGCAAGCTACAGTGCAGGACACCCTATGCCAAATAACTAGGAAGACAGGAACAAAACACCATCAATTAGCACAGAGGCTGCCTAAAATCATAATAAGCCACAGACACCACAAAACACACCAACAGATGTGGAACTGCTCAATAGAAAAACAACACCTAGCCTCCTGCACCAGAACATAGGCACTAGTACACTCCCCCAGGAAGCCTACACAACCCACTGAACCAAATTTAGCCAGTGGGAACACTCACCAAAGCAACACAAACTACAACCTGCAGCCTGCAAAATGGAGACCCCAAACAAAGTAAGTTAAGCAAAATGAGAAGACAGAGAAACACACAGCAGATGAAGGAGCAAGGCAAAAACCAACCAGATGAAACAAATGAAGAGGAAATAGGCAGTCTACCTGAAAAAGAATTCAGAATAATGATAGTAAAGATGATCCAAAATCTTGGAAATAGAAGAGAGAAAATACAAGAAACGTTTAACAGGACCAAGAAGAACTAAAGAGCAAACAAACAGAGATGAACAACACAATGAATGAAATTGAAAATGCTCTAGAAGGGATCAATAGCAGAATGACTGAGGCAGAAGAACAGATAAGTGACCTGGAAGATAAAATAGTGGAAATAACTACTGCAGAGCAGAATAAAGGAAAAGAATGAAAAGAACTGAGGACAGTCTCAAAGACCTCTGAGACAACATTAAATGCACCAACATTCGAATTATAGGGGTACCAGAAGAAGAAGAGAAAAAGAAAGGGACTGAGAAAATATTTGAAGAGATTATAGTTGAAAGCTTCCCTAATATGGGAAAAGAAATAGTTAATCAAGTCCAGGGAGCACAGAGCCCCATACAGGATAAATCCAAGGAGAAACAAGCCAAGAGACATATTAATCAAGCTATCAAAAATTAAATACAAAGAACAAATATTAAAAGCAGCAAGGGAAAAACAACAAGTAACACATAAGGAAACCCCCATAAGGTTAAGAGCTTATCTTTCAGCAGAAACTCTGCAAGCCAGAAGGGAGAGGCAGGACATATTTGAAGTGATGAAAGAGAAAATCCTACAACCAAGATTACTCTAACCAGTGAGGATCTCTTTCAGATTTGATGGAGACAATAAAACCTTTACAGACAAGCAAAAGGTAACAGAATTCAACACCACCAAACCAGCTTTACAACAAATGCTATAGGAACTTCTCTAGGCAGGAAGCACAAGAGAAGGAAAAGACCTACAATAATAAACCCCAAATAATTAAGAAAATGGTAATAGGAACATACACATCGATGATTATCTTAAATGTAAATGGATTAAATGCTCCAACCAAAAGACAAAGACTGGATGAATGGACACAAAAACAAGACCTGCATATATGCTGCCTACAAGAGACCCACTTCAGATCTAGTGACACATACAGACTGAAGGTGAGGGAGTGGAAAAAGATATTCCATGCAAATGGAAATCAAAAAAACCTGGAGCTGCAACTCTCATATCAGACATAATAGAATTTAAAACAAAGACTATTACAAAAGACAAAGAAGGACACTATATAATGATCACGGGATTGATCCAAGAACATGTAACAGTTGTAAATATTTATGCACCCAACATAGGAGCACTTCAATACATAAGGCGAATATTAACAGCCACAAAAGGGGAAATCGACAGTAACACAATCATAGTAGGAGACTTTAACACCCCACTTTCACCAATGGACACATCATCCAAAATGAAAATAAATAAGGAAACACAAGCTTTAAATGATACATTAAACAAGATGGACTTAATTGATATTTATAGGACATTCCATCCAAAAACAACAGAATACACATTTTTCTCAAGTGCTCATGGAACCTTATCCACGATAGATCATATCTTGGGTCACAGATCAAGCCTTGGTAAAGTAAAAAAAATTGAAATCGTTTCAAGTATCTTTTCGGTCCACAATGCTGTGAGACTAGATATCAATTATAGGCAAAAATCTGTAAGATATACAAACACATGGAGGCTAAACAACACCCTACTTAATAACCAAGAAATCACTGAAGAAAACACAGAGGAAATTAAAAAACACCTAGAAACAAATGACAATGAAAACACGATGACCCAAAACCTATGGGATGCAGCAAAAGCAGTTCTAAGAGGGAAGTTTATAGCAATACAATCCTACCTTAAGAAGCAAGAAACATTTCAAATAAACAACCTAACCTTGTACCTAAAGCAATTAGAGAAAGAAGAACAAAAAAACCCCAAACACCTAACACCTAACACAGTTAGAGAAAGAAAAACAAAAGAACCCAAATTTAGCAAAAGGAAAGAAATCATTAAGATCAGATCAGAAATAATTGCAATAGAAATGAAGGAAACGATAGCAAAGATCAATAACACTAAAAGCTGGTTCTTTGGGAATATAAAAATAAATTGATATAACATTAGCCAGACTCATCAAGAAGAAAAGGGAGAAGACTCAAATCAATAGCATGAGAAATGATAAAGGAGAAGTAACAACTAACACTGCAGAAATACAGAGGACCATGAGAGATTACTACAAGAAATTCTATGCCAGTAAAATGGACAACCTGGAAGAAATGGACAAATTCTCAGAAATGCATCACCCTCTGTGACTGAACCAGGAAGAAATAGAAAATATGAACAGACCAATCACAAGCACTGAAATTGAAACTGTGATTAAAAATATTCCACCAAACTAAAGCCGAAGACCAGATGGCTTCACAAGTGAACTATATCAAACAATTAGAGAAGAGCTAACACTTATCTTTCTCAAACTCTTCCAAAATATAGCAGAGGGAGGAACACTCCCAAACACATTTTACGAGGCCTCCAACACCCTGATACCAAAACCAGGAAAAGATGTCACATCTTTTCTAGAAAAAAAACTACAGGCCAGTATCACTGATGAACATAGATGCAAAAATCCACAACAAAATACTAGCAAACAGAATCCAACAGCACATTAAAAGGATCATACACCATGGTCAAGTTGGGTCTCTCCCAGAAATTCAAGGATTCTTCAATATGTGCCAATCAATGAATGTGATACACCACATTAACAAATTGAAGGAGAAAAAACATATGATCATCTCAACAGATGCAGAGAAAGCTTTCAACAAATTTCTAACACCCAGTTATGATTAAAACCCTCCAGAACGTAGGCATAGAGGGAACTTTCCTCAACATAATAGAGGTCATGTATGACAAACCCACAGCCGACATCATCCTCAATGGTGAAAAACTGAAACCATTTCCACTAAGATCAGGAACATGACAAGGTTGCCCACTCTCACCACTATTATTCAACATAGTTTTCAAAGTTGTAGGTACAGCAATCAGAGAAGAAAAAGAAATAAAAGGAATCCAAATTGGAAAAGAAGTAAAGCTGTCACTGTTTTCACATGACAGGAGTCTATACATAGAGAATCCTAAAGATGCTACCAGGAAACTACTAGAGCTAATCAATGAACTTCGTAAAGTAGCAGGATAAAAAATTAATGCACACAAATCTCCTACATTCCTATACACTAATTATGAAAAATCTGAAAGTGAAATTAAGAAAACACTCCCATTTACCACTGCAAGAAAAAGAATAAAATATCGAAGAATAAACCTACCTAAGGACACAAAAGACCTGTATACAGAAAATTATAAGACACAGATGAAAGAAATTAAAGATGATACAAATAGATGGAGAGATATACCATGTTCTTGGATTGGAAGAATCAACATTGTGAAAATGACTCTACTACCCAAATCAATCTACAGATGCAATGCAATCCTTATCAAACTACCATTGGCATTTTTCACATATCTAGACCAAAAAATTTCACACTTTGTATGGAAACACAAAAGACTCTGAATAGCCAAAGCAATCTTGAGAAAGAAAAACGGAGCTGGAGGAATCAGGCTCCCGGACGTCAGAGTGTACTATAAAGCTACAGTAATCAAGACAGTATGGTACTGGTACAAAAAGAGAAATATAGATCAATGGAACACGATAGAAAGCCCAGAGATAAACCCACGCACATATGGCCACCTTATCTTTGATAAGGGAGGCAAAAATATACAGTGGAGCAAAGATAGCCTCTTCAAAAACTGGTGCTTGGAAAACTGGAGAGCTACATGTAAAAGAATGAAATGAGAACACTCCCTAGTACCATACATGAGAAGAAACTCAAAATGGATTAAAGAACTAAATGTAAGGCCAAACATCATCAAAATCTTAGAGGAAAACTTAGGCAGAACACTCTATGACATAAATCACAGCAATATCCTTTTTGACCCACCTCCTAGAGAAATGGAAATTATAACAAAAATAAACAAATGGGACCTAATGAAACTTCAAAGCCTTTGCACAGCAAAGGAATCCATAAACAAGACGAAGAGACAACCCTCAGAATGGGAGAAAATATTTGCCAATGAAGTAAGTGACAAAGGATTAATCTCCAAAACATACAAGCAGCTCATGGAGCTCAATATCAAAAAAACAAACAACCCAATCCAAAAATGGGCAGGAGACCTAAATAGACATTTCTCCAAAGAAGATATACAGACTGCCAACAAACACATGAAAGAATGCTCAACATCATTAATCATTAGAGATATGCAAATCAAAACTACAATGAGGTATCATCTCACACCAGTCAGTATGGCCATCATCAAAAAATCTGAAAACAATAAATGCTGGAGACGGTGTGGAGAAAAGGCAACCCTCTTGAACTGTTGGTGGGAATGTAATTTGATACAGCCACTATGGAGAACAGTATGGAGGTTCCTTAAAAAACTACAAATAGAACTACCATATGACTCAGCAATCCCACAACTGGGCATATACCGTAAGAAATCCATAATTCAAAAAGAGTCATGTACGAAAATGTTCATTGTAGCTCTATTTACAATATTCAGGACATGGAAGCAACCTAACTGTCCATCAACAGATGAATGGATAAAGAAGATGTGGAACATATACAGAATGGAATATTACTCAGCCATAAAAAGGAATGAAACTGAGTTATTTTTAGTGAGGTGGATGGACCTAGCGATTGTCATACAGAGTGAAGTAAGTCAGAAAGAGAAAATCAAATACTGTATGCTAACACATATTTGTGGAATCTAAAAAAAAAGAAAAAGAAAAAAGAAGATGGTCAGAAGTACGTAGGGTCAAGATGGGAATAAAGATGCAGACCTCTTAGAGAATGGACTTGAGGATATGGGGAGGAGGACGGGTAAGCTGGGACAAAGGAGAGAGTGGTATGGACATATATACATTACCAAACGTAAAATAGATAGCTAGTGGGAAGCAGCCACATAGCACAATGAGATCAGCTCTGTGCTTTGTGACCACCTAGAGGGGTGGGATATGGAGGGAGGCAGATTGAAGAGGGAAGAGATATGCGTACATATGTATATTTATAACTGATTCACTTTGTTATAAAGCAGAAACTGACCCACCATTTTAAAGCAATTATACTCTAATAAAGATGTTAAAAAAAGTTTATAGTATGTATTGTTTCCATTATCAGAATATTTTCTTCTCTCTCTTTCTCCCCCTCCCTCCCTCCCCCCTTTCAGTGACAACATTTAAGATCTACTGTCAGAAATTTCAAATATTCAATACAGTATTATCAAATGTAGTCATCATGCTATACATCAGATACTCAGAACTTATTCATTTTATACCTGAAATTTTATACCCCTTTTATCAGTCTCTCCCCTTTTTCCATACATTCCATGCCCTGGCCCCCACCATTCTACTCGGTTATTATAAGTACGACTTTATTTTTTACATTACATCTATAAGTAAATCCAGGCAATATTTGTCTTTCTCTGTCTGGCTTGTTTCACTTAGCATAATGTTCTCCTGTTTCATTCATGTTGCTGCTAATGGCAGGATTTCCATCTTTTTAAGGATAAATTTTATCTATATCTACCTATCATACCTATCTATTATCTATCTATCTATCTATCATCTATCTATCTATCTATCTATCTATCTATCTATCTATCTGTCTGTCTGTCTGTCTGTCTATCGCATTTTCTTTATCCATTCATCCCCTGAAAGAGACTAACATTAGCTCCACATCTTGGCTATTATGAATAATGCTGCAATGAACATGAGAGTACAGATATCACTTCAAAATGGTGATTTTGTTTCCTTTGGATGTATAACCAGACGTCAGATTACTGGATAATATGGTAGTTCTATTTCTAATTTCTTGAGGATCTTCCATGCTGTATTCCATAATGTATGTACCACTTTACAGCAACAATGCAGAAGGGTTCCTTTTACTCCACATCTTCACCAGCATTCTTTATCTCTCCTCTTTTTGATAACAGATATCCCATCAGCTGTGAGGTGATCTCAGTGTGGTTTTAACTTGCATTTCCGTGATGATTAATGATGTTGCACATATTTTAATGTATTTTTTGCCATTTGTATATCTCCTTTGACAATATGCCTTTGTACAATTTTTAATTGAGTTACTTCCTTTTTTTTTTGGTTTGCTTTTTGTTTTTGTATGTTTGCTTGTTTTGCTGTTGAGTTGTATGATTTCATTATATATATTGGATATTAATCCTTTATAGATATTTTATATGCAAATATTTTCTCCTGTTCCACAAGTTGCCTTTCATTTGTTGATGGTTTCCTTCTCATTGCAGAAGCGTTTCAATCTGATGTAGTTCAACCCGTTTATTTTTACTTGTGTTGTCTTTGCTTTTGGTGCCAAATTTGAAAAATTATTGACAACACCAATGTCAAGGAGCTTATCCCCTAGGTTTTCTTCCAGAAGTTTCATGGTTTTAGGTTTTGTGCTCGTCTTTAATGCATACTGTGCTGATTTTTCTGTATGGTATTAAATAAGGTTCCATTTTCATTCTTTTGCAAGTAGCTGTCCAGTTTTCCAAACACCATTTATTGAAGAGCCTATCCTTTCCCTGTTGTGTATTCTTGATGCCTTTGTTAAAAATTTATTGACGATATACCTATGGGTTTATCTGGGGGCTCTCTGTTCTGTTTTATCAATCTATGTATCTGTTTTTAATGCCAATGCCATACTGTTTTAATTACAATACCCATGTAATATACTTTAAAATCAGGAGATGTTATGCCTTCAGCTTTCTTCTTTTTGCTCAAGATTACATTAGCTATTTGAGGCTTACTGTGTGTGATTTTTTTTAATTTAGGAGGGTTTTTTTTTGTATTTCTGTTAAAAGTGCTGCTGAAGTTTTGATAAGGGCTTCAGTGACTCTCTAGATCATTTTGGGTAGTGTGGACATTTTAACAATTTTAATTCTTCTGATCCACAAACATGGGATATTTTTCCATTTATTTATATGTTCCTTAATTTCTTTCATCAATTTTTTATACTTTTCACTGAAGGAATCATGTTCTCTGACTTCAGACTCTACTACAAAGCTATAGTCATCAAAACAGTATGGTACTGGGATAAAACAGACACACAGATCAATGGAACAGGATAGAAAGCCCAGAAATAAACCCACACACTTATAGTCAATTAATCTATGACAAAAGATACAAGAATATACAATGGAGAAAAGACAGTCTCCTCAGTGGTGCTGGAAATACTGGACAGGTACATGTAAAAGTTTTAAATTAGAATAATCTCTAACACCATATACACAAAGAAACCCCAAATGGATTAAAGACCTAAATGTAAGATTAGATACTACAAAACTCCTAGAGGAAAACATAGGCAGAACATGCTTTGACATAAATTACAGCAAAAATTTTTTGGGCACCTTCTTCTAGAGTAGTGGAAACAAAAGAAACATAAAGAAATGAAAAAAATAACACTTATAGTTTCCAAGAGGGAATAGGAGGGGAGGGATAAATTAGGAATCTGAGATTAACAGATACAAACTACTATATATAAAATAGATAAACAACAAGGACTTACTGTATAGCACAGGGAACTATATTCAATATCTTGTAATAACCTACAATGGAAAAGAATCTGAATGTGTGTGTGTGTGAAACTTAATCACTTTGCTGTACACCTGAAACATTGCAAATCAACTATACTTCAATTTAAAAAATAATAAATGTTTTATATATTTTAGTATACAGATATTTTCATCTCCTCGTTACATTTATTCCAAAGAATTTTGTTGTTTTTGATGATATTGTAAATGGGACTGTTTTCTTGTCTTTTTTTTTTTACACTTGGAACTGCATTTATTATTTTTTTAACATCTTTATTGGGGTATAATTGCTTTACAATGGTGTGTTAGTTTCTGCTCTATGACAAAGTGAATCAGTTATACATATACATATGTTCCCATATCTCTTCCCTCTTGCATCTCCCTCCCTCACACCCTCCCTATCCCACCCCTCCAGGCGGTCACAAAGCACCGAGCTGATCTCCCTGTGTTATGAGGCTGCTTCCCACTAGCTATCTACCTTACGTTTGGTAGTGTATATATGTCCATGCCTCTCTCTCGTTTTGTCACAGTTTACCCTTCCCCCTCCCCATATCCTCAAGTCGGTTCTCTACTAGGTTTGTGTCTTTATTCCTGTCTTACACCTAGGTTCTCCATGATATTTTTTTCCTTAAATTCCATACATATGTGTTAGCATATGGTAATTGTCTTTCTAATTCTGACTTACTTCACTCTGTATGACAGACACTAGGTCCATCCACCTCATTACAAATAGCTCAATTTTGTTTCTTTTTATGGCTGAGTAACATTCAATTGTATATATGTGCCACATCTTCTTTAGCCATTCATCTGACAATGGGCACTTAGGTGGTTTTCATCTCTCGGCTATAGTAAATAGAGCTGCAATGAACATTTTGGTACATGACTCTTTTTGAATTACCGTTTTCTCACGGTATATGCCAAGTAGTGGGATTGCTGGGTCATATGGTAGTTCTATTTGTAGATTTTTAAGGAACCTCCATATTGTTCTCCATAGTGGCTGTACCAATTCACATTCCCACCAGCAGTGCAAGAGTGTTCCCTTTTCTCCACACCCTCTCCAGCATTTATTGTTTCTAGATTTTTTGATAATGGCCATTCTGACTTGCGTGAGATGATATCTCACTGTAGTTTTAATTTGCATTTCTCTAATGATTAATGATGTTGAGCATTATTTCATGTGTTTGTTGGCAGTCTGTATATCTTCTTTGGAGAAACGTCAAGGTCTTCTGCCCATTTTTGTATTGGGTTGTTTGTTTTTATGTTATTGATCTGCATGAGCTGCTCGTAAATTTTGGAAATTAATCCTTTGTCAGTTGCTTCATTTGTAAATATTTTCTCCCATTCCGAGGGTTGTCTTTTGGTCTTCTTTATGGTTTCCTTTGCTGTGCAAAAGCTTTGAACTTTCATTAGGTCCCATTTGTTTATTTTTGTTTTTATTTCCATTACTCTAGGAGGTGGGTCAAAAAGGATCTTGCTGTGATTTATGTCATAGAGTGTTCTGCCTATGCTTTCCTCTAAGAGTTTGATAGTTTCTGGTCTTACATTTAGGTCTTTAATCAATTTTGAGCTTATTTTTGTATAAGGTGTTATGGAGTGATCTAATCTCATACTTTTACGTGTACCTATCCAGTTTTCCCAGCACCATTTCTTGAAGAGGCTGTCCTTTCTCCACTGTACATTCCTGCCACCCTTATAAAAGATAAAGTGACCATATGTGTGCGGGTTTATCTCTGGGCTTTCTATCCTGTTCCATTGATCTATATTTCTGTTTTTGTGCCAGTACCATACTGTCTTGATTACTGTAGCTTTGTAGTATAGTCTGAAGTCAGGGAGCCTGATTCCTCCAGCTCTATCTTTCATTCTCAAGATTGCTTTGGCTATTCGGGGTCTTTTGTGTTTCCATACAAATTGTGAAATTTTTTGTTCTAGTTCTGTGAAAAATGCCAGTGGTAGTTTGATAGGGATTGCATTGAATCTATAGATTGCTTTGGGTAGTAGAGTCATTTTCACAATGTTGATTCTTCCAATCCAAGAACATGGTATATCGCTCCATCTATTTGTATCATCTTTAATTTCTTTCATCTGTGTCTTATAATTTTCTGCATACAGGTGTATTGTCTCCTTAGGTAGGTTTATTCCTAGCTATTTTATTCTTTTTCTTGCAATGGTAAATGGGAGTGTTTTCTTGATTTCACTTTCAGATTTTTCATCATTAGTGTATAGGAATGCCAGAGATTTCTGTGCATTAATTTTGTATCCTGCAACTTTACCAAGTTCATTGATTAGCTTTAGTAGTTTCCTGGTAGCATCTTTAGGATTCTCTGTGTATAGTATCATGTCATCTGCAAACAGTGACAGCTTTACTTCTTCTTTTACAATTTGGATTCCTTATTTCCTTTTCTTCTCTGATTGCTGTGGCTAAAACTTCTAAAACTATGTTGAATAAGAGCAGTGGGAGTGGGCAACCTTGTCTTGTTCCTGATCTTAGTGGAAATGCTTTCAGTTTTTCACCATTGAGGATGATATTTGGCTGTGGGTTTGTCATATATGGCCTTTACTATGTTGAGGAAAGTTCCCTCTATGCCTACTTTCTGGAGGGTTTTTATCATAAATGGGTGTTGAATTTTGTCAAAAGGTTTCTATGCATCTATTGAGATGATCATATGGTTTTTCTCCTTCAATTTGTTAATATGATTTATCACATTGCTTGATTTGCGTATATTGAAGAATCCTTGCATTCCTGGAATAAACCCCACTTGATCATGGCGTATGATCCTTTTAATGTGCTGTTGGATTCTGTTTGCTAGTATTTTGTTGTGGATTTTTGCATCTATGTTCATCAGTGATATTGGCCTGTAGTTTTCTTTCTTTGTGACATCCTTGTCTGGTTTTGGTATCAAGGTGATGGTGGCTTCCTAGAATGAATTTGTGAGTGTTCTTCCCTCTGCTATATTTTGGAAGTGTTTGAGAAGGATAGGTGTTAGCTCTTCTCTAAATGTTTGATAGAATTCGCCTGTGAAGTCCTCTGGTCCTGGGCTTTTGTTTGTTGGAACATTTTAAATCACAGTTTCAATTTCAGTGCTTGTGATTTGTCTGTTCATATTTTCTATTTCTTCCTGATTCAGTCTTGGCACGTTGTGCATTTCTAAGATTTTGTCCATTTCTTCCAGGTGGTCCATCTTATTGGCATAGAATTGCTTGTAGTAATCTCTCATGATGTTTTGTATTTCTGCAGTGTCAGTTGTTACTTCTGCTTTTTCATTTCTAATTCTATTGATTTGAGTCTTCTCCCTTTTTTTCTTGATGAGTCTGGCTAATGGTTTATCTATTTTGTTTATCTTCTGAAAGAATCAGCTTTTAGTTTTATTGATCTTTGCTATCGTTTCCTTCATTTCTTTTTCATTTATTTCTGATCTGATATTTTTGGTTACTTTCCTTCTGCTAACTTTGGGGTTTTTTTGTTCTTCTTTCTCTAATTGCTTTAGGTACAAGGTTAGGTTGTTTATTTGAGATATTTCCTGTTTTTTAAGGTGGGCTTGTGTTGCTATAAACTTCCCTCTTAGAACTGCTTTTGCTGCATCCCATAGGTTTTTGGTCGTCGTGTCTCCATTGTCATTTGTTCCTAGGTATTTTTTGATTTCCTCTTTGATTTCTTCAGTGATCACTTTGTTATTAAGTAGTGTATTGTTTAGCCTTCATGTGTTTGTATTTTTTACAGATCTTTTCCTATAATTGATATCTAGTCTCATAACATTGTGGTCGGAAAAGATACTTGATACAATTTTAATTTTCTTAAATTTACCAAGACTTGATTTGTGACCCAAGATATGATCTATCCTGGAGAATGTTCCATGAGCACTTGAGAAGAATGTGTATTCTGTTGATTTTGGATGGAATGTCCTATAAATATCAATTAAGTCCATCTTGTTTAATGTATCATTTAAAGCTTCTCTTTCCTTATTTATTTTCATTTTGGATTATCTCTCCGTTGGTGAAAGTGGACTGTTAAAGTCCCCTCCTATGCATGTGTTACTGTCGATTTCCCATTTTATGGCTGTTAGTATTTCCCTTATGTATTGAGGTGCTCCTATGTTGGGTGCATACATATCTACAATTGTTATATCTTCTTTGATCAATCCCTTGATCATTATGTAGTGTCCTTCTTTGTCTCTTCTAATAGTCTTTATTTTAAAGTCTATTTTGTCTGATATGAGAATTGTTACTCCAGCTTTCTTTTGGTTTCCATTTGCATGGAATATCTTTTTCCATCCTCTTACTTTCAGTCTGTATGTGTCTCTCGGTCTGAAGTGGGTCTCTTGTAGACAGCATACATATGAGTCTTATTTTTGTATCCATTCAGCCAATCTCTGTCTTTTGGTGGGAGCATTTATTCCATTTACATTTAAGGTAATTATCGATGTGTATGTTCCTATTCCCATTTTCTAAATTGTTTTGGGTTCGTTATTGTAGGTCTTTTCCTTCTCTTGTGTTTCTTGCCTAGGGAACTTCCTTTAGCATTTGTTTTAAAGCTGGTTTGGTGGTGCTGAACTCTCTCCACATTTGCTTGTCTGTTAATGTTTTAATTTGTCCATCAAATTTGAATGAGATCCTTGCTGGGTAGAGAAATCTTGGTTGCAGTTTTTTGTCCTTCATCACTTTAAATATGTCTTGCCAGTCCCTTCTGGCTTGCAGAGTTTCTGCTGAAAGATCAGCTGTTAACCTTATGGGGATTCCCTTGTGTGTTATTTGTTGTTTTTCCCTTGCTGCTTTTAATATGCTTTCTTTGTATTTAATTTTTGACAGTTTGATTAATACGTGTCTTTGCATATTTCTCCTTGGATTTATCCTGTATGGGACTCTCTGTGCTTCCTGGACTTGATTAACTATTTCCTTTCCCTTATTAGGGAAGTTTTCAACTATAATCTCTTCAAATATTTTCTCAGTCCTTTTCTTTTTCTCTTCTTCTTCTGGAACCCCTATAATTCGAATGTTGGTGCGTTTAATGTTGCCCCGGATGTCTCTGAGACTGTCCTCAGTTCTTTTCATTCTTTTTTCTGTATTCTACTCCGCAGTAGTTATTTCCACTATTTTATCTTCCGGGTCACTTATCCGTTCTCCTGTCTCAGTTATTCTGCTATTGATCATATCTAGAGTATTTTTCATTTCATTTATTGCATTGTTCATCATTGTTTGTTTCATCTTTAGTTCTTCTAGGTCCTTGTTAAATGTGTCTTGCATTTTGTCTGTTCTATTTCCAAGATTTTGGATCATCTTTACTATCATTATTCTGAATTCCTTTTCAGGTAGACTGCCTATTTCCTCTTCATTTGTTAGGTCTGGTGGGTTTTTATCTTGATTCTTCATCTGCTGTGTGTTTTTCTGTCTTCTCATTTTGCTTATCTTACTGTGTTTGGGTTCTCCTTTTTGCAGGCTGCAGGTTCGTATATCCCATTGTTTTTGTTGTCTGTCTCCGGTGGCTAAGGTTGGTTCAGTGTGTTGTGTAGGCTTCCTGGTGGAGGGGACTAGTGCCTGTGTTCTGGTGGATGAGGCTGGCTCTTTTCTCTCTGGTGGGCATGTCCACGTCTGGTGGTGTGTTTTGGGGGTGTCTGTGGACTTATTATGATTTTAGACAGCCTCTATGCTAATGGGTGGGTTTGTGTTCCTGTTTTGTTAGTTGTTTGGCATAGGGTGTCCAGCACTGTAGCTTGCTGTTCGTTGCGTGAAGTTGAATGCTGGTGTTGAGATGGAGATCTCTGGAAGATTTTTGCCATTTGATATTATGTGGAGCTGGGAGGTCTCTTGTTGACCAGTGTCCTGAAGTTGGCTCTCCCACCTCAGAGGCACAGCACTGACCCTGGCTGTGGCACCAAGAGGCTTTCATCCACACGGCTCAGAGTAAAAGGGAGAAAAATTAGAGAGAAACAATTAGTACATGTAGGAAGAAAGAAAGAAAGGAAGGAAGGAAGGAAGGAAGGAAAGAAGGAAGGAAGGAAGAAAGAAAGAAAGAAGGAAAGAAAGAAAGAAAGAAAGGAAGGAGGGAGGGAGGGAGGGAGGGATGGTGGGAGGGAGGAAGGAAGGAAGGAAGGAGGGAAGGAAGGAAAAAAGAAAGAAAGAAAGAAGATAAAGTAAAATAAAATAGAGTAAAATATAATAAAGTTATTAAATTTAAAAATAATTATTAAGAAAAAAAATTTTTAAAAAACAGATGGATAGGACCCTAGGACAAATGGTGGAAGCAAAGCTATACAGACAAAATCTCGCACAGAAGCATACACATACACACTCACAGAAAGATGAAAAGGGGAAAAAATCATAAATCTTGCTCTCAAAGTCCACTTCCTCAATTTGGGATGATTCGTTGTCTAAAGGAGGGAAGGAAGGAAGGAAGGAAGGAAGGAAAGAAAGAAAGAAAGAAAGAAAGAAAGAAAGAAAGAAAGAAAGGAAGAAAGAAAGATAGATAGAAAGAAGGAAAGAAAGGAAGGAAGGAAGAAAGAAAGGAAGAAAGAAAAAGAAAAAAGATAAAGTAAAATAAAATAGTTATTAAAATTAATTATTAAGAAAGAAAAGAAAATTTTAAAAATACCAAAAAACAAAACCAAAAAACCCCCGGCCGTATAGAACCCTAGGACAAATGGTGGAAGCAAAGCTGTACAGACAAAATCTCACACTGGAGCATACACATACACACTCACAAAAAGAGGAAAAGGGGAAAACATCATGAATCTTGCTCTCAACGTCCACCTCCTGTATTCCACAGTTGCAGGGTACATCAAGTTGATTGTGGAGCTTTAATCCCCTGCTTCTGAGGCTGCTGGGAGAGATTTCCCCTTCTCTTCTTTGTTCTCACAGCTCCCAGGGGCTCAGCTTTGGATTTGACCCCGCCTCTGCGTGTATGTCGCCGGAAGGCGTCTGTTTTTCGATCAGACAGGACGGGGTTAAAGGAGCAACTTATTTGGGGACTCTGGCTCACTCAGGCCAGGGGGAGGGAGGGACACGGGGTGCTGGGCGAGCCTGCGACTGCAAAGGCCATCGTGACGTTGCACCAGCCTGAGGCTCACTGTGCGTTCTCCCAGAGAAGTTGTCCCTGGATCCCGGGAACCTGGCAGTGGTGGGCTGCCCAGGCTCCCCGGAGGGGGGGTGTGGATAGTGACCTGTGCTTGCACACAGGCTTCTTGGCGGCGGCAGGAGCAGCCTTATCATCTCCTGCCCGTCTCTGGGGTCCATGCTTTTAGCTGCGGCTCACACCCGCCCATCTCTGGAGCTCCTTTAAGCAGCACTCTTAATCCCCTCTCCTGGCGCACCAGATAACAAAGAGGGAAGAAAGAGTCTCTTGCCTCTTCGGCAGCTCCAGACCTTTTCCCGGACTCCCTCCCAGCTAGCCGTGGTGCACTAACCCCTTCAGGCCATGTTCACGCCTCCAACTCCAGTCCTCTCCCTGCGGTCCGACCGAAGCCCGAGCCTCAGCTCGCAGCCCTGCCCGCTCTGGCGGATGAGTAGACAAGCCTCTCGGGCTGGTGAGTGCCGGTCGGCACCGATTCTCTGTGCGGGAATCTCCCCGCTTTGCCCTCTGCACTCCTGTTGCTGTGTTCTCCTCCGCGGCTCCAAAGCTTCCTCTCTCCACCACCCACAGTCTCCACCCACGAAGGGGCTTCCTAGTGTGTGGAAACCTTTCCTCCTTCACAGCTCCCTCCCACTGGTGCAGGTCCCATCCCTATTCCTTTTTTCTCTGTTTATTCTTTTTTCTTTTTCCCTACCCAGGTACATGGGGAGTTTCTTGACATTTGGGAGGTTTGAGGTCTTCTGCCAGCGTTCAGTAGGTGTTCTGTAGCAGTTGTTCCACGTGTAGACGTATTTCTGGTGTATCTGTGGGGAGGAAGGTGATCTCTGCATCTTACTCTTCCGCTGTCTTCCCCTCGTCCCCCGGGATTGTTTTCTTAATTTCTCAGTTCATCATTAGTGTATAGAAACACAACTGATTTTTATATGTTAATTTTTTATCTTACAACTTTATTGAATTTCGTTACTAGTTTTAACAATTTTGCCCCTTCAGATGCCTAATGCAAGCTAATTAAAAGGCTGATCTTCGGGGTACAGCTGGGAAAGTCAGGACATTAGATATGCAGTCTTGCCCCTATCAGGGAAAAACTGAGAGCTGGATGTTTGTGCCTTCTCTGCTGAGCCAGAGGGAAGAGTTGCTGGGGGTGCTTGTGTGCCCATGTAGAACTGCCTCTTTGTTTTGCATGGTTCTGGTAAACTTCTGAATGCCTACCCTTTGTCAGCTCCCCCAGCTAAGCGATTTCAGAGCCAGTCCCTCAGGTGGCATCCATAGCAGGTGGGGTGCTAGATGTATGGACAAGTTTCTTCCTGAGAGATACCAGAGACTTGGTTTTACTGTGAATGAGCCAGAGGGAGGAGGTGGGGGACCTGCCCACCAGCTCTTTTAGGAGGATCCTAGGCAGCTCTCAGTTGCAGGCTGATAAGAAGCCACGTCCTCAGGCACTAGTTGGGAAAGGATGCAATCAAATCCCTTCCAGGGAGAAAGTGGGAAATGGGCATTTTTGCCTGATCCCTCTGCACTGAGTCCTGATGTGGTTGGAGCTGCAGGGATAGCCCTGGGAAATGCTCATGCATCTATTTAAAAACTGTCTCTTTGTTTACTATGGTCCTGTGGGACTTATGAATTCCAAGCTCTGTTGTGTCTCAGAGCAAGGTGATTTGCCCATCCCTTAGATTACAGCTTTTGTTGGGGTGCTTTATGTGTGGTCCAACCCCTCTGTTTCTCAGGGAGAAACTGGGAGTTGGAGATTCTCTTCCAATTGTAAGGTGCTGTGCTGTGGTGGGGTTTATGGTGAGAGTGTGTCTCAGCCTTTCCTACCTACAATGTGAGTATTTTCTCAGTCATCCAATGTGTAGGAGTCACTCAACTAGTTTCTGGATTTCTCTGGGAGGAAATTGATCCATGTGTAGTTATATGTATTGTGTCCATGGGAAAAGGAAAATATAGGACCTTCCTATCCCACCATCTTGGTGATGTCCCCCTCAAAGTATTTTATAATTTCCATTGTAGTTTCTTCTTTGAATCATTGGTTATTTCATGGTGTGTTACAGAATTTCCACATATTTGTGAATTTCTCAACTTCCCTTCTGCTGTTGATTTCTAATTTCATCCTGTTTTGGGCTAAGAACATGATTTCTGTGATTTCAAGCATGCTAAATTTATTGAGGCTTGTTTCATCACCTATCATATTGTCTATCCTGTCTATTTCATGTGTGCTTGAATAAAAAAGATGAATTCAGCTCTTGCTGAGTGGACTTCTTTATAGTTGTCTGCTAGGTGTACTTGGTTTATAGTGTCACTGACGATTTCTACATCCTTGTTTATCTTCTGCCTAATTATTGTAGCCATTATTGAAAATGGGCTGAGAAACTTTCCAACTATTATTGTTAAATTGTCTAGGTTTCCTTTCAGTTCTCCCAGTTCTTTCTTCATGTATTTTGGGGTTTTATTATTTTGTGAATATACATATTTATAACTGTTATAAACTCTTGGTAGATTGACTTTGTATCCATATGAAATGTCCTTTATATCTAGTAACATATTTTGGTCTTAAAGCCAAAGTCATCTGACATTTGTATCACCACTCCAATCTCTATGGTTGGTGTTTTCATGGTACATTTTTTTCTTAGCCTTTTACTTTCAATCTGTTTGTATCTTTGAATTTAAGGTATTTCTGCCATAGACATAATTTAATTGGATCTTGTTTACTAATCAGTCTGTCAATCTCTGCCTTTTGTTTGAATTATGTAATCATCCATATTTAATGTTATTGACATAGATGAATTTATGTCTGCCATTTAGCTTCTTGTTTTCTATATGATTCATGTCATATGAATGTCTCCTTTTCTGCTTTCTTTTACATTAAGTGAATATTTTCTAATACAACATTCTTATTTATTTAATCATATGTCACTATACTAGATTTTTTAGTTAATTTCTTAGTGGTTACTATTGGGCTTACAATGTACATCTTAACCTAGTATATCTATCATGTTTACATTAACCAAATTCCAGTGAGACATAAAAGTATTACTCTTATATAATTCTATTTCTGCTTCCCCTTCTTATGCTATTGTTATATGTATTTAGTCTGTATATTTTACAAACCCAGTAAAATATTTTACAGCACATTATTAGAATCATTATTTATATAAATTTGTGTCTTTTTAAAAAGCTGAGCGATTATATCACAAGATAGAGGTGTTAGCTAACACTACAGTAGCAATCATATTGCTTTATATAAATGTATCAAATTAACATGTTCTGTGCCTTAAATTTGTACAATGTTATAAGTCAAATATATTTCAATTATATACATTTTAAGCTAAGAGAAAGAGAGTCAGTCTATATTTATTACAGAGTTTGTTTTATTTTCTATTTCTGGTTCTCCTCACTTGCTCCTGTGGATTCAAGTTAACATCTGGTGTTATTTTCTTACTCCCATATAGCTTTTCTCCCACCCATATCGTTTGTGTTTTATTGTCAATTACATTATATATCTGTATGTTATTGGCCCATAAATAAAACTGTATATATATTCTTTTATGCAAATGTTTCTATAAGTCTTTTAAGAGAAGGAAGTAGAAGAAATATGTAATTTATACTGTTTTTTATTATTGTCTACATAATTACTTTTAGTGGCATCCTTTTTTTTTTCATGCAGATTCAAATTACTCTCTAGTGTCACTTCCCAGCTGAAGAACTTCCTTTAGTATTTCTTATAAGGTGAATCTGCTAGCAACTAATTCTCTCAATTTTTATTTATCTGGAATATATTTAACCTGAAAGATTTTCTGTATATATGCTTCTTTGTTGAAACTGATTTTTCCTTTCATCACTTTGAATATGTTTCACAATGCCTTCTGGCTGCAACTATTTCTGATGAGAAATATTTGCTAATGTTATTGGAATTCCTTTGTATAAGTCATTTTTTGTCATGCTGCCTTCACTAGTTTCTCTTTCTGTTCATTTTCAACAATTTTACTCTAATGTGTCTGTGTATGAATCTCTTTGGACTTTTCCTACTTAGATACATTTAAGCTTCTTAGATACTCATATTATTTTTCATCAAATTTGGGAAATTTTCAGCCATTGGTTCTTTGTATATTTTTTATGCTCCTTTCTTTGCCTACTCTCTTCTGGTAAATCCCATTGCATGTATAATATGTCCACATGTTTAATAGTGTCCCACATTTCTCTAAAGCTCTATTAATTTTTCTTCATACTTTTTTCTCTCTGATTTTAGGATTGTGTAATCTCTACCAATGTCTCTTCAAGTCTAATTTCTTACTTCTGCTAACACAAGTTTACACTTGAGGCCCTCTTGCAAATTTTTCATTTCAGTTATTGTAATTTTCAAATCCAGAAGTTCCATTTGGCTTCTTTTTATAATTTATCCTTGTAGATAATCTCTATTTTAAGACACTGTCATCATACCTTCCTTTATTTCTTTAAGCATGGTTCCCTTTAATTAGTTGAATGTTTATAATAAGTACTTTTATGTCTTTTTCTGCTATATCCAATTCTGGGTCCTCTAACAGGCAATTTTGTTGTCTGATTTTTTTCCCTGTATATTGGTCCCACTTTCCTATTTCTTTTCACGTCTTATAATTTGTTTGTTGAAAGCTGAGGTATTTAGGTAATATATTGTAGCAACCCTGGTATTGATCCCCCTGGGCTTGTTGTTTGCCTATTTGTTTAGTGTTTGACTGGATTAGTTCAGTGAAGTCTATTTCTCTGCAGTGTGCAGCTTCTGATGTTGCCACTAAAAGGGCACAGGCTTGGACATGCACACAGTCTCCCTGACTCCCCTTCTCCCCCATAAGTAACTGCACTTTTAGCCAGGATGCCCTTTACTGCTCCTTCCTGATATCTCCATTAAGTTTTGGATAGGCTGCCTCTATTGGTTTTGCACCTACCTGTGAGCTTCCATTAATTCTCAGTTGATTATTTATTTATTTGATAACACCCTAGGGAATAAATGGCTCTACAGTCAGATCCTACTAACTTTGGGCCCCTTTGCAGTGGTAGTTTTTCAGGTCAGTTGTCGATGCTTGCTCCAATTCTAGGAAGACACTTCTCAGCCATTTCTTTCTCTGCTTCTCTCTGTTAAATCGTCTTCCAATAGTAGACCATTTGGAAATTTAACAGAGAGAAACTGCCAGCCCCCTTTTAAATGCTTACTTCTAAGATCTCCATTCTTTTTAATAATATCCTTAAGCATGAACTTTCCCATGCTCTGTTTCAAATAAATTCAGTCCCCTTAAGGAGAGTTTCTCTTAGGGGGAGCTACAGAGTTCTCTGTGTTTATAACCTGCCTCTCCCCTTGGGCAGCACTCCTATACCGCTGCTCCAGAACTAGTGGTGGGGACAGTGGCCCTCTTCCCTCAGAATGGTACCCCTGCTCTACTAGCAGTGTGCTAGGCAGGGCTTGTAGCTCTTGATTTTCTCAGATTTACTCTCCTGGTGTTGAAATCATATCTTATAAGTGGGCTGGGGCAAGGGTGATTGGGGCCCAGTATTTTCAGCCTGTTGCACTTGGGGCAGACCTTTGTCCTATGAATAGGGTCCAAGTAGAGTAAGGGAGCACCAGCTCTCTCACCTACACTTGCCTTGAATAGGGCTTCTCGAATATGGTCCTGGGAATGATGAGAAATTCTGGCATCCTGCCCCTCCCATAGAAAAATAAGAGTGGAAGGGCAGCAGAGGGGGCCTCATCTTCTTGGCTACCAGAGTAGAGCTACCAGAGTGGAGCTTCCATCATATTGAGCTGGGGTGGGGGAAGGGAGTGTAGAGTGGATTGTGGCTCAAATGCCACTGTTCGTCCTGAGATTTAGTAGATTTTCATTAATGAATGTTTTTCCCTTTGCTATATACCATTTGAACAGCCTCCAGAGACTTTAAGTGGTTGTTTTATGTATATAATCTTCACCAGTTTGATTTTTTTTCTCTGGGAAATGATCCATGGTGCTCCTCACATCACCATTCAGGAAATGCTTCTCTTTTCCATTAGTTTATTATTATTATTACTATTATTACCATGCATTTTTCCAAGAAAGTAAATAATAGAGTGATTTTATGTAAAAGAAAGCAAAGGTCCTCCCCCAGCCCTGCTTACCAGAGGTAGCAATCTGTTAATATAAGTATATGTGTATCATATTATATGTAATATAAATTGTCAGAAGTGGAATCATATCAGAAATTAAATTTATTTAGAAAATTACCTCTCTTCCACCAACACTGAATATTTTTCTCCCTTTTCCCAAAGCCAATAAATACTTCCATCTAATTCTAGATAAAACCAATCAGTTTATATGCATCTGCATATCAAATTTAATTATCTGAGAGCTGAATTCAATCCACTATCTTAGTGGAACCTTCAATACATCTCTCAGAAAATGACAGATCAAGAAGAAAAAAAAATTAATATAGAAAATTCAAAAAAGAAAAGTAATAAGCATGTTATTCAAATAGACAAGGAACAATAAAGAAATGAATATGTATTAGATCATAAAAGAAACATTAATGAATGTCAAAAAGCAGACATACATATATCACAATACAATAAAAAATTAACAATGAAAAGATAGTCCTTCTCCCAATTAAATCTATCTACATGAATATATTTAAGTTCTTTTCCAAGATTCTTAGCTTAAGACAAATTCAAAGCAGCAACTAAAAATAGACCATAGTAAAACACTACCAACAAATCCTGTGCATTAATACTGAGTACTCAGAGTAAACTCTACAACCTTAAACACATTTACTACAAAAAGGAAGAAAGACTGACTATACATGAAAAAAACGATTCAACTTAGGAAGCTAGAAAGACACCAACAACATAACTACAAAGAGGACACTATCAACAAACATAAAATCAGAAATTAATGAAATAATCAACAAAAATAAAATAACAATCCATTCAACAAATATCTGGTTCTTTGAAAAATCAGTCAAATAGAAACACATTTGGTAAGTGTGATTTAAAAAATAACAGAGATATAATTGGATAATATTAAGAATTAGGAGAATTTGAGGACATTTTTTAAAGTTTTTAAATGCTCATACAAATTTATACCAATGAATTGTAATAATCTAAATTACTACAATTTAAGAAAAAGAAACATGAATACAGTAATAATCAATAAAAAGACTGAGAATTAGTAAAGAAAAAATGACTCCTAAAAAGAAGCTATAATAATAGATAATAACACAGATAATTATAATACAGATGATTATAATACAGATAATTATCACATTATATAAATTGTTTCATTCTATTAAAAAATGTGAAAGCTACCCAAATTATTTTTCTAGGTTAGCATAACCCTGATACCAAAACCTGGCAAGAATTAACCTCAGTTTAGAAAATGCATGCCATAGTTATTGGAACAGTGTGATATTGATGCAGAAATAGACAAATAAGTCAATGTAGCAGAATCTTCCACATATATATGAGAATTTAATTTATGATAAAGCTGCCATTTCAATTCAATGGAAAAGGGGTGCAATTGAGACAATTGTGGCTATCCCTTTAGAAAAATATAAAGATTCTTATCACAAAGCATTCACACACATACAAAAACATCTCAGTTGATTAAATGTGCTTACTATAAAAAAAGATAACCTTAAGAGCATTAGAAGAAAATTTCAGATTATTTTAATAATATTGGGGATCAAAGAGCTTCTTTAAAGAATACAAAATGTGGAACATACAAAAATATTCAGGCTAGACTATCTGTATGATGAAAGAAGCCATGATCAAACATAAAAGATAACTAACAGTTACACCTCTGCAATGACAGCTTAACGATCTCCACAGACATACTCCCCAGAGAAACAAGCAAACTGGTGAAAACTATTTTTTAAAAAACTATTAAATGTCTCTGGAAATTGTCCTAAGGGCAAACAGCAAATGAAGAAACATTTACTCAAAAAAATCTACTATACTCTGTAAGAACAGTGAGAGTCTGTGACATTTGAAACATGACCTGCTCCCTCTCCCCTACCTGTCCAGCTCAGCTTGATATTAACTCCACTCCAGGTAAGTGTGACCAAGAAGATGGGCCTCCCTCCCCACTCAGCTCCCAATTATTGGTTACCTATATCTCACCAATAATGGCAGGCCACTAGTATTTCTCACCCTCCAATTCTGAATTGAAGAGGTGAGTAAATTCCTGGTGAGTGAAGCTAAGAGCTCAGGGTTCCTTTCTTCCAACCAGTCCTCACTCATGGGTCTGAGGGCTTAACCCTAGCCACAGCAGGCTGAGAATACTGCAGTCCTGATCACCCTTGTTCCAGCTTGATCATCTGGCAGAGATTCCAAATAGAAACAGTAAGCCTAGAACACCAGAGGCTACTGCCCACCCAGTGGCCAGAACTGTGCCTCAGAATTTTTTCCAAAGTAGGAGAGGCATTCCATAAGAAAATAGAGCTCCTAACCTCTCCACAAAAGGAACAGACTATTTAAAACAGAATATGAGAAAGTTCACGCCTAAGAGGACTCTTGAAAATAATTAAATTTTAAATCCTCTAAATTAAGAGCAACAAGAAAAACCACAGGCCAGCTATTTCACCAGAGAGAACCAGAGAGAGAGACAGCTAAGAAAAGGCCTCTTGGGGTTTGATTAAACCTCAAAGGTGTTGCTAAAAAATATTCCCACCTGAATTCAATCAGATCAGATTGTGGTGCAAATAATGCACCAGGGCATTGTTGAAAACAATTGAAAAATAATTGGCAATTAATAAAGCCTACCTAGTGAGTGAAATAACAAGTGAGGTAGACAGCTTAGCAGAAACAGCAGAGGAGACAAAGAGAACTATGTTAAAACTCCTGTCATCCCAAAGTGGTAACGTGTATACCCAAGTCTGCACTGACTGAGGAGTGGCAACTAAGGGTTCATACTTCGAGGGAAATAGACTTGACTAAAATAGTCTACCCAAGTCACTAAACAAATAAAAAAGAAAATAACAACAAAAACAATCCCCAGGGATGGGAAAGTTGGACCTGAATCCACAGTGCTATAATATATTACCTAAATGCCCCAACTTAAGAAGAATAGAGAGTATGCAAAGAAGAAGGAAAGTGTGACCCACTCACAGAAAACAAAACAGGCGACAGAAACTGCCTCTGAAAGAACGAATATGTTGGATTTAACAGAAAAAAATCTTCAAATAAGCCTATATGAATATGCTCAAAGAACTAAAGGAAAACATGCTTTAAAGCTATGATGACAATTTCTCATTAAACAGACTATCCATAAAGAGATGCAAATTATAAAAAGTACCAAATGGATAATTTGGAGTTAAAAATTACAATAACCAGAATGAAAAGTTCACTAGAGGGGCTCAATAATAGATTGGAATTGCCGGAAAAAAGAACACAAATTTGAAAATACAGATTATGCAATCATAAGAACAGAGAGGAAAGAGAATGAAGTAAAATGTACACAGTGTCAGAAAAACATGAGACACCTTTGAGTGCACCAACCTACATGTAATGGCATTACCAGAACGAAAGGCCAGAAAAGTAGTAGAAAAAAATATTCGAAGAGACAATGCCTAAAATTTTTTGGAAAATGTTAATCTACACACCCAGGAAGGTCAAAAAACTCCAAGAAGTTTAAATACAAAGATATTCACACTCAGACACTTCATAGTAAAAATACTGAAAGCCAAAGAGAAAATTTTGAAAACAGCAAGAGAAATGAAACTCATCACTTACAAGGCAAACCCATTAAGATTAACCGGGGATGTCTTATTAGGAAAAAAAGAAAAATGGAGGCCAAAAACAGTGGGACAAAATATTCAAAGTGCTGAAGGGAAAACAACTGTCAAATAAAAATCTTCTACCCTGCAAAACTATTTTTCAAAAATGAAACCAAAATAAATAAGTCAGAAAGAGAAAAACAAATACCATATGTTAACACATATATATGGACTCTAAAAAAAATGGTTCTGAAGATCCGAGGGGCAGGACAGGAATAAAGACACAGACATAGAGAATGGACTTGAGGACATGGAGGAGGGGGAAGGGTAAGCTGGGACAAAGTGAGAGAGTGGCATGGACACACATACACTACCAGATGTAAAATAGATAGCTAGTGGGAAGCAGCCACATAGCACAGGGAGATGAGCTTGGTGTTTTGTGTCCACTTAGAAGGGTGGGATAGGGAGGGTGGGAGGGAGACACAAGAGGGGGGAGATATGGGGATGTATGTATATGATATCTGATTCACTTTGTTACACAGCAGAAACTAACACACCATTGTAATGCAATAATACGCCAGTAAAGATGTTTAAAAAAAAAGAAACCAAAATAAAAATTCCAAGGCAAACAAAAACTGAGAGATATCAATTGTTGACAGACCTATCTTTGCAAGAATTTGTAAAGGAATTTATTCAGATTCAAAGCAAGCAAACCTAGATGTAAATTCAAATACACATGAAAAAACAAAAAACTCTGGTAAATGTAATTATATAATTATAAAACACAGTATAAATGCATAATCTTTACTCTCTAGTACTCTCTGTTTTAAAAAGCAATTATATGTCAATATATATACAATTGTTTAGTTGGGTCTCTAACATTAGAAATGTAATATATTTGACAATAATAGCACAAAGGAAGTGGGTGGGAGAAGAGTTGTATTTGAGTAAGGAAATGACACAAGATAGTAGAAATTCAAACTCATAGGAAAAAAATGCATAGAACTATACATGGTTTTTTAACAAAAGTAAATATAACAAATTATAAATATGTACTTGCTTTCTTTTCTTTTCTCAACTTCTTTAGTAGACATAAAGTCAGATATTACATCTATAGATTAATTATTATAACAATATGGTTGGGTGTGTAACAGGTATGTATTTAATATGTATAACAATAATAACACAAAAACGTAAAAAGGGAATAGAGCACCACACAAGTAACATTTCAACAGCTCACTGGAATTAATATAAATCTGGAGTAGATTCTGATAAGTTAAGATGCTATGGCAGGGGGACGTTCAAGATGGCGGAGGAGTAAGACATGGAGACCACCTTCCTCCCCACAGATACATCAGAAATACATCTATATGTGGAACAACTCCTACAGAACACCTACTGAACACTGGCAGAAGACCTCAGACTTCCCAAAAGGTAAGAAACTTCCCACATACCAGGGTAGGGCAAAACAAAAAAGGAAAAACAGAGACAAAAGAATAGGGACAGGACCTGTACCTCAGGGAGGGGGCTGTGAAGGAGTAAAAGTTTCCATACACTAGGAAGCCCCTTCGTGGGCAGAGACAGGGGGTGGCAGGGGAGGGGAAGCTTCAGAGCCACCGAGAAGAATGCAGCAATAGGGGGGCAAATGGCAAAGCGGAGAGATTCCTGCACAGAGGATCAGTGCCAACCAGCACTCACCAGCCCGAGAGGCTTGTCTGCTCACACACCGGGGCGGGTGGGGGCTGGGAGCTGAGGCTCAGGTTTCGGAGGTCAGATCCCAGGGAGAGGACTGGGGTTGGCTTTGTGAACACAGCCTGAAGGGGGCTAGTGTGCCATAGCTAACCAGGAGGGAGTCTGGGAAAAATTCTGGACCTGCCTAAGAGGCAAGAGACTATTGTTTTGGGGTGCGTGAGGAGAAGGGATTCAGAGCACCACCTGAAAGAGCTCCAGAGATGGGCTTGAGCCGTGGCTACCAGCTCAGACACAAGAGACAGTCATGAATTGCTAACACTGCTGCTGCAGCCACCAAAAATCCTGTGTACATCCACAGGTCACTATCCACACGCCCCACCCCTCCCCACTGGGAACATATGCAGCCTTCCACTGCTAGGATCCCGTGATCCAGGGACAACTGCCCTGGGAGAACACATGGCTTGCCTCAGGCTGTTGCAACATCACGCTGGTCTCTGCTGCCGCAAGCTCAGCCCACATTCCAATTATAACTGCCGTACACTTCCCTCCTTCCCACCCCAAGCATAAGTGAGCCAGAGCCCCCGAATCAGCTGCTCCTTTAACCCCGTCCTGTCTGAGAGAAGAACAGATGCCCTCAGGCGACCTACATGCAGAGGTGGGGCCAAAACCAAAGCTGAACCCCAAGAGCTGTGCAAAGAAAAAAGAGAAAGGGACATTTCTCCATGCAGCCACAGGAGCAGCGGATTAAATCACCACAATCAACTTAAGGTACTCTGAATCTGTCGAATACCTGAATAGACAACAAATCAACCAAATATTGAGGTGGTGGACTTTGGGAGAAACTGTAGACTTGGGGTTTGTGGTCTGCAACTGACTTGTTTCTGACTTTTATGTTTATCTTAGTATAGTTTTTAGCGCTTGTTTTCATTGGTGGATTTGTTTATTGGTTTGGTTGCTCTCTTCTTTCTATTTTTTAAATTTAATAATTCTTAAAATCTTTTTATTTTAATTATTTTATTTTATTTTTTTGTTTATTATTTTTCTTCTTTCTTTTTTTCTCCCTTTTCTTCTGAGCTGTGTGGCTGACAAGGTCTTGGTGCTCTGGCCTGGTGTCAGACCTGAGACTCTGAGGTGGGAGAGCTGAGTTCAGGATATTGGACCACCAGAGACCTCCCGGCCCCATGTAATATCAATCACCAAGAGTTCTTCCAGAGATCTCCATTTCAACACGAAGACCCAGTTCCCCACAACGGCCAGCAAGCTCAGGTGCTGGGCACACCATGTCAAACAATATTAAGACAGGAACACAACTCCACCCATTAGCAGAGAGGTGACCTAAAATCATACTAAGTTCACAGACACCAAACAACGCACAAAACACACCACCAGATGCAGCCCTACCAACCAGAAACACAAGATCTAGCTGCACCACCAGAACACAGGCACCAGTCCCCTCCACCAGGAAGCCTACACCAGCCACTTAACCAACGTCACCTATTTGGGGCAAACACCAAAAACAACAGGAACTATGAACATGCAGCCATACATACATGCAAAAAGGAGACAAAAATACAGTAAGTTGAACAAAATGAGAAGACAGAGAAATATGCAGCAGATGAAGGATGAAGGTAAAAACCCACAAGACCACATAACTGACGAGGAAACAGGCAGTCCACCTAAAGAAGAATTCACAGTAGTGATAGTAAAGATGATCCAAAATCTTGGAAACAGAATGCAGAAAATACAAGAAATGTTTAAGAAGGACCTAGAAGAACTAAAGAGCAAACAAACAGTGATGAAAATCAAATTAAATGAAACTAAAAGTTCTCATAAAAGGAATCTGTAGCAGAATAACTGAGGGAGAAAAATGGATAAGTGACCTGGAAGATAAAACAGTGAAAATAACTAACAAAGAGCAGAATAAAGAAAAAAGAATTAAAAGAATTGAGGGCAGTCTCAGAGACCTCTGGGACATTAAGTGCACAAACATTCGAATTATAAGGGGTCCCCGAAAAAGAAGAGAAAAAGAAAGGGTCTGAGAAAATATTTGAAGAGATTATAGTTGAAAACGTCCCTAACATGGGAAAGGAAATAGTCAATCAAGTACAGGAAGTGCAAAGAGTCCCATACAGGATAAATCCAAGGAGAAAGATGCAAAGACAGATATTCGGCAAACTAACAAAAATTAAATGCAAAGAAAAATTATTAAAAGCAGCAAGGGCAAAGCAAGAAATAACATTCAAGGGAATCCACATAAGGTTAAAGAGTGATCTTTCAGCAGAAACTCTGCAAGCCAGAAGGGAGTGGCAGAACACATTCAAAATAATGAAAGGGAAAAACTTACAACCAAGATTACTCTACCCAGCAAGGATCTCATTCAGATCTGATAGAGAGATTTCAGCACCACCAAACCAGTTTTATAACAAATACTAAAGGAACTTCTCTAGTCAAGAAACACAGGACAAGGAAAAGACGTACCAAAGAAAACCCAAAACAATTAAGAAAATGGTAATAGGAACATACATATTGATAGTTACCTTAAATGTAAATGGATTAAATGCTCCAACAAAAAGACAGAGACTGGCTGAATGGATACAAAAACAAGAAGTATATATATGCTGTCTACAAGAGACCCACTTCAGACCTAGGGACACATACAGACTGAAAGTGAGGGGATGGAGAAAGACATTCCATGCAAATGAAAATCAAAAGCAAGCTGGAGTAGCAATTCTCATAACAGGCAAAATAGACTTTAAAATAAAGACTATTACAAGAGACAAAGAAGGGACACTACATAATGACCAAGGGATCAATCCAAGAAGAAGATATAACAATTCTAAATATTTATGCCCCCAACATAGGAGCACATCAATACATAAGGCAAGTGCTAACATCCATAAAAGGGGAAATCAACAGTAACACAAACATTGTAGGGAACTTTAACAGCCCACTTTCACTAATGAACAGATAATCCAAAATGAAAATAAATAAGGAAACAGAAGCTTTAAATGATACATTAAACAAGATGGACTTAATTGATATTTATAGGACATTCCATCCAAAAACAACAGAATACACATTTTTCTCAAGTGCTCATGGAACATTCTCCAGGATAGATCATATCTTGGGCCACATGAAGCCTTGGTAAATTTAAGACAATTGAAATCGTATCAAGTATCTTTTCCGACCACAACGCTATGAGACTACATATCAATTAGAGGAAAAAACTGTAAAAAACACAAACACATGCAGGCTAAACAGTACACTACTAAATAACCAAGAGATTAATGAAGAAATCTCAGAGGAAAAGATAAATACTTAGCAACAAATGACTATGAAAATACGACGACCCAAAACCAATAGGATGCATCAAAAGCAGTTCTAAGAGGGAAGTTTTTAGCAGTACAATCTTACCTCAGGAAACAAGAAAAACCTCAAATAAACAACGTAAACTTACACTTAAAGCAATTAGACAAAGAAGATCAAAAAAACCTCAAAACAGGCAAAACGAAAGAAATCACAGAGATCATATCAGAAATAAATGAAAAATAAATGAAGGAAACAATAGTAAAGATCAGTAAAACTAAAAGCTGGTTCTTTGAGAAGATAAACAAAATTGATAAACCATTAGCCAGACTCATCAAGAAAAAAAGGGAAAAGACTCAAATCAACATAATTAGAAATGAAAAAGGAGAAGTAACAAGTCACACTGTAGAAATACAGAGGATCAGGAGAGATTTCTACAAGCAACAATATGCTAATGAGATGGACAACCTGGAAGAAATGGACAAAATCTTAGAAACCACAACCTTGTGAGACTGAACCAGAAAGAAATTAAAAAAATATAAAAAGACCAATCACAAGCATTGAAATTGAGACTGTGATTAAAAAATCTTCCAACAAATAAAATCCCGGGACCAGATGGCTTCACAGGTGAACTCTATCAAACATTTAGAGAAGAGTTAACACCTATCCTTCTCAAACTCTTCCAAAATATAGCAGAGGGAGGAACACTTGCAAACTCATTCTACAAGGCTACCATCACCCTGATACCAAAACCAGACAAAGATGTTACAAAAAAAAAAAAAAAAAAACTACAGGCCAATATCACTGTTGAACATAGATGCAAAAATCCTCAACAAAATATTAGCAAACAGAAACCAGCAGCACATTGAAAAGATCGTACACCAAGACCAAAGGGGTTGTAGCCCAGGAATGCAAGGATTCTGCAATATACACAAATAAATCAATGTGCTATACCATATTAACAAATTGAAGGAGAAAAAACATATGATCATCACAATACATGAAGAGAAAGCTTTTGACAAAATTCAACACCCGATTATGATAAAAACCCTCCAGAAAGTAGGCATAGAGGGAACTTACCTCAACATAATATACGCTATATATGACAAACCTATGGCCAACATCATTCTCAATGGTGAAAAATTGAAACCATTTCCCCTAAGATCAGTAAGAAGATAAGGTTGTCCACTCTCACCACTATTATTCAACATAGTTTCGGAAGTTTTAGCAACAGCAATCCTAGAAGAAAAAGAAATAAAAGGAATCCAAATCAGAAAAGAAGAAGTAAAGCTGTCACTGTTTGCAAATGACATGATACTATACATAGAGAATCCAAAGTATGCTACCAGAAAACTGCTAGAGCTAATCAACGAATTTGGTAAAGTTGCAGGATACAAAACTAATGCACGGAAATCTCTTGCATTCCTATACACTAATGATGAAAAATCTGAAACTGAAATTAAGAAAACATTCCCATTTACCACTGCAAGAAAAATAATAAAATACCTAGGTATAAACCTAACTAAGGAGACAAAATAACTGAATGCAGAAAACTATAAGACAGTGATGAAAGAAATTAAAGATAATACAAACAGATGGAGAGATATACCATATTCTTGGATTGGAAGAATCAACATTGTGAAAATGACTATACTACCCAAAGCAATCTACAGATTCAGTGCAATCCTGATCAAACTAACAATGGCATTTTTCACAGAAATAGAACAAAAAATTTCACAGTCTGTATGGAAACAAAAAAGATCCCGAATAGCAAAAGCAATATTGAGAAACAAAAATGGAGCTGGAGGAATCAGGCTCCTTGACTTCAGACTATACTACAAAGCTACAGTCATCAAGACAGTATGGTAATGGCACAAAAACAGAAATATAGATCAATGGAACAGGATAGAAGCCCAGAGATAAACCCACGCACATATGGTCACCTTATCTTTGATAAAGGAGGCAAGAATATACAATGGAGAAAAGACAGCCTCCTCAGTAAGTGGTGCTCGGAAAACTGGACAGCTACATATAAAAGAATGAAATTAGAACACTCCCTAAAACCATACACAAAAATAAACTCAAAATGGATTAAACACCGAAATGTAAGGTCAGACACAATAAAACTCTTAGAAGAAAACCTAGGCAGAACACCCTATGACATAAATCACAGCAATATCATTTTTGACCCACCTCCTAAGGAAAAGGACATGAAAACAAAAATAAACGAATGAGACCTAATGAAACTTAAAAGCTTTTACACAGCAAAGGAAATCATAGTAAAGACCAAAAGAGAACCCTCAGAATGGGAGAAAATATTTGCACACGAAGCAACTGAAAAACGATTAATCTCCAAAATATACAAGCAGCTCATGCAGCTCAATATCAATAAAACAAACAACCCAATCCAAAAATGGGCAGAAGACCTAAATAGACATTTCTCCAAAGAATATATACAGATTGCCAGCAAAGACATGGAAGGATGCTCAACATCACTAATCATTAAAGAAATGCAAATCAAAACTCCAATGAGGTATCACCTCACACCAGGCAGAATGGCCATCATCAAAACATCTATAAACAATAAATGCTGGAGAGGGTGTGGAGAAAAGGGAACCCTCTTGCACTGTCGGTGGGAATGTAAATTGATACAGACACTATGGAGAACAGTATGGAGTTTCTTTAAAAAATTAAAAATAGAACTACCATATGACCCAGCAATCCCACTACTGGGCATATACCCTGAGAAAACCATAGTTCAAAAAGAGTCATGTACCACAATGTTCATTGCAGCACTATTTACAATAGCCATGACATGGAAGCAGCCTAAGGTGTCCATCTACAGGTGAATGGATAAGGAAGATGTGGCACATATATACAATGGAATATTACTCAGCCATAAAAAGAAACAAAACTGAGTTATTTGTAGTGAGGTGGATGGACCTAGAGACTGTCATACAGAGTGAAGTAAGTCAGAAAGAGAAAAACAAATACCATATACATATATACGGAATCTTAAAAAAAATAGTTATGAAGAGCCTAGGGGCAGGACAGGTATAAAGCCGCAGACATATAGAATGGACTTGAAAACATGGGGAGGTGGAAGCGTAAGTTGAGATAAAGTAAGAGAGTGGCATTCACATATATACACTACCAAATGTAAATTAGAAAGCTAGTGGGAAGCATCCACATAGCACAGGGAGATCAGCTCCGTGCTTTGTGACCACCTAGAGGGGTGGGATAGGGCAGGTGGGAGGGAGACACAAGAGGGAAGAGATGGGGATATATGTATATATATAGCTGATTCATTTTGTTATAAAGTAGAAACTAACACACTATTGTAAAGCAATTATACTGCAATAAAGATGTCAAAAAGAGAAATAACTTTTAAAGATAAGTAAAATAGGGCTTCCCTGGTGGCGCAGTGGTTGAGAGTCTGCCTGCCGATGCCGGGGACACAGGTTCGTGCCCCGGTCCGGGAAGATCCCACATGCCGTGGAGCAGCTGGGCCCGTGAGCCATGGCCGCTGAGCCTGCGCGCCCAGAGCCTGCGCGTCCGGAGCCTGTGCTCCACAACGGGAGAGGCCACAACAGTGAGAGGCCCGGGTACCATAAAAAAAAAAAAAAAAAAAAAAAGATAAGTAAAATAACATTGGAAAATATTCATATAATTTAGAACTTATCTATAAACCAGTCGTAGAGTTACAGATGTAGAAAACATAGTTATTGTTATGTAAACCCATCTAACATTGTTCAAAATGGAGTAATGCCTGTCAAGGGCCACTATTAAGTCTCTTTCAGATACCCAAGGACTGGAAAATTACTGAAGAAAAATAGTTACAGATTCTCAGAAAAAACACATCCAATAGAAGTACAGCCAGCTCAGAAACAACTGTTGACCAAAATAGATATAAACCCATCCCCTCTTTCTTGCACCTTGCCCTTTGAAGCCCAGTAAAAGGCTCAAACCCCCACCCTTCAGGGCCAATGCCACTCTATGCGTCTGGCCCTTTTCCTTCCTTGGAAAGTGAATAAAAACTTTCTTTTCTTCCCTTGTTAATATTTCTGTTAATTCTTTCACAATCCGCGTCTGCTCACCTAACATTTTTGGTTGCCCGTACTGGGCGTCTTCACTAACCAAACTCCTTTTACCTCAATCTCCGGCTGAAAATCTTCCTCATCGCCCACCAAGCTGTCCATCAAACTGTAAGTTATTATCTTTGATGGGCCTTTCTCGGGAAAATAATGGCAGAATCTAGGCCGCAGAAAGCCCAACGTTGGGTCTGTCACTATCTAGCTCTAGGTTGGAATTTGGCCTCCGGGGATGCCCCCTGGCCATCTTCTTCTTGTCGCTTATTCATCTCTGAGACTCAGGGATGCCTGATTCCAAAATGAATCCTTCTAGGTCGTTCAGAGTGGGGATGCTCCTTCTGAGCTCTGGGACTCCCAGAATGGCCCCTGTCCTCAAAACTTTCTCTTTATTCTTCTTCCTAGTTGTTATTACAGGCAACTGTCAATCTGCCTTGGCAAACACTCCACCTTGGGATGTCTCCTCAAACATTGGAAAGATCACAAATTAAGCGACTTCAAACCCAAATGAATGGTCTTTTTCTGCACCACGGCTTGGCCTCAATATAAATTGGGCGACCAGGAAGTCGCATGGCTCCCGCAACTGTAATACTATTCTTCAACTCGATTTTTACCGTCATCGCCTTGGCAAGTGGTCTAAAATTCCTTATGTCCAGACCTTCTTTCAACTCGCTCAAGACCCTCAACACTCCCTCCTTCCCTACTGCCAACCTTTCCTCCACCGTCCTCCAGTCCTCCTCCTTCTCCCCATCACACAGGGTCTAGACATCCCCCTCAGCCTCTCTTGAGCCAGCCACCCAATTTCCTTTATGTGAAGTGGCTGGTTCTGAGGAAATCATTCACGTTCATGTTCTTTTCTCTAGGTCTTACCTCTCTCAAATTGAACTCAAGCTAGGCAATTTCTCGGAAGACCCCTCTCTTTTCCTGTCTCACCTTTCAGAGACTCTACACCTTTAAACCAATTTAGATTTAACCTCTGAAAAAGGCAAAACAATCTTGGTGTTGCATTTCATCTCCCAGTCAGCCCCTGATATCCCTTGCAAACTCCAAAAATTGGAAAAGGGCCCTCAGTCTCCTCAGTCTGCACTCACCGACCTGGACTTTAAGGTCTTCAATAACTGAGATAAATGAGAGGAAAAGAGGGAACGAGACTGACAATGGTCTCAAGAGCAGAAACAATCTTCCCAAATGATTGCATCTGTGGTCAGAGATACCTTTCAGGATAAGACTTATCCAAGGCCCCCCAACTAATGTCAAGGAAAACAGTCATTGGGCCCAACGCTGGCTCCTGCTTCAACTGCAAAGAAGTGGGGCACTGGAGTAGAGAATGCCCCAGGAAAATATTACCCCCAGGACCGTGCCCACTTTGTAAACTAACAGGGCACAGGAAGTGGGATTGCGCTCTCCTCAATAAAAGGGGACAAATTCCCCGTCTGGAACTGGGGAACCCTCCTGTGAGGATCTCCTCCATCCCCAGAAATCTTCTAGGACTTCTACAATCTTTGGACTGACAGGCCCCAACACTGGACCTGGCTCCACGACATAAGATCGACTTGGCCAAGCCTCAGGTGCTTGGCCAAGCCATAGCAGGTAAGAAAATCAATTTCTTAATTGATACCTGAGCCACTTACTCTGTTCTTTCCCGAGTTTCCAGGTCCCTTGATTCCCTCACCTATCACCATCATTGGAGTAAAAGACAAACTTCAACCTATGCTCCAAATCTTTGACTTACCATGCTCACTAGGAGATCAGATCTTTTCGCATTCCTTCCTCATCCTTCCCAATTATCCCACACCCCTCCTAGGCAGGGACCTTTTGACAAAACTAGTGATTCATCTAATTCTCCAGCCACAAGCTTCCTTCCTTGGAATCTTAAAAGACTCTGCCTCTGATGCTCAGCCCTCCCCTCAGCCACCAGAAATACTTAAACAGGTTCCCTCACTTGTATGGGACAGTAATACCGTCAGGAGAGCCTCTCACCTAACTCCTGTCACTATCACTGTGAGGGACCCCTTTCACTTTCCCCACCACTCTCAATATCCTATAAAACTGGAAGATCTTAGGGGGCTCAAACCCCTCATTGACAAATTCCTAAACACTGGACTCCTTAGACCCACCAACTCCCTTATAACACCCCTGTTCTGCCCATTAAAAAGGCAGATGGCACCTATTTTCTAGTATGGGACCTATGCATAATTAACAAGGCAGTGGTCCCTCTCCACCCTGTAGTCCCCAATCCGTATATCATCCTCAGTTCAATTCCTCCTAATACTCAGGTCTTTACAGTCCTCGATCTAAAAGATGCTTTCTTCACTATCCCTTTCTCCCAAGATTCTCAAGACATATTTGCTTTTACACGGACAGACCATGACAGTCACCACTCTCAATAAACTAACTTATGGACAGACACTTCATTTCCTTACACCTCACCAGGTGATGGACATTCTAGACAACAAGGCCCACCACTTTCTCACCAAAAGTAGACTTACTCAATATCAAACTATTTTACTTGACAGTCCATCACTCACTCTCTCTACTTGTTCAGTTCTCAACCCTGCCACATTACTGCCAGACTTTTCTCAACCCCAAACTCTGGAACACTCTTGTTTAGAAATCCTAGAACAGCCCACTGCTTTCCTGGTTTTCTTGGCTAACTCCATTCCTGGGCCCTATAGCAGCCATACTCTGTCTCCTCCTTTTTGACCCCTGTCTTATCCAGTTTCTCCTCTCCTTTCTCAAAAACTGTCTTACTGCCCTTACCAAACCTCCCCCAAACCTGTCATGGGTCTTGCCTTTCAGTTCCAAAACAACCCACATGTCCCACGCCCAGGTAGGGACTGCTGTATGCCTCAGCTTAGCAGGAAGAAGTTACAACAAAAGAGACCTCTGCCACAATTCCCAACAAATGGGCCAACTGGGTTCCATGTAACATTAAGAATAAATGAATATTAAAGGAAATGTAAACCCATCTAACATTGTTCAAAATAGAGTAATGCCTGTCAAGGGCCACTATCAAGTCTCTTTCAGACACCCAAGGACTAGAAAATTACTGAAGACAAAAAGTTACAGATTCTCAGAAAAAACACATCCTATAGAAGCACAGCCAGCTCAGATACAACTGTTGACCAAAATAGATATGAACCCACCCCTTCTCTCCTGCACCTTGCTCTTTGAAGCCCAGTAAAAGACTCAAACCCCTATGCTTTGGGTCCAATGCCACTCTATGCATCTGACCCCTTTCCTCCCTTGGAAAGTAAATAAAAACTTTCTTTTCTTCCCTTGTTAATATTTCTGAGAATACTTTCACAACCCGCCTCAGCTCACCTAACAGTTACCAGGGGTTAAGGGAGGGAGGGACAAACTGGGAGATAGGGATTGACATATACACACTACTATATATAAAATAGATAACTAATAAAGACCTACTCTATAGCACAAGGAACTCTACTCAATACTCTGTAATGGCCAATATGGGAAAATAATCTAAAAAAGAGTGGATGTATGTATATATATAACTGATTCACTTTACTGTACACCTGAAACTGCACAACATTGTAAATCAACTATACTCCAATAAAAATTTAAATAAATAAATATTTAAAAACAAAATATTCATTTAATTTAAAAGAAAGCATTAAAGCAGGAATACAGAAACAAAAAGGATTTGTGACATATAGAAAACAAAAGGTAAAATGCAGACATTAATCTAACTATATCAATAATAAAATCAAATATAAGTGGATTAAATAACCCAATTAAGAGTCAGAGATTGTCAGACTGGATTAAAAAAGAGATCAAACCATAGACTATCTACAAGAGACACATTTTAGATTCAAAGATACAAAGAGGCTAAAAGAAAAAAGGATGGAAAAACGTGTATCATGCAAACAGCAATCATAAAAAGCTGTGGTGGCTATCCTAATATCAGAAAAATAGACTTTAAAGCAAAAAATAATACTACAAATAAAGAAGAGTGTTTTATAATAAAAAAGGTCAATCATAAGAAATTTATAACAATTATAAACATGCATGTACCTGAAAACGGAGCCCCAGAATACATGAAGCAAAGGCTGACAGGATTGAGGGAAGAAATAGAAAATTCGAAAATAAAAATTGGAGACTTCAGACCTTGCTGGTAGTGCAGTGCTTAAGAATCCACCTGCCAATGCAGGGGACATATGTTCGAGCCCTGGTCTGGGAAGATCCCACATGTTGCAGAGCAACTAAGCCTGTGCACCACAACTACAGAGCCTGCACTCTAGAACCCATGAACCACAACTACTGAGCCCACATGCCACAATTACTGAAGCCCATGTGCCTAGAGCCCATGCTCCACAACAAGAGAAGCCACCACAATGAGAAGCCCGCGCACCACAACGAGGAGTAGCTCCCGCTTGCCACAACTAGAGAAAGCCTGCATGCACCAATGAAGACCAAATGCAGCCAAAAATAAATAAACATTTTTAAAAATTGGAGACTTCAATACTACACTTGAAATAATGAATCCGACAACAATGCTGATCAATTAGGAAATAGATTTGCACAAAACTATACAAAAATTAGATCTAACAGATACCTATCAAACACTCCATCCAAAAATAACCAAATACAGGGAACTTCCTGGCAGTACAGGAGTTGGGACTCAGTGCTTTCACTGTTGTGACCCAGGTTCAATCCCTGGTCAGGCAACTAAGATCCTGCAAGCCATGAGGTGCGGCAAAAAAACCCCAACAAAATAAAACACATTCTTTTCAAGCACACATGGAACATTTCCAGGATAGGCTTTAAGTTAGGACATAGAAAGAGCTTAAGTAAATTTTAAAAAGAATGAAATCATGCAAAATATGTTATCTGATCACAATGGAAGAAAATGGAAATGAATAACAGAAGGAAATTAGGGAAAGTTACAGATATGCAGAAATTAATAACACACTAAAAAGTAGTTTATGAGTCAAAGAAAAAATCAGAAGAGAAATTAGAAAATACTCTGAGATGAGTGAAAATGAAGACACAATGTACCAAAGCTCATGAGATGCAGCTAAAGAAGTGTTTAGTGGGAAATTTATAGCTATAAAAGCCTACATTAAAAAGAAATTTTAAATTAAAAAACCTAACTTTCCATCTTAAGATAATGAAAAATAGAAGAGAAACTGAACCTAAAGCAAACAGAGATAGGAAATAATAAGGATTATGGAAGAACTCAATGAAACAGAGAACAGAAAAACAAAAAAACTGAAATAAGCTTAATTGCAAAGATCAACAAAATAGAAAAACTTAAGATTGACTAAGAAAAAGAGAAAGATGATACAAATTACTGAAATCAGAAGGAAATAGGAGATATTGTTCCCTACCTTAGAGAAATAAACAGAATTATAAGAAAATATTATGCCAACAAACTACATACCTTAAACAAAATGGAAAAATTCCTAGAAAGACACACTACCAAAACTGACTCAAGAAGAAATAGAAAATCAAAATAAACTTATAATAAGAAATATATTAGTTCAGTAATAAAAAAAAAAATCTCCACAAAGAGAAGTTCAGGTCCAGATGGCTTCACTGGACAGTTACATCAAACACATAAAGAAAATTTAATATCAATTATTCACAAACTCTTTCATGACACAAAAGAGAGGGAAACACATCTCAACTCATTATATGGGGCCAGTATTGCCCTGAGAGTAAAACCAGACAATGACATCACAATTAAAAAAGAATAGTACAGATCATTACGAATATAGATGCAAAAATCCTCAGGAAAATACCAGCAAATTGAATCAAAGGGAAATATATCAAAAGGATTATACACCATGATAAAGTGGAATTAATCCCAAGAGTGCAAAGTTGGTTAAACATCCAAAAATCAGTGTAATATACCACATCAACAGGATACAAGACAAAAACCACATAATCACCTCAATATATGCAGAGAAAGTATATGACAAAATTCAACACCTCTTTATGATAAAAACAGTCAGTCAACAAACTAGGAATGGAAAGAACTTCTTAAACTGAAAAAGGGTATCTAAGAAAGACCCAGAGCTAATATACTTAATGGAGAAAGATTGAATGATTTCTACCTAAGATCAGGAATAAGACAAAGATATGTCTCATCAATAATTCTGTTCAACATTGTACTGGAGGTTCTAGTCAAGGAAATTAGGCAAAAATAAAAATACAAATAAAATAAATAAAAGGCATCCAGATAGGTAGGGAAGAAGTAAAACTATCTCTTTTTGTAGATGACAAGATATTGTATAAAAAATTATAAGGAATCCAGTATAAACACTTATTAGAAATAATAATTTATTTCATTAAGGTTACAAGACACAAAATCAGTATAATCAATTGTATTTCAATACACTAACATAAGCAAACAAAAAATGAAATTAAGAAGACAACTCCATTTAAAATAGTATACAAAACAACTTTAAAAGACAGGAATAAATTACAGCAAAAAGTATGAAATTTATACTCTGAAAACTACATTGTTGAAAGAAATTAAAGAAGACTTCAATAAAAGGAAAGACATCTCATATTCACAGATAAAAAAACAATATTATTAAGATTACAATACTTCCTAAATTGATCTATAGATTCAATGCAATATCTATCAGCTGATTCTATGCAGAAATTGATATGATCTTAAAACTCATATGGAAATCCAATGTACCTAGAAAATCTAATAAAATCCTGAAAAAGAATAAAGTTGAGGAACACATTCCCCAATTTCAAAATTTGCTATGAAGCAACAGTAATCAGGACAACATGATACTGACAACAGTATAGATGTGTAGGTTAGTGGAATAGAATTGAGAGCCCAGAAATAAACCCTCATATTTATAGTCCACTGAATTTTTTTTTAACCATCTTTATTGGGGTATAATTGCTCTACAATGGTATGTTAGTTTCTGCTTTATAACAAAGCGAATCAGCTATACATATACATATGTTCCCATATGTCTTCCCTCTTGCGTCTCCCTCCCTCCCACTCTCCCCATCCCACCCCTCCAGGCTGTCACAAAGCCCCGAGCTAATATCCCTGTGCCCTGCGGCTGCTTCCCCCTAGCTATCTACCTTACTACGTTTGTTAGTGTGTATATGTCCATGACTCTCTCTCGCCCTGTCAAAACTCACCCTTCCCCCTCCCCATATCCTCAAGTCCGTTCTCCAGTAGGTCTGCGTCTTTATTCCTGTCTTACCCCTAGGTTCTTCATGACATTTTGTTTCCTTAAATTCCATATATATGTGTTAGCATACGGTATTTGTCTTTTTCTTTCTGACTTACTTCACTCTGTATGACAGACTCTAGGTCTATCCATCTCATTACAAATAACTCAATTTCATTTCTTTTTAAGGCTGAGTAATATTCCATTGTGTATACGTGCCACATCTTCTTTATCCATTCGTCCGATGATGGGTGCTTAGGTTCTTTCCATCTCCGGGCTATTGTAAATAGAGCTGCAATGAACATTTTGGTACATGACTCTTTTTGAATTTTGGTTTTCTCAGGGTATATGCCCAGTAGTGGGATTGCTAGGTCATATGGTAATTCTATTTGTAGTTTTCTAAGGAACCTCCATACTGTTCTCCACAGTGGCTGAACCAATTCACATTCCCACCAGCAGTGCAAAAGTGTCCCCTTTTCTCCACACCCTCTCCAGCATTTATTGTTTCTAGATTTTTTGATGATGGCCATTCTGACTGGTGTGAGATGATATCTCATTGTAGTTTTGATTTGCATTTCTCTAATGATTAATGATGTTGAGCATTATTTCATGTGTTTGTTGGCATTCTGTATATCTTCTTTGGAGAAATGTCTGTTTAGGTCTTCTGCCCATTTTTGGATGGGGTTTTTTGTTTTTTTGTTATTGAGCTGCATGAGCTGCTTGTAAATTTTGGAGATTAATCCTTTGTCAGTTGCTTCATTTGCAAATGTTTTCTCCCATTCTGAGGGTTGTCTTTTGGTCTTGATTATGGTTTCCTTGGCTGTGCAAAAGCTTTGAAGTTTCATTAGGTGCCATTTGTTTATTTTTGTTTTTATTTCCATTACTCTAGGAGGTGGGTCAGAAAGGATCTTGCTGTGATTTATGTCATAGAGTGTTCTTCCTATGTTTTCCTCTAAGAGTTTGATAGTTTCTGGCCTTACATTTAGGTCTTTAATCCATTTTGAGCTTATTTTTGTGTATGGTGTTAGGGAGTGATCTAATCTCATACTTTTACATGTACCTGTCCAGTTTTCCCAGCACCATTTATTGAAGAGGCTGTCCTTTCTCCACTGTACATTCCTGCCTCCTTTATCAAAGATAAGGTGTCCATATGTGCATGGGTTTATCTCTGGGCTTTCTATCCTGTTCCACTTATCTATCTTTCTGTTTTTGTGCCAGTACCATACTGTCTTGATTACTGTTGCTTTGTAGTATAGTCTGAAGTCAGGGAGCCTGATTCCTCCAGCTCCTTTTTTTGTTCTCAAGATTGCTTTGGCTATTCGGGGTCTTTTGTGTTTCCATACAAATTGCGAAATTTTTTGTTCTAGTTCTGTGAAAAATGCCAGTGGTAGTTTGATAGGGATTGCATTGAATCTGTAGATTGCTTTGGGTAGTTCAGTCATTTTCACAATGTTGATTCTTCCCATCCAAGAACATGGTATATCTCTCCATCTATTTGTATCATCTTTAATTTCTTTCATCAGTGTCTTATAATTTTCTGCATACAGGTCTTTCGTCTCCTTAGGTAGGTTTATTCCTAGATATTTTATTCTTTTTGTTGCAATGGTAAATGGGAGTGTTTTCTTGATTTCACTTTCAGATTTTTCATCATTAGTATATAGGAATGCCAGAGATTTCTGTGCATTAATTTTGTATCCTGCTACTTTAACAAATTCATTGGTTAGCTCTAGTAGTTTTCTGGTAGCATCTTTAGGATTCTCTATGTATAGTATCATGTCATCTGCAAACAGTGACAGCTTTACTTCTTCTTTTCCGATTTGGATTCCTTTTATTTCCTTTTCTTCTCTGATTGCTGTGGCTAAAACTTCCAAAACAATGTTGAATAAGAGTGGTGAGAGTGGGCAACCTTGTCTTGTTCCTGATCTTAGTGGAAATGCTTTCAGTTTTTCACCATTGAGGATGACGTTTGCTGTGGGCTTGTCATATATGGCCTTTATTATGTTGAGGAAAGTTCCCTCTATGCCTACTTTCTGGAGGGTTTTTATCATAAATGGTTGTTGAATCTTTTCGAAAGCTTTCCCTGCATCTATTGAGATGATCATATGGTTTTTCTCCTTCAATTTGTTAATATGGTTTATCACATTGATAGATTTGCGTATATTGAAGAATCCTTGCATTCCTGGAATAAACCCCACTTGATCATGGTGTATGATCCTTTTAATGTGCTGTTGGATTCTGTTTGCTAGAATTTTGTTGAGGATTTTTGCATCTATATTCATCAGTGATATTGGCCTGTAGTTTTCTTTCTTTGTGACATCCTTGTCTGGTTTTGGTATCAAGGTGATGGTGGCCTCGTAGAAGGAATTTGGGAGTGTTCCTCCCTCTGCTATATTTTTGAAGAGTTCGAGAAGGATAGGTGTTAGCTCTTCTCTAAACGTTTGATAGAATTCACCTTTGAAGTCATCTGGTCCTGGGCTTTTGTTTGTTGGAAGATTTTTAATCACAGTTTCAATTTCAGTGCTTGTGATTGGTCTGTTCATATTTTCTATTTCTTCCTGATTCAGTCTTGGCAGATTGTGCATTTCTAAGATTTTGTCCATTTCTTCCAGGTGGTCCATCTTATTGGCATAGAGTTGCTTGTAGTAATCTCTCATGATTTTTTTTATTTCTGCAGTGTCAGTTGTTACTTCTCCTTTCTCATTTCTAATTCTATTGATTTGAGTCTTCTCCCTTTTTTTCCTGATGTGTCTGGCTAGTGGTTTATCTATTTTGTTTATCTTCTCAAAGAACCAGCTTTTAGTTTTATTGATCTTTGCTATTGTTTCCTTCATTTCTTTTTCATTTATTTCTGATCTGATTTTTATGATTTCTTTCCTTCTGCTAGCTTTGGGGCTTTTTTGTTCTTCTTTCTCTAATTGCTTGAGGTGCAAGGTTAGGTTGTTTATTCGAGATGTTTCCTGCTTCTTAACATGGGCTTGTATTGCTATAAACTTCCCCCTTAGAACTGCTTTTGCTGCATCCCACAGGTTTTGGGTCGTTGTGTCTCCATTGTCATTTGTTTCTAGGTATTTTTTTATTTCCTCTTTGATTTCTTCAGTGATCACTTCATTATTAAGTAGTGTATTGTTTAGCCTCCATGTGTTTGTATATTTTACAGATCTTTTCCTGTAATTGATATCTAGTCTCATGGCGTTGTGGTCAGAAAAGATACTTGATACAATTTCAATTTTCTTAAATTTTCCAAGGCTTGATTTGTGACCCAAGATATGATCTATCCTGGAGAATGTTCCATGAGCACTTGAGAAAAATGTGTATTCTGTTGTTTTTGGATGGAGTGTCCTATAAATATCAATTAAGTCCATCTTGTTTAATGTATCATTTAAAGCTTGTGTTTCCTTATTTATTTTCATTTTGGATGATCTGTCCATGGGTGAAAGTGGGGTGTTAAAGTCCCCTACTATGAATGTGTTACTGTCGATCTCCCCTTTTATGGCTGTTAGTATTTGCCTTATGTATTGAGGTGCTCCTATGTTGGGTGCATAAATATTTACAATTGTTATATTTTCCTCTTGGATCGATCCCTTGATCATTATGTAGTGTCCTTCTTTATCCCTTTTAATAGTCCTTATTTTAAAGTCTATTTTGTCTGATATGAGAATTGCTACTCCAGCTTTCTTTTGGTTTCCATTTGCATGGAATATCTTTTTCCATCCCCTTACTTTCAGTCTGTATGTGTCTCTAGGTCTGAGGTGGGTCTCTTGTAGACAGCATATATAAGGGTCTTGTTTTTGTATCCATTCAGCCAATCTGTGTCTTTTGGTGGGAGCATTTAGTCCATTTACATTTAAGGTAATTATCGATATGTATGTTCCTATTCCCATTTTCTATATTGTTTTGGGTTCGTTATTATAGGTCTTTTCCTTCTCTTGCGTTTCTTGTCTAGAGAAGTTCCTTTAGCATTTGTTGTAAAGCTGGTTTTGTGGTGCTGAACTCTCTCAGCTTTTGCTTGTCTGTAAAGGTTTTAATTTCTCCATCAAATCTGAATGAGATCCTTGCTGGGTAGAGTAGTCTTGGTTGCAGGTTTTTCTCCTTCATCACTTTCAGTATGTCCTGCCACTCCCTTCTGGCTTGTAGGGTTTCTGCTGAGAGATCAGCTGTTAACCTGATGGGGATTCCCTTGTGTGTTATTTGTTGTTTTTCCCTTGCTGCTTTTAAAATGCTTTCTTTGTATTTAATTTTTGATAGTTTGATTAATATGTGTCTTGGCGTATTTCTCCTTGTATTTATCCTGTATGGGACTCTCTGTGCTTCCTGGACTTGATTAACTATTTCCTTTCCCATATTAGGGAACTTTTCAACTATAATCTCTTCAAATATTTTCTCAGTCCCTTTCTTTTTTTCTTCTTCTTCTGGAACCCCTATAATTCGAATGTTGGTGCGTTTAATGTTGTCCCAGAGGTCTCTGAGACTGTCCTCAGTTCTTTTCATTCTTTTTTCTTTATTCTGCTCTGCAGTAGTTATTTCCACTACTTTATCTTCCAGGTCACTTATCCGGTCTTCTGCCTCAGTTATTCTGCTATTGATCCTATCTAGAGTACTTTTAATTTCATTTATTGCGTTGTTCATCATTGCTTGTTTCATCTTTATGTCTTCTAGGTCCTTGCTAACTGTTTCTTGCATTTTGTCCATTCTACTTCCAAGATTTCGGATCATCCTTACTATCATTATTCTGAATTCTTTTTCAGGTAGATTGCCTATTTCCTCTTCATTTGTTAGGTCTGGTGCGTTTTTATCTTGCTCCTTCGTCTGCTGTGTGTTTTTCTGTCTTCTCATTTTGCTTATCTTACTGTGTTTGGGGTCTCCTTTTTGCAGGCTGCACGTTCATAGTTCCCGTTGTTTTTGATGTCTGTCTCCAGTGGCTAAGGTTGTTTCAGTGGGTTGTGTAGGCTTCCTGGTGGAGGGGACTAGTGCCTGTGTTGTGCTGGATGAGGCTGGATCTTGTCTCTCTAGTGGGCAGGTTCACGTCTGGTGGTGTGTTTTGGGGTGTCTGTGGCCTTATTATGAATTTAGGCAGCCTCTCTGCTAATGGGTGGGGTTGTGTTCCTGTTTTGCTAGTTGTTTGGCATAGGTTATCCAGCACTGTGGCTTGCTGGTCGTTGAGTGAAGCTGGGTGCTGGTGTTAAGATGGAGGTCTCTGAGAGATTTCCACCGTTTAATATTATGTGGAGCTGGGAGGTCTCTTGTTGACCAGTGTCCTGAAGTTGGCTCTCCTACCTCAGAGGCAGAGCCCTGGCTCCTGGGCTGGAGCACCAAGAGCCTTTCATCCACATGGCTCCGAATAAAAGGGAGAAAAAGTAGAGAGAATTAGTAGAAGTATGAGGAAAGAAAGAAGGAAAGGAGGAAAGGAAGGAAGGAAGAAAGAAGCAAAGAAGGAAAGAAAGGAGGGAGGGAGGGAGGGAGGAAGGAAGGAAGGAATGAGGGAAGGAAGGATAAAATGTAGAGAGAATTAGTAGAAGTATGAGGAAAGAAAGAAGGAAAGGAGGAAAGGAAGGAAGGAAGAAAGTAGCAAAGAAGGAAAGAAAGGAGGGAGGGAGGGAGGGAGGAAGGAAGGAAGGAAGGAGGGAAGGAAGGATAAAATGTAGAGAGAATTAGTAGAAGTATGAGGAAAGAAAGAAGGAAAGGAGGAAAGGAAGGAAGGAAGAAAGAAGCAAAGAAGGAAAGAAAGGAGGGAGGGAGGGAGGGAGGAAGGAAGGAAGGAAGGAGGGAAGGAAGGATAAAATGTAGAGAGAATTAGTAGAAGTATGAGGAAAGAAAGAAGGAAAGGAGGAAAGGAAGGAAGGAAGAAAGAAGCAAAGAAGGAAAGAAAGGAGGGAGGAAGGAAGGAAGGAAGGAGGGAAAGAAGGAGAAAATGTAGAGAGAATTAGTGGAAGTATGAGGAAAGAAAGAAGGAAAGGAGGAAAGGAAGGAAGGAAGAAAGAAGCAAAGAAGGAAAGAAAGGAGGGAGGGAGGGAGGGAGGAAGGAAGGAAGGAAGGAGGGAAAGAAGGAAAAAAGACAGAAAGAAAGAAGATACAGTAAAAATAAAATAAAGTATAATATAGCTATTGTACTAAAAAATTTTTAGAAAAAAAAAAAAAAAAGGGACGGATAGAACCCTAGGACAAATGTTGGAAGCAAAGCTATACAGAGAAAATCTTACACAGAAGCATACACATACACGTTCACAAAAAGAGGCAAAGGGGGAAAAATCATAAATCCTGCTCCCAGAGACCACGTCCTCAACCTGGGGTGATTCGCTGTCTAAAGGAGGGAAGGAAGGAAGGAAAGAAAGAAAGAAAGAATGAAGGTAAAGTACAATAAAGTTATTACAATTAAAATTAATTATTAAGAAAAAAAAAATTTTTTTAAAAAACCATGGACGGATAGAGCCCTAGGACAAATGGTGGAAGAAGAGTATACAGACAAGATCTCACACAGAAGCATACACGTACACATTCACAAAAACAGGAAAAGGGGAAAAAAAATCACAGATCTCGCTCTTAAATTCCACCTCTTCAATTTGGGATCACTCCCTGTCTATTCATGTATTCCACAGATGCAGGGCACATCAAGTTGATTGTGGAGCTTCAATCCGCCTCCTCCACGGCTGCCGGGAGAGACCTCCCCCTCTCCTCCCTGCTCTCACAGCTCACAGGAGCTCAGCTTTGTACCCGGCCCTGCCCCTGCGTGCAGGTCGCTGGAGGGCGTCTCTTTTTTGCTCATACAGGACGGGGTTAAAGGGGCCGCTGATTCGGGTGCTCCGGCTCACTCAGGCCAGGGGTTGGGGGATAGGGGAAGGAGGGGCACTGCGTGCGGGGCGGGCCTGCGGCGGCAGGGGCGGCGTGACGCTGTGGCAGAGGCCAGCATGACGTTACACCAGCCTGAGACCCACCGTGCGTACTCCCGGGGAAGTTGTCCCTGGATCCCGGGAACCTGGCAGTGGCGGCCTGCACAGGCTCCGCGGAAGAGGGGCGCGGAGAGTGACCTGTGCTCGCACACAGCCCCCCTGGTGGCGGCAGCAGCAGCCCCAGCGTCTCCCGCCCGTCTCTGGGGTCCGTGGTTTTAGCCGTGGCTTGCGCCCGACTCTGGGGTTCACGCTTCCAGCCGCGGCTCGTGCCCGTCTCTGGAGTTCCTTTAAGCAGCGCTCTTAAACCCCTCTCCTCGCGCACCAGGAAACAAAGAGGGAAGAAAAAGTCTCTTGCCTCTTCGGCCGGTGCAGGCTTTTCCCCGAACTCCCTCCCGGCTAGTCGTGGCGCACCAACCCCTTCAGGCTATGTTCAAGCCGCCAACCCCAGTCCTCTCCCTGCGCTCTGTCCAAAACCGAAACCCGAGCCTCAGCTCTCAGCCCCGCCCGCCCCGGCGGGTGAGCAGACAAGCCTCTCGGGTTGGTGAGTGCCGGTCGGCACCGATCGTCTGTGCAGGAATCTCCCCGCTTTGCCCTCCGCACCCATCGCTGTGCACTACTCCGCGGTCCCGAAGCTCCCCCCTCCGCCTCCCACAGTCTCCGCCCGCGGAGGGGCTTCCTAGTGTGTGGAAACTTTTCCTCCTTCACAGCTCCCTCCCCTGGTGCAGGTGCCGTCCTTATTCTTTTGTCTCTGTTTTTTCTTTTTTTCTTTTGCCCTACCCAGGTACGTGGGGAGTTTCTTGCCTTTTGGGAGGTCTGAGGTCTTCTGCCAGCCTTCAGTAGGTGTCCTGTAGGAGTTGTTCCACGTGTAGATGTATTTCTGGTGTATCCGTGAGGAGGAAGGCGATCGCCACGTCTTACTCTTCCGCCATCTTCCCCCGTCAAGTTTTTCCACTGACTTTTGATAAGGGTGTCAAGATAATTGGAGAAAGAAGAGTCTTGTCAACAAATAGTGCTGAAATAACTGGACTTTCACATGGAAAAGAATGTGTTGGACTCCCATCTCACTCCGCATACAAAAATCTGACCCCAAAAAAGAGCAAAGATCTAAATGTAAGAGCTAAAACTATAAAACTCTTAAGAGGGAATTCCCTGGTGGTCCAGTGGGTGGTTAGGATTCTGCACTTCGACTGCAAGGAGCAGGGTTCAATCCCTGGTTGGGGAACTAAGATCCTGCAAGCCGCCCAGCACAGCCAAAAAAAAAAAAACAAGTCATGAAATGTTAATGTTTAAAAAAAAACTCTTAAAACAACAGTACAAATTTTCTTAATCTTAGATTAGATGATGGTTTCTTAGTCATGACACTAAAAGGACAAGCAACTAAAGAAGAATATAGACAAATTGGATGTCTTTAAAATTAACAAATTTTGTGCTTCAAAGGACACCAGTCTTTGATGCATAAAACCCCGAAAGAATGGGAGAATATACTTGAAAATCATATTTCTGATAAGGGACTTCTATCAAGAATATATAAAGAACAATTATAATTCAACAAAAAAGCCAAATAATCCAATAGAAAAATGGGCAAGGATCCGAATAAACTGTTCTCTAAAAGAAGATATACAAATTGGCAAAAAGCACATAAAAAATGCTCAATGTCATTAGCCATCAGAGAAATGCAAATCACAACCACAATGAGATACCACTTCACACCCATGAGGGTGACTATAATGAGAAAGATAATAACAATGTTGTTGGGGATGTGGAAAAATTGAAACCGTCCTTCCCATCACATGGTGGGAATATAAAATGGTGCAGTTGCTTTGAAAAGTGGTCTATTAGCTCCATGAAGTGTTAAATATAGAGTTAGCATATGATCAAAAATTCCTCCTCTACATACATACACAAAATAAATGAAAACATATGTATATACAAAAACTTACACATGAATGTTCATATGTGAAGAATATTCATAGCAGCACTATTCACAAGTAAGAGAAAGTGGAAATATCACAGATATCTACCAACTGATAGATTCAGTTGATTGATTGTAACAATGCAATGGAATATTATTTGACAATAAAAAATAAATGAAGTATTTATAGATGCTACGACATGAATAAATTTTGAAAATATTATCCTCAGTGCAAACAGTCACTCACAAAGGACCATATGATTCCATTTTTATTAAATATCCAGAATAGGCAGATCTATAGAGATAGAAAGTAGATTAGAAATAGATGGAGAGATATACCATGTTCTTGGATGGGAAGAATCAACATTGTGAAAATGACTCTACTACCCAAAGCAATCTACAGATTCAATGCAATCCCTATCAAACTACCACTGGCATTTTTCACAGAACTAGAACAAAAAATTTCGCAATTTGTATGGAAACACAAAAGACACCGAATAGCCAAAGCAATCTTGAGGACAAAAAAAGGAGCTGGAGGAATCAGGCTCCCTGACTTCAGACTATACTACAAAGCAACAGTAATCAAGACAGTATGGTACTGGCACAAAAACAGAAAGATAGATAAGTGGAACAGGATAGAAAGCCCAGAGATAAACCCACGCACATATGGACACCTTATCTTTGATAAAAGAGGCAGGAATGTACAGTGGAGAAAGGACAGCCTCTTCAATAAATGGTGCTGGGAAAACTGGACAGGTACATGTAAAAGTATGAGATTAGACCACTCCCTAACACCATACACAAAAATAAGCTCAAAATGGATTAAAGACCTAAATGTAAGGCCAGAAACTATCAAACTCTTAGAGGAAAACATAGGAAGAACACTCTATGACATAAATCACAGCAAGATCCTTTCTGACCCACCTCCTAGAGTAATGGAAATAAAAACAAAAATAAACAAATGGCACCTAATGAAACTTCAAAGCTTTTGCACAGCAAAGGAAACCATAATCAAGACCAAAAGACAACCCTCAGAATGGGAGTAAACATTTGCAAATGAAGCAACTGACAAAGGATTAATCTCCAAAATTTACAAGCAGCTCATGCAGCTCAATAACAAAAAAACAAAAAACCCCATCCAAAAATGGGCAGAAGACCTAAACAGACATTTCTCCAAAGAAGATATACAGAATGCCAACAAACACATGAAATAATGCTCAACATCATTAATCATTAGAGAAATGCAAATCAAAACTACAATGAGATATCATCTCACACCAGTCAGAATGGCCATCATCAAAAAATCTAGAAACAATAAATGCTGGAGAGGGTGTGGAGAAAAGGGGACACTTTTGCACTGCTGGTGGGAATGTGAATTGGTTCAGCCACTATGGAGAACAGTATGGAGGTTCCTTAAAAAACTACAAATAGAATTACCATATGACCTAGCAATCCCACTACTGGGCATATACCCTGAGAAAACCAAAATTCAAAAAGAGTCATGTACCAAAATGTTCATTGCAGCTCTATTTACAATAGCCCGGAGATGGAAAGAACCTAAGCACCCATCATCGGACGAATGGATAAAGAAGATGTGGCACGTATACACAATGGAATATTACTCAGCCTTAAAAAGAAATGAAATTGAGTTATTTGTAATGAGATGGATAGACCTAGAGTCTGTCATACAGAGTGAAGTAAGTCAGAAAGAAAAAGACAAATACCGTATGCTAACACATATATATGGAATTTAAGGAAACAAAATGTCATGAAGAACCTAGGGGTAAGACAGGAATAAAGACGCAGACCTACTGGAGAACGGACTTGAGGATATGGGGAGGGGGAAGGGTGAGTTTTGACAGGGCGAGAGAGAGTCATGGACATATACACACTAACAAACGTAGTAAGGTAGATAGCTAGGGGGAAGCAGCCGCAAGGCACAGGGATATTAGCTCGGGGCTTTGTGACAGCCTGGAGGGGTGGGATGGGGAGAGTGGGAGGGAGGGAGACACAAGAGGGAAGACATATGGGAACATATGTATATGTATAGCTGATTCACTTTGTTATAAAGCAGAAACTAACACACCATTGTAAAGCAATTATACCCCAATAAAGATGTTTAAAAAAAAAAAAAGAAAGTAGATTAGTGGATTCCCAGGCCTAGTAAGGATTGGGTATTGGGCAATCATGGCTAACTGATGAAGGATTTCCCTTTGGGTGATAAAAATATCCTAAAATTGTTTGTAGTGATTTTCGTACAACTCTGTGAATATACCAAAAGCCATTGAACTTATACTTTAAATGGATGAACTGTAGGGAATATGAAATGTATTTCAATAATGCTTTAAAAAAAAAGATAATTGACAGACCAGAGGAAAATATCTGTAAAATATATGGTCACATATATGATTTAGGATTAACACTGATATTAAATAAAGTACTCAAGCAATGAAAAAAAAGAAACCTATAGACACACAGGTAAACAACATGAAGAGACAATCCACAGAAGGGGAGAAAGAGGTCAACAAATATGTGAACAGAGAATTAACCTCACTAGTTAGCAGGCAAATCCAAATTAACCCTATCATTTTTTATTGTCCAAAAGATTAGAAAAGATTAAAAAAGACTGATAATATATTGTTTGGGGGATGTTATGGAAAAATGTGCACACTTATTTGCTGTGAAAACCGTTAGAACTTCTGGAGTGTGATTGAGCAATATGCATCAACATTTAAAATAGTCTTATCATTTGACTCGGTCATACAATTTGTAGGATTTTAGTCTGCAGAAATATGTACCCTAGTACACAAGAATATATGTACAAGGATGTTTTCACTGCAGCATTATTCATAACAGTGAAAACATAGAAATGGCTTCAAAAATTATCATTAAGGAATGTTTAAATAAAACATGGTATACCCACACTATGGAATATTGGGGGTGGTTAAAAAGACTAAGATAAACAATACTGTCTCTGGAGAAGGTGCTGTGATTGGAGGCAATGGTCAAGTGGAATATTAGATTAAATAGATAGAGATTTAGATTTAGATGTACAGATGTATAATCATCTCAATATTTTTTGTGTACAATTCAGTGTCATGAAATACGTTTACATTGTTGTGCAATCATCACCACCATCCAACTCCAGAAAATTTTAATCATCTCAAATTGAAACTCTGTACCCATTAAAAAACTCCACATTCCTCCATCCAGCTGCTGGCAACCACCATTCTGTCTCTATGAGTTTGACTACTCTAGGTACTGCACATAAATGAAATTCTACATTTTGTTATTTTGTACTTGACTTATTTCACTTACCATAATGCCCTTAAGATTCATCCATATTATAGAAATTTTCAGATTTCATTTCTTTTTAAGACCAAGTAATATTCCATTGTGTGCATTGACCACAGTATGCTTATCCATACATTTTTTTTATCCATACATTTTTAATGTTCATTTGGGTTGTTTCTACCTTTGGGCTACTGTGAATAACACTGCTATAAACATTGGTATTCAAATATCTGTTCGACTCCCCTGCATTCAGTAGTGGAATTGCTGGATCGTGAGGTAATTCTATGTTTAATTTTTTTGAGCAACTAATATAATGTTTTCCACAGCAGCTACACCATTGTGTATTCCTAACAGCATAGTATAGGGTTCCAATCTCTCCACATCCTCACCAAAACATCTTATTTTCAGCTTTTTGCAGTTATTTATTAGTTAATAGCCATCCTAATGGGTATGACATTGTGGTTTTGAGGTACATTTCCTAATGGGTATGACAAAGTGGTTTTGAGGTACATTTCCCTACTGATTAATGATGTTGAGAATCTCTTTAGATACTCATTGGCCATCTGTATATATTCTTTGGAGATATGTCTATACAAGTCCTTTGCCCATTTTAAAACTTGTTTGTTTTTGCTGTTGTTGAGTTGAATGAATGCTTTATATATTCTGGATTTTAATGTCTTATCAGATATATGCTCTGCAAATATTTTCTCCCCTTCTGTGTGTTGCCTTGTTAGTCTGGCCTTACAAAAACGATAAAGAAAGTTATTCGAGTTTAAACAAAAGGACGCTAAACAACAACATGAAAGCATAGGGAAGTATAAATCTCACTGACAAAGGTTAATATATAAACAAATACAGATAACATAATATTGTAATGGTGATAATTAAATCACTTTTAACCCTAATATAAAAGTTTAAAGACAAAAGTATAACAAATAACTATAACCATAAAAATCTGTTAAGGGATACACAATATAAGAAATAAATTCTGACATCACTAGCAAAGTGTGGGGATGGAGTGAAAGGTTTGCTATGTGATTGAAGTTAAATTATTATCAGTTTAAATAGACTGTTGTAACTGTATGAAGTTTTATGTAATTCTCTTGGTAACCACAAAGAAAAAAACCTGTAATAAATACAAAAAAAATAAAGGAAAAACAAAGTGTAAAATTACAAAAAATCAACAAATCACAAAGGAAGACTGCAAAAGAGGAACAAAAGAATTACAAAACAGACAGAAAACAACAAAAGGCACTAATAAGTCCTTACCTATCAATAATTATTAAAAGTAAATGGATTAAACTCACTAATCAAAATGTATATTGGCTGGATGGATTAAAAAAAACAAGTTCCAACTATATGTTGTCTACAAGAGAATCACTTTAGATTATATTTTTCTTAACATACTTTTTGGACTATAATTGCTTTACAATGGTGTGGTTGTTTATGTTTATAACAAAGTGAATCAGCTATACATATACATATATCCCCATATCTCCTCCCTCTTGGGTCTCCCTCCCACCCTCCCTATCCCACCCTTCTAGGTGGTCACAAAGCACCAAGCTGATCTCCCTGTGCTATGCGGCTGCTTCCCACTAGATACCTATTTTACATTTGGTAGTATATATATGTCCATGCCACTCGCACACTTCATCCCAGCTTACCCATCCCCCTCCACGTGTCCTCAAGTCCATTCTCTACCTCTGTGTCTTTATTCCTATCCTGGCCCTAGGTTCTGCATAACCTTTTTTCTTTTTAGATTCCATATATATGTGTTAGCATACCGTATTTATTTTTCTCTTTCTGACTTACTTCACTCTCTATGACAGACTCTAGATCCATCCACCTCACTACAAATAACTCAATTTCCTTTCTTTTTTCAGCTGAGTAATATTCCATTGTATGTATGTGCCACTTCTTCTTTATCCATTCATCTGTCAGTGGACACTTAGGTTGTTTCCATATCCTGGTTATTGTAAATAGAGCTGCAATGAACATTGTGGTACATGACTCTTGTTGAATTATGTTTTTCTCAGGGTATATGCCCAGGAGTGGGATTGCTGGATCATATGGTAGTTCTATTTTTAGTTTTTAAGGAACCTCCATACTGTTCTCCATAGTGGTTGTATCAATTTACATTCTCACTAACAGTGCAAGAGGGTTCCCTTTTCTCCACACCCTCTCCAGCATTTATTGTTTGTAGATTTTTTGATGATGGCCATCGTACTGGTGTGAGGTGATACTTCACTGGAGTTTTGATTTGCATTTCTCTAATGATTAATGATGTTGATCATTGTCTCATGTGTCTGTTGGCAATCTGTATATATTCTTTGGAGAAATGTCTATTTAGGTCTCCTGCCCATTTTTGGATTTCACTGTTTGTTTTTCTGATATTGAGCTGCATGAGCTGATTGTATATTTTGGAGATTAATCCTTTGTCAGTTGCTTCATGTGCAAATATTTTCTCCCATTCTGAGGGTTATCTTTTCATTTTGTTTATGGTTTCCTTTGCTGTGCAAAAGCTTTGAAGTTTCATTAGGTCCCACATGTTTAGTTTTGTTTTTATTTCCATTTCTCTAGGAGGTTGGTAAAAAAATATCTTGCTGTGTTATATGTCATAGAGTGTTCTGTCTATGCTTTCCTCTAAGGGTTTTATAGTGTCTGTCCTTACATTCAGGTCTTTAATCCATTTTGAGTTTATTTTTGTGTATGGTGTTAGAAAGTGTTCTAATTTAATTCTTTACATGTAGCTGCCCAGTTTTCCCAGCACCTCTTATTGAAAATTCTGTCTTTTCTCCATTGTATATTCTTGCCTCCTTTATCAAAAATAAGGTGACCATATGTGCATGGGTTTATCTCTGGACTTTCTATCCTGTTCCATTGATCTATCTTTCTGTTTTTGTGCCAGAACCATACTGTCTTGATTACTGTAGCTTTGTAGTAGAGTCTGAAGTCAGGAAGCCTGATTCCTCCAGTTCCGTTTTTCTTTCTCAAGATTGCTTTGGCTATTTGGGGTCTTTTGTGCTTCCATACAAACTGCGAAGTACTTTGTTCTACTTCTGTGAAAAATGCCGTTGGTAGTTTGATAGATATTGCACTGAATCTGTAGATTGCTTTGGGTAGTAGAATCATTTTCACAATGCTTAATCTTCCAAACCAAGAACATGGTATATGTCTCTAACTGTACCATCTTTAATTTCTTTCATCAGTGTCTTACAGTTTTCTGAATACAGCTCTTTTTTTCCTTAGTTAGGTTTATTCCTAGGTATTCTTTTGGATTCAATGATAAATGGGAGTGTTTCCTTAATTTCCCTTTCAGATTTTTCTTCATTAGTGTATACGATGCAAGAGATTTATGTGCATTAATTTTGTATCCTGCTACTATACCACATTCATTAATTAGCTCTAGCAGTTTTCTGGTAGCATCTTTAAGTTTCTCTGTGTATAGTCTCATGTCATCTGCAAACAGTGACAGCTTTTCTTCTTCTTTTCCAGTTTGGATTCCTTTTATTTCTTTTTCTTCTCTGATTGCTATGGCTAAAACTTCCAAAACTATGTTGAATAATAGTGGTGAGAGTGGGCAACCTTGTCTTGTTCCTGATCTTAGTGGAAATGTTTTCAGTTTTTCACCGTTGAGAACAATGTTGGCTGTGGGTTTGTCATATATGCCTTTGTTATATTGACGTAAATTCCCTCTATGCCTACTTTGTGGAGTGTATTTGTCATAAATCTCTTCAATTTTTTCAAAAGCTTTTTCTGTATCTATTGAGATGATATATGGTTTTCATCTCTCAATTTGTTAACATGATGTATCACATTGATTGGGTATGTTGAAGAATCCTTGCATTCCTGGGATAAACCCCATTTGATCATGGTGTATGATCCTTTTAATGTGCTGTTGGATTCTGTTTGCTAGTATGTTTTGAGAATTTTTGCACCTATGTTCATCAGTGATATTGGCCTGTAGCTTTCTTTCTTTGTGACACCTTTGTCAAGTTTGCTATCAGGGTGATAGTGGCCACATAGAATGAGATTGGGAGTGTTCCTTCCTCTTCTATATGCTGGAAGAGTTTGAGAAGGATAGGTGTTAGCTCTTCTCTAAATGTTTGATAGAATTCACCTGTAAAACCATCTGGTCCTGGGCTTTTTTTGTTGGAACATTTTTAATCACAGTTTCAATTTCAGTGCTTGTGATTTGTCTGTTCATATTTTCTATTTCTTCCTTGTTCAGTCTTGGAAGGTTGTGCTTTTCTAAGAATTTGTCCATTTCTTCCAGGTTGTCCATTTTATTGGCATAGAGTTGCTTGTAGTAATCTCTCATGATCCTTTGTATTTCTGCTGTGTCAGTTGTTACTTCTCCTTTTTCATTTCTAATTCTATTGATTTGAGTCTTCTCCCTTTCTTTCTTGATGAGTCTGGCTAATGGTTTATCAACCTTGTTTATCGTCTCAAAGAACAAGCTTTTAGTTTTATTGATCTTTGCTATTGTTTCCTTCATTTCTTTTTGATTTATTCCTGATCTGATCTTTATGATTCCTTTCCTTCTTCTAACTTTGGGTTTTTTTGTTGTTGTTGTTCTTCTTTCTCTAATTGCTTTAGGTGTAAGGTTAGGTTGTTTATTTGATATTTTTCTTGTGTCTTGAGGTAGGTTTGTTTTGCTCTAAACTTCCCTCTTAGAACTGCTTTTGCTTCATTCCATGGGTTTTGGGTCATGGTGTTTTCATTCTCATTTGTTTCTAGGTGTATTTTGATTTCCTCTTTGATTTCTTCAGTGATCTCCTGGTTTTTACGTAGTGTATTGCTTAGCCTCCATGTGTTTGTATTTTTTACAGATCTTTTTCTTGTAATTGATATCTAGTCTCATAGTGTTGTGGTTGGAAAAGATACTTGATATGATTTCAATTTTCTTAAATTTACCAAGGCTTGATTTGTGACCCAAGATATGTTCTATCCTGGAGAATGTTCCATGAGCACTTGAGAAGAAAGTGTATCTGTTGGTTTTGGATGGAATGTCTCATAAATATTAATTAAGTCCATCTTGTTTAATCTATCATTTAAAGCTTGTGTGTCCTTATTTATTTTCATTATGGATGATCTGTCCATTGGTGAAAGTGGGATGTTAAAGGCCCCTACAGTATTTGTGTTACTGTCGATTTCCCCTTTTATGGCTGTTAGTATTTGCCTTATGTTTTGAAGTGCTCCTATGTTGGGTGCATAAATATTTTCAATTGTTATATTTTCTTTTTGGATTGATCCCTTGATTATTATATACTGTCGTTCTTTGTCTCTTGCAGTAGTCTTTATTTTAAAGTCTATTTTGTCTGTTATGAGAGTTGCTACTCCAGCTTGCTTTTGATATTCATTTGCATAGGATATCTTTTTCCATCCCCCACTTTCAGTCTGTATGTGTCCCTAGGTCTGAAATAGGTCTCCTGCAGACAGCACATATACGGGGCTTGTTTATGTATCCATTCAGCCAGTCTATCTCTTTTGATTTGAGCATTTCATCCATTTACATTTAAGGTAATTATCGATATGTATGGTCCTATTACCATTTTCTTAATTGTTCTGGGTTTGTTATTGTAGATCTTTTCCTTCTCTTGTGTTTTCTGCCTAGAGAAGTTCCTTTAGCTTTTATTGTAATGTTGGTTTGGTGGTGCTGAATTCTCTTAGGTTTTGCTTGTCTGTAAAGATTTTAATTTCTCCATCGAATCTGAATGAGATCCTTGCTGGGTAGAGCAATCCTGGCTGTAGGTTTTTCCCTTCCATCACTCTAAATATGTCCTGTCACACCCTTTTGGGTTGCAGATTTTCTCCTGAATGATCATCTGTTAACCTTATGGAGATTCCCTTGTATATTATTTGTTGTTTTTCCCTTGGTTCTTTGAATATTTTTCCTTTCTATTTAATTTTAGATAGTTTGACTAATAAGTGTCATGGCATGTTTCTCCTTGGATTTATCCTGTATGGGACTCTCTGCACTTCCTGAATTTGATTAACTATTTCCTTTCGCATATTAGGGAAATTTTCAGCTATAATCTCCTCAAATATTTTCTCAGTCCCTTTCTTTTTCTCTTCTTTTTCTGGGACCCCTATAATTAGAATTTTGGCACATTTAATATTGTCACATTGTTCTCTGAGAATGTCCTAAATTCTTTGCTTTCTTTTTTCTTTATTCTGCTCTGTAGTAGTTATTTCCACTATTTTATCTTCCAGGTCACTTATGCGTTCTTCTGTCTCAGTTATTCACCTATTGATTTCTTCTAGGGAATTTTTAATTTCATTTATTGTGTTGTTCATCATTGCTTGTTTGTGCTTTAGTTCTTCTAGGTCCTTGTTAACCATTTCTTCTGTTTTCTCATTCTATTTCAAAGATTTTAGATCACCTTTGCTATCATTACTCTGAGTTCTATTTCAGGTACTTGCCTATTTCCTCTTCATTTGTTTGGTCTGGTGGGTTTTTACCTTCCTCCTTCATCTGCTGTGTGTTTTGCTGTCTTCTCATTTTTCTTAACTTACAGTGTTTGGGTTCTCCATTTCTCAGGCTGTAGGTTTGTGGTTCCCGTTGTTTTTGGTGTCTGTCCCCAGTGGCTAAGATTAGTTCAGTGAATTGTGTAGGCTTTCTGGTAGAAGGGACTAGTGCCTGTGCTCTGGTGGATGAAGCTGGATCTTGTCTTTCTGGTGGGCAGGTCCACGTCCAATCATGTGTTTTGGGGTGTCCATGGCCTTATTAGGATTTTAGGCAGCCTCTCTGCTAATGGGTGGTGTTTTGTTCCTGTCTTTCTAGTTGTTTGGCAAAGGGTTTCCAGAACTGTAGCTTGCTTGTTGTTGAATAGAGCTGGGGCTTAGCATTGAGATGGAGATCTCTGGGAGAGCTTTTGGCATTTGATAGTACATGGAGCCAGGAGATCTCTGGTGGACCAATGTCCTGAACTCAGCTCTCCCACCTCAGAGGCACAGGCCTGACACCCAGCTGGAGCATCGAGACCCTGTCAGCAACATGGCTCAGAAGAAAAGGGAGAAAACAAGAAGAAAGTAAAATAAAATATAGTAAAGTATTAAAATATAAAATAATTATTAAAAAGTAATAAAAGAAGGAAAGAAAGAAGAAGGCAACCAAACCATAAAACAAATCCACAAAGGCTAACAAGTGCTAAAAATTATACTAAAATAAAGGGGAAAAAAATGGACAGACAGAACTCTTCGACAAATGGTAAAAGCAAACTATACAGACAAAAATCACACAAACAAGCATACACATTCACACTCACAAAAAGAGAAAAAAGAAAAAATATATATATCGTTGCTCCCAAAATCCACTGCCTCAATTTTGGCATGATTCGTTGTCTATTCAGGTATTCCACAGATGCAGGCTACATCAATTTGATTGTGGAGATTTAATCCACTGCTCCTGAGGCTAAATGGAGAAATTCCCCTTTCTCTTCTTTGTTCGCACAGCTCCCGGGGTTCAGCTTTAGATTTGACCCCACCTCTGCGTGTAGGTCTCCTGAGGGCGTCTGTCCTTTGCTCAGACAGCATGGGGTTAAAGTAGTATCTGATTAGGGGGGACCAGCTCACTCAGGCCGGGCAGAGGGAGGGATACAGAATGCGGTGCGAGCCTGTGGCTGCTGAAGCCAGCATGACATGGCAACAGCCTGAGGCACACCGCGTGTTCTCCCAGGGAAGTTGTCCCTGGATCACGGGACCCTGGCAGTGGCGGGCTGCACAGGCTCCCAGGAGGGGAGGTGTGGATAGTGACCTGTGCTTGCACAGAGGATTCTTGATTGCTGCAGCAGCAGTCTTAGCGTTTCATACCCGTCTCTGGTGTCCACGCTGATAGCTGTGTCTCGCGCCTGTCTCTGGACTTCCTTTAGGCCGTGCTCTGAATCCTCTCTCCCCATGCACCCCAAAACAATGGTCTCTTGCCTCTTCGGCAGCTCCAGACTTTTTCCCAGACTCCCTCCCAGCTAGCTGTGATGCACAAGCCCCCTTCAGGCTGTGTTCACGCAGTCAACCCCAGTCCTCTCCCTGTGATCTGAACTCCAAAGCCCGAGCCTCAGCTCCCAGACTCCACCTGCCATGGTGGGTGAGCAGACAAGCCTCTCAGGCTGGTGAGTGCTGGTTGGCATTAATCCTGTTGTGGAATCTCTCCAATTTGCCCTCTGCAGCCCTATTGCTGCGCTCTCCTCCGTGGCTCCAATTCTTCCCCACCACCACCACCCTTCTCTGCCAGTGAAGGGACTTCCTAGTGTGTGGAAACTTTTCCTCCTTCACAGCTCCCTCCAAGAGGTGCAGGTCCTATCTCTACACTTTTGTCTCTGTTTTTTCTTTTGGCCTACCCAGGTATGTGGGGTTTTTCTTGCCTTTTGGGAGGTCTGGGGTCTTCTGCCAGTGCTCAGTAGGTGTTCTGTAGGAGTTGTTCCACATGTAGATATATTTCTGATGTATTTATGGGGAGGAAGGTGGTCTCCATGTCTTACTCCTCCACCATCTTGAAGGTCTCCTTTATTTTATTTTATATTTTTTATTGAAGTATAGTTGATATACAATGCTGTGTTAGTTTAGTTTTAGATGTACAGCAAAGTGATTCAGTTATGTGTATTTATATATATTCTTTTTCAGATTCTTTTCCATTAAAAGTTATTACAAGATATTAAATATTGAATATAATCCCCTGTGCTATAAAGTAGGTACTTGTTGTTTATCTATTATATATATATTTAATAGTGTGTATCTGTTAAAACCAAACTCCTAATTTATCCTTTGCTGCCCCTTTCTCCTTTGGTAGCCATAAATTTGTTTTCTATGTCTGTGAGTCTATTTCTGTTTTGTAAATAAGTTCATTTGTATCATTTTCTTTAGGTTCCACAAATAAGTGATATCATATGATATTTGTCTTTCTCTACCTGACCTACTGCCCTTAGTATGATAACCTCTGGTCCATCCATATTCCTGCAAATGACATTATTTCATTCTTTTTTATGACTGAGTAATATCCTATATATATATATACAGGATATTAGTTATATATAACACCTCTTGTTTATCCATTCATCTGTTGATGGACATTTAGGTTGCTTCCATGTGTTGGCTATTGTAAATAGTGCTGCTATGAGCATTGGGGTGAATTTCTCTTTTTGAATTATAGTTTTCTTCTTTTCTGGAGAGATGCCGAGGACTGAGATTGCTGGATCATATTGTAACTATTTTTAGCGTTTTAAGGAAACTCCATACTAATCTCTATAGTGGCTGCACCAGTTTACATTCCCACCAACAGTGTAAGAGGGTTCAATTTTCTCCACACCTGCTCTAGCATTTATTATTAGTAGACGTTTTGATGATGGCCATTCTGGCCAGTATATATACACCACTTTTTATCCACTACATTTTTCTTCCTTCCTCTCTGAAGCTGTAAGTTTTCTTAAGTTATCCTTTCCTTTTTGTTTGGAGAGCTTCCTTAAACAATTTTTCTCTGGATACATCTGCAAATGATTAATTATTTTAGTTTACCTTGTTTTGAGTGTGTCTTTATTTCCTCGCATTCCTGAAGGAATGTATCTCCATATGTAAAACTTAGGGCTGTGGATTCTTTTCTAAAGTTCTTGAAAAATATTGGTCAAGGGCACAATCTCTCAGTTATAAGATGAATAATTTCTGGTAATCTAATGTATAGCATTGTGACTGTAGTTAATTATAGTGGCATACTGTGTACTTGGCATTGCAAGGAGAGTAGACCTTATGTGTTCTCACCACAAAAAAAGGGCAATTATGTGAGATGATGGATATGTTAATTAACTTGATTGTGGTTATCATTTCATTATGTTTATGTCTACTAATTCATCACATTATACAACCCCCAAAACAAACAGAACTTGAAAACAAAATGACACGCCACTTCCTTATGTCCTTCATGGTTTAAGAAGAACAATCACTAGAATCGGTTTTATTCTATAAATAACATGTCACTTCTGAGTGTTTCATTTCTTGATTATTTTCTTTGTCTTGAGCTTTCAGTAATTCAAAGTTCTTGTGTGTTGGCAAGGAATACTTTGGGTTTATCCTATTTGGAGTTCACTCACTTCCCTGAATCTGTAGTTTTCAAGTTGTTCCATTTTTTCCCCTTAAACTTGAGAAGTTTTCAGCCATTAGTTTTTGAATACATCCGTTCAAGAAAATTAAATCTTATGTCTTAAATAATATCTGTCTAGAGACCCCCAAGATAACTGGAACTACTGCAATGTGGTAGCAACATGCTTATTAAAAATAAACCTTTCATTTTACAACAGTTTTTAGATTTTCAGAATTACTGTAAACAGTGTAAAGACAGTTCCCATATGACCTATGACCAGATTCTCCTAGTATTATCATTTTGTGCTAGTATGGTACATTTATCACATTAATGTACTGATATTGATACGTAATCATTACCCAAAGTCTATACTTTATATTCATATTCTCTCAGCTTTTCTCTAATGTCCTTTTGGTATTCCAAGAGCCCATCCAGGATGCTGACTCACATTTATTAGTCATGTCTTAAGATTCTCGTGGTTATGACAGTTATGTAGATGTGATTTTTAATGCTCCTGACAGTCTAAAATTAATATAACTAGTCCCAAGTTCTTTTGCTTACTGTTAAAATGATATTTTTTCCATCTCTTTAACCTATCAGAAAGTTTTAATATAAAATGGGTGCTTGCTGACAGTATTTACTTGTGAATTTGTAAATTCCACTCCGACTTTTGTTCAGTGTTTACAGACCATTCACATTTAAAGTGATTATTGAACTACTTGCTTTAAAATCAACTAAGGGAGTTTCTTGCCTTTTGGGAAGTCTGAGGTTTTCTGCCAGCGTTCAGTAGGTGTTCTATAGGAGTTGTTCCACATGTAGATGTACTTCTGATGTATTTGTGCGGAGGAAGGTGACCTCCCTGTGTTACACTTCCGCCATCTTGAAGGCCTCTCCCTCGAGACTCACTTTAGATTTAAGGACACATATAAGCTGAAAGTGAAAAGATAGAAAAATATATTCCACTCAAATGGTAATCAAAAGAGAGTAGAGATAGCTATACTTATATCAGACAAAGTAGAGTTTAAGTCAAAAAATTTCACAAGAGACAAAGAATGTCTCACACAATGATAAAAGGGTCAGTTCTCCCTTATTGGATAATTGTTACTTTTGGAAGGAAGTAAGAAGCCTTGATAAGCAAGGGCACAATAGGAGCTTCTATAATGCTAGCAATATCTTATTCTATGGTTATTTTGATGTTCATTTTATAATTATACATCACATCATATGTATTAACTTTTATACATTTTTCTGTATATGTGTATATTTCCCACTAAAAAGTTATGTTTAATGCTTACAGTGCTATCACAAGGAGGTACTGGGAACAGAAGAAAAGATCTAACTCAGATAGTAGACAGGAGGAGAAGGGATAGTTGGGAAAGCCTTCCTAGATAAAAATTTCATTTTCCTACTTAAAATCCTCACCCTCCCCTGCCCTTGGGTTAAAGACCCTTTAGAACATCACATGTGACCGTGCATGATCTGTCTCTGGTGCCCTTTAAAGCATTAACTCTCACCTCTCACACTCTGTCCTCTCCACTCCACCTATACTAAACTACTTGATACTTGAAGCTTCTTGAACAAACCTTGGTTTTGTCAGCTTCCAAGTCTTTAGTCACATTGCTCCCTCTGCTGGAATTGATTTTCCTCCCTGATCTGGTTAATTCCATTCATCCTTAACCAGAAAATATGCTTTAGGAGCGTAAGATTTGTATCTATTTTTGTTTAATACTGCATTTCCAGCACTTAAAACAGTGCTTGGTACAGAGTAAGTGCTCAATAAGTATTTTATGGATGAGTTTGAATTAATGAATACATCTTTAAAAATGTAGCTCAAGCATTTCATTTTCCAGAAAGTCTACCCTGATCTTCCACAGAATGAGCTTCACGCCACTCCTCTGTGCTTCCATAGAATGCAGCATAAATTTCCCCCCATTACAGCATAAATCACCTAATACTGTCAGGGTGCCTCTCTAGACAAAGCTCCTGTAAGGCAGAGATTAGAATGTTTTAATTCTTGTTAGCATTCTCAAGTCCTCTACCAAATATGACAGTGCCTGGAACAGTTAGGACATCAGGAAATGTTACTCGAATGTATGGGAAGGAAACAGGCATAAAATGCTGAACCTTGGGGGATGAGTAGAAAGCAGCAAGATAGCTGGACTGAGAGAGCCTAGTATATGGAGGAAAGTACAAATATTTCAGTGATATCTCTCTGTCTCCCTCAGAAGATTGTGAACCTCTTGAGGACAAGGATATGAATGTCAAAGATAATGTCTTTTATCTCAGATATCACTCACATTTTTTTGAGGATCTACTGCATGCCAGGCAGTATCTAGGATGCATTGATTGGCACAAAAGACAGAGTCTTTGCCTTCATGGAACGTATTTTAGTATGGGAGATAGACAGTAAGAAATGAACAAACAAATGTCAGACAGCGATACCCTTGAAAGAAATATAAACTTGGGTAAGAGGGTGGAGAATAATGGGGATGCTATTTCAGATAGGGTGATTAATATCTCCAAAACCTAGAAGAGTACATTGAATATGGTAGGCATTCAATGTATGTTGAATGAGTGAATTAATAATAAACGACAGATAAGGGAAAAAAATAAAGCATGGGGAGCTTCAAGATGGCTGAAGAGTAAGACATAGAGATCACCTTCCTCTCCACAAATACATCAGAAATACAACTACATGTGGAACAGCTCCTACAGAAGACCTACTGAATGCTGGCAGAAGACCTCAGAACTCCCAAAAGGCAAGAAACTCCCCACGTACCTGGGTAGGGCAAAAGGAAAAAGAAAAAACAGGGACAAAAGAATAGGGATGGACCTGCACCAGTGGGAGGCAGCTGTGAAGGAGCAAAGGTTTCCATACACTAGGAAGCCCCTTCGCAGGCTGAGAGTGCGGGTGGCAGAGGGAGGGAGGTTCAGAGCCACGGAGGAGAGTGCAGCAACAGGGGTGCAGAGGGCAAACTGGAGAGATTCCCGCACAGAGGATTGGTGCAGACCAGCACTCACCAGACCGAGAAGCTTGTCTGCTCATTTGCCGGGGCGGGCAGGGGCTAGGAGCTGAGGCTCGGGCTTTGGTCGGAGTGCAGGGAGAGGACTGGGGTTGGTGGAGTGAACAAAGCTTGCAGGGGGTTAGTGCACCATGGCTAGCAGGGAGGAAGTCTGGGAAAAGGTCTGGAGATGCCGAAGAGGCAAGAGACTTTTTCTTCCCTCTTTGTTTACTGGTGCGGCGAGGAGAAGGGAGTAAGAGCACTGCTTAAAGGAGCTCCAGCGACGGGCGTGTGCCGCAGCTAAAAGCACGGACACCAGAGAGGGTCATGGGACGCTAACGCTGCTACTGCCACCACCAAGAATCCTGTGTGCAAGCACAGGTCACTCTCCACACCTCCTATCCCAGGAGTATGTGCAGCCTGCCACTGCCAGGGTTCCATGATTCAGGGATAACTTCCCTGGGAGAATGCACGGAGCACCTCAGGCTGTTGCAACATCATGCTGTCCTCTGGTGCCGCAGGTTCGCCCCGCATTCATACCCCTCTCTCCCCATGGCCTGATTGAGCCAGAGCACCAGAATCAGCTTCTCTTTTAACCCTGTCCTCTCTGAGCGAACAACAAATGCCCTCAGGTGACCTACACACAGAGGTGCGTCCAAATACAAATCTGAACCCTGGGAGCTGTGCGAACAAAGAACAGAAAGGGAAATTTCTCCCAGCACCCTCAGGAGCAGCGGATTAATTCTCCACAATCAACTTGATGTACCCTGCATATGTGGAATAACTGAATAGACAACAAGTCATCCCAAATAAAGGAGGTGGACGTTGGGAGAAAAGATATATATTTTTTCCCTTTTTCTCTTTTTGTGTGTGTGTATATGTATGCTTCTGTGTGTGATTTTGCCTGTACAGCTTTGCTTCGACCATTTGTCCTAGGTTTCTGCTGGTCAATTTTTTTTTAAGTATAGTTTTTAGCACTTGTTATCATTGGTGGATTTGTTTTTTGGTTTGGTTGCTCACTTCTTTCTTTTTTATTACTTATAAAACATTTTTAATAATTATTTTTTAATTATTTTATTTTATTTTACTTTATTTCATTTTACTTTATCTTCTACTTTCTTTCTTTCTTGTTTTTCTCCCTTTTATTCTGAGCCGTGTGGATGACAGAATCTTGGTGCTCCAGCCAGGTGTCAGGGCAGTGTCTCTGATGTGGGAAAGCCAAGTTCAGGACACTGGTCCACAAGAGACCTCCCAGCTCCATGTAATATCAAACAGTGAAAATCTCCCAGAGATCTCCATCTCTACGTCAAGATCCAGCTCCAATCAACGACCAGCAAGCTACAGTGCTGGACAGCCTATGCTAAACAACTAGCAAGACAGGAACACAACCCCACCCGTTACCAGAGAGGCTGCCTAAAATAATAATAAGGCCACAGACACCCCAAAACACACCACCAGACAAGGACCTGCCCACCAGAAAGACAAGATTGAGCCTCATCCACCAGAACAAAGGCACTAGTCCCCTCCACCAGGAAGCCTACACAGCCCACTGAACCAACCTTAGCCACTGGGGACACACACCAAAAACAACGAGAACTACGAAACTACAGCCTGTGAAAAGGAGAACCCAAACACAGTAAGATAAGCAAAATGAGAAGACAAAGAAACACACAGGAGATGAAAGAGCAAGGCAGAAACCCACCAGACCTAACAAATGAAGAGGAAATAGGCAGTCTACCTGAAAAGTATTCAAAATAATAATAGTAAAAATGAACCAAAATCTTGATAATAGAAAAGAGACAATACAAGAAACGTTTAACAAGGACCTAGAAGAACTAAACAGCAAACTAACAGTGATGAACAAAACAAAAAATGAAATTAAAAATTCTCTACAAGGGATCAATAGCAGAATAACTGAAGCAGAAGAACGGATAAGTGACCTGAAAGATAAAATAGTGGAAATAACTACTGCAGAGCAGAATAAAGAAAAAAGAATGAAAAGAATTGAGGAGTCTCAGAGACCACTGGGAAAACATTAAACACACCAACAATCAAATTACAGGGGTCCCAAAAGAAGAAGAGAAAAAGAGAGGGACTGAGAAAATATTTGAAGAGATTATAGTTGAAAACTTCCCTAATATAGGAAGGGAAATAGTCAATCAAGTCCAGGAAGCACAGAGAGTCCCATACAGGATAAATCCAAGGAGAAATACGCCAACACACATATTAATCAAACTATCAGAAATAAAATACAAAGAAAAAATATTAAAAGCAGCAAAGGAAAAACAACAATTAACACACAAGGGAATCCTCATAAGGTTAACAGCTGAACTTTCAGCAGAAACTCTGCAAGCCAGAAGGGAGTGGCAGGACATATTTAAAGAGATGAAGGAGTAAAAGCTACAACCAAGATTACTCTACCCAGCAAGGATCTCATTCACATTTGACAGAGAAATTACAACCTTGAAAGACAAGCAAAAGCTTAGAAAATTCAGCCCCACCAAACCAGCTTTACAAAAAATGCTAAAGGAACTTTAAGCAGGAGACACGAGAGAAGGAAAAGACCTACAATAACAAACCCAAAACAATTAAGAAAATGGTAATAGGAACAGACATACTGATAAATACCTTAAATGTAAATGGATTAAATGCTCCAACCAAAAGACATAGACTGGCTGAATTAATACAAAAACAAGATCTTTATATATGCTGTCTACAAGAGACCAACTTCAGACCTAGGGACACATACAGACTGAAAGTGAGGGGATGGAAAAAGGTATTCCATGCAAATGGAAATGAAAAGAAAGCTGGACTAGCAATTCTCATATCAGACTAAATAGACTTTAAAATAAAGACTATTAGAAGAGACAAAGAAGGACACTACATAATGATCAATGGATCAATCCAAAAAGAGGATATAAAAGTTGTAAATATTTATGCCCCCAACACGGGAGCACCTCAACACATAAGGCAATTACTAACAGCCATAAAAGGGGAAATTGACAGTAACACATGGATAGTAGGGGACTTTAACACCCCACTTTCACCAATGGACAGATCATCCAAAATGAAAATAAATAAGGGAAAACAAGCTTTAAATGATACATTAAACAAGATGGACTTCATTGATATATACAGGACATTCCATCAAAAACAACAGAATACACATTTTTCTCAAGTGCTCATGGAACATTCTCCAGGATAGATCATATCTTGGGTCACAAATCAAGCCTTGGTAAATTTAAGAAAATTGAAATTGTATCAGGTATGATTTCTGACCACAATGCTATGAGACTAGACATCAATTACAGGAAAACATCTGTAAAAACTAGAAACACACGGAGGCTAAACAATACACTAATAAATAAGCAAGAGATCACTGAGGAAATCAAAAAATACCTAGAAACAAATGACAATGAAAACACAATGACCCAAAACCTATGGAAGGCAGCAAAAGCAGTTCTAAGAGGGAAGTTTATAGCAATACAATCCTACCTCGGGAAAGAAGAAACATCTCAAATAAACAACCTAACTTTACACGTAAAGTAATTAGAGAAAGAAGAACCAAAATCATCCAAAGTTATCAGAAGTAAAGAAATCATAAAGATCAGATCAGAAATAAATGAAAAAGAAATGAAGGAAACAATAGCTAAGATCAATAAAACTAAAAGCTGGTTCTTTGAGAAGGTAAGCAAAATTGATAAACCACTAGGCAGACTCATCAAGAAAAAATAGGGAGAAGAATCAAATCAATAGAATTAGAAATGAAAAGGGAGGAGTCACAAGTGACACTGCAGAAATACAAAGGATCATGGGAGATTACAAGCACTGACATGACAATAACATGGACAACCTGGAAGAAATGGACAAATTCTTAGAAAAGCACAAACTTCCCTCACTGAACCAGGAAGAAAGAGAAAATATGAACAGACCAAGCACAAGTACTGAAATTTCAACTGTGATTAAAAATCTTCCAACAGGGCTTCCCTGGTGGTGCAGTGGTTAAGAGTCCGCCTGCCAGTGCAGGGGACACGGGTTCGAGCCCTGGTCCGGGAGGATCCCACGTGCCGCGGAGCAGCTGAGCCCGTGTGCCACAACTGCTGAGCCTGTGCTCTAGAGCCCGTGAGCCACAGCTACTGAAGCCCGTATGCCACAGTTGTTGAAGCCTGCGCGCCTAGAGCCCGTGCTCCGCGATAGGAGGAGCCACTGCAATGAGAAGCCCACACACTGCCTTAAGAGTAGCCCCCGCTCACCGCGACTGGGGAAGGCCTGCACACAGCAACAAAGACCCAATGCAGCCAAAAATAAATAAATAAATAAATTAATTAATTAATTAAAAAAAAATCTTCCAACAAACAAAATCCCAGGAACAGGTGGCTTCAAAGGCGAATTCTGTCAAACATTTAGAGAAGAGCTAACACCTATCCTTCTCAAACTCTTTCAAATTATAGCAGAGGGAGGAACATTCCCTAATTCATTCTACGAGGACATCATCACCCTGATACCAAAACCAGATATAGATGTCACAAAGAAAGAAAACTGAAGACCAGTATCACTGATGAACATAGATGCAAAAATCCTCAACAAAATACTAGCAAACAGAATCCAACAGCACATTAAAAGGATCATACACCATGATCAAGTCGGGTTTATTCCAGGAATTCAAGGATTCTTCAATATACGCAAATCAATCAATGTGATACACCATATTAACAAATTGAAGGAGAAACACCATATGATCAGCTCAATAGATGCAGCGAAAGCTTTTGACAAAATTCAACACCAATTTATGATAAAAACCGTCCAGAAAGTAGGCATAGAGGGAACTTTCCTCAACATAACAAAGGCCATATATGACAAACCCACAGCCAACATCGTCCTCAGTGGTGAAAAATTGAAAGCATTTCCACTAAGATCAGGAATAAGACAAGGTTGCCCACTCTCACCACTATTATTCAACATAGTTTTGGAAGTTTTAGCCACAGCAATCAGAGAAGAAAAAGAAATAAAAGGAATCCATATCGGAAAAGAAGAAGTAAAGCTGTCACTGTTTGCAGATGACATGATACTATACATAGAGAATCCTAAAGATCCTACCAGAAAACTACTAGAGCTAATCAGTGAACTTGGTAAAGTTGCAGGATACAAAATTAATGCACAGAAACCTCTTGCATTCCTATACACTAATGATGAAAAATCTGAAAGTGAAATTAAGAAAACACTCCCGTTTACAATTGCAACAAAAAGAGTAAAATTTCTAGGAATAAACCTACCTAAGGAGACAAAAAAGTTGTATGCAGAAAATTATAAGACACTGATGACAGAAATTAAAGATGATACAAATAGATGGAGAGATATACCATGTCCTTCTGGGATTGGAAGAATCAACATTGTGAAAATGACTCTACTACTCAAAGCAATCTACAGATTCAATGAAATTCCTATCAAACTACCACTGGCATTTCTCACAAACTAGAACAAAAAATTTCACAATTTGTATGGAAACACAAAAGACCCCAAATAGCCAAAGCAATCTTGAGAAAGAATAATGGAGCTGGAGGAATCAGGCTCCTTGACTTCAGACTACACTACAAAGCTACAGTAATCAAGACAGTATGGTACTGGCACAAAAACAGAAATATAGATCAATGGAACAGGATAGAAAGTTCAGAGATAAACCCACACACATATGGTCACCTTATCTTTGATAAAGGAGGCAAGAATATACAGTGGAGAAAAGACAGCCTCTTCAGTAAGTGGTGCTGGGAAAATTAGAACACTCCATAACACCGTACACAAAAGTAAACTCAAAATGGATTAAAAACCTAAATGTAAGGCCAGACACAGTAAAACTCATAGAGGAAAACATAGGCAGAACACTCTATGGTATAAATCACAGCAAGATCTTTTTTGATCCACCTCCTTGAGTAATGGAAATTAAAACAAAAATAAACGATTGGGACCTAATGAAACTTCAAAGCTTTTGCACAGCAAAGGAAACCATGAGATGAAAAGACCCGTCAGATGGGAAGGAAATACTTGCAAATGAAGCAGCTGACAAAGGAATAATCTCCAAATATATTAGCAGCTCATGAATCTCTATATCAAAAAACAAGAAATCCAATCCAAAAATGGGTAGAAGACTTAAATAGACATTTCTCCAAAGAATATATACATATTGCCAACAGACACATGAAAGGATGCTCAACATCACTAATCATTAGAGAAATGCAAATCAAAACTACAATGATGAAGCTCTGGGGGAAGATGGTGGAAGAGTAAGCCGTGGAGATCACCTTCCTCCCCACAGACACACCAGAAATACCTCTACACGTGGAACAACTCCTACAGAACACCTACTGAACGCTGGCAGAAGACCTCAGACTTCCCAGAAGGCAAGAAACTCCCCACGTACCTGGGTAGGGCCAAAAAAAAAAAACAACAGAGACAAAAGAATAAGGACGGGACCTGCACCAGTGGGAGGGAGCTGTGAAGGAGGAAAGGTTTCCACACACTTAGAAGCCCCTTCGTGGGTGGAGACAATGGGTGGCGGAGGGGTCAGGCTTTGGAGCCACAGAAGAGAGTGCAGCAACAGGGGTGCGGAGGGCAAAGCAGGGAGATTCCCGCACAGAGGATCAGTGCCGACAGGCACTCACCAGCCCGAGAGGCTTGCCTGCTCACCTGCTGGGGCAGGCGGGGCTGTGAGCGGAGGCACGGAGAGGACTGGGGTAGGCGGCGTGAACACAGCCTGAAGGGGTTAGTGCACCACGGCTAGATGAGAGGGAGTCCGGGAAAAGGTCTGGAGCTGCCGAAGAGGCAACAGACTTTTTCTTCCCTCTTTGTTTCCTGGTGCGTGAGGAGAGGGAATTAAGAGCGCTGCTTAAAGGAGCTCCAGAGACGGGTGCAAGCCGCAGCTAAAAGCGCAGACCCCAGAGATGGGCAGGAGATGCTAAGGATGCTGCTGCCGCCACCAAGAAGCCTGTGTGTGAGCACAGGTCACTATCCACGCCTCCCTTCCGGGGAGGCTGTGCCGCCCACCACTGCCAGGTTCCCTGGATCCAGGGACAACTTCCCCGGGAGAACGCATGGCGAGCCTCAGGCTGGTGCAACGTCACGCAGGCTTCTGCCGCTGCAGGCTTGCCCAGCACTCCGTGCCCCTCCCTCACCCCAGCCTGAGTGATCCAGAGCCCCCGAATCAGCGGCTCCTTTAGCCCTGTCCTGTCTGAGTGAAAAACAGACACCCTCCGGTGACCTACACGCAGAGGCAGGGCCAAATCCAAAGCTGAGCCCCTGGGAGCTGTGAGAACAAAGAAGAGAAAGGGAAGTCTCTCCCAGCAGCCTCAGAAGCAGCAGATTAAAGCTTCACAATCAACTTGATGTACCCTGCATCTGTGGAATACATGAATAGACAATGAATCATCCCAAATTGAGGAGGTGGACGTTGAGACACGATTTATGATGTTTTCCCCTTTTCCTCTTTTTGTGAGTGTGTATGTGTGTGCTTCTGTGTGAGCTTTTGTCTGTAGAGCTTTGCTTCCACCATATGTCCTAGTGTTCTATCTGTCCATTTTTTTAAATAATTAATTTTAATAACTTTACTTCATTTTACTTTACTTTCTTTCTTTCTTTCGTTTTTTCTTTCTTTCTTTCTTTCTTTCTTTCTTTCTTTCTTTCTTTCTTTCTTTCTTTCTTTCTTTCTTTCCTTCCTTCCTTCCTTCCCTCCTTTAGACAACGAATCATCCCAAATTGAGGAGGTGGACGTTGAGAGCAAGATTTATGATTTTTTCCCATTTTCCTCTTTTTGTGAGTGTGTATGTATATGCTTCTGTGTGAGATTTTGCCTGTATAGCTTTGCTTCCACCATTTGTCATAGGGTCCTATCCATCCGGTTTTTTAAAAATTTTTTTCTTAATAATTATTTTTAAATTTAATAACTTTATTATATTGTACTCTATTTTATTTTACTTTATCTTCTTTCTTTGTTCCTTCCTTCCCTTTCTTCCTTCCTTCCTTCCTCAATCTCTCCCTCCCTCCTTTCTTTCTTTCTTTCCTTCTTTTCTTCTTTCTTTCTTCTTTCCTTCCTTCCTTCCTTCCTCCCTTTCTTTCTTTCTTTCTTTCTTTCTTCCTACTTCTACTAATTCTTTCTCTCTACTTTTTCTCCCTTATATTCTGAGCTGTGTAGATGAAAGGTTCTTGGTGCTGCAGCTAAGAGTCAGTGCTGTGCACCTGAGGTGGGAGAGCCAACTTCAGGACACTGGTCAACAAGAGACCTCCCAGCCCCACATAATATCAAATGGCGAAAATCACCCAGAGATCTCCATCTCAATGCCAGCACCCAACTTCACTCAACGACCAGCAAACTACAGTGCTGGACACCCTGTACCAAACAACTAACAAAACAGGAACACAACCCCACCCATTAGCAGAGAGGCTGCCTAAAATCATAATAAGTCCACAGACACCCCAAAACACACCACCAGACGTGGACATGCCCACCAGAGAGACAAGATCCAGCCTCCTGCACCAGAACACAGGCACCAGTCCCCTCCACCAGGAAGCCTACACAACCGACTGAACCAAACTTAGCCAATGGAGACAGACACCAAAAACAACGGGAACTACGAACCTGCAGCCTGTGAAAAGGAGACCCCAAACACATTAAGATAAGCAAAATGAGAAGACAGAAAAACACACAGCAGATGAAGGAGCAAGATAAAAGCCCCCCAGACCTAACAAATGAAGAGAAAATAAGCAGTCTACCTGAAAAGGAATTCAGAATAATGAGAGTAAGGATATCCAAAACCTTGAAAATAGAATAGAGAAAATGCAAGAAACATTTAACAAGGACCAAGAAGAACTAAAGATGAAACAAACAATGATGAGCAACACAATAAATAAAATGAAAAATACTCTAGATGGGATCAATAGAAGAATAACTGAGGCAGAAGAACGGATATGTGACCTGGAAGATAAAATAGTGGAAATAACTACTGCAGAGCAGAATAAAGGAAAAAGAATGAAAAGAACTGAGGACAGTCTCAGAGACCTCTGGGACAACAATAAATGCACCAACATTCGAATTATACAGGTTCCAGAAGAAGAAGAGAAAAAGAAAGTGACTGAGAAAATATTTGAAGAGATTATAGTTGAAAACTTCCCTAATATGGGAAAGGAAATAGTTAATCAAGTGCAGGAAGCACAGAGAGTTCCATACAGGAACAATCCAAGGAGAAATACACCAAGACACATACTAATCAAACTGTCAAAAATTAAATACAAAGAAAGCATATTAAAAGCAGCAAGGGAAAAACAACAAATAACACACAAGGGAATCTCCATAAGGTTACCAGCTGAACGTTCAGCAGAAACTCTGCAAGCCAGAAGGGACTGGCAGGACATACTTAAAGTGATGAAGGAGAAAAACCTGCAACCAAGATTATTTTACCCAGCAAGGATCTCAATCAGATTTGATGGAGAAATTAAAACCTTTACAGACAAGCTAAACCTGAGAGAGTTCAGCACCACAAAACCAGCTCTACAACAAATGCTAAAGGAACTTCTCTAGGCAAGAAACACAAGAGAAGGAAAAGACCTACAATAACGAACCCAAAACAATTTAGAGAATGGGAATAGGAACATACATATCGATAAATAGCTTAAATGTAAATGCACTAAATGCTCCCACCAAAAGACACAGATTGGCTGAATGGATACAAAAACAAGACCCATATACATGCTGTCTACTAGAGACACACTTCAGACCTAGAGGAACATACAGACTGAAAGGAAGGGGATGGGAAATGATATTTCATGCAAATGGAAACCAAACGAAAGCTGGAGTAGCAATTCTCATATCAGACAAAATAGACTTTAAAATAAAGACTATTAGAAGAGACAAAGAAGGACACTACATAATGATCAAGGGATCAATCCAAGAAGAAGATATAACAATTGTAAATATTTATGAACCCAACATAGGAGCACCTCAATACATAAGGCAAATACTAACTGCCATAAAAGGGGAAATCGACAGTAACACATTCATAGTAGGGGACTTTAACACCCCACTTTCACCAATGGACAGAACATCCAAAATGAATATAAATAAGGAAACACAAACTTTAAATGGTACATTAAACAAAATGGACTTAATTGATATTTATAGGACACTCCATCCAAAAACAACAGAATGCACATTTTTCTCAAGTGCTCATGGAACATTCTCCAGGATAGATCATATCTTGGGTCACAAATCAAGCCTTGGTAAATTTACAAAAATTGAAATTTTATCAAGTACCTTTTCTGACCACAGCGCTATGAGACTAGATACCAATTACAGGAAAAGATCTGTAAAAAATACAAACACATGGAGCCTAAACAATACGCTACTTAATAACGAAGTGCACACTGAAGAAATCAAAGAAGAAATTTAAAAATACATAGAAACAAGAGACAATGGAGATGCGATAAGCCAAAACCTATCGGATGCAGCAAAAGCAGCTCTAAGACGGAAGTTTATAGCAATATAAGCCCACCTTAAGAAACAGGAAACATCTCAAATAAACAACCTAACCTTGCACCTAAAGCAATTAGAGAAAGAAGAATAAAAAAACCCCAAAGTTAGCAGAAGGAAAGAAATCATAAAAATCAGATCAGAAATAAATGAAAAAGAAATGAAGGAAACGAGAGCAGAGATCAATAAAACTAAAAGATGGTTCTTTGAGAAGATAAACAAAATAGATAAACCATTAGCCAGACTCACCATGAAAACTAGGGAGAAGACTCAAATCAATAGAATTATAAATGAAAAAGGAGAACTGACACTGCAGAAACACAAAAGATCATGAGAGATTACTACAAGCAACTCTATGCCAATAAAATGGACAACCTGGAAGAAATGGATAAATTGTTAGAAATGCACAAACTGACAAGAGTGAATCAGGAAGAAATTGAAAATATGAACAGACAAATCACAAGCACTGAAATTGAAACTGTGATTAAAAATCTTCCAACAAACAAAAGCCCAGGACCAGATGGCTTCACAGGCGAATTCTATCAAACATTTAGAGAAGAGCTAACACCTATCCTTCACAAACTCTTCCAAAATATAACAGAGGGAGAAACACTGCCAAATTCATTCTACGAGGCCTCCATCACCTTGATACCAAACCAGACAAGGATATCACAAAGAAAGAAAACTACAGGCCAATATCACTGATGAACATAGATGCAAAAATCCTCAGCAAAATGCTAGCAAACAGAATCCAACAGCATATTTAAATAATCATACACCATGATCAAGTGGGTTTATTCCAGGAATGCAAGGATTCTTCAATATACGCAAATCAATCAATGTGATAAACCATATTAACACATTGAAGGAGAAACACCATATGATCATCTCAATAGATGCAGAGAAATGTTTTGACAAAATTCAACACAGATTTATGATAAAAACCCTGCAGAAAGTTGCCATAGAGGGAACTTTCCTCAACATAATAAAGGCCATATATGACAAACCCACAGCCAACATCGTCCTCAATGGTGAAAAACTGAAAGCATTTCCACTAAGATCAGGAAGAAGCCAAAGTTGCCCACTCTCACCACTCTTATTCAACATAGTTTTGGAAAATTTAACCACAGCAATGAGAGAGGAAAAGGAAATAAAAGGAATCCAAATCAGAAAAGAAGAAGCAAAGCTGTCACTGTTTGCAGATGACATGATACTATACATAAAGAATCCTACAGATACTACCAGAAAACTACTAGAGCTAATCAATGAATTTGGTAGAGTTGCAGGATACAAAATTAATGCACAGAAATTGCTTGCATTCCTATACACTAATGATGAAAAATCTGAAAGTGAAATCAAGAAAACACTCCCATTTACCATTGCAACAAAAAGAATAAAATAGCTAGGAATAAACCTACATATGGAGACAAAAAACCTCTATACAGAAAATTATAAGTCACCAATGAAAGAAATTAACTATGATACAAACAGATGGAGAGTTATATCATGTTCTTGGATTGGAAGAATCAACATTGTGAAAATGACTCTACTACCCAAAGCAATCTACAGATTCAATGCAATCCATATCAAACTACCACTGGCAATTATCACAGAACTAGAGTAAAAAATTTCACAATTTGTATGGAAACACAAAAGACCCTGAATAACCAAAGCAATCTTGAGAACGAAAAACGGAGCTGGAGGAATCAGGCTCCCTGACTTGAGACTATACAAAAATCTACAGTAATCAAGACAGTATGGTACTGGCACAAAAACAGAAAATTAGATCAATGGAACAGGATAGAGAGCCCAGAGATAAATCCATGCACATATGGTCACCTTATCTTTGATAAAGTAGGCAGGAATGTACAGTGGAGAAAGGACAGCCTCTTCAATAAGTGGTTCTGGGAAAACTGGACAGGTATATGTAAAATTATGAGATTAGATTACTCCCTAACACCATACACAAAAATAAGCTCAAAATGGATTAAAGACGTAAATGTAAGGCCAGAAACTATCAAACTCTTAGAGGAAAACATAGGCAGAACACTCTATCACATAAATCACAGCAAGATCCTTTTTGACCCACCTCCTAGAGAATTGGAAATAAAAATAAAAGTAAACAAATGGGACCTAATGAAACTTCAAAGCTTTTGCACAGCAAAGGAAACCATAAACAAAACCAAAAGACAACCCTCTGAATTGGAGAAAATATTTGCAAATGAAGCAACTGACAAAGGATTAATTTCCAAAATATAGAAGCAACTCATGCAGCTCAGAGAGAGTCATGGACATATATACACTAACAAACCTAAGGTAGATAGCTAGTGGGAAGCAGCCGCATGGCACAGGGATATCGGCTCGGTGCTTTCTGACCACCTGGAGGGGTGGGATAGGGAGGGTGGGAGGGAGAGAGATGCAAGAGGGAAGATTTATGGGAACATATGTATATGTATAACTGATTCACTTTGTTATAAAGCAGAAACTAACACACCATTGTAAAGCAATTATACTCCAATAAAGATGTTAAAAAATATTTTTCATTATAATGCTTTAAAGATTTTCCTGAGATATTAGCTCAGTAGTCTGGGAGTTCTCTTTGGTAAGTGAATTCACAGCAAAACTTGTGAATTTCCAATCGGAAAGATGGGAATTCAAGAATGATAGAGGAAAGCTAAGACCATCTTGAACAGGGTGAGCGAGAGTATGTTAAAACTGCATCTCAAAAAAAAAAAAACTGCATCTCAGAGGGTGCTTGCCAGGGAACACACCTGCAACACTTGATCCTGGGAGTTGTCCAAGAAAGAGAGTTAATGTGGTGTTTTGAAACTGGATCACTTGCTACCCACTGGCATAAGGATCTCCATTGCTAGTCACAGATGGAGCACAATATTCCCTGGCACAAGAGGCAGTCCAATTGTTAAAACTCTCCAGAGCCATAAATTGAAATGTTATTCCAGTGGAGGAAAATACATTAATTGGTACATTGTGTCAAACATCTGAGAAATACAGGAGTAATAACAACTACTGTTGGGATAAGGAGGGTGGGATAGGGAGGGTGGGAGGGAGCCGCAAGAGGGAGGAGATACGGGGATATATGTATATGTATAGCTGATTCACTTTGTTATACAGCAGAAACTAACACACCATTGTTAAGCAATTATACGCCAATAAAGATGTTAAAAAAATAAAATAAAATAAATAACAAAAAAACAAACAACCCAATCCAAAAATGGGCAGAAGACCTAAATAGACATTTCACCAAAGAAGATATACAGACTGCCAACAAACACACGAAAGAATGCTCAACATCATTAATCATTAGGGAAATGCAAATCAAAACTACAATGAGATATCATCTCACACCAGTCAGAATGGCCATCATCAAAATATCTAGAAACAATAAATGCTGAAGAGGGTGTGGAGAAAAGGGAACACTCTTGCACTGCTTCTGGGAAGGTGAATTGGTACAGACACTATGAAGAACAGTATGGAGGTTCCTTAAAAAACTACAAATAGAACTACCATATGACCCAGCAATCCCACTACTGGGCATATACCCTGAGCAAACCATAATTCAAAAAGAGTCAAGTACCAAAATGTTCATTGCAGCTCTATTTACAATAGCCCAGAGATGGAAACCACCTAAGTGCCCATCATCAGATGAATGGCTAAAGAAGATGTGGCACATATATGCAATGGAATATTACTCAGCCATAAAAAGAAACGAAATTGAGCTATTTGTAATGAGGTAGATAGACATAGAGTCTGTCATACAGAGTGAAGTAAGTCAGAAAGAGAAAGACAAATACTGTATGCTAACACGTATATATGGAATTTAAGAAAAAATAATGTCCTGAAGAACCTAGGGGTAAGACAGGAATAAAGACACAGAACTATTGGAGAACGGACTTGAGGATATAGGGAGGGGGAAGGGTGAGCTGTGACAAAGCGAGAGAAAGGCATGGACATATATACGCTACCAGACATAAGGTAGATAGCTAGTGGGAAGGAGCCGCATAGCACAGGGATATCAGCTTGGTGCTTTGTGACCGCCTGGAATGGTGGGACAGGGAGGGTGGGAGGAAGGGAGATGCAAGATGGAAGATATATGGGAACATATGTATATGTATAACTGCTTCACTTTGTTATAAATCAGAAACTAACACACCATTGTAAAGCAATTATATCCCAATAAAGATTTTTAATAAAAAAAAGAAAGAAAAGAGACAACAGAGAGTTTCCTTGCTCTTTTCATCATGTGAGGACCCAGCTAGAATATGGCTGCTTATGAACCAGGAAGTAGGTTCTCACTAGATTACCTTGACTGGACTTACCAGCATCTAGAACTGTAAGAAATAAAATCTCAGTTGTTTATAAAAAAAAAAAGAAAAGAAAACACTCCCATTTACCATTGCAACAAAAAGAATAAAAATATGTAGGAATAAACCTACCTAAGGAGACAAAAGAAATGTATGCAGAAAATTATAAGACACTGATGAAAGAAATTAAAGATGATACAAATAGATGGAGAGATATACCATGTTCTTGGATTGGAAGAATCAACATTGTGAAAATGAATCTACTACCCAAAGCAATCTACAGATTCAATGCTATGCCTATCAAACTACCACTGGTAATTATCACAGAACTAGAATAAAAAATTTCACAATTTGTATGGAAACACAAAAGATCCCAAATAGTCAAAGCAATCTTGAGAATGAGAAATGGAGCTGGAGGAATCACGCTCCCTGACTTCAGACTCTACTACAAAGCTACAGTAATCAAGACAGTATGGTACTGGCACAAAAACAGAAAGACAGATCAATGGAACAGGATAGAAAGCCCAGAGGTAAACCCACGCACATATTGTCACCTTATCTTTTGTAAAGGAGGCAGGAATATACAGTGGAGAAAGGACAGCCTCTTCAACAAATGGTGCTGGAAAAACTGGACAGGCACATATAAAATTATGAGATTAGCTCACTCCCTAACACCATACACAAAAATAAGCTCAAAATGCATTAAAGACCTAAATGTAAGGCCAGGAACTATCAAACTCTTAGAGGAAAACGTAGGCAGAACACTCTATGACATAAATCACAGCAAGATCCTTTCTGACCCACCTCCTAGAGTAATGGAAATAAAAACAAAAATAAACAAATGGGACCTAATGAAACTTCAAAGCTTTTGCACAACGAAGGAAACCATAAACAAGACCAAAAGACAACCCTCAGAATGGGAGAAAATATTTGCAAATGAAGCAACTGACGAAGGATTAATTTCCAAACTTTACAAGCAGCTCATGCAGCTCAATACCAAAATATCAAACAACCCAATCCAAAAATGGGCAGAAGACCTAAATAGACATTTCTCCAAAGAAGACATACAGACTGCCAACAAACACCTGAAAGAATGCTCAACATCATTAATCATTAGAGAAATGCAAATCAAATCTACAATGAGATATCATCTCACACCAGTCAGAATGGCCATCATCAAAAAATCTAGAAACAATAAATGCTTGAGAGAGTGTGAAGAAAAGGGAACACCCTTGCACTGCTGTTGGGAATGTGAATTGGTACAGCCACTATGGAGAACAGTATGGAGGTTCCTTAAAAAACTACAAATAGACTTACCATATGACCCAGCAATCCCACTACTGGGCATATACCCTGAGAAAACCATAATTCAAAAAGAGTCATGTACGAAAATGTTCATTGCTGCTCTATTTACAATAGCCTGGAGATGGAAACAACCTAAGCGTCCATCATCGGATTAATGGCTAAAGAAGATGTGGCACATATATACAATGGAGTATTACTCAGCCATAAAAAGAAATGAAATTGAGCTATTTGTAATGAGGTGGATAGACCTAGAGTCTGTCATACAGAGTGAAATAAGTCAGAAAGAGAAAAATACCAAATACCATATGCTAACACATATATATGGAATTTAAGGGAAAATAATGTCTTGAAGAACCTAGTGGTAATGCAGGAATAAAGAGACTCAGACCTACTAGAGAACGGATTGGAGGATATGGGGAGGGGGAAGGGTGAGCTGTGACAAAATGAGAGAGTGGCACGGACATATATTCACTACCAAACGTAAGGTAGTTAGCTAGTGGGAAGTAGCCGCATAGCACAGGGAGATCAGCTCGGTGCTTTGTGACCACCTGGAGGGGTGGGATAGGGAGGGTGGCAGAGAGGGAGACACAGAGGGAAGAGATATAGGAACATATGTATATGTATAGTTGATTCACTTTGTTATAAGGCAGTAGATAACACACCATTGTAAAGCAATTATATCCTAATAAAGATGTTAAAACAAAACAACAACAACAATAAAAACACCGACCATGATGTATCACCTCACCTCAGTCAGACTGTCCATCATCAAAAAAATCTACAAACAATAAATGTTGGAGAAGGTGTGGAGAAAAGGGAACCCTCTTGCACTGTTGGTGGGAATGTAAAATTGATACAGTCACTATGGAGAACAGTATGGTGGTTCCTTAAAAATCTAAAAATAGAGTTACCATATGAAACAGCAATCCCAGTACTGGGCATATACCCTGAGAAAACAATAATTCAAAGAGTCATGTGCCACAATGTTCATTGCAGCTCTGTTTACAATAGCCAGGATATGGAAGCAACTTAAGTGTCCATCAACAGATGAATTGATAAAGAAGATGTGGCACGTGTATCCAATGGAATATGACTCAGCCATAAAAAGAAATGAAATTGAATTGTTTGTGGTGAGGTGGAGGGACTTAGAGTCTGTCATACAGAGTGAAGTAAGTCAGAAAGCGAAAAACAAATACTGTATGCTAACACATATATATGGAGTCTAAAAAAAAAAAATGGTCCTGAAGAACCTAGGGGCAAGATGAAATAAAGACACAGATCTACTAGAGAATGGACCTGGGGATAGGGGGAGGGGGAAGGGTAAGCTGGAACAAAGTGAGAGAGTGGCATGGACATATATACACTACCAAATGTAAAATAGATAGCTAGTGGGAAGCAGCTGCATAGCACAGGGAGATCAGCTTGGTGTTTTGTTACCACCTAGAGGAGTGGGATAGGGAGGGTAGGAGTGAGGGAGACACAAGAGGGAAGAGATATGGGGACATTTGTGTATATATAACTGATTCACTTTGTTATAAAGCAGAAACTAACACACCATTGCAAAGCAATTATACTCCAATAAAGATGTTAAAAAATAAATATATACATACATACATACATTTTAAAAATAAAATAAAATTTAAAAAATAACATAAAATAAAATAAAATATCCAGACATAAAACAATACATACTGCATGATTCCATTTTATATAAAATTCAAACACAGGCAAAATTAATCTTTGGGTTTGAGAATTAGAATAGCAGTTACCTCTGGGAGGAGAGTGGGGTTAGCCTCTGGGAGGGGGCACAAAAATCACTTGTGGAATGCTGATAGTTTTCTAGTTCTTGATCTGGATAGTAGTTCATATTGTGCTTCTTTCTTGAGCTGAAACCTGTGATTCATGTTGTTTATTTTATGGATTCTACATCTTTAAAATATGAAACAATTGAATTGCAAATTACTATTTTGTCATACATGTTTGATATGAAAAGGTAAATACTGATCTGAACCAAATTTGAGTTGCAGAACAAGACATAAGAGAATGCTTAGACTGAAAGGAAGAAACAGTTCAAATTTGCAACCGACCACTGCATTAGCTCCCATGAGAAGCCTGAACTCATGTTTTGAAAGAGGAATGAGCAATCCATACTTTAGGGTTCTGAAGTGTTTTTAACTCATAGCATTTCTGACACTGAGTGAGGGATTTTTTTCCCTCTTGACACCAAATAGCACCGTGTCTTTTCCAACGCTATTTCTCCAAATCTCTGACACCAACTAAGTGTCCAACAATTCAGTTCTGGCACTAACTACCCAGAGTTAGCACAGACCCCGTAGCTTAAGGGCTGAATCTCACAAACCTGCTCCCCCTTCAGACACCAGTTGCAAGTATGAGATGCCCAAATTAGCCATACTTCTGTCTGACTTGGCTAAAAATTGGGGGTTTCCATCACCCCTGCCTCAGGTTCAATAATTTGATAGAGCAACTCACAGAACTCAGGAAAGTGCTTTACTTACTATTACCAGTTTATGGTAAAGGATACAAATCAGGAACAGCCAAATGGAAGAGATACATAGTGCACGGTGTGAAGGAAGGGGCACCGAGCTTCCATGCCCTCTTTAGATACAACATCTTCCTAGTTCCTTGATGTGTTCATCACCTGGAAGCTCTCTGAGCCCATTGTTTAAAGGTTTTTATGGAGGTTTCATTACATAGGAATGATTGATCAAATCATTGGCTATTGGTGATCATCTCAATCTTCACCCCCAATCCTTTCCCAAGAGGTTGGGGGTGGGAGATTGTCGAGGCAGTGGTGGAGCTGAAAGTTCAACTCTCTAATCATGAATTGGTTTCTCTGGTGACCAGCCCCCATACTGAAGCTATCTAGGGGCTCCAGCCACCAGCAATCTCATCAGCATAAAAAAGACACTCTGATCACTTAGGAGATTCCAAGGGTTTTAGGAGCTATGTGCCAAGACAAAATATATATTTCTTATTGGATCCCAGGGCTGTAAATACTAAGTGCTACCTGATTCTTCCCCCAAACAATTCAGTTTTATTCACATTAAACATTTCCTCTTTTATTTAATCTCCTTCTGTAATTTTACTCTTAGTGGTCCTGCTAATTTTTACAAATGTCTAACTTTCTTAGCTCCTTTCTTTCTCCTGCATCCCACAACTTCTTTGCTCTAGCCTCAAAATGAATTAAGAATCAACCATTTCTTACAGTTTGATCAGTCTGCCTGGTCAAAGCCACCTCACCTTTCCCTTGAAGAATAAAATATATTCCTAACTTAGTGTCTCTGTTTCTAACCCTGCCCTCTGGTCTAGTCTCTACAAAGAAGCCAGAGGGTTCTCAACAAGATAAGTTAAAGTTACTCCTCTATTCAAAACATTCCAATGGCTTCCCATTCACTGAAAGTCAAATTTGAAACCTTTAGCCTAACCTATAAGACCCTACAAGATCTGACCCCATCTCTTACCCCTCTCCCCTCACTGGTCTCCTTTCTACTTCTCTAACATAATTAGTATGGTTCTACCTCAGGGCCTTTGCACTTGGTGTTCCTCCAACCTGGAATTCTCTTTCCACAGATGGCAAGTTCCAGATCTGGGGCAGGAAAATGCAAAGTGAGCCTAAGAACATCTCAATGTACTGGAAAACTAGAAACTAATGGCATCATGTCAAAAGGATATAGGAGCTGCCTTGAAAGGGCCCCTACTGGCAAAAAGTGGGACAATTTGAACATCAAAAAAATTAAACAACAGTAATTTATTTTAGCAAAATGAATAAGTAAAACTCTTTGAGTCCATAATAATATGAAGAGAGAGAGAGACTCATTTTTTGAAAAGTATGCCAGCTAGTAAATGTAAAATTTATGACAAAATTATAAAACTACCATTTTGCAATTCCCAATGTAATATATAATTCAGGAAGGATCATCAATGGATACTAAGACTATTAGATGAAAGCTATTAGGGAAGAGAATATTTACATGGTGGTAATCAATGTGTTAGCCCATAGATTACTTAGAATTGCAAAGGGGGAAAATGTACTTTCACAGTGGAGGAACTGTAAATTTCTTACCTTAACCAAAGGATCAAACTTAGCATCTACTAATAGTGAGTCAACCTGGAATTAGGAGCTTCTTGATATCATTCAATATGAAATACACAATATCACTTAATCAAGATTCTAGATCTCATCTTTTGTCTATATCACAGACTGAGAGAGGGCAAGTTAAATTACATCGTGAAGAAACAGTCAGATAAATCAAGAATGTGGGACATTCTATAGCAGCGGTCCCCAAACTTTTTGGCACCAGAGACCAGTTTTGTGGAAGACAATTTTCCACAGATGGGGTGGGGGGGTGATTCAAGTGCGTTACATTTATTGTGCCCTTTATTTCTATTATTATTATGTTGTAATATATACTGAAATAATTATACAACTCACCATAATGCAGAATCAGTGGGAGCCCTGAGCTTGTTCTCATGCAACTAGATGGTCCCATCTGGGGGTGATGGGAGACAGTGACACCCAAAGTGTGTTGTTTATGCCCAGTTTACTCCTTAAGATGCAGCTTAATTGTCACTTGCAAGTGTCCATCATCGGATGAATGGATAAAGAAGATGTGGCACATATATACAATGGAATATTACTCAGCCATAAAAAGAAACGAAATTGATATTTGTAGTGAGGTGGATGGACCTAGAGTCTGTCATACAGAGTGAAGTAAGTCAGAAAGAGAAAAACAAATACCGTATGCTAACACATATATATGGAATCTAAGAAAAAAAAACAGGTCATGAAGAACCTAGGGGTAAGACGGGAATAAAGACACAGACCTACTAGAGAATGGACTTGAGGATATGGGGAGGGGGAAGGGTAAGCTGTGACAAAGTGAGAGAGTGGCATGGACATATATACACTACCAAACGTAAAATAGACAGCTAGTGGGAAGCAGCCGCATAGCACAGGGAGATCAGCTCGGTGCTTTGTGACCACCTAGAGGGGTGAGATAGGGAGGATGGGAGGGAGGGAGATGCAAGAGGGAAGAGATATGGGAACATATGTATATGTATAACTGATTCACTTTGTTATAAAGCAGAAACTAACACATCATTGTAAAGCAATTATACTGCAATAAAGATGTTAAAAAAATTGTGACTTGCCATTCTCTGTGGGGTTTTGATATGAGTCTGCAAGCAATTGATTTATTATGGTCTCCGTGCAGTCAAACCTCTCTGCTAATGATAATCTGTATTTGCAGCCGTTCCCCAGCGCTAGCATCACTGCCTCAGCTCCACCTCAGATCGTCAGGCATCAGATTCTCATAGGGAGCCCGCAACCTAGATACGTCGCATGCGCAGTTCACACTAGTGTTTGGGCTCCTATGAGAATCTAATGCCGCCTCTGATCTGACAGGGTGCAGAGCTCAGGCGGTACTGTGAGCGATAGGGAGCAGCTGTAAATACAGATGAAGCTTTGCTCGCCCACCTACTGCTCACTTCATGCTGTGCAGCCCGGTTCCTAACACGCCATGGACCGGTCTGTGGCCTGGGGGTTGGGGACCGCTGTTCTTTAGGACAGCTGGCCTAGAATCCCGGTTAGAGGAGGTCATTGAGAGAATGTGACCACTGGTTGACACGGGAGTTGGACTTGGGCAATAGAAGGCTCCTAACCTCTTCCCCTATCCTTGGAATGTACATAACGCCCACTGTTCCCACACTATGAGCTCTTTAAATGACACAGCCTTGAGAGAGTAAGGTGTTAAGACTATCTGAACAGTAAACATGAATGAACCCCACTAAAACCCCTACATCAACTTTTAAGATTCTGGTGGGCAAGTGTGGAGGTCTGTTTTGTGGCCGCCCAATGCAAGCCTCACATGTAAGTTCCCTTGCTTATTAAAACTGCCACCTACCAATCAGGAGTGGTCTGCCTCTTTCTTTGGTCTCTCCTTGCCCTCTGTTTATGGGGGCCAGTGTGTGAACCAACAATGCTCAAAGCTAATGTCATTAAAATGAGGGTGGGAAGAAGCATAACAGTGTAATACAATGCATGAATTGCGATTGGACCCTGGTTTGAAAAAAAATCACCATAGAAGACATTCTTGGGACAGTGAGAACAATCTTAACATGGACTTGATATCAGATCATATTACAGAATTATTGTTAATATCTGTGGGAAATTGTTTATCAGAACTAGTAATCGAAACTTTAAAATTTAGACACAATTTGTTCCCTATTTGGTTGGCACTGATTTTAAAAAAGTCCAAGAATTTTAATTCTAAATGATTAAAAAGAATTTTGGTAGTGTGGCAAAATGGATTCTGCAGTGCAATGTCCCATAGTGCATGTGCATAATATCTGTCCTCTTAAGCCATTTCCAGAAATTGATTTTTGGAAATTAGCCATGGATATACATATGGAAATAATGTTATCATAACCATTCTGCATTTACAGAATCAAACAATGTTCAACAATAAGGTATTGGTTAAATAAGAGACTAGTGCGTAGTCATTAAAAATGATAATACAGTAAAGACATATTTATTGACAAGGATGGAATTTCATGTTACAGTATATCAATGAAGAAAATGAATTACAGAATAACACATAGACTTTGAGTCTACTTTATTATATATTTATTGATAAGAATATGCTCAAGAATGGAATGATATAAAATGCAGACTGTATGTATCTTTCAGTAGCAGAATTGCATTTGGCTTATTTGTGTTTATCTGTATTTCTGAAATTTTCAAAGTAGCATATATTTCCGTATAATGAAGTTATCTAAGGTAATTTCTTTTTGAAAGCCTTTCTTTAGGTTTTGAGGCACATTAAAACATTAATTAAACATTAGAAGGGAAAGCCCTTAAAATGACCTAAATGTGTGTCTAGCAGTGAACAAGAAGTCATGTTTGGAGTTCTACTGGATTATTAATTACAGCATATAAATATTATTTCCTGGAAAGACAATGTAACACTCTAGGCCTTTTTCCAGGATATGCAGCAACAGCCCTTGAATCGCAGATACCCCAGAATAATTTGATATTTGAAATCCCAGTTGCATGTGATGTTGACTAGTTTGACCTGCTTCCAAACTCGTAGGCTCAGAGCAAGAGATGTGGGCAAGACCCTCAGAGACCAGCTTGGTCATAGGGATGGTGATTAGAGTTAAAAATTAGATTAGAACCAGATCCTGGGCTAACAAATACTTAAACTGATGTCGTTTAAGTATTTAACATTTGTTTATTGGAAGTGAGACAGAAGCTGCTTTTCAATCAGTCAAAATTGTATCCTTTTTTATGAAAATAAGGGATTTATTAAAGTTTACCTTATCTTTAATTTTGTCATTCCATACTGTTCTTATCATAAATGGATGTCATAAACCAATCATGCTAAGGATATGACAAGTACATTCATGCTCTGGGGCCTTTGCACTGGCTAACCCCTCCATCTGGTAGGCTCTTCCCCCAGATAACTGCATCTAAACTTTTTACTGCCTTCAAGTCTATGTCAAATATCACCTTATCATGGTTTAATTTCAAATGTCTTGTTCAATACTTGTGTTCTATTTTTCTTGCTTTCATACTGAGAAAAATTACTCCTTTTTTTTTTTTTTTAGGGCTTGTTCTCTGTTAGTTTTTCTTTTGTGATTTTTTTTCTCCATTAACCAGATATCTTCTTGGGAGGCATATTAAAAGTTTTAAAATTTAGATAATGAAGTAGATAATTTGCCCCCAGTGAACAAAAAATGTATCACTGTTATTATGTTTGCAGAATTTCAGCTAATTCTGCTTATCAACACCATGTGACTCAGCTGACCAGGTACAACTTATTCCTGTTGGTCTCAAAAATACTGAAGAAGAAAAAGATACACTGGCTCTGACTCTGGTAACTAGTATTTCTACTTATATCACTTGTCTATTGCTGTATTATGTAGGGGTAAATAAACTTTTTCTCTATCCTCTCAGGTTCAGTACCTGGGACCTGTGAATTAAACTAACAAAAGATAGATTAGCAAGAGAAAAACAGTTTATTTACATATGCAATATTGCATACACACAGGAGTATTCAGTGATGAGTAAGTCAAAGAGTAGTTAGAATTGGGGTTTATATACCATCTTAATAGGTGAAAGGGAGGGGAAGGAAAGGGACTCAGGGGAAAACAAATGAATTTTTCGAAAGATAAATGGGCCCTTAGGAGAACAGATGGGCAATATGATAGTCTTGTGATAAGGTTTGTTTGGGTGTGGTGCTGACTTCTTGTCTCCTGCTTCTGGGGAGGGAATTATAACAATTGAGTTCTTTTGGGAGGCTCTGCTTTTAGATAGATAAGGGAAGCTCTGAGAAAGCTTTTCTGCATCTGCTGAGTCTCAATTACCTTCAGGTCAAAATAATCTTTATGTCAAAGTAGCATATTTTGAGGTGGCATATCCTCATCCCCTTCAGTAACAAATCACCCCCAAATTTAGTGATTTTAAATTACAGTAAATAAGTCACCATTCCGTGGATTTGCAGGTCAATCCTTCTGTTGGTTTCACATAAGCTCACTCATGCAACTGCTGTCAGCTGGACCACTGGCTGGGGTGCAAGCAACTTCACTTACATGTCCAGCAGCTGGTTCTGGTTATCAACTGGGGCATCTTGATTCTCATCCTCAAATGGAATAGATCAGTTTCCTTATGTAACAGTCTCATTGTATCATTCTGAGAGAGTAATACTGGAAGTTGCAAGATCTCTTAAGGCCTAAACCTACAGCTGGCACAGTGTCACTTCCATTGCATCTTAGTCAAAGCAAGTCACAAGGTAGGTCCAGACTCAGGGGGTGGGGAGAAGACTCCATCTCTTGATAGGAGGAGTGGAAAATTTACATTGCAAAAGAGCATAAGAGGACGTGTTGCAACCATCTTTGACAACCTACCACACCACTCCAAGACACTGTCCATTTTGGAGGAAACTGGACCATTTTCATTTACAGTTTAATGAATTAAATAGAGGTTTTGAGGAAACATGAGTTAAATGACATTTTTTTCTGATTTATTTCAGATGTATATTTGTACCCCCTCATAAGTCATATAAATGATACCAACAAAGTCTGGTTAAATTAAGGAATTTATGAAAAAGAATATAGTATAGCTTGCAAACTCCAGATGGAGCTTGGAAGCCCCATAGTCAAGGATGATGTCCCAAATCAGGCTCTATGTGGCACAGCACTGGCCATGCTGATGGAAGCTGACACTAGGAGAGAGGAAATAGGGGCCACTGCTACTGCCAGCCCTCACTGGGAAAGAGTCACAGGATTCATCATTCAGCAAATGATGACAAAGAGCTTATCTGGGCTAGACGCAGAGCAATCTAGGCCCTAGGTTATAGCTGGGTCAAAACCCTCTAGCATCCAGGGAGCTCACATTCTAGTGGTAGGAAATATAAAATAAACTATACACATAATACATAAGTAAATTATATATTATGTTAGGAAATGATTAATAGTATGGAGACATAGAAAAAAATGTAGGTCAGGCCAAGGGAGATCAGAAATGGTGGGGATGGACAGTGCTCTGAAAGAATGACTTTTGAGCAAACACTTGAAAGGGATAAAGAGGTTCTCTATGCAGATACATACAGGAAGAGCATTCCAGGACTAGAGAACAGCCTAAGTTGTGTGTGCACCTGACACCTCTGTGGATCATAGAGGGGGCCAGTGTGGCTGGAGCAGAATGAGTGCAGGAGAGAAGCAGGAGACACGCTCAGGTTGGTAAGAGGGGAGCAACAGTCACAGAGAGCCTTTTGAACCATTGACTGGGCTTCGGCTCTTACTCTAAAGTGGCAAGCCATTGCCAGGATTTTTGTTGTTGTCTTGGTTTTTTCTTGGGTTTTTGTTTGTTTGTTTCTGGCCAGGCCACGCAGCTTGTGGGATCTGAGTTTGCTGACCAGGGATCAAACCCAGGCCCTCAGCAGTGAAAGTGTGGAGTCCTAACCACTGGACCGCCAGGGAATCCCCCTTCGCCAGGTTTTAAAGAAAGAAATGACATGATCTGACTTACTTTTTGACAGAATATGCTTTCTTCAGCGTATTAGATTATGATCAGTATATGAAACAGTAATAGGGTAAGAGTGAAAGTAAAACTATTAATTAAATACAAGAGAATATCTTTGCCACCTGTGGGTGGCTAGATAGAATAAATAAAACAAAACATCAACGACACATACCATGAAGCAAAAAACTTGATGAATTTGGGTACCTCAAAAATAAGTACTTCTGTTCAGTGAGGCACATCACAGCTGGCATTACCAGATAGGTACATATAGGAGGAGACAGTGGTAATGCCCAAAAGTGAGGAGTGCTTCCGATTATAGAAGGAGTTGCTGTAAAACAACCAGAACAATAACATAAATCTCAATTTTTAAAATGGGCGAACAATACGAGCAGACAAGATACAGAATAGGAAATCTTAAAGTCTTATAAGTAAATGAAGAGAAGTACGAAATCATAGGTAATCAGAGAAATGAAAATTGAAACCACGGTGAGATATTGCCTGTTGACTGGCATCATTTAGAAAGTTGGATGATATCAAATATTGGCAGAGAGGTGGGAGTATAGCAACCCTCACGCACTGCTGATGGGAGTGTGTACAGTGGCACCATTCTGGAGAGTGATCTGGAAATACTTAGTCAAATGACATGTATACTCCACCCTATACTTCAGCAATTCTGCTCCAAACATCTAGAGAAGAGCTAACACCTATCCTTGTCAAACTCTTCCAAAATATAGCAGAGGGAGGAAAACTCCCAAACATATTCTACGAGGCCACAATCACCCTGATACCAAAACCAGACAAAGATGTCACAAAGAAAGAAAACTGAAGACCAGTATCACTGATGAACATAGATGCAAAAATCCTCAACAAAATACTAGCAAACAGAATCCAACAGCACATTAAAAGGGTCATACACAATGATCAAGTGGGGTTTATCACAGGAATTCAAGGATTCTTCAATATACGCAAATCAATGTGATACAGCATAATATAAATTGAAGGAGAAAAACGATATGATTATCTCAATTGATGCAGAGAAAACTTTTGAAAAAATTCAACACCATTTAGATAAAAACCCTGCAGAAAGTAGGCATAGAGGGAACTTTCCTCAACAGAATAAAGGCCATATATGACAAACTCACAGCAAACATGTTCCTCAATGTTGAAAAACTGAAATCATTTCCACTACGATCAGGAACAAGACAGGGTTGCCGACTCTCACCACTGTTATTCAACATAGTTTTGGAAGTTTTAGCCACAGCAATCAGAGAAGAAAAGGAAATAAAAGGAACCCAAATCGGAAAAGAAGAAGTAAAGCTCTCACTCATTGCAGATGACATGATACTATAAATAGAGAAGCCTAAAGATGTTACCAGAAAACTACTAGAGCTAATCAATGAATTTGGTAAAGTAACAGGATACAAAATTAATGCACAGAAATCTCTGGCACTCCTATACACTAATGATGAAAAATCTGAAATTGAAATCAAGAAAACACTCCCATTTACCACTGCAACAAAAAGAATAAAATAGCTAGGAAAAAACCTACCTAAGGAGACAAAAGACCTGTATGCAGAAAATTATAAGACACTGAGGAAAGAAATTAAACATGATAAAAATAGATGGAGAGATATACCATGTTCTTGGATTGGAAGAATCAACATTGTGAAAATGAATCTACTACCCAAAGCAATCTACAGATTCAATGCAATCTCTATCAAACTACCACTGGTATTTTTCACAGAACTAGAACAAAAAATTTCACAATTTGTATGGAAAAACAAAAGACCCTGAATAGCAAAAGCAATCTTGAGAACGAAAAACGGAGCTGGAGGAATCAGGTTCCCTGAATTCAGACTATACTACAAAGCTACTGTAATCAAGACAGTATGGTACTGGCACAAAAACAGAAATATAGATCAATGGAACAGGATAGAAAGCCCAGAGATAAACCCATGCACATGTGGTCACCTTATCTTTGATAAAGAAGGCAGGAATGTACAGTGGAGAAAGGACAGCCTCTTCAGTAAGTGGTGCTGGGAAAACTGATAGGTACATGTAAAAGTATGAGATTAGATCTCTCCCTAACATCATACATAAAAATAAACTCAAAATGGATTAAAGACCTAAATGTAAGGCCAGAAACTATCAAACTGTTAGAGGAAAGTGTAGGCAGAACACTCTGTGACGTAAATCACAGCAAGATCCTTTTTGACCCACCTCCCAGAGAAATGGAAAAAAATATATATAAACAAATGGGACCTAATGAAACTTCAAAGCTTTTGCACAACAAAGGAAACATAAACAAAAGACAACCCTCAGAATGGGAGAAAATATTTGCAAATGAAGCAACTGATAAAGGATTAATCTCCAAAATTTACAAGCAGCTCATGCAGCTCAATAACTAAAAAACAAACAACCCAATCCAAAACTGGGCAGAAGAACTAAATAGACATTTCTCCAAAAAATATATACAGACTGTCAACAAACACATGAAAGAATGCTCAACATCATTAATTATTAGAGAAATGCAAATAAAAACTACAATGAGATATCATCTCACAGCAGTCAGAATGGTCAGCATCAAAAAATCTAGAAATAATAAATGCTGGAGAGGGTGTGGAGAAAAGGGAACACTCTTACACTGCTGTTGGGAATGTGAATTGGTACAGCCACTATGAAGTTCAGTATGGAGGTTCCTTAAGAAACTACAAATAGAACTACCACATGACCCAGCAATCCCACTACTGGGCATATACCCTGAGAAAACCATAATTCAAAAAGATTCATGTACCAAAATGTTCATTGCAGCTTTATTTACAATAGCCAGGAGGTGGAAACAACCTAAGTGTCCATCATTGGATGAATGGATAAAGAAGATGTGGCACATACATACAATGGAATATTACTCAGCCATAAAAAGAAACGAAATTGAGTTCTTTGTAGTGAGGTGGATGGACCTGGAGTCTGCCATACAGAGTGAAGTAAGTCAGAAAGAAAAGGACAAATACCATATGCTAACACATATACATGGAATCTAAGAAAAAAAGTATCATGAAGAACCTAGGGGTAAGAGAGGAATAAAGACACAGACCTACTAGAGAATGGACTTGAGGATATGCGGAGGGGGAACGGTAAGTTGTGACAACATGGTAGAGTGGCATGGACATATATACACTATCAAACGTAAAATAGATTGGTAGTGGGAAGCAGCCGTATAGCACAGGGAGATCAGCTTGGTGCTTTGTGACCACCTAGAATGGTGGGATAGGGAGGGTGGGAGGGAGTGAGACACAAGATGGAAGAGATATGGGAACATATCTATATGTATAACTGATTCACTTTGTTATAAAGCAGCAACTAGCACACCATTGTAAAGCAATTTTACTGCAATAATGATGTAAAAAAAAAAGAAATAAAAGAATCCAAATCAGTAAAGAAGTAAAGCTGTCACTCTTGGCAGATGACCTGATACTACACATAGAGAATCCTAAAGATCCTACCAGAAAACTACTAGAGCTAATCAATGAATTTGGTAAAGTAGCAGGACACCAAAATAATGCACAGATATCTCTAGCATTCCTACACACTAATGATGAAAAATATGAAAGTGAAATTAAGGAAACACTCCCACTTACCATTGCAACAAAAAGAATAAAATATCTAGGAATAAACCTACATATGGAGACAAAAAACCTCTATACAGAAAATTATAAGACACTGATGAAAGAAATTAACTATGATACAAACAAATGGAGAGTTATATCATGTTCTTGGATTGGAAGAATCAACATAGTGAAAATGAATCTACTACCCAAAGCAATCTACAGATTCAATGCAATCCCTATAAAATTACCACTGGTATTTTTCACAGAACTAGAACAAATAATTTCACAATTTGTATGGAAACACAAAAGACCCCGAATAGCCAAAGCAATCTTGAGAAAGAAAAATGGAGCTGGAGGAATGAGGCTCCCTGGCTTCAGACTATACTACATAGCTACAGTAATCAAGACAGTACGGCACTGGCACAAAAACAGATATAGATAATGGAACAGTATAGAAAGCCCAGAGATAAACCCACGCACATGTGGTCACCTTATCTTTGATAAAGAAGGCAAGAATATACAGTGGAAAACAGACAGCCTCTTCAATAAGTGGTGCTGGGAAAACTAGAAAGCTACATGGAAAATAATGAAATTACAACACTCCCTAACACCATACACAAAAATAAACTCAAAATGGATTAAAGACCTAAATTAAGAGCAGACACTATCAAACTCTTAGAGGAAAACATAGGCAGAACACTCTATGACATAAATCACAGCAAGATCCTTTTTGACCCACCTCCTAGAGAAATGGAAATAAAAACAAAAATTAACAAATGGGACCTAATGAAACGTAAAAGCTTTTGCACAGCAAAGGCAACCATAAACAAGACCAAAAGACAGCCCTCAGAATGGGAGAAAATATTTGCAACTGAAGCAACTGACAAAGGATTAATCTCCAAAATTTACAAGCAGCTCATGCAGCTCAATATCTAATAAACAAACCACCCCATCCAAAAATGGGCAGGATACCTAAATAGACATTTTTCCAAACACATATACAGATTGCCAACAAACACATGAAAGAATGCTCAACATCATTAATCATTAGAGAAGTGCAAATCAAAAGTCCAATGAGATATCCTCTCACTCCAGTCAGAATGGTCATCATCAAAAAAATCTACAAACAGTAAATGCTGGAGAGGGTGTGGAGAAAAGGGAGCCCTCTTGCACAGTTGGTGGGAATGTAAATTGATACAGCCACTATGGAGAGCAGTATGGAGGTTCCTTAAAAAACTAAAAATAGAACTATAATATGACCCAGCAATCCCACTACTGGGCATAAACCCTGAGAAAACCATAATTCATATAGAATCATGTACCAAAATCTTCACTGCAGCTCTATTTACAATAGCCATGACATGGAAGAAATTTAAGTGTCCACCAACAAATGAATGAATAAAGAAGATTTGGCACATATATACAATGGAATATTACTCAGCCATAAAAAGAAATGAAATTGAGTTATTTGTAGTGAGGTGGATGGACCTAGAGTCTGTCATACATAGTGAAATAATCAGAAAGAGAAAAACAAATACCATATGCTAACACATATATATGGAATTTAAGAAAAAAAAAAGGTTATGAAGAACCTAGGGGTAAGACGGGAATAAAGACACAGACCTACTAGAGAATGGACTTGAGGATATGGGGAGGGAGAAGGGTAAGCTGTGACAAAGTGAGAGAGTGGCATGGACATATATACACTACCAAACGTAAAATAGACAGCTAGTGGGAAGCAGCCGCATAGCACAGGGAGATCAGCTTGGTGTTTTGTTACCACCTAGAGGGGTGGGATAGGGAGGGTAAGAGGGAGGGAGATGTAAGAGGGAAGAGATATGGCAACATATGTATATGTATAACTGATTGACTTTGTTATAAAGGAGAAACTAACACTCCATTGTAAAGCAATTATACTCCAACAAAGATGTTGATAAAAGAAAAAAAAAAGAAATAAAGCATGGAAAAAGGAAGACTATCCCAAATCTTAAAAGAATACAAGGAAGAGGCCACATTTCAGTTACCAAGTGAGACTGTGTTTCCATAATTCTCCAGCATCACATCCCAACAGTGAGTCCTCTGGGAGGAGTCAGGTTGACTCCATTCCTCTTCTTTGAGACATAAAACCACATCCTTGAACTTCACCATGTCCTAAAACAACAGGGGCAACCCCATAGCTTGATTATATAATGAAAGACAAAAGCTTTTGCATTACTGAGCAGAGTATGGACAGGAAAGAGGTTACAGTTTCTGAATGTGCCTCACTCAGAGAGGAAAATGTCTATAAAAAGATGTAACACAGTCGAAAAAGCATACAGGTAAACCTTATTGTATTGTGCTTTGCTTTACTGCACTTCACAGATACTGCATTTTTTACAAATTGAAGGTTTGTGGCAACTGTTCATCGAAGAAGTCTTTCGGCACAATTTTTCTAACATTTGCTCACTACATGTATGTCACATTTTGGTAATTCTCACAATATTTCTAACTTTTGCATTATTATTATATTTGTTATGATGATCTGTGATCTTTGATGTTGCTACTGCAAAAAGATTACAACTCACTAAGACACAGATGATGGTTAGCATTTTTTAGCAATAAACTATTTTTTAATTAAGGTAGTACATTATTTAGACATAATGCTATTGCACATTTAACAGACTACAGTATAGTGTAAACGTAACTTTTACTCATACTGGAAAATCAAAAAATTTGTGTGACTCGCTTTATTGCAGTGGTCTGGAAGTATTGCTCAGGTAGGTGGCTTACTTTGTAGTGCTCATTTTCCCAGCTATGTCATGAGGATACATCAGAATCAACAAGAGCCAATGCACTTGTCTAACATAGTGACATCACTGTTAGGAAGACACCTAGGGAATAACCCACAAATAGTTGACTGTGTAACAGGATGAGACTATGTACCTAAGGGACAGATCTGGGTCATAGGGACTCCTGCAGGAAAGAGAGGTTGCAGAAAATTGCTAAGGCCAGACTGAAGCACCAAGCGTGGACCTAAGGAAAAGCAGAGGGAATATTTGTTCACCTGGGGTCTGGCTGTCAGTAGATCAGTAGTAGATTAGTAGCCTTTGCCTAGTTACCAGCTCCTTTCAGAAGAAAGAAGGAAACTGGGGAGTAGGGAGAGCTGAGGTAGATAAAAACAGGCCATGAATAAAATCAGTCCTTCTCCGAAGTTCCATGGCAGGGAAATCCAAGATGGGCTCTTCTCTGTGCCTGTGCTGAAAAGGCATCACCAACAATGTTTGAACTTAAGTTTCCTTTATCCCTCCTGCACTGGGGAATAATTTCTGATAGATGTAACTCTCACACAACCCTGCAGCCTCTCCTTGTATCTGGGCTACGGGAAGGAGTGGAGCCAACATTCTTCATTTGGAGAAGCACAAGCCCTGCCAGTCCCTTTCATTTTTAAAACCTTGCCTCCTCCAAGAGTAATCTGTCCTCTACTGCTAGAAAAATCTAGGGCCATTTTAAGTCAATTCATTCAACATATATTGAGCACCTACACAAGGTCAGACCAAGGATAAAAGACAAAAGACTCAGTCTTGTCCTCAAAAAGGTCACAATCTAGTACAGAGATCTAAACTCCTTGTGTACATCAGAAACACTGTGCCCCACTTCTAGAGATCTGAATCTAATCAGTCTGGGGTAGGGACTAGACATCTTTATATTTTAAAACACTCACAGGTGATTGTATTTGCAAGCAGGGTTGAAAACTATTGGTCTTGTACAGTTGTTCTCAAAATGAGGTGCCCAGAGAAGAAGCATCAGCATCATATGGGAACTTGATTTAAAAATGCAAATTCTCACTCCCTTCTCAATCTACTGAATCAGAAACTATGATGGAGAGATCATAAATATGTATTTTAACTAGCCCTCCAGATGATTCTGATGCACACTGAAGTTCATACAAATTAATATTGTTATATAGGCTTTTTTTAAATTGGGACCCACAGTAAAACTACATATAACATTACAAAGAAATTAATATACACATTTTGGTTTTAAATTTTCATAAAACAATACCTAACTTTACTATAAACAAAGCACCAATACTTGCTATTCTATTCTATTACATTTTAATTTTTTTAAAAAGAAGTATTGGTGGTATGTCAACATCCTTCATGGTGGAGTGAGCATCTCAGTGAACCTATTCTTCCATAGAAACAAAGAAATTCATGGCAAAAAGCTAAAAGCAATCATTTCAGAACTCTGGAAATCAGCCAATTTCATAGACGAAAATGAAAATCATCTATCAAAGAGAAACTACTGACCTCAAATAAGACAGTAAGAACTGTGGTGTTTTATCTTGAAGGCATTCCCATAACCTCTCCCTTTCAGCTCAGAAAGTCACTAAACAAGTAAATAGCAGCAAGAAAAATAAAAATAAAAGATAAGAAAACAAACATTGGAAAGGAGGGTTGTGGTGGTGTCTGACATCAGAGCTGTTATAATATGTTATATTAAATGCCCAGTTTTCAACCAAAAAATATTAAGTAAAGAAACAGAAAACATGCCCTATACACAGGGAAGAAAACAACAACAGAAAATGTCCCTGAGAGGGACCAGATGTTGAACTTAGTAGACATAGACTTTAAATAATTTATTATTAATATGTTCAAAGAACACATGGTTAAAGAATTTAAAGAAAGTATGACAAGTATGTCTCACCAAATTAGTGAGTAATAATGAAAAGATAAAAATAATTTTAGGGCTTCCCTGGTGGCGCAGTGGTTGAGAGTCCACCTGCCGATGCAGGGGACACAGGTTCGTGCCCCAGTCCGGGAAGATCCCACATGCTGCAGAGCGGCTGGGCCCGTGAGCCTTGGCCACTGAGCCTGCGCGTCCGGAGCCTGTGCTCCACAACAGGAGAGGTCACAACAGTAAGAGGTCTGCGTACCGCAAAATAAAATAATAAAATAAAAATAAATAATTTTAAAAGATTCAAATAGAAATCCTGGAGTTGAAAAGTACAATAAAGTAAGCAAAAAATTAAGAAGATATGGCTTACAAAGATGTGGTATATATACAATGAAATATTACTCAACTACAAAAAAATGAAATATTACAATTTGCAGCAACATGAATGGACCTAGAGATAATCATACTAAGTGAAGTAAGTCAGAAAGAGAAAGACAAATACCATATATCAGTTACACAAGGAATCTAAAAAATGATACAAATGAACTTATTTACAAAACAGAAACAGATTCACAAAACACACTCATGGTTACCAAAGGGGAAAGGGGGTGTGGGAGGGACAAATTAAGAGTTTGAGATTAGCAGATACAAGCCACTATATAAAAAACAGGGCTTTCCTGGTGGCACAGTGGTTGAGAATCTGCCTGCCAATGCAGGGGACACGGGTTCAATCCCTGGTCCAGGAAGATCCCACATGCCACAGAGCAACTAAGCCCATGTGCCACAACTACTGAGCCTGTGCTCTAGAACCCATAAGCCGCAACTACTGAGCCTGCATGCTGTAACTACTGACGCCTGTGTTCCTAGAGTCTGTGCTCCGCAGCAAGAGAAGCCACCACAGTGAGAAACCCACACACCACAACGAAGAGTAGCCCCCGCTCGCTGCAACTAGAGAAAGCCCACATGCAGCAACGAAGTCCCAATGCAGCCACAAATAAAATAAATAAAATAACTAAATTTATTTAAAAAAAGAGAGAGAACTGGAGTGGTTATGTTAATATCAGACAGAATAGACTTTAAAGAAAAATTGTTACTAGAGACAAAATATGTTTTATAGTGATAAAAGTTTCAATACATTATGAAAAATTAACAAATACAACATATATGCACCTACAGAAAAAATACATGAAGCAAACACTGACATAAATGAAGGTAGAAAATAATGACAATAATATCTCAGATTTTAATACCCCACTTTCAATAACAGACAGAACAACTAGGCAGAAAATCAACAAGGATATGGAAGATGAGCAACACTGTAAACCAAACTGACATAACAGATATCCACAGAACACTCCACTCAACAACAGGAGAATAAACATCCTTTTCAAGTGTGCATAGAATATTATCTAAAACAGATAATATGCTAGGTCAAGAAACAACTTCAGTACCTAGTTGTACCTAGGAGATATTGTGGGTTCAGTTCCAGACCACCGCAATAAGGCGCATATCACAATAAAGAGAGCCACACAAAATTTCAGGTTTCCCAGTGCATATAAAAGTTCTGTTTATACTATATTGTAGTCTATTAAGTATGCAATAGCATTATGTCTTTAAAAATGTATATACCTTAATTTTTTTTTTTTTGGTACGCAGGCCTCTCACTGTTGTGGTCTCTCCCGTTGCAGAGCACAGGCTCCGGACGCGCAGGCTCAGCAGCCATGGCTCACAGGCCCAGCCGCTCCGCGGCATGTGGGATCCTCCCGGATCCCGTGTCCCCTGCATCGGCAGGTGGACTCTCAACCACTGCACCACCAGGGAAGCCCTATACCTTAATTTTAAAATACTTTATTACTAAAATATGCTAACCATCATCTGACAACGCAGGGTTGCCACAAACCTTCAATTTGTAAAAAAAAATGCAATATCTACAAAGCACAATAAAGCAGAACACAATAAAACGAGGTATACCTGCATATTTAAAAGGATGGAAATCATACAAATTATCTTCTCTAAAAACAAGGTAATGAAATTAGAAAAATAGGAAAAGAAAATTTAGGAAAATCACAAATATGTGGAAATTAAACAAAATACTCCCACATAATTAATGGTCCAAAGAAAAAAATCACAGGGAAAGTTAGAAAATACTTTGAGGTGAATGAAAATGAAAACACAACAAAATATATGGGATGCAGCTAAAGCAATGCTCAGAAGGAAATATATAGCTGCAAATTTTTATATTAAAAAAAGAACAAAGATCTTAACAAAGTACATTTCTCCCTTAAGAAACTAGAAAAAGAAGGGCAAGTTTGCCCAAAAGCAAGCAAAAAGTAGACTAGTATAAGACTAGAGTGAAAACAAATGAAATAGAAAAAGAAAACCAATAGAGAAAATCAATGACAAAGTTAGTTCTTTGAAAAGATCAAAAAGATTGACAAATCTTTAAGCAGACTGACCAAGAAACAAAAGAGAGAGGGCATAAATTACTAAAATCAGGAATGAAAGAGCGATCATCAATAAATCTTACAGGGAAAAAAAAACACATAAGGAAGTACAATGAACAATTGTATGCCAACAAATAAATAACTTATATGAAATAAACATTCTTAGAAACACTCAAACTATCAAAACTAACTCAAAAAGAAATACAAAATCTGAATAAACCTATAATAAGTAAAGAGATTGAATTAGTAGTCAAGACACTCCCCCAAAATAAAATCTAGGATCAGGTGACTTCACCAAATTCTACCAACTTGTTTAAAGATGAATTAATACTAACCCTTCACAAACTCTTCAAAAAAATAGAACAGGAAGGAACACTTTGCAATTCATTCTATAAGGCCAGTATTTCGTTGATACCAAAACCAAACAAAGATATAACAAGAAAAATAATTAGACCAATATTCTTTATGAATATTGACATAAATAATTTCAACTAAAATATTAGTAAACCTAATCCAGCAATATATAAAAAAGATTGTACACCATGACCAAGTGAGATGAATCCCAGGAATACAAAGATGTTTTATTATCTAAGATCTAATTTATATAATATACTATATTAATAGAATAAAGGACAAAACCCACATGATCATATCAACAGTTTAAGGAAAATTACTTTTAAAATCCAACACCCTGTTATGATAAAAACTCTTAACATCCTTGAAATAGAAACAAACTTCCTCAACCTGATAAAGACATCTATGAAAATGGCACAGTTATCATCATACTTAGTTGTGAAAGACTAAATGTTCTCCCTCTAATATCGGGGTGGGGGTGGAAAGACAAGGATGTCTCCTCTTGCCACTTCTATTCAGTATTGTATTCGAAGATCTAGCCATGAAAGTCAGGCAAGAAAAAGAAAGAATGGAATCCAGATTGGAAAGAAAGATGGCATAATCCAGTACATTAAAAATCCTAAGCAATCAACTAAAAAACCATGATAACTAATAAACGAGTTCAGCAAAGTTTCAGAATACAAGATCAACATACAAAACTAAATTGTAATTCTATACACTGGCCATAAGCAATCCAAAAATGAAATTAAGAAAACAATTCCATTTGTAATAGCATCAAAAAAGAATAAAATACTTGGAAGTAAATTTTAGAAAGTAGTGTAAGATCCAGCAGTCACCTTCTTGGTATTTATCTAAATGAGCTGAAAACTTACACCTACACAAAAACCTGCACAGATTTTACAGCAGCTTCATTCATAATTTCCAAAACTTGACGACAACCAAGGTTATGTCCTTCAGCACGTGAGTGGATAAATAAACAGTGGTACAATGGAATATTATTCAGCACTAAAAAGAAATGAGCAATCAAGCCATGAAAAGACATGGAGGAATTTTAAATGCATATTACTAAGTGAAAGAAGTTAATATGAAAATTTACATACTGTATGATTCAACTATCTGACATTCTGGTAAATGCAAAACTATGGAAACAGTAAAAAGTTCTGTGGCTTCCATGGGTGGGGGGAAAGGAGGGATGAATTTGCTGAGCACAGAAAATTTTTAGGGTAGTGAAGCTATTTTGTATGATACTATAATGGTGGATGCATGCCACTATACATTTGTGAAAACCCATAGATTGTACAACACTAAGAATGAACCCTAATGTAAACTAGAGACTATGAGTGATAATGAACTGTCAATGTGGTTCATCAGTTGTAACAAATTTACCATTCTTTTGTGAGATGTTGATAATGTGGGGGGGGGGGGCTGTGCTATGTGTGAGCAGGGTATATGGAAAGTCCCTGTACTTTCTACTAAATTTTGCTATGAACCTAAAACTGCTCTAAAAAATAAAGTCTATTTTTAAAAAGTAGTGCAAAACTTGTACACTAAAAACTACAAAACACTGTTGAAATAAATTAAAGATTTAAATAAATTAAAAGTTATCTCATGTTCATGAACCAGAAGACTTAATATTGTTAAGATGGCAATACTCCTCAAATTGATATACAGCTTCAATGAAAATCCTACCTGGATCTTTAAAAAGAAATTGATCCTAAAATTCATAGAGAAATGCAAAAGACAAAGAGTATCCAGAATCATCTGGAAAAAGAACAAAATTGGAGAATTCATTCACATTACCTGATTTCAATACTTACTACAACGCTACAGTAAGCAAGACAATGTACTGGCATAAGGACAGACATATAGATTGATTAAATAAATAGAATTAAGAGTACAGAAATGAATTCTTACATTTATGGTCAATCGATTTTTAACAAATGTACCCAGAAAAATCAATGGGGAAAGAATAGTCTCTTCAACAAATGATAGGGGATAACTGGATATACACATACAAAAGAATGAATTGGATTCCTACCTCATCCACATAGAAAAACTAACTTAAAATTGATCAAAGATATAAATATAAGAGCTAAAACTATAAAAATCTTAAAAGAAAATATAAGAGTAAATCTTTGTGACCTTGGGTTAGGCAAAGGCTCCTTACATGTGACACCAAAGCACAAGCAAGAAAAGAAAAAATAAATTGGATGTTATCAAAATGAAAAACCTTCATGTTTCAAAGGACAAAATCAAGAAAGTGAAAAGACAATTCATAGAAAAAATTTGCAAGTCACCTCTGACAAGACATATACAGAATATATACTGAACTCATATAACTGAATAATAAAAAGACAAAACCCCTAATTTTTTAAAAATGAATAAAGAATCTGCATAGATATTTTGCCAAAGAGGTTATATAAATGGCCAATGAGCACATGAAAAATGTGCTCATCATCAGCCACTAGGGAATTGAAAATCAAAATTACAATGAGATGCCACTTCCTGTCCACTGGGATGCTTATAATTAAAAAGACAGGCAGTAACAATTGTTGACAAGAATGTGGAGAAATTACAACCCTCAGATTGCCAGCAGGAGCATACAATAGTGCATCCTCTTTTGAAACAGTTTGGCAGTTCCTCAAAACTTGAAACATAGAGTTTCCATATAACCCAAGCCCACTCTTAGGTATCTACCAAAGAAAAACAAAAACATACATCCAAACAAAAACTTGTACACATATATTCATAGTATCAATATTCATAGTAGCCAAAGGTTGTAAGTGTCCCAAGTATTCATCACTTGATGAATGGATGGATGGAATGTGGCACATCCATTCCATGGAGTATTGCTCAGCAATAAAAAGGAATAAAGTACTGATACATACCATAATATGGGTGAATTTTAAAAACATGCTAGGGGAGACCTTCAAGGTGAAGGAGGAGTAAGATGTGGAGATCACCTTACTCCCCACAAATACATCAAAAATATTTCGACAGGGCTTCCCTGGTGGTGCAGTTGAGAATTAGCCTGCTAATGAGGTGGTGGTTGAGAATTTGCCTGCTAATGCAGGGGACACCGGTTTGAGCCCTGGTCTGGGAGGATCCCACATGTCGTGGAGTGACTAGGCCTGTGAGCCACAACTACTGAGCCTGCGTGTCTGGAACCTGTGCTCCGCAACAAGAGAGGCCGCGATAGTGAGAGGCCTGCGCACTACAATGAAAAGTGGCCCCCACTTGCCACAGCTAGAGAAAGCCCTCGCACAGAAACGAAGACCCAACACAGCAAAAATAAATAAATAAATTTAAAAATATATATATTTCGACAAATGGAACAACTACTACAGAACACCTACTGAATGCTGGCAGAAGACCTCAGACTTCCCAAAAGGCAAGAAAAACCCCACATACCTGGGTAGGCCAAAAGAAAAAAGAAAAAACAGAGACAAAAGAATAGGGACAAGACATGCACCTCTGGGAGGGAGCTGTGAAGAAGGAAAATTTTCCACACACTAGGAAGCCCCTTCACTGGCAGAGACAGGAGGTGGGTGGTGGGGGGAAGCTTCAGAGCCATGGAGGAGAGCAAAGCAATAGGGCTGCAGAGGGAAAATTGGAGAGATTCCCGCACAGAGGATCAGTGCCGACCAGCACTCAACAGCCCGAGAGGCTTGTCTGCTCACCCACCGGGGTGGGTGTGGGCTGGGAGCTGAGGCTTGGGCTTCAGAGGTCAGATCCCTGGGAGAGGACTGTGGCTGGCTTCGAGAACAGAGCCTGAGGGGGGCTAGTGCACCAAAGCTAACTGGGAGGGAATTCGGGAAAATGTCTGGACCTGTCTAAGAGTCAAGAGACCATTGTTTTGGGGTGCACGAGGACAGGGGATTCCTACTTTGTCTGCCCACAGAAGGCAGAGCAATGCCTAAAAGAGCTTCAGAGACAGGTTATCAGCTCTGACACCAGAGACGGGCATGAAATGCTAACGCTGCTGCTGTAGCCATCAAGAGTCCAGTGTGCAAGCACAGGTCACTAACCACACACCCACTCCCCCACCCTGGGAGCCTGGGAGTCTGCCACTGGCGGGGTTCAATGATCTAGGGACAACTTCCCTGGGAGAACACATGGTGTGCCTCAGGCTGTTGCAACATCACACGGGCTTCTGCCACTGCAGGCTCACCCTGCTTTCCAATTGTAACTACCGTACCCCACCCTCCCCCCAGCATAAGTGAGCCAGAGCCCCCTAATCAGCTGCTGCTTCAACCGCATCCTGTCTGGGTGGAAACAGATACCTGAGGGCAACCTACACACAGACATTTTCTTGCCTTTTTGTTTCTTGGTGCATGAAGAGAGGGTATTAAGAGCGCCACTTAAAGGAGTTCCAGAGATGGGCGCAAGCCACAGCTATCATCATGAACCCAAGAGATGGGCATGAGATGCTAAGGCTGCTGCTGCAGCCAACAAGAAGCCTGTGTGCAAGCACAGATCACTATCCATACCTCCCGTCCCAGGAGCCTGTGCAGCCCACCACTGCCAGGGTCCCATTCTCTAGGGACATCTTCCCCAGGAGAATGCATGGCATGCATCAGGCTGGTGCAAAGTCATGCTGGCCTCTGCTGCTACAGGCTCACCCCGCATCCATACCCCTCCCTCCCCCCAGCCTGAGTGAGCCAGAGCCCCAAAATCATCTGCCCCTTGAACCCCGTCCTGTCTGAGCGATGAACAGATGCCCTCAGGCCACCTACACACAGAGACAGGTTCAAATCCAAATCTGAACACCAGGAGTTGTGCAAACAAAGAAGTGAAAGGCAAATTTCTCTGTGCAGCCTCAGGAGGAGCGGATTAAATGCCCACAGTCAACTTGAGGTACCCAGCATCTGTGGAATACCAGAATAGACAACGAATCAACCAAAAATTGAGGCAGTGGACTTTGGGAGTAACTGTAGACTTGGGGTTTCATGTCTGTGACTGACTTGTTTCCGATTTTTATATTTATCTTAGTATAGTTTTTAGTGCTTATTTTCATTGGTGGATTTGTTTATTGGTTTGATTGTTCTCTTCTTTTTTTATTCCACTTTTAATGTTTTTATTTTATTAATTTTTCAATTTTTAACAATTATTTTCTTTTATTCTTTTAAATTTATTTATTTTTCTTTCTTTTTTATCCCTTTTCTTCTGAGCTGTGTGGCTGACAGGGTCTTGGTGCTCCAGCCTTGTGTCAGGTCTGAGACTCTGAGGTGAGACAGCCAAGTTCAAGACAGTGGACTTCCAGAGACCTCCCAGCCCCAAGTAATATGAATTGGTGAGAGATCTCCCAGAGATCTCTGTCTCAACACTAAGACACAGCTCCACCCAACGGCCAGCAAGTTTCAGTGCTGGATGCCCCATGCCAAACAACTAGCAAGACAGGAACACAACTCCACCCATTAGCAGAGAGAGTGCCTAAAATCATACTAAGTTCACAGACACCACCAGACATGGCCCTGCCCACCAGAAAGGCAAGACCCAGTCTCACCCACCAGAACACAGGCACCAGTCCCATCCACAAGGAAGCCTACACAAGGCACTGAACCAAAGTCTCCCACTGCAGGCAGACACAGAAAACAATGGCAATTACGAACACGCAGCCTGTGAAAAGGAGACCCCAAACACAGCAAGTTGAACAAAATGAGAAGACAGAGAAATATGCATCAGATGAAGGAGCAATGCAAAAACCCACCTGACCAAAAATATGAAGAAATAAGCAGTCTACCTGAAAAAGAATTCAGAGTACTGATAGTAAAGATGATCCAAAATCTTGGAAATAGAATGGAAAAAATACAGGAAATGTTTAACAAGGACTAGAAGAACTAAAGAGAAAACAATGATGGACCAAAAAAAAAATGAAACAAAAAATTCTCTACAAAATATCAATAGCAAAACAATGAGGTAGAGAAATGGATAACTGACCTGGAAGATAAAATGGTGGAAATAACTACCACAGAGGAAAATAAAGAAAAAAGAATGAAAATTCAGGACAGTCTCAGAGACCTCTGGGACAACACTAAACACACCAACATTTGAATTATAGGGGTCCCAGAAGAAGAAGAGAAAGACGGTCTGAAAAAATATTTGAAGAGATTATAGTTGAAAACTTCCCTAACATGGGAAAAGAAATAATCAGGTCCAGGAAGCAGAGAGAGTTCCATAGAGGATAAATCCAAGGAGAAAGACACAAAGACACACATAAATCAAACTATCAAAACTTAAATCAAAAAAAAAAATTACAAGCATCAAGGGAAAAGCAACAAATAACATCTGAGGGTATCCCCATAAGGTTAAAGACTGATCTTTCAGCAGAAACTCTGCAGCCAGAAGGGAGTGGCAGAACATATTTAAAGTGAGAAAAGGGAAAAACCTAAAACCAAGATTACAATACCCAGCAGGATCTCATTCAGATTCGACATAGAAATTAAAACCTTTACAGATAAGCAAAAGTAAGGAGAATTCATACCACCAAACCAGCTTTACAACAAATGCTAAGGGAACTTCTCTAGGCAGGACATAAGAGAAGGAAAAGACCTACAATAACAAACCCAAAACATTTAAGAAAACGGTAATAGGCACACACATATGGATAACTACCTTAAATGCAAATGGATTAAATGCTCCAACCAAAAGACATAGACTGGCTGAATGGATACAAAAACGAGACCCATATATACACTGTCTACAAGAGACCCACATCAGACCTAGGGACACATACAGACTGAAAGTGAGGGGATGGAAAAAGATATTCCATGCAAATGGAAATCAAAAGAAAGCTGCAGTAGCAATTCTTATATCAGACAAAATAGAGTTTAAAATAAAGACTATTACAAGAAACAAAGAAGGACACGATGTAATGATCAGGGGATCAATCCAAGAAGAAAATATAACAATTGGAAATATTTATGCACCCAAAATAGGAGCACCTCAATACATAAGGCAAATGCTAACAGCTATAAAAGGAGAAATCGGGGCTTCCCTGGTGGCGCAGTGGTTGAGACTCCACCTGCCGATGCAGGGGACACAGGTTTGTGCCCCGGTCCGGGAAGATCCCACATGCCCCGAAGCGGCTGGGCCTGTGAGCCATGGCCACTGAGCCTGCACGTCTGGAACCTGTGCTCCACAACGGGAGAGGCCACAGCAGTGAGAGGCCTGCGTACTGCAAAAAAAAAAAAAAAAGGAGAAATCGACAGTAACACTATCATAGTAGGGGATTTTAACACCCCACTTTCACCAATGGACAGATCATCCAAAATGAAAATAAATAAGGACGTACAAGCTTTAAATGACACATTAAACAAGATATACTTAATTGATATTTATAGGACATTCAGTCCAAAAACAAAAGAATAAGCTTTCTTCTCAAGCATTCATGGAACATTCACCAGGATAGATCATATCTTGGGTCACAAATCAAGTCTTGGTAAATTTAGGAAAATTGAAATCATATCAAGGGTCTTTTATGACCACAATGCTATGAAACTAGTTAACAAATAGAGAAAAAACTGTAACAACGACAAACACAGGGAGGCTAAACAATACACTACAAAATTACCAAGAGATCACTGAAGGAATCAAAGAGGAAATAAAAAAATACCTAGAAACAAATGACAATGAACATACGACAACCGAAAATTTATGGGCTGCAGAAAAAGCAGTTCTGAGAGGGAAATATATAGCAATACAATCCAACCTCAAGAAACAAGAAACATCTCAAATGAACAACCTAGTCTAATACCTAAAGTAATTAAAGAAAGAAGAAAAAAGAACAACACAAAGCTAGCAGAAGGAAAGAAATCATAAAGATCAGATCAGAAATAAAGAAAAAGAAATGAAGGAAATAAGAGCAGAGATCAATAAAAGTAAAAGCTGGTTCTTTGAGAAGATAAACAAAATTTTTAAAACACTAGCCAGGCTCAGCAAGAAAAAAAGGGAGAACTCTAATCAACAGAATGAGAAATGAAAAAGGAGAAGAAACAACTGACACTGCGGAAATACAAAGGATTATGAGAGATTACTACAAGCAACTATATGCCAAAAAAATGGACAACCTGTAAGAAATGGACAAATTCTTAGAAAAGCACAATCTTCCAAGACTGAAACAGGAAGAAATAGAAAATATAAATAGAAAAATCACAAGCACTGAAACTGAGATTAAAAATCTTCCAACCAATAAAAGCCCAGGACTAGATGGCTTCACAGGTGAATACTATCAAACATCTACAGAAGAGCTAACACCTATCCTCCTCAAACTCTTCCAAAATATAGCAGAGTGAGGAACACTTCCAAACTCATTCTACAAGGCCACCATCCCCTGATACCAAAACCAGACAAAGATATCACAAAGAAAGAACACTACAGGACAACATCACTGATGAACATAGATGTAAAAATCCTCAACAAAATACTACCAAACAGAATCCAACAGCACATTAAAAGGATCAAACACCATGATCAAGTGGGGTTTATTCCAGGAATGCAAGGATTATTCAATATACACAAATCAATCAATGTGATACAACATATTAAAAAACTGAAGAACTAAAACCATATGATCATCTCAATAGATGCAGAAAAAGCTTTTGAGAAAATTCAACAACCATTTATGATAAAAACCCTCCAGAAACTAGGCATAGAGGGAACCTACCTCAACATCATAAAGGCCATATATGACAAACCCACAGCCAACATTGTTCTCAAAGTTGAAAAAGAGCACCATTTCCTCTAAGATCAGGAACAAGACAAGGTTGCCCACTGTCAGCAATATTATTCAACATAATTTTAGAAGTGTTAGCCACTGCAATCAGAGAAGAAAAAGAAATAAAAGGAATCCAAATCGGAAATGAAGAAGTAAAAGTGTCACTGTTTGCAGATAACATGATACTGTGCATAGAGAATCCTAAAGATGCTACCAGAAAACTACTAGAGCTAATCAATGAATTTGGTAAAGTAGCAGGACACCAAATTAATGCACAGAAATCTCTAGCATTACTATACACTAATGATGAAAAATCTGAAAGTGAAATTAAGAATACACTCCCATTTACCATTGCAGCAAAAAGAATAAAATATTGAGGAATAAACCTACCTAAGGAGACAAAAGACCTGTATGCAGAAACTTATAAGAAACTGATGAAACAAATTAAAGATGATACAAATACATGGAGAGGTACACCATGTACGTGGATTGGAAGAATCAACATTGTGAAAATGACTCTACTATCCAAAGCAATCTACAGATTCTGTGCAATCCCTAGCAAACTAACACTGGCATTTTTCACAGAACTAAAACAAAAAATTTCACAATTTGTATGGAAACATTAAAGACCCCGAATATCCAAAGCAATCTTGAGAATGAAAAATGGAGCCGGAGAAATCAGGCTCCCTGACTTCAGAGTATACTACAAAGCTACAGTAATCAAAACAGTATGGTACTGGCACAAAAATAGAAATATAGATCAGTGGAACAGGATTGAAACCCCACAGATAGACCCACACCCATATGGACACCTTATCTTTGATAAAGGAGGCAAGAATATACAATGGAGAAAAGACTGCCCCTTCTATAAGAGCTTCTGTGAAAACTGGACAGCTACATGTAAAAGAATGAAATTAGAACACTTCTTAACACCATACACAAAAATAAACTCAAAATGGATCAAAGACTGAAATGTAAGACCGGACACTATAAATCTCTTAGAGGAAAACATAGGCAGAACACTCTATGACATAAATCACAGCAAGATCCTTTTTGATCCACCTCCTAGAGAAATGGAAATAAAAACAAAAATAAACAAATGTGACCTAATGAAACTTAAAACCTTTTGCACAGCAAAGGAAACCATAAACAAGACCAAAAGACAACCCTCAGAATGGGAGAAAATATTTGAAAATGAAGCAACTGACAAGTGATTAATCTCCAGAATATAGAAGCAGCTGATGCAGTTCAATATCAAAAAACAAACAACCCAATCTAAAAATGGGCAGAAGACCTAAATAGACATTTCTCCAAAGGCGATATACAGATTGCCTACAAACACATGAAAAGATTCTCAACATCACTAATCATTAGGGAAATGCAAATCAAAACTACAATGAGGTAACACTTCACACCAATAAGAATGGCCATCATCAAAAAATCTACAAACTATAAATGCTGGAGAGGGTGTGGAGAAAAGGGAACCCTCTTGCACTGTTGGTAGGAATGTAAATTCATACAGTCACTATGGAGAACAGTATGGAGGTTCCTTAAAAAACTAAAATTAGAATTACTATATGACCCAGCAATCCCACTACTGGGCATATCACCTGAGAAAACCATAATTCAACAAGAGTCATGTACCACAATGTTCACTGCAGCTGTATTTACAAGAGCCAGGACATGGAAGCAACCTAAGTGTCCATCTACAGATGAATGGATAAAGAAGATGTGGCACATATATACAATGGAATATTCCTGAGCCATAAAAAAAAGATATTGATTTGTTTGTAGTGAGGTGGGTGGACCTAGAGTCTGTCATACAGAGTGAAGTAAGTCAGAAAGAGAAAAACAAATACTGTATGCTAACAAATATATATGGAATATAAAAAATAGTGGTTATGAAGAACCTAGGGGCAGGACAGGAATAAAGACACAGACATAGAGAATGGACTTGAGGACACGGGGAGGGGGAAGAGGGGATGAAATGAGAGAGTGCCATGGACACACATACACTATCAAATATAAAATAGATAGCTAGTGGGAAGCAGCCACATAGCACAGGTAGATCAACTCGGTGCTTTGTGACCACCTAGAGGGGTGGGATAGGGAGGTTGGGAGTGAGACGCAAGAGTGAGGAGATATGGGGATATATGTATACATATAGCTGATTCACTTTGTTATAAAGCAGAAACTAACACAACATTTTAAAGCAACTATAGTCCAATAAAGATGTTAAAAAAAAAAAAAAGCAAACAGAGAAGATCCATACTGTTTTGGTGCTTATATTCTAACAGGGGGAAACAAAAATAAATAATGAATTCCATTTAAACAAGGAAATTATATAGTATGTTCAAGGGTGATATGTGCTCTGAAAAATATAGAGGGCAAGGGAGTTGGAGATGCTTTCACGAATTACAACTATAAATAGATTTGTCCGGGCGGGCCTCATTTAGAATTGTGTTAGCCTCTGGTCATCTGGGTGTGAGTGCCTTCTGGCCACAGGCAGCCACCAGTGCTCAGGCCCTAAGGTGGGAGTTTGCCCAGGTTTCTCTTGGAACAGCCCAATAGGTTAGTGTGATTGGAGCACAGTGAGCAGGAGGTAAGAATAGTAGAGAGGAAGTGACAGAGGTTACGGGGACAGTTGGTATAGGGACTTTTAGTACTTTGTAAGAACTTTGGCTTTTACTCTTAGTGAAATGGGAAGGCACTGGAGGTTCTTCAGAAGAGAAGTTACCCCTTCCCTTTCTTTGTGCTATTGTTGACACATATTTTACTTCTGTAAATGTTATTATTATTGGGCTTCCCTGGTGGTGCAGTGGTTGAGAGTCCGCCTGCCGATGCAGGGGACACGGGTTCGTGCCCCGGTCCGGGAAGATCCCATATGCCACGGAGCGGCTGCACCCGTTAGCCATGGCCGCTGAGTCTGCGCGTCCGGAGCCTGTGCTCCGCAACGGGAGAGGCCACAGCAGTGAGAGGCCCGCGTGTCACAAAAAAAAAAAAAAAAAGTTATTATTACTATAATATTTGAGATTTTATCCAATAAAGAGTAGAGATTTTTAATTAAACCAAATTTAAAGTAGCATTTGAAACTAAAGTAATAATCAGCGTATTTTGGTTGGTTTATTAATCCATTGCCTTTATAATAATGTTATAGATTGTCAATATTTGCAACTGTACTGCTTTCTTTGTACTCAAAAAAAACTGATTTCAACTTATTACACTTTATGTTCCTTTTTAAGAGTGACAGTCATCTAGTCATTGTAATAAAATCAAATGATCATTAAAAAATTATAATAAATAAATAAATAAAAACATGCTGGGTGAAAGAAGCCAATCACAAAAGACCACATATTATATGATTCCATTTGTATGTAATGTTCAGTTTAGGCAAGTCTATGGAGTCATCAGTTTGATTTGTATGTGCCTGAGGAAGGAGTGGAGGTTGAGAAGTGACTGCTAATAGATACAGGGTCTCTTTTGAGGGTGATTATAACACTGTAAAAATAGATCATAGAGATGATTGCACAGCTCTGTGAATAATACTAAAAACATTGAATTGTATACTTTAAATGGGTAAACTTTATGGTATGTGGATTATATGTCAATAAAGTTTATATAAAAGTATAATTTATTGTCCACTAATTTGTAGAGACTTTTGAGAAACACTGGTATACAGGTGAAATAGAATTAAACAAAGAAATCAATGGTATGTTGCTTATATGTGGAATCTAAAAAAGGGTACAAATGAACTTGTCTACAAAATAGAAATAGAGTTACAGACGTAGAAAACATACTTATGGTTACCGGGGGTAAGGCGGGGAGGGATAAATTGGAAGACTGGGATTGACATATACACAATACTATATATAAAGTAGATAATTAATAAGAACCTAAGGTATCGCACAGGGAACTCTACTCAATACTATGTAATGGCCTATATGGGAAAAGAATATAAAAAAGATTCTTCATATATGTATATGTATAACTGATTCACCTTGCTGTACACAAGGTTGTATTTGCTAACACAGCCTTGTAAATCAACTATACTCCATTAAAATTTTTTTTAAAAAGAAATCAATGGTAGTATAGTATGACAAAAGCTGTCTCCACTGTGAATCTTGTTTTCCTCATTTTAAAGTAGTGGTAATTACACCTATGTTGCCATTATGTTGTGAAAATTAAACGATGAATGTGAAACATCCAGCTGAGTGTCTGTCATTAATTGACATTCCAAAAAAGGTGAACCTCATATTGCTTGCCAGAGTGGTGGGAGTTTTCTTTAAAAGAGTAAATTTTTAAAAAATGTACTGAGGCTACTACATCAACTTTTTTGTCCTGAGAGAACAATGTTCAAGGTGTTTGTGACTTGGTACTGTGGTATGTGCAACCATTTCGGAGTTATAACTGGGTTCATGTGCTGACTCCCACTTACTAGCCACTAGCCGTGTGACCACAGAAAAGTGACTGAAATTACTTTCAGTTGCCTCATCTTTGCAAAACAGGGGTAATACTACTTTCCTTGGAGGATTGTTCTGAGAATACAAGATGAGAAGGATGAAAATGGTCTGATTCTCTCTCTCCTACATTTTCACTTTCTCCCTTTTCAATGCCTCCTTCTCTTCATTCTAAACATTGTATTTAAGTATTCCCCATCCTAAATAACCTTCCCTTGCATCCTGTCTCTAATTACCAATCTCCCTTCCTCATTTCCTTTCAAATGAAGTACCATCAAACGAAGACCCTTCCCTTCCTCACTCTTCAATTTAATTCAGTCTGGCTTCACTCCCTAAGGGCCTCCAGCTGCCCCAAATGACACACTTCTCAATAAGGTAACAAGGATGTCCTAATTAATGAATCCCAAAGGACTCCAATTTCAGTTCTCACCTGACCTTACCTCTGTATAGCATCAACACGTCCCCTTTCAAGCCCGTAATTCTACTTCTTCTCCTGGTTACTTTCCTATGCCACTGAAATTTCTTTTTTGATCTCCTACTACACCCTAGGTCCCATTCTTGGCCATCAGCTCTTTGTATGCTATATTTCCTACATCCTTGGATGAATTCATTCAAATTCATTACTTCATTTGACACTTATAGTTGAGGTGACTCCCAAATATATATTTCTGGCCTGGAGCTAGACCACCAGACTAAAATGTCATCCTGGATGTTTTCACAAGCACCTCAAACTCAGACCTCATCTCAATGTGCTCCCTTCACCTGCAAATGTGCACACACCTCTGTATTCAATTCTTCATTTAAGGACTCTTGCATTACTCAATTACCCAACTCAGAAACTTTCCCATATCAAAGTCTGGATGAACCCAGGCCTGCAGTCAAGAAGCAACAGACTGCTGGTGAAAACTCAAATGAGTAGAAAGACCAGTAACATCTACAAACATAGATATCAACCTCAGCCAAGCTCTAGAGGGTGTCCAGTAACTTTACTGTATTTTTGCAATCACCTTCTCTCCAATTACCTGTAATGACAATTTCAAACTTAAAAACTCCTCAAACATCTGATCTCCTTTCCTCTCACTTACAGAAGCTAACCATACCTCCCATTTTACCAAGAAAATAAAAGTCCTCGGGAGAGACTATCTCAACTTTCTACCACCAAATCTAAAAATGTACCTGCATTTACATCCACAGTTGTTGCCTTTCCTCCAGTTATGATAGATCACTGACCTGTTTCAGCTTACTTGACATTGCCATTTGGTTTATTCTAAAGCATCTCAAAGTCTGCATGATACGATCTTCACTGTCCCATGCTCACCTGGTCCTCCCCTGTTCTTAGCAGATGGTATCACCATCTATCCAGCTGTACAGGCCAGGCCTGGAAGTCGTCTCTGACATTCTCTCCAACATTAAGTTCTGCTGACTTTAGCTCCTAAACATCTTAAATCTCTTCACTTTTCTTCATCTCTACTATCACTGTTGACCACCATGCCATACCTGAATTACTACAATATTTTCCTTATTGATCTACTCACATCAGCCCTGCTATTCTATCTGTTATTTATAATATTGACAGAATTTTCTGCAAAACTGATATCATACTCTAATTTAAATCTTTTTTAAATTTTTATTTTATATTGGAGTAGAGTTGATTTACAATGTTGTGTTAGTTTCAGGTGTACAGCAACGTGATTGTTATACATATACATATATCTATTCTTTTTCTTGACTGCTCTTAGACAAAAACACCAAACTATAATGTGACCTATAAGTACTACATGATCCAACCACACAGGCCTTCTTTCAATCTCCCAAGTTGGTCAAGGTCTCTCCCCTTCACTAGGACATTAATAAATGCTGTTATTTCTGTAATGTTGTGTCTAGAACGATTTCCATCTCCACTCCCTTTTTCAACTAGTCAAAGCCTACTCTCTTTTCAAATCACAGTGCAAGTGACTTTCGTTGGGGAGGTCCTCACTGACCCCTCAAACTAGGTCAGGTCACCCTGTTAAAGTACTAGGTGCATTTCCCTGGTATCACATATCATAATGAATGAATACATATAAAACACTTAGTGCTTGACACACAACAAGCACTCAATAAATCGTGTTATTATTATAATTTAAACATATGTGTGTCACTCTTTCAACAATTATTTCATTTATTTAATAAAATTAGAGCTGTTCGAGGTGTTAGAGATAGAGCAGAGACTAAGAGAGACACAAATGTTATTTTTGATCAATGTGCATGTCCCTTCCTGGCTGTAAGATAACAAGAAGTCAGAGACAGGCACTGATTCCTTGTGGGTCCTCAGAACTTACAAGAGAGCCGTGGCTAAGTGTAGGCTGAAAGGACACCAAGAGATCCATTTTAGGAGCCCCCTTTTAAAAATAGGAATCCCATCTAAACAGGTGTCGGCACTTCTGTCCTCAGCTCAAAAAAGCCAGGCTCAGGGTGAAGCCCTCCTCTCGCTGTCGTTACTCCCCTTTGATGTGAGTGAGACCTGGGAAGGAATCGCCCTGGTTTATAGAAGAGTACATGATTATGTCCCTGAGCTTGGCGACAACCCCTCAGGAGTTAGAGCAGCCAGAAAAAAATCTCCAAGCGTCCGTCCTCCCCGCCCCCCTCCCCGAAACACACAAGTTCTCTGGACAAATAGCCGTCCTCTACCCTTGGTGTTAAAAAAAAATCTGCTGCAGAGAGTAGCAGGTCACCCCCCCAAAATTGACCAGAGCCCGGAAGTGCAGAGACACCACCGAAAGTGTTGCTCCTCCTTCCCACTGCCTCCAATTCAAAGAACTTCCAGTGTCTCTCTAGGATGCTGGGAGGTCTGGCTTTCTCGGTATTCCTTTGGTTACCTCAAATTTCTTAGATAGCTGAAGTAGAGGAAGGACAGGCAGAATTGAAGGAATCAGGGAGGCACAGATGAAATTCAACGGAAGAGATATGGATTACTGCAGTGGTTAAGTGCATAGGAATTGGTGTCACACTGGCTTTGGCATCTTACCTTGCCACTCAGATGCAGTGTGGCTTTAGGCACTTAACCCCTCTGAGCCTCTGCTTTTTCATTTATGTAATGGAGATAATAATCCCTCTATCATTAGACTGTAGTAAATATTAAGTGTCATAACGTATGTAAAGCGTTTAGCGCAATGCCTGGCACTAGAGTAAACAATAAAATGTTGAAAATTTAAACTTGGCAAATTCTTTTTTCAAATCACCCTTAACTGAACTTATGAACCCTCTAAAAAGTGCCTGTTCTCCCTCCTTTCACAGCCAGATGTCTTGAAAGAAATGGCTCTGTTGTCATTATTCTACCTACTTCTTACCTCTCAGCTCACATCTAACTTTGACTCCATCACTCCCTGCAACAACTCTCACTACCTAATATAACCAGTCACCTCTGGGTTGCTAAAGGCAGTGAAAAATTTCCAATCTTCATTCAATTCCTTGCCCTTCCTCCCTCCTTTGATACAATGGAGCATTCTTTCCTCCTAGAAACAGTCTTTTCTTTTCATTGACTGTTGCTAATTTCCTGGTGTTCTTCTTACTTTCTAGCCATTTATTTATCTGCTTTGTAAGGTCATCCTCCTCTACCTAGGCATGAAATATTTGAGTTTTGGGCAGCTTGGATCTAAGGCCTCTTATTATCACTCCATGTTCTCCCTAAGGTAATGCCAATCATACCCTCATCTTTAATCACCATCTATAAACTACAAAGGATGTTTATTTCTCGGCCCACACTGCCAACAGACTTCCAGACTAGAATAACCAACTTTCTATTCAATATATCCAATTGAGTGTCTCAAAGACACCTCAAACTCTACAAGACCATGTGTGCTCTTCCTCCTAAATATGGTTTCCTTACAGTGTTATCACCTCTTTCAATGTTATCACCTCGCAGTCTATCATTTGCATACATCAGAAATCTAAACATCACCCCTGCCACCTCCTTTGCCCTTGCCTTTCACATGCTATTCATTGCCAAGTCTTATAGATTTTATTCCTAAATATTTATCAAAGTTGTCCATGTTTTTCTACCTCCACTACACCATTCTTGTCCAAGTTCTCATCATGTCATTCTTTCACTATTTAAACTGCTTCCTAACTGCCACTATTTACACTGACCCTGGGTTCCTTCCAATCCATGTTTTTCCAAATGATATTTTCAAAACAAACATTAGAGCATGTCACATACATATCCTACTCACTCTACTTGGTTAAAACTCTGAAAAATCTTCCTAGCTCTTAGGAGAAAAACTAAAATCTTTAACATAGTCTGAATGGTCTGATCTCTCTCTAAAGGCCAGGAATAGGTGGGACAAAATGGGCACATAGCATGCAAAATGTTAAGGGAATGCTCAAACGCAGAGTAGTCTAAGTATAGGTCAGCACAAGAAGTGAGTGCCTCTTTTAATTTTGCCCTGCTGTTATCTCACCCTAGTCCCAGACATGCCATCCTTACCTAATCACCATAGTCAAAATAATAACAGTTAACATTCATGGAATATTGTCTGTAATCAGTTTTTATGGTTCTATGTGCCTTAAAGGCATTATGTCACTGAATTCTCATAAAAACCATCTAAGGCAGTTTTTAATCATGCCCCTAATACAGGTAAGACACAGAGAGGTTCAGTAACTTACCCCTGATACACAGTTAGTGAGAGAACTAAGGGCCAAATGCAGGGAGTCCTATTACACAAACCACTATACTCAGCCATTATATTTCTTTTGCCTCCCAATCTCACAACACTCTCCTACTTGTCCTTTGCTCTCCAGTCATATAAACCCATTCCAGCTCCTTAAACCTGTTGCAATTTCTTGGACCATAGGGTCTTTGTACGTGCTATACCTGCAGTCAGGACTGTTAAGCCATTAATTAATGTACCCTTTATCTTTCATATTTCACCTGTAGTGCTACTTAGTCATCCCCCACCCACAAGTCTAGATTAGATTCCTATTATCATGAACCAACAAGAAGTGTGCTTCTTATCATCAGAGCAATTAAGTCATTTTTGAATTTTATATTCATTACTGTGATATTGGATTAAATTTTATCTTATCTGCTTAGGTGTAAGCAAAAGGACATATAGGACATCTGGCTTTGCTCACCATTGCATTCCCTGTAAATAACACAGTGCTTGACACATGTAAATGTTGGACACTTATTTGTGAAATATACTAATTAATTGCAGAGGAAACAGCAAGGATAAGGAGATTAGGAGACAGAACAGTATGTGCAAAGTCCCTGTGGCAGGAAAGAAATTGGCATGTTTGATAAGCTGAAAGAACTTCTGACATTGTATATGTTAATGCCTTCTAGCCAAAGAACACTAGGAATACACAGGGAGATAAATTTAAGTTGTATTTATTACTCATTGCAGCGAAGAAATGAATGACGTGTGGAACTGTGAATATGTGCCAGGAAGATCACGTTAGAAAGGACTTATTATGGGAATTGAGTTTGGGTTGGGTGATTTGGTTGTTTATGTCCAACAGGAGAACAACAGGGCTTAGCCGTGAGTAGCAGGACATGTTGTCAGCAACACTGAGGCCTCCTTGTAACCATCAGGCAAGTGCCACACATCAGCCACTGCTTCCTTCCTTCATATGACTAAAGAGCAGAGAGATGTGGGGGAAAGTGGCACAAGAATCTGGAGAGGTAGGCAGGGCCGGGCCAGTCAGGGCCTGGAAGACCATGTTGGCTAACTTGTCCCTTATCTTAAAGCCAAAGGAAACAGAGGCATGATGTACTTAAATCTGTGTGTCAAGGACAGTGGAGGGTCTGAGATTTTATCCTACTTGCAAGTTCACAAGTTAATTTGCCACAGGTTGACAGATCCTGGCAGAAGACAGAAGACTCCTGAGTGAGAGACAAAGGACTTTACACTCGCAGCAAAAGCAGTAGCCAGAGCAACAGGTCTGCACCAGTGCTACATGTGCCCAAAGTCCCCTGGGGGCGATGAAGGTAGACTTACCTGGATGCCTGCACATGCAGAAGGTTGTGATACAGGAGGGGGCCCTGAGCTTGGGAGACTTACTGCTTTTGTAGTGAGCAGAAGCAATCCTGCTCTTTGGGGGAGGTGTTACCTTATCCCTCAGGATTGCTCAGTACAAATAAAACCCTGAGAAATCTCCCTGGTTAAGAGTGGTTAGGGCTTTAAATTCTTGGCATACCCAGCAAAACCACAAAGGAACACTCAGGGCGCATGGTGGACTTCCTCTTCCAACACTGTGTTGTTGAAAAGGGCGACATTTGGAGAAACTGCTCATCACATGGAGAAAACTAACACTGAGTCACGGCCTTACACCACATATGATCATTCCCATCAGGCTACAAACCTGCTATAATTTCTCCTGTGTTGACCCCCACACTCCCCTGCAGCTACTGCCCCACCTGGTCACCCTATTAATGGGGCAGGGGAATGTAACACACCCCGGGATAACTCCAGTGAGAGAGTATGTACAGAGACAGTGGTACTTTGCTGAGTGAAAAGAAGCACCCAACCCCATGAGGAAGGAAGGACAGGTGGAGGCAAGGAGGATGATGTTCTGCGCTGGGGACACAGAAGATGTCTGAACCCATGGGCACTGGTCCTCCATGGAAGCATGAAAATGGCACCCCAAGAGGCGGTTTTTGTATGTAGAAGGGATGTGGGCCTGGTGTAAAGTGGAGAGAGGCACCAACCCTTCCCAGCAACTTCCAGGCCTACCTCTTAGAGAAAGCCTCACCCTGCATTTTCTATGGGAGACAGAGTTCCTTGATATCCTTGGTTGCCATGGGAACTCAGGTACTTGATCCAGCTTCTGTGAACCACATGTGTCTCATCAGGACCAATTTTTCCCCAAATGGATTCATAATAGTCAGATGTTTCATTCTGAACTTGCTGATATTATCTGCAGATGGGTGAATAGCTGACAGTTTTAGGGACGGGTGACAGCTTTGGGGATGGAATGGGACACATTACTCCACCTAAAACTGTAGGAGGAACACTCCTGTTTAATCTACAGTGGTCGATGTTTCTACCTGTTGTGATGTTTGTATGTGTTCATTATACCACCGTACACTATTTTAATAAAGTACTTAATGATGAGCATTCTGATATGCCTATTCATTTTTCCTAACATAATACAAATTATAGTCTCATTAGTAATTTAATAGTTATATTCAACATGTAATGATTTGTGGCATGGTATCAAGTAATATGCTAAGCACTTTACACATAAAATCTCACTGAAGTTTCAAAAAAAGTGTGAGGTTTTGTGTATTTTCTAAAACCTCCGTTTTGCTGATGAAGAGATTGAAGCCCCAGAGAAGTTAACTAATGGCACACATGGTGGGGGCCTGGGTGTGTGTACAGGAAGGGGCAGGGTGGAGAGTGCCAGGTCCAGAGGTGGGGGGCCCAAGATACCTGTGAGGACCTTCGTGGCACTAAACAGCAAATACAAAACACCATGGCAGGTCAACAGAGAGACTGTGGGAGAAAGGGGGGGCAATAACAATTTTTTAAAATATTTATTTATTTGGCTGCGTTGGGTCTTAGTTGCGGCACACGGGATCTTCATTGTGACATGCAGGATCTTTTGCTGTGGTGCGTGGGCTCAGTAGTTGTGGCATGCAGGCTCAGTAGTTGCGGCGCGTGGGATCTAGAGCACATGGGCTTAGTTGCCCTGCGGCATGTCGAATCTTGTTCCCTGACCAGGGATTGAACCTGAGTCCCCTACATTGGAAGGCGGATTCTTAACCACTGGACAGCCAGGGAAGTCCCTTCACTGCCTTTTTGAATGAGAAGCCCCACATTTTCATTTTGCATTAGGCCCCTCCTTATATAGTTCGACCTGCGTGGTAGAAAAGGTCACAAATTCAGTTTGCATAGCTCCAAAGCCCACGTTATTGCTTTTTCTTTTCTTCTTGCCTTTAACGAAAAGAAAAAGAAAAAGAAAAAAAATGAAGAGGTGATACACACGCACAGTATAAAATTCAAAACTTTCAAAACATACAGTCAAAAGTATGCCTCTTGGTTCTTCCCTGGTGGCGCAGTGGTTAAGAATCCGCCTGCCAGTGCAGGACACATGGGTTCGAGCCCTGGTCCGGGAAGATCCCACATGCCTCGGAGCAACTAAGCCTGTGTGCCACAACTACCGAGCCTGCGCTCTAGAGCCTGCGAGCCACAACTATTGAAGCCCGCATGCCCCATCTACTGAAGACTGCACGCCAGAGCCTGTTCTCTGCAACAAGAGAAGCCACCGCAATGAGAAGCCCGCGCACCACAACAAAGAGTAGCCCACACTCGCTGCAACTAGAGAAAGCCTGCACGCGGCAACGAAGACCCAACGCAGCCAAAAATAAATAAGTTTTTTAAAAAAGTATGCCTCTCACCCCAGTTGTAGAATCATACAGTTCTCCTCCCCAAAGGCAATAACACTTTTCCACCAGGTTCTTATATATCCTTCCTTTTATATTGCGCATATACAAGCATATACGTGTATTTCAACCACTCCTCTTTATATGCAAGTGGTTAAATACCAAACAGAGTCTGGGCCTGAATTTTTCCATTTCTAATGTACCTTGGAGACCTTTCTGCGTGATCACAATGAGGCAAAAGTTAGAGAGTGCTTGTCATGCCATTGTTTTAAGTGCTTTAAACCTGTTGGCTTAACCCTCATCATACCCAATGAAGTAAATATTATCCTTGTTTATTGATGAAGAAACTAAAGCACACAGAATGTGAATAACTTGTCAAAGGTCACATGGCTAAAAATGGGGAGAATCAGGATTGGACCCACGCAGTGTAGCTCCAGAATGTACACTTAACCACTAAGCTAAATAACATTCTTTTTTCTTAAATAGCGGCATGGTACCCTTTTACATAGATGTACTCACTTTTATTTATTTACCAGTCTGCTACTGATGGACACTTAACGGTTTTTCCAATCTTATGTTATCACAGACAAAGCTGCATTGAATAAGCTTACATGTGTCATCATGCCACACATGTGCAAGTACATCCAGTGGATAAAATCATAGAAGTAGGATTTCTGGATCAAAGGGAAAATGCACACATGATTTTGACAGATATTGCTAAATTGCCCTCTCCAGGCGTTGTATCAATTCACACCCTCACTAACAATGCAGGAGCATTTCTGTTTCCCCACATCCTCACCAAAAGAGTGTGTTTCAAACAGTAGATTGGGCAACATGATAAATAATGAGTGCTATCTTATTGTAGTTAAAATACACATTTGCCTTATTATGAACAAGGCTGGGGATTTTAAAAACATATTTAGAGGCGTTTTGTATTTTCCCTCCCGTGAACGTATTTGTCATACCAGTAGCAGAGACTGAGTAGCTCTTCTCCAAACCTGTTCCTTTACCTCCTCGAGTTCCCCAGCCCTCCAGAACCTAACTGTGGCCTATGGACTGAGTCCTGGCCAAGGGAAAGTGGACCTAAGTGATGTACAACATTGACCAGCCTGACTCCTAAAGGCCTCCTGTGACACCCTCCTATTCTCTTTCTTGCCCCATCTGCTGGCAAACTGCTCACACCAGAGTGACCAATGCAGCCAAATGCTGAAAGTGGCAGAGATTCTTCCGTCAGTTGGTCCCTGAATAAGTTCAGAAAGCAGAGCCAAGCCTCCCAAGCCTGCTTGCATTTGGATTTTACGTGGGCAAGAAACATTTCTAGAGTGAAAAGGCCACTGAGATTTGGGAGGTCCTCTGTTACAGCAGCTGGTGTTATCATAAACAAAGAGAGGCCTTTGTTCCTTTTTCCAAAAACGGTTCAATAAAAGACTATTTTCTTATTTGGGAAATTAGCCCATCGTCTGTGACAAAGATGGCAAATACTCTTTAAACTTGGCCTTTGGAGTTTTTACTTTAGATAGATTTAGTTTGGTGAATCTCTTTTCAGTATCGTTGTACTAAAATTTATCCCCTTTTTCTTTTATGAATTCTGCTTTCCCGGACTTCTCTGGTGGCGCAGTGGTTAAGATTCTGCCTGCCAATGCAGGGGACGTGGGTTCGATCCCTGGTCTGGGAAGATTCCACATGCCACAGAGCAACAAAGCCCGTGTGCCACAACTACTGAGCCTGCACTCTAGAGCCCGCGAGCCACAACTACTGAGCCCGCACGCCACAGCTATTGAAGCCCACGTGCTCTAGGGCCCGTGCTCTGCAACAATGAGAAGCCCACGCACCACAACGAAGAGCAGCCCCCGTTCGCCACTACTAGAGAAAGCCTGCGAGCAGTAACGAAGACCAAACGCAGCCAAAAAAAAAAAAAAAAATTCTGCTTTTGCAACATGCCTAGAAAGATCCTGTTCACTCCAAAATTATACCTAAAAATCTTTGGAGAGTCTCTGCTACACCTCTTTTTCTAACAGTTGTTTCAGCATGAATGAATGATGAGTTTTAACAAAATATGTCTCTGCATCTACTGAGGAGATCATATTTAGTTTTCCCTTCCCCTTCATCTGTTAAGGTGATGGATTACACTGACATTCTCTGATGTGAAACCAATCTTGCTTTCCTGGGATAAAAGCAACTTGGTCATGATATGGTATCTTCTCTATATATTGCTGGGCTTTCTTTTTTTTTTCCTTCAAATTACGTTGCTTAGGATATTTTCATCTCTGTTTATGAAACAAGGTGGTTTGTAACTTAAACTTCTGAAAGTGCCCTGTCTAGTTTTAGTACCAATGTTATGCTACATAAAATGCAAGAGGGTAGTGTACCCTCTATCCCTATTCTCTAAAAATTTTATGTAATATTGGGATTATCTCCTATTTAAATATTGACAGAACTCATTTATGAAGCTATCTGGGCTTAGAGATCCTCTGTGGAGATTTTTTATCCCATGTGTTTCATATTTTTAGTTTAAATCATGTTTTTTTAACTTCTCTCAGTTTTATTAAGTTGTATTTTACTGTGTGCCCACTTCCTCTTAATTTTCCATTTTGGCATAAAGGTCTCTAGTAATGTCACCTTATTTGATTCCTGGTATTAATAAATTGTGCCTTTATTCATTTTTCCGCTTAAGTCTGACCAGAGGCTTGTCCGTTTTACTGACTATTCAAAGGGCCTGTAAAATGCTGTGTTAAAATGCTCTATTGTATGTTTGTTTTCACTTTCATTAGTTTGGTTTTTATCTTTAATGATTCTTTGTTTTTCTTTGCGTTTATCTTGTTATGTTTTAACTGCTCAGGATGGATGCTTAGCTCATTTTCTGCCATTCTTCTTTTCTTTTTAAAAATATATTTTTTATTGAGATATAATTCACATACAACATTACTAGTTTCAGGTGTACAACAGAATGATTTGACATTTCTGTATATTGCAGAATGATCACCACAATAACTCTGCTTAACATCTGTCACCATTCATAGTTATAAAATTCGTTTTCTTTTGGTGAGAACTTTTAAGATTGACTCTCTTAGTGTTCGGCTGCACCCCGCAGGCCTATAAGGCCTGTGCTTGCCCAGCTTCAAGACCTAACAAAGAGCCTGGAGTCAGCGACAGAGACATCAGTGGTTTAATGGATGGGGGATCTTACATGTCTGAAGCAAGGTCCTGGAGCGACATCCCACCGTGTGCTGCGGATGGCGGGCAGGACATGGCTGCAGTCTTCTCTCCCGGGGACAAGGGGAGAGATTGCCAGTGACAGGGGGAATCGGCCTTAGGTTAGCTCATCGCTTATCAGGGAAACTAGCAGAGGAGCATGCCCTGCACTGCCGCTTTAATAAGAACAATCCTCAGTAGCTGGGCCCTGGGGCAAGTATGTAGGAAGGTCAGCCATGTGAGTAGGGGATAGGTGAAACTGGTCGAGCAGGGGATGTACAGAGAGCAAGAGAACAGCCATCTGGAGTGGTCTGACCATACAGTTATCAACTTTCAAATACGGTAGACCCCCAGTGGATGCCTGAAACTGAAGATGGTACTGAACCCTATATATACTATTTTTTTCCTATACATAAATACCTATGACAAAGTTTAATTTATAAATTAGGCACAATAAGAGAATATCCAAATTGCCAGCATCACTACTCTTGCACTTTTGGCCCATTATTAAGTAAAATAATGGTTACTTGAACACAAGTACTGTGATACTGCCACAGATAACCCAGATGGCTATGAAGTGATTAATGGGAGGGACACGCTGGACAAAGGGATGATTCATTTTCAGGCGGGACAGTGCAGGACAGCAGGAGATTTCATCACACTACTCAAAATGGTATGCAATTTAAAACTTAAGAATTGTTTATTTCTGGAATTTTCCATTTAAAATTTCTAGACTGCAGTTCAAAGCAAGTAACTGAAACTGCAGAGAACGAAACCAAGGATAAGGGGGGACTACTGTATGCAATACAGTGTTATTAACTACAGTCACCATACATGACATTTATTTTACAATTGGAAGCTTGTACCTTTTGACCTCTCTGGCAACCAGCGAACTCTTCTCTGTGTCTATCAGTTTGGCTTTTTGTTTGTTTGTTTCTGTGTGTGTGTGGTGTTTGTTTTCAAACCCACATATAAGTGAGATGATATGGTATTTGTCTTTCTCTGTCTGACTTATTTCACTTAGCATAAGGCCTTCAACATCCATCCATGTTGCCATGGATGGCAGATTTCCTTCTTCTTTATCATTGAATGATATCCACTGTTCTATATATACACCACATCTTCTTTATTCACCCATCTGTCTATGGACATTTAGGCTGCTTGCATATCTTGGCTTCTGTAAATAACGCTGCAGTATACATGGGGGTGCAGATATCTTTTTGAGTTAGTATTTTCATTTTCTTCAGATAAATACCCAGGAGTCGGATTGCTGGATCGCAGGGTGGTTCTATCTTTAGTTTTTTGAGGAACCACCATGCTGTTCTCCATAGTGGCTGCACCAATTTACATTCCCACCAACAGTGCACAAGGACTCCCTTTTCTCTACATCCTTGCCAACACTTGTTATTTCTTGTCTCTGATAATAGCCATTCTGACAGGTGTGAGATGATATCTCACTGTGGTTTTGATTTGTACTTCCTTGATGATTAGCAATGTTGAGTAACATTTCATGTACCTGTTGGTCAGCTCTGTGTCTTCTTTCCTCTTTTCTAATATACACATTTAAAGATATAAGTTTTCATCTAAGTGAGCTGTCTTCCCAAGTTTGGTCTGTAGCATCTCTTTGCCACCTAGCTGAATGTGTTTTATCATTTGCACCTGGATAGATGATGCAAAGTGAAATGGGAGCTGATTTACTTATGATTCGGTCATCTTGACTCAAAGGGTGTAAGCCGTTGGGACCTCAGCTAAAAGTGAGGGGGTGGTCTACCAACATCACCACTTTTGGTTAGCTCTGAGCTTTAAAGCACAACTCAGTTTTATAGCTGTTTACTTTCATGTAGGCAATTCTGGATAGAAGCTGTTTTCAGTTGTAGGCTTGTTCTGCTCGTCCTGTCTTCTCCTAAGAGACCCAGTAATTGCACACAGTAATTCCTCAGCGTCCTCATAGAACTAAGTTGATTTAAAATTTTTTCTTTATATGTTCCCTGAGCTTTTTAGTTACTCTCGGCAGGCACACTGGCCCTTACGACCTACTTCAATTTATCAGAACTTGAAGTCTGTTATCTTGGTGCAGGTGCTGAGTATCATATGCATCTCTTAGACCTACATCATTTGTTATTTATTTAGTTCTTCTATGTTCTTATCATGTGCACTTGATCTGTCATGCCCTGAGAGAGGCCATTGCAAGTCTCATACTGCTAATTTGTGTCTATCATAATCATAAGTGTTATAACTTCCTAGGAAATCGTATTCTTCTGCAATAAAATATTCCCTTCTTTGTCTGGTATATTGCATTCTAATCTTAATTCATTCTGTCCCAATTTAAAATTGTGATTTAAATTTAATTTCTCTCTCTTTCCTTCCTTCTTTCTTTTTCTTTCTTCCTTCCTTCTTTCCTTCCTTCCTTCCTTCCTTCCCTCCCTTATTCCATTCTTTCTTCCCTCTCTCCTTCCTTCCTTCCTTCCTTTCTTTTATATTATTGATATTTGCAATTGTCTGGAAAATCAGCCTGCCTAGGCTAGGCTATACCATGTTAACAAACAAACCCAAAATAATTCTCCCTTACGTGTTGGCTATGGCTCACTCTCTACCATATTCATTCCAGGATGCAGCTTCCATTGAAGATATGGCTAGCTTTTAAATTTTTGCTTGGAGGTAACAGAACGCATTACATAATACTTTGTGGAAGACTTAGATTTAAATGTATCTGTCATATCAATACCTGTGAATGGTATAATCTGACCTATTTTAAAAGACTTTCCATTTGGATTACATATGCCATAGATATTACTTTGCACTCTGATGAGAAAATACTGTTATCGGTTCCTAACAGTAGAGTATTGAAGTTCCCAACAATAATTTTGGATTTGTCTATTATTCCTTTCAGCTCTGTCAGTTTTTGTTTCATGTATTTCAAGGTTTGGTTCTGGCTGCACACACATTTAGAATTGCTAAGATTTCTTGCTGGATTGATCCTTTTACCTTTACGAAACATGCCACCTGTGCCTAGTAATTTTATTGACCTGAAGTACACATTCTCTGATGCTGATACAGACACTCCTGTTTTTTAAATAATTAATATTAGCATGATATGTATTTTTTCCATCTACCTACTTTGAATCTACCTGTGTAGTTGTGTTTGAAATCTTTCCAGTAGACTGAACATATTTGGGTCACTTTCTTTCATCAGTTCTGTCCATCTCTGTCTCTAACTGGTGTACTTAGAGAATTTACATTTAAAGTAAATATTCCTATGGTAGGACTTCAGTCTAGTCTTTCAGTTCTTGATTTTTGTTGTTCCCTCTGATTCTCATTCTCATGGTTTGTTTTTGCATTCCTGTGGGTTACTTGCATAGGTTTTAGGGTTCTATTTTGAATGCTTTGGCTATTTCACATTGTATGGTTTCTCTCAGTATTATAATGTACATATGCAACCATCTACAGGTATCGATGTTTTATGATTTTGCATGAAGTTAGAATCGTTAATTGCAGTTAAGTCCATTTACCGCCTAACTTTGAAATTTTAATTGTCTCAAGTATTTCGTTAACATGCATTAAGCATCAAAACAGATGTTATACTTTTTGCTTCAACCATCAATCATAATTTAAGAAGCTCCTGATTAAAAGGATAGTTTATTTTATATACACTTCTTTTTTTCCAAATCAGTGCTGTTCTTTATTCTATTTTATTTTTAAATCTTTATTAGAGTATAACTGCTTTACAGTGGTGTGTTAGTGTCTGCTTTATAACAAAGTGAATCAGCTATGTATATACATATATCCCCGTATCTCCTCCCTCTTGGGTCTCCCTCCCACACTCCCTATCCCACCCATCTAGGGGGTCACAAAGCACTGAATTGATCTCCCTGTGCTATGCGGCTGCTTCCCACTAGCTATCTATTTTACATTTGGTAGTATATATATGTCCGTGCCACTCTCTCACTTCGCCCCAGCTAACCGTTCCCCCTCGCCGTGTCCTCAAGTCCATGCTCTACGTCTGCGTCTTTATTCCTGTCCTGCCCCTAGGTATTTGAGGACTTTTTTTTTTTTTTTTTAGATTCCATATATATGTGTTAACATATGGAATTTGTTTTTCTCTTTCTGACTTACTTCACTCTGTGTGAGGGGACTCTCAGTCCATCCACCTCACTACAAATAACGCAATTTCGTTTCGTTTTATGGCTGAATTATGTTCCATTGTATATATGTGCCACATCTTCTTTATCCATTCATCTGTCGATGGACACTTAGGTTGCTTCCATGTCCTGGCTATTGTAAATAGAGCTACAGTGAACACTGTTGTACAAGTCTCTTTTGGAATTATGTTTCTCTCAGGGTATATGCCCAGTAGTGGGATTGCTGGGTCGTATGGCAGTTCTATTTTTAGTTTCTTAAGGAACCTCCATACTGTTCTCCATAGTGGCTGTATCAATTTACATTCTCACTAACAGTGCAAGAGGGTTCCCTTTTCTCCACACCCTCTCCAGCATTTACTGTTTGTAGGTTTTTTGATGATGGCTGTTCTGAGCGGTGTGAGGTGATACCTCATTGGAGTTTTGATTTGCATTTCTCTAACTATTAGTGACGTTGAGCAACCTTTATGTGTTTGTTGGCAATCTGCATGTCTCCTTTGGAGAAATGTCTATTTAGGTCTTTTGCCCATTTTTGGATTGGGTTGTTTGCTGTTATGATATTGAGCTGCATGAGTTGCTTGTAAATTTTGGAGATTAACCCTCAGTCAGTTGCTTCATTTGCGAATCTTTTCTTCCAGGCGGGGGGTTGTTTGTTCGCCTTGTTTAGGGTTTCCTTTGCTGTGCAAAAGCTTTTAATTTTCTTTAGGTCCCATTTGTTTATTTTTGTTTTTATTTCCATTTCTCTAGGAGGTGGGTCAAAAAGGATCTTGCTGTGATTTATGTCATAGAGTGTTCTGCCTATGTTTTCCTCTAAGAGTTTTCTAGTATCTGGCCTTACATTTAGGTTTTTAATCCATTTTCAGTTTATTTTTGTGTGTGGTGTTAAGGAGTGTCCTACTTTCATTCGTTTACATGTAGCTGTCCAGTTTTCCCAGCACCACTTATTGAAGAGACTGTCTTTTCTCCACTGTATATCCTTGCCTCCTTTGTCATAGATTAGTTGACCATAGGTGCGTGGGTTTATCTCTGGGCTTTGTATCCTGTTCCATTGATCTATACTTCTGTTTTTGTGCCAGTACCATATTGTCTTGATTACTGTGGCTTTGTTGTATAGGCTGAAGTCAGGGAGTCTGGTTCCTCCAGCTCCGTTTGTTTCCCTCAAGACTGCTTTGGCTATTCAGGGTCTTTTGTGTCTCCATACAAATTTTAAGGTTTTTTGGTTCTAGCTCTGCAAAAAATGCCATTGTTAGTTTGATAGGGATTGCATTGAATCTGTAGATTGCTTTGGGTAGTAGAGTCATTTTCACAATGTTGATTCTTCCAATCCAAGAACATGGTATATCTCTCCGTCTGTTTGTATCATCTTTAATTTCTTTCATCAGTGCCTTATAGTTTTCTGCATACAGGTCTTTTGTCTCCTTAGGTAGATTTATTCCTAGGTATTTTACTCTTTTTGTTGCAATGGTAAATGGGAGTGTTTCCTTAATCTCTCTTTCAGATTTTTCATCATTAGTGTATAGGAATACAAGAGCTTTCTGTGCATTAACTTCGTATCCTGCTACTTTACCATATTCATTGATTAGCTCTAGTAGTTTTCTGGTAGCATCTCTAGGACTCTCTATGTATAGTATCATGTTATCTGCAAACAGTGACAGCATTACTTCTTCTTTTCTGAGTTGGATTCCTTTTATTTCTTTTTCTTCTCTGATTGCTGTGGCTTAAACTTCCAAAACTATGTTGAATAATAGTGGTGAGAATGGACAACCTTGTCTTGTTCCTGATCTTAGAGGAAATGGTTTCAATTTTTCACCAGTGAGAACGATGTTGGCTGTGGGATTGTCATATATGGCCTTTATTCTGTTGAGGTAAGTTCCCTCTATGCCTACTTTCTGGAGGGTTTTTTATCATAAATGGGTGTTGAATTTTCTCAAAAGCGTTTTCTGCATCTATCTGAGATGACCATATGGATTTTCTCCTTCAGTTTGTTTATATGGTGTATCACATTGATTGATTTGCATATATTGAAGAACGCAATCATTGCACAATCAATGCATGCAAGCATTCCTGTGATAAACCCCACTTGTTCATGGTGTATGATCCTTTTAATGGGTTGTTGGATTATGTTTGCTAGTAATTTGCTGAGGATTTTTGCATCTATGCTCATCAGCGATATTGGCCTGTAGTTTTCTTTCTTTGTGACATCTTTGTCTGGTTTTGGTATCAGGGTGACGGTGACCTCATAGAATGAGTTGGGGAGTGTTCCTCCCTATGCTCTGTTTTGGAAGAGTTTGAGATGGAAAGGTGTTAGCTCTTCTCTAAATGTTTGATAGAATTTGCCTGTGAAGCCATCTGGTCCTGGGCTTTTGTTTGTTGGAACATTTTTAATCACCATCTCAATTTCAGTGCTTGTGATTGGTCTGTTTATATTTTTTATTTCTTTCTGGTTCTGTCTTGGAATGTTGTGCTTTTCTATGATTTGGTCCATTTCTTCCCAGTTGTCCATCTTATTGGCATATCGTTGCTTGTAGTAATCTCTCATGATCCTTTGTATTTCTGCTGTGTCAGTTGTTACTTTTCCTTTCTAATTTCTAATTCTATTGATTTGAGTCTTCTCCCTTTTTTTCTTGATGAGTCTGGCTAATAGTTGATCAATTTTGTTTATCTCCTCAAAGAACCAGCTTGTAGTCTTTGTGATCTTTGTTTCCTTCCTTTCTTTTTCATATATTTCTGATCTGACCTTTATGATTTCTTTCTTTCTGCTAACTTTGGGTTTTTTGTTTGTTTGTGTGTTTTCTTTCTCTAATTGCTTTAGGTGTAAGGTTAGGTTGTTTACTTCAGATGTTTCTTGTTTGATGAGGTAGGATTGTATTGCTATAAACTTCCGTTTTAGAACTGCTTTTGCTGCATCCTGTGGTTTTTGGGTTATCATGTTTTCATTGTCATTTTTTTCTAGGTATTTTTTGATTTCCTCTTTGATTTCTTCAGTGACCTCTTGGTTATTTAGTAGTGTATTGTTTAGCCTCCATGTGTTTGTATTTTCTACAGATTTTTTCCTATAATTGATATCTAGTCTCATAGCGTTGTGGCCAGAAAAGATACTTCGTATGATATCCATTTTCCTAAATTTACCAAGGCTTGATTTGTGACTGAAGATATGATCTCTCCTGGAGAATGTTCCATGAGTGCTTGAGAAGATAGTGTATTCTGTTGGTGTTGGATGGAATGTCCTGTAAGTATCAATTAAGTCCATCATGTTTAATGTGTCATTTAAAGCTTGTGTGCCCTTATTTGTTTTCATTTTGGATGATCTGTCCATTGGTGAAAGTGAGGTCTTAAAGTCCCCGACTACGATTGTGTTACTGTCGATTTCCCCTTTTATGGCTGTTAGCATTTGCCTTATGTATTGAGGTGCTCCTATGTTGGGTGCATAAATATTTATAATTGCTTTATCTTCTTCTTGGATTGATCTCTTATCATTATGTAGTGTCCTTCTTTGTCTCTTGTAATAGTCTTTATTTTAAAGTCTATTTTGTCTGATATGAGAGTTGCAGCTCCAGCTTGCTTTTGATATCCATTTGGATGGAGTATCTTTTCCATCCCCTAACTTTCAGTCTGTATGTGTCCCTAGGTCTGAAGTGGCTCTCTTGTACACAGCATATATACGGGTCTTGTTTTTGTATCCATTCAGGCTGTATGTCTTTTGGTTGGAGCATTTAATCCATTTATTTAAGTCAGCTATCGATATGTATGTGCCTATTACCATTTTCTTAATTGTTTGGGGTTTGTTATTGTAGGTCTTTGCCTTTTCTTGTGTTTCCTGCCTAGAGAAGTTCCTTTAGCTTTTGTTGTAAAGCTGGTTTGGTGGTGTTGCATTCTCTTAGCTTTTGCTTCTCTGTAAAGGTTCTAATTTCTCTGTCGAATCTGAATGAGATCCTTGCTTGGTAGAGTAATCTTGGTTGTAGGTTTTCCCATTTCATCACTTTAAGTATGTCCTGCCAGTCCCTTCTGGCTTGCAGAGTTGCTGATGAACGATCAGCTGTTAAACCTCTGTGGATACCATTGCATGTCATTTGTTGCTTTTCCCTTGCTATTTTGAATACTTTTTCTTTGTATTTAATTTTTGATAAATATGTGTTTTGTAGTGTTTCTCCTTGGATTTATCCTTTATGGGACTCTCTGTGCTTCCTGGACTTGATTGACTATTTCATTTCTCATATTAGGGAAGTTTTCAACTATAATCTCTTCAAATATTTTCTCAGTCCCTTTCTTTTTCTCTTCTTCTTCTGGGACCCTTGTAATTCGAATGTTGGTGCATTTAATGTTTTCCCAGAGGTCGCTGAGACTGTCTTCAATTCTTTTCCTTCTTTTTTCTTTATTCTGCTCTGCGGTAGTTATTTCCAGTATTTTATCTTCCAGGTCACTTACCCGTTCTTCTGCCTCAGTTATTCTCCTACTGATTCCTTCTAGAGAATTTTTAATTGCATTGTTCATCATTGTTTGTTTGCTGTTTAGTTCTTCTAGGTTTTGTTAAACGTTTCTTGTATTTTCTCCATTCTATTTCCAAGATTGTGGATGATCTTTACTATCATTATTCTGAATTCTTATTCAGGTAGACTGCCTACTTCCTCTTCCTTTGCTACGTCTGGTGGGTTTTTACCTTGCTCCTTCATCTGATGTGGGTTTCTCTATCTTCTCATTTTTTTTAACTTACTGTGTTTGGGGTCTCCTTTTCACAAGCTGCAGGTTCATAGTTCCCATTGTTTTTGATGTCTGCCCCCAGTGGCTAATGTTGGGTCAGTGGGTTGTGTCGGCTTCCTAGTGGAGGCAACTGGTGCCTGTGTTCTGTTGGATGAGGCTGGATCTTTTCTGTCTGATGGGCAGGACCACATCCGGTGGTGTGTTTTGTGGTGTCTGTGACCTTATTATGATTTTAGGCAGCCTCTCTGCTAATGGGTGGGGTTGTGTTCCTGCCTTGCTAGTTGTTTGGCATAGGGTGTCCAGCACTGTAGCTTTCTGGTCGTTGAGTGTAGCTGGTTCTTAGTGTTGAGATGGAGATCTCTGGGAGAACTTTCACCTCTTGATATTACATGGAGCTGGGAGGTCTCTGGTGGACCAATTTCCTGAACTCGGCTCTCCCACCTCAGAGACACAGGCCTGACACCCGGCCGGAGCACCAAGATGCTGTCAGCCACACGGTTCAGAAGAAAAGGGAGAAAAAGAAAAGAAAGAAAGAAAGAATGAAAGAAAGAAAGAAAGGGAGAAAGAAAGAAAGAAAGAAGGAAAGAAGAAAGAAAGAAAGAAAAGAAAAGAGTTATTAAAATAAAAAATTATTTAAAAAAAAAAAGGACAGACTGAACCCCAGGACAAATGGTAAAAGCAAAGCTATACAGACAAAATCACGCACAGAAGCATGCACATACACACTCACAAAAGGAGAAAAAGGGGAAAAAAAAAATATATATATATAACTTAAAAAGATATGGAGCAACCAAATCAATAAACAAATTTACCAATGATAAAAAACTGTAAATTCTAAACTAAGATAAAAAGAAAACCAGAAACAAGTTTGATGCAGGAAGCAAACCCCATGTCTAGATTTGCTCCCAAAGTCTACCCCCTCAGTTTGGGGACGATTCGTTGTCTATTCAGGTATTCCAGAGATGTAGGGTACATCAAGTTGATTGTGGAGATTTAATCTGCTGCTCCTGAGGCTGCATGGAGAGATTTCCCTTTCTCTTCTTTGTTCGCACAGCTCCTGGGGTTCAGCTTTGGATGTGGCCCCGCCTCTGCATGCAGGTCGCCTGAGGGAGTCTGTTCTTTTCTCCGACAGATCGGGGTTAAAGTAGCAGCTGATTAGGGGGCTCTGGCTCACTCAGGCCGCGGGGGAGGGAGGGGTACGGAATGCGGGACGAGCCTGCGGCAGCAGAGGCCAGAATGATGTGGCAACAGCTTGGGGTGCACCGTGTGTTCTCCCGGGGAAGTTGTCCCTGGATAACGGGACTCTGGCAGTGGCGTGCTGCACAGGCTCCCGGGAGGGGAGGTGTGGATAGTGACCTGTGCTTGCACACAGGTTTCTTGGTTGCTTCAGCAGCAGCCTTAGCTAGCGTCTCTTGCCCGTCTCTGGGGTCCACGCTGATAGCTGCGGCTTGCGCCCGTCTCTGGAGCTCCTTTAGGTGGTGCTCTGAATCCCCTCTCCTCGCATACCCCGAAACAGTGTTCTCTTGCCTCGTATGGAGTTCCAGACGTTTTCCCGGACTCCCTCTGACTAGCTGTGGTGCACTAGCCCCCTTCAGGCTGTGTTCACGCAGCCAACCCCAGTCCTCTCCCTGGGGTCTGACCTCTGAAGAAACCGGAGCCTCAGCTCCCAGCCACCAGCCGCCCCAAGCGGGTGAGCAGACAAGCCTCTCGGGCTGGTGAGTGCTGGTCGGCAACGATCCCCTGTGCGGGAATCTCCCCGCTTTGCCCTCCGCACCCCTGTGGCTGTGCTCTCCTCCGCGGCTCCGAAGCTTCCCCCTCCGCCACCCGCAGTCTCCGCCCGCGAAGGGGCTTCCTAGTGTGTGGAAACCCTTCCTCCTTCACAGCTCCCTGCCACCGGTGCAGGTCCCGTCCCTATCCTTTTGTCTGTGTTTATTCTTTTTTCTTTTGCCCTACCCAGGTACGTGGGGAGTTTCCTGCCTTTTGGGCGGTCTAAGGTCTTCTGCCAGCGTTCAGTAGGTGTTCTGCAGGAGTTGTTCCATGTGTAGATGTATTTCTGGTGTATCTGTGGGGAGGAAGGTGGTCTCCACGTCTTACTCCTCTGCCACCTTGAAGGTCTCCTTTATCTTATTGTATATTTTTTTATTGAAGTACAGTTGATATACAATGTTGTGTTAGTTTTATGTGTACAGCAAAGTGATTCAGTTATGTGTATTTATATGTATTCTTTTTCAGATTCTTTTCCGTTATAAGTTATTACAAGATATTAGGTATTGAATATAATTCCCTGTGCTATACAGTAGGTCCTTGTTGTTTACCTATTTTATATATATATATATATATATATATATATATATAGTAGTGTGTATCTGTTAAAAGCAGACTCCTAATTTATTCCTCGCCACCCCTTTCCCCTTTGGTAACCATAAGTTTGTTTTCTATGTCTGTGAGTCTATTTCTGTTTTGTAAAGAAGTTCATTTGTATCATTTTCTTTAGGTTACACATATAAGTGATATCATATGATATTTTTCTTTCTCCACCTGACCTACTTCACTTAGTATGATAATCTCTAGGTCCATCCATGTTCCCGCAAATGGCATTATTTCATTCTATTTTATGACTGAGTAATATCCTATGTGTGTGTGTGTGTGTATATATATATATATATATATATATATATATATATATAATGTGTGTGTGTGTGTGCGTGTGTATATATATAATACATATGTATACACACACACATATATGATATTAGTCATATATACCACATCTTGTTAACCCATTCATCTGTCGATGGACATTTAAGTTGCTTCCATGTCTTGGCTATTGTAAATAGTGCTGCTATGAACATTGGGGTGCATTTGTCTTTTTGAATTATAGTTTTCTTCTTTTCCCGATAGATGCCTAGGACTGGGATTGCTGGATCGTATTGTAACTCTATTTTTAGTGTTTTAAGGTACCTCGATACTGTTCTCCATAGTGGCTGCACCAATTTACATTCCCACCAACAGCGTAGGAGGGTTCCCTTTTCTCCTCACCTTCTCTAGCATTTATCATTTGTAGACTTTTGATGATGGCCATTCTGGCCGGTATATACACACCACTTTTTATCCACTCCATTTTTCTTCCTTCCTCTCTGAAGCTGTAAGTTTTCTTAAGTTATCTTTTCCTTTTTGTTTGGAGAGCTTCCTTAAACAATTTTTCTTGGGATACATCTGCAAATGACTAATTATTGTAGTTTTCCTTGTTCTGAGTGTGTCTTTATTTCCCCCCATTCCTGAAGGAACGTATCTCCATATGTAAATCTTAGGGTTGTGGATTCTTTTCTAAAGAACTCGAAAAATATTGGTCAATGGCACAACCTCTTAGTTATGAGATGAATAATTTCTGGTAATCTAATGTATAGCATCGTGACTGTAGTTAATAATAGTGGTGTACTGTGTACTTGGCATTGCAAGGAGAGTAGATCTTATGTGCTCTCACCACAAAAAAAAAAGGATAACTATGTGCGGTGATGGATATGTTTATTAACTTGATTGTGGTTATCATTTCATTATGTTTATGTCTATTAATTCATCACATTATACAACCCCCAAAACAGAACTTGAAAAAGATGACACGCCACTTCCTTATGTCCTTCATGGTTTAAGATGAACAATCTACTATCGCTAGAATCGGTTTTCCTCTATAAATAACATGTCACTTCTGAGTGTTTCATTTCTTGATTATTTTCTTTGTCTTGAGCTTTCAGTAATTCAAAGTTCTTGTGTGTTGGCAAGGAATACTTTGGGTTTATCCTATTTGGAGTTCACTCACTTCCCTGAGTCTGTAGTTTTAAAGTTGTTCAATTTTTTTTTCCTTAAACTTGGGAAGTTTTCAGCCATTAGTTTTTGAATACGTCTTTTTAAGAAAATGACATCTTATGTCTTAAATAATATCTGTCTAGACCCCCAAGATAACTGGAACTACTGCAATGTGGTAGCAACATGCTTATTAAAAGTAAACCTTTCATTTTATAACAGTTTTTAGATTTTCAGAATTACTGTAAACAGTGTAAAGACAGTTCCCATATGACCCATGACCAGATTCTCCTAGTATTATCATTTTGTGCTAGTATGGTACATTTATCACATTAATGTACTGATATTGATACATAATCATTACCCAGAGTCTATACTTTATATTCATATTCTCTCAGCTTTTCTCTAATGTCCTTTTGGTATTCCAAGATCCCATCCAGGATACTGACTCACATTTATTAGTCACGTCTCCTTAGGCTTCTCGTGGTTATGACAGTTATGTAGATGTGATTTTTAATGCTCCTGACAGTCTGAAATTAATATAACTACTCCCGAGTTCTTTTGCTTAGTGTTAGAATGATATGTTATTTTCCATCTCTTTAACTTATCAGAAACTTTTAATACAAAATGGGTTCTTGCTGACAGTACTTACTTGTGAATTTGTAAATTCCACTCTGACTTTTTTTCAGTGTTTATAGGCCATTCACATTTAAAGTGATTATTGAACTAGTTGCATTAAAATCAACCATGCTTGTAGCTGTTTTCATTATGAGAGTCTTCTTTTCCTGCCTTCTATGGTTGTAATGGAATGTTTTATATTAAGCCAGTTGATTTCTCCTCTTGATGTATTGATTATACTTGTTTAAAATATATTAGAGGTTTACCAGAGATTACATATACATATTTCACTAATTTAAGACCACCTTCAAACAACATATCCACCTCACATGTAGAGCAGGTCACTTAGACTATTCCATCTCTTTTTATGTTACTGTCATTCATTTCACTTACCCACGTGCTATAATCACTTGATTCATTATTACTTTTATTATTTAAACAGTTATTTTTAGATCCATTAAGAATAAGAAAAATAAGAGATTTCATTTTACCTTCCTTTATTACTTCCCTGATGCACTTCCTTTCTTCATGTAAATCCAAATTTCTGCCGTACATAATTTTCCCTATAAATCTTTTCCTGTCTCTTTCAGGGTAGAACTACTGGTGCTAATTCCCTCGATTTTTCTTTACCTGAGAGAGAAAGTCTTTATTTACTCTGCATTTTTAAAGAATAATTTTTGCTGCATATATGATGATCCTAGGTTGGTACATTATTTTTCTCTTGGCACATTAAAAATGCCCCCTGTGCTCTCTTCTTGCTTGCATTGATACTGACAAAATGTCCACTATAATTTTCTCTTTGTTCTTCTACAGGTAAAGAGGTTTTTAATTTTTTCTGGCTTCCTTCAGGATTTTCCTTTGTCTTTTCTCTTTTGCAATTTGAATATGATACGCAATGAGGCATCCACCAGGGTACCTGCTGCTGCTGGTGGGAGAGCTAGGAGCTGCAGGCCTGGGTATCTCTCTGCCACTGGGTGGAGTGTGGAGAGACCCTGGAACTAGTTCACCTTCTGGTACAGGGTGGGTATCTGGGAAATGCCAGGCCTAGTTGCCTTCTGCCATTGGGTGAAGGGACTGCAGATGCCTGGAATAGATATTCTTCTGCAGGACGGAATGCCATGAGCCACCTGGTCTAGTTGGCAGTCCTTTGTTGGGTAGAGGATAGAAAGACACTGGTCTTGGCTCACCTTCTGCCACTGAGTGGACACCTAGGAGACATTGGGGCTGGGGGAGTCACCTGTGCATGTGGCGAGGCCCTCCTGTGGTCAGCCTGAGAAGAGCATGGGGTGGGTCAGCCCTCTGAGGATCAGCTATAGGTGCTGTTTTGTGGAAATAGTGCCTGTTGTTTCCTTCATTTGGGGGTGGAGAGAAGGTGGTCCTGCCTGCCAGGCTAGGGTTAGCACTTGTAAATGCTGCAGGTAGTTCAGCTTGGTGCTTCTACTGGGCATCCACTTCTCCTTCATATCACTGTCGGGTTTTCACTTTTCCGGACGTTTGCACATTGACAGCAGGCTTTGCTTTTTAATTTGTAGTTCTTTTATTTACTTACTTACTTACTTACTTACTTACTTACTATGAAGACTGGCATTTCTTTCTTGCACATCTCTAGAACCCGATTCAGGACATCTGAGGGATAAAAAGAAAGGTCAGGGAATTCACCACAGTGTATCATAAATCTTCAAGTCCTTAGGTCTTCTTTCCAACGTTTACAATCTTTTTACGATTATTTGTTGAAATTTTCCCAAGGTAATTATTTGAATTTGGAGGGGAGGAGCAAGAAAAAGTTAGTCTACACTATTTTCGCCAACAACCCAAAGTCCCTGAGGTATTTTTATAAATACAATTATATGAAATGTTCCTAACCTTCTGTTCCTTTAGACATTCTTTATTAATGCCTACAAGCAATGATCAAAGTAGAAAATCAGCGTTCTCTCTTTCCATCCCTCTGTTTTCCTTAATAATGTATAATTTTATTTATGTCTGTTTCACTTGATTTGCTAGTTTTATAAGGATTTAGTTCTCAACAACAGTCCACTTGCCTTAGATTTTCTATTATTGGTTGACTGAGTTCATACCCTGCAAATTCTTTAAAACACAGTCCTTAGAATAAACTTCCCTCACTTAGCACGTGGTCAAAATTGTTCGCCTATTGCTTTTATGCTTCAGCCACAGATTGGTAGTGTGAAAAATGTTGGGGTTGGACTTTCTTCCTTGATGATTTTTTAGGTTTTTGCTCCACCAAAACTTGTGCTGCAAACCACAGGAGTATACGGATATCAGGTAGAAAAATCCTCTGATATTAACATTCTTTTGGAACATATTTTAGAGCCAGATCTGCGTATTCACCTTTAAGAAATAATAATAATAAGGCTTAACAATCATGCGTGGGTCATTTCCACTTCCAGCCATGGCTGTGATGAACTAGCTTGTTGCAGTCCTATTATCTCACAGAGAAAAATTTTAAAATCTGGACAAAAGAAGAAAACTTCTGCTTGTAGGCACCAGAGAACTCCTTCTGTGTCCAGGACATTAGTGTAGGAGAACCTGGAGAGTAGGGAACCACACTGAGGGGGATCTAACAGTTTTGTGCTGCTTTTTACCCTCAGGGAATCTGCTGAATCCCAAACTGCCCTGGGTGAGAGCACATCACTCTACAGGCAAAACACCCACTAAGAGACAGAGACGATATTTGCTTCTAGGAAAATTCCTGGGGCTAGGGAAAATTCATGGAGCCAGACTTACAAACCAGGCAATATTGGAGAAGTCAAAATCTTAGGGAAAAGAAAGGTAGACAGAAGTGAGACCGACCTTGGGTGGTTTTCTTCCTTGAGGCATTTGTTCCTACCTAAACTTCGTAGGACACGAGACTAAGAAGATGAGCAGACAGCTGTTACAGGTCTCAACAGTTTTCTCCGCAGTCCCATGGTACAGTAGAGTAAAACACTAAGTGCAGAACTCACCCAAAAGAGGGTCCCCAGTAAACACCCCAGGCTGACAGTTGGGACCACTGGAGAGCTGTAACCTGGGAGGAGGGAAAACCAGGGGTAATCCAAGCCTGATAATTCCTGAAGCCTCCTGGAGTCAGCTCAGCCCCTGACTGGATTGATAGGATTGCCCTACGCTAGCGGCCTGCCAGAGAGAGTGTGAAACTTCTATGGAGGGAAAAGCATTGCCCAGAGCCAGTCGACTCTTTTTTAAACAATGTTCTGACATTTAGATCAACCACCAGACATATCAGAAAACAGGTTAAGAGACGAAGAAGAGAAAAGAAAATACCCAGAGGTTCCCAATATTGGAATTATCAGACAGGGGCAGAGAAATAATTATGATTAATATGTTCAAGACTATGGATGATGACAAAATTGAGATCTCATCAGAAAGCTTTAATTTAAAAATCAACCAAGTGGATGCACTGAAAATTGGAAAGCTAACAAATACCATCCACTGACGTTAAGAATTCAACATTTGAGTATAACAAAGTATAGCGGACAGCAGTATAAAGGGGGAAGAGAGAGAAAGGGCCAAGGAAAGGGCAAGCAGAAGGCTGACGGGTACATAGGGTTTGTCTCTGAGACCTCAGAGATGCATACAACTTCTCCTCAGAAGGGGCAAGAACAGACCATGGTTTAAGCGGCAGCTAATATCTATGGAGCCCTTTCTGTGTATTGGTCACTCTGCCTGGTCTCTGCAATTATTACCCGGAGACAGACTTAAGTACCGCTTCTACATGGCTGCATCTGGCCCTCAACAGACACTTCTGGCTCCTGATCAAAAAGTCCTAAGGATTTTAAACTATTTTTATTGTGGTAAATTTATACATAGCATGAAATTTGCTATTTTAACCATTTTAAGTGTACAATTCAGTGGAATTAATTAGATTCACAATATTGCACAACTGTCACCACTCTTTCCATAATATTTCATTCCTTTGCACAAAAACTCTGTTCACATTGATCAATAACTCCCATTAACCCCTCCCACCCAGCCCCTGGTATCCTCTAACCTACTTTCAACTCTCTCTATGAATTTACCTCTTCTATACTTTTCATATAAGTAGAGTCATATAATATTTGTCCTTTTGTGTCTGGCTTTAAAGCACAGAAGTAACAAGGCTTCCATTTTCTTTTGGGTTGATAAGAAAAATTTAGAACCAGCCTTTGATAGCCCACTGTAGGCATGTGCATAACTCACTGGATGCCTTTTCAGCCACATCTCTGATATTTTGGGGGAATGTTGAGTTTTCCCTACTCCTGACAAGCCTGCCAAGTAATAGATGTGAAGTTTCAGCAAATGAGTGAGTGAGAATGTTCTGAATCCTACCAGACAGAAGAGAATTAAAAGCGTTTTTCATCAGAGACGATGATTTACTCTCTACTCAGGATTAAATTAAGTGAAATAAGAAATTATCGATTTCTCAGACCTCTAATGGTGAACTTTCTTTTCTCAGTGGGTGAATTACTTCAAGATCAGAGCAGAGCAATTGTACACTCCCCTCCAACCCTCATCAAAGAAGGTCAGCCATCTCAGGTGGGGAAGACAAAACAACAACAACAGATTTTTCAAGGCTCAATCTCTGTGGACACAACCTGTTCACCATTTCTCTCCCTTTAGGTCACTCCTTTCTGATAAACACCCAAGATGTTTGACAGCAATAGCACCAGCTCACTCTACTACTTCTCCTTTCTCACTTCAGTATCTCATGCCGTTGCTTCATTTGTTGCAGAACAGATTTTATAACTAAATAGACAAGCATGGAATTATCAATAAGATAGAGTAGACTTAATAAAGCAGGGACCTGCCCCCCACACTGTCTGTTCTACTTCCTTGCTCTTACTTACCTACCGACTCTACTGTGAGCAGAAATGCTTCCGTCTTGCAGTGTCTTGATTTCCTAGGGAAGGTTTAGTAAGTCTATAATAGGTTTTCAGAGGAAGGAGGAAATGTCACATGTCAACTGGTGATTCTGCAGTATTAGGATGCCTCAATGGCTGTTCTCATGACATATGAAAATACTGATTAAAATTTAATGATATATCTTTAAAACTTCCAAAGACTAGATCCTGAGTTTTTTCCCATAATGGTGGGAATCTCCCTCTCTTCCCATGTTCTTCTGAGCAGACTCACAGAACGAGAACATATCGGTCTGCAAATGGGGTTGAGCCACATGCATCTACTTAACAAGGGGATAGAGAGGGTTCAATTGGCAGGATCTATATCTCACGAGACCCAAGTCTTAAGGGATGGAGATTAAGGACAGAAGAGAATTGGGTCACAAGATTCTTGCATTGGGTCAAATATGGCAGGGGAGCAAAGTTGACATAATAAAGAACAGCTCTTTGCTCCATGAATGGCAATATTCTACTGGCATGAAACGGAGGTATGAGGCACAGGAAGGGCTTTCTAGGAACCATCCTTGATGTTCAGGCAGGACCTGAGCTGGACTCTGCAGGTGCTCATGGGACGAATGTACATCAAGCTCATTCCTTGTGAACAGGCGACCAGACCTGCTGGCAATGAGATCAGCGTGGCAGCACCTCTGCCTATGGTCAGATCATCAAGCTTCACACTTCCTGTGTTAGGCCCTGCACTCCTTTCTCAGCCCATAACTGAGTTCCCGTGTTTTCAGTTTTCACGTGTGACCTGGTGTGCAGAATGGATAGTGTGGGGCAGGATCATTTGTGAGCCGCTATGTGAGCCCTAAACCTGCAAACATCATCTACCATCAGAGTAGAGCCAGAATCAAACTAGGCCCCCTTCCTGAATTGGAATATGCCTAGCACAGTGCTGAGCAAACAGTGGACTTCCTTCCTTTGCCCTGTTAATATTTCCCACAGTGATTTTGGTGAGCCAGGGAGGTGGCTGTTAGAACCCCTGGCAGATGGGCAAAGTACTGTGCTGTGGAGCCACTAATCAGAACCCCAACTAGCCACCTCGCCCATCCACTAGGAGGCTCTGGTCCCTCATCGCATGCAACATGGAGATAAGGCCACTTACCTCGTTAATAGGATTGCTGTGAGGATTGAACAACATAGCAGGTGTGAAAGTGCTTGGAGAGAGTAGGTGACTCAATCCTGTGAGTGTATTCCCTTCAGTGCATACTTAATCCTTACCCCTGACTTGCTTTTGGCCCTAGGAGCTCCGCTTCTCCTTTCCCAGTAGATTTGTTGATTTCGGACCCAACAGCCTTTCCTGTCAATGCCCTAGGGTAGGGAAAACTAATTTTGGTCAAAGAGGTAATATGTTCAGTCCCCAGGTGGGACTTGGGATTTCTCCAATCCAATCATGGCTACACCGTTTCCCTTTGTCAGATAATGATTTTTCCAGCCTCTTCTATAGCTAAAGGTGGCTCTATGATCCAGTCCTGCCAAATGAGACGTATGGGGAACGCGTTGGGGGCTTCTGTGGTATATGCCTTTTTTTAATGAGAAGGACAGATGTGGCACAGGAGGATGGTGGCACTTGGAATGCAATAAAGATGCCTGGAGCTCTTGCAGAGATGCCTGTGTGGCTGCATGAGGTTACCACCTTAACCTGCAGAAAATAGTGGATCAGGGGGATGGAAGCCATGGGGCCCTGGAGCAGCTGAATCAGAGAACAAATGGGTGCTTCCAGATTTCTTATTGCAAACAAGAGCAACAACAACAAACAGCAAAAAACAAAAAACACAAGGCCCTATTTATTTTACCTTTGCTTCCAAACTTTCCCTTAAACTCATTTGAAGTTAACTTTTACAACTTCTAATACTGGCTCTATATCCAGAAATTCTGATTTCATTAGTCTGTTTTGTGGCTTTGGATATTTTATTTATTTTTTATTTATTTATTTATTTATTTTTTTTGAGGTACGCGGGCCTCTTACTGTTGTGGCCTCTCCCGTTGTGGAGCACAGGCTCCGGACGCGCTGGCTCAGTGGCCATGGCTCACGGGCCTAGCCGCTCCACGGCATGTGGGATCTTCCCGGACCGGGGCACGAACCCGTGTCCCCTGCATCGGCAGGCAGACTCTCAACCACTGCGCCACCAGGGAAGCCCTGGATACTTTTTTAAAAGAAAACCTTCTGCTATAAATATTGTCAAACTGATACATGATAAATTAACTATTATAACGAGCTCCCATGTAAATCCCACCCAACTTCAATTGTCATGAGCTCTTGGTCAGTTTTATTTCATGTAAACCTATTAATTTACCCACCCCTCCAGGTTTTCTTCAGGCAAATCCCGAACATGTTTTCAGTTAATCCACGTATATTGCAGAATATAGCTCTCCAAGATAAAGACTCCTTAAAAAGACTACTTTAGTGACACAATACATGCCATTATCATGCCTAAACAAGAGTTAATAATTACTTAGTATCTTCAATACTCACAGGTAAAGTTTCCCTTTCTCTCTTTTAAATGCTAATGTTTTCACTTTGTTTTCTTCAACTCTAGATCCCATTTAGACTCAGGCACTGCAGTTTTTCAATATGCCTGCTAATTCTCTGTAAAATTCACCCTCTCTTACTCTCTCTTTTTCTCATGAGAAATGAGTCCTTTGCTCTAGAGAGTCATCCACATGCAGAATTTTGCTGATTTCATTTCACTGGCATCATTTAACACACTCCTCTGTCCCCAGCCTGTCCTGCAAATTGGGATTCAGATCTTGTCTTCTTCTGGTTCAGTCTTCATAATTTGGCAAGAATGTCTCAGAGGCAGTGTCTCATTCGTCCATTGGGAGGTGAATACAGCATGGTTGTCCATCTTTTTGTAAAGCGAGCAGATATTGTTGCTCATTGCCTAGAGTGCTTGCATCATTTGAGGTTGAAAATGGAGATATTTTCATTTTATCTACCCTTCTTCATTTATTAAATGGAATTCTTCTCCGATGAGAACCTTCCCTCATCCACTATTTGGTAACCAGTGTTACCATTCATATGCCACACACAGGATAATTGTTTCATTACTTGCCTCTGCTTACCCAATTTCCAAGTAATGAATCTATTTCCTAGCATTTGATCACGGTGACCATGAGGTCTTTGTTCCTCTAGAGCCACCACGAACCCAACATTTAATCACAGTTGATGTGTTTAAATCTGTTTTAGGTATTATTCTTATTGTCACTCAATTTGTCCCTGCGTGATGCAGACTCATAATCTGAATCTGCCCACACAGGGGCAAATGCAAAGCCGGCGCTCAGTCAGTGTGGGCTGGAAGTACGTCATAGAACTGAGTGAAGTGTACTGACATCACACTTTCCTGTTTTATTACAACATTATATTACTGTGCTCATCCCTCCACCAGATGTTTGGACCTGGCATTACCCCTTGGCTGTCTTTGTTGTGATGCAAGTATTACTACATTTGGAGACAGAAGAATTAAGACTCCCTCTCCTTCGCTGGACCTTTCTACCTTACTTGGGGGACACGTGACTCGACTAGGCTCATGGGTTTGATCATCTTTTGTCTTACAAAATTCATTTCCCCACATTACCATTAATTCTCACTCACACTGTTTACTCTGTGTTCATCTGTGCCATCATTTGCTATTGCTCTACTTTCTGGAACCTTGCATAGCTCAGATTTCCTCTTTCCCTGACACATCTATCTCCTCCATATCATTGTACCAGCACTCCTGTGGAAGTAATTTATCAGTAAATCTCCAGTGGCCTTACTCGGCTTCTTCCTCTTAATGGTTTTTCCCGTCATGGCTGTGCATTTTGAGGGCTGAGTGTTTGGGCCTTGGTCACATCAAAGACCCTTTGGCAACCAGCCTCCTTTTCTCCAAACTTCAATTTTCTGATTTCTAACCTGGGGCAAAAGATCTGGCCCTCCTGTGCCCTTGTGAAATGAGCTCCACAAGAGATTGCCAGAACATCATGAAGCATACAGAGTCTGGAATGTGTAAAACATTTGTACCCATGATTACTTGAATACAGGCTTGACTTTATCCCGTTACTCTGAGAGGTCACAGTAATCTTTATGCAGGAATTGCTAGGACACATGCAGCAATTGGTTGGCCATCAGGTTACTGTATGGAGATATTTTCCACTCGTTAACCCTCAGATAAGACTACTTTCTGGTTAAGCTACTCCAGCACTCGGCTATCAGGCAGTTCAGTTCTAGCTGAGTGTGCTTCACCAAATTTTATTTTTAATTTTTTATTGAGATATAATTGATGTATAACATTGTATAAACTTAATTTGGACAATGTGTTGATTTGATACATTTATGTATTGTAATATGAATGCCACTGTAGCTTTAGCCAACATCTCCATCATGTCACAGAATTATCATTTTATTTATATGCTTCACTAAATTTTATTTTAGCAGTTCTGTGTACTGGTGTAAAATGAACAAGTCTGAGTGACTAATAATCTCAGTTTTCACAGTTCTTCATATTTCCCATATTGACTGTGTGTGAATTAGTCTGAAAACAACAGGTTTATAGTTTCAGCTTTGGTTTGTAATTATATTCTCACCTAGGACTGGAAACATTGGATGGCGTGTGGTGTGGACATTGCGGGGATTAAGGACTGCCTTAGAATGGAGATACATTTATCCCCATTTACCCTCAACTTCAGGCAATTTTGAGTGGGCCACTCCTATGCTTGGATATCAAGCATTTCAGCTTTGACTACATTACTCTCCTGCACCTTCTGTATTAGTGGTGGGCAGTGTGCCTGAAAAATGACGAAGATGCTGAAGTGACTTATAATTCCAGACTCCGTAGTTCTTTGTGGCCTCTTTGTATCCTTGCAACTAGCACCTCAGGGTGTAGCTGTAGATGTGGATTCAAGCAAGGCCTGACAAGGAGAGAAAGCTTTTACTCAGACACAAGGCGCCCTCAATTCTGTTGCTATGGGAGATGATGCATCCTGATTTTGTTGTTGCCACGGTAACTCATGCACTTGACCCAATCTTGTTCAGACTTGATACACCAAAGACACCTTTTCCTCAGCTGTCAGGACCATCTCCTTTTTCAGTTCAGTGTGGGAAAATACAGTCAAAAGAATTACTTTCCCAAGGATATTCACTACCCTATAAGTTATTTGGCGCCAAAAGTGGGAAAGAATTGTTTCTAGACTTTTTATTGTTGTCAGCTAGTGTATGCACATATAAATCATTTGTATAATGGGGATGTACAGGATGGAGCATGCCAATCACTCCCCAACTGTTGGAGGAGCCTCCAGGTCATATTTTTATTTAACATCTTTATTGGGGTATAATTGCTTTACAATGGTGTGTTAGTTTCTGCTTTATAACAAAGTGAATCAGTTATACATATACATATGTTCCCATATCTCTTCCCTCTTGCATCTCCCTCCCTCCCACCCTCCCTATCCCACCCCTCCAGGTGGTCAAAAAGCACCAAGCTGATTTCCCTGTGCTATGCGGCTGCTTCCCACTAGCTATCTACCTTACGTTTGGTAGTGTATATATGTCAATGCCTCTCTCTCGCTTTGTCACAGCTCACCCTTGCCCCTCCCCATATCCTCAAGTCTGTTCTCTAGTAGGTCTGTGTCTTTATTCCTGTCTTACCTCTACGTTCTTCATGACATTTTTTTTCTTAAATTCCATATATATGTGTTAGTATACGGTATTTGTCTTTCTATTTCTGACTTACGTCACTCTGTATGACAGACCCTAGGTCTATCCACCTCATTACAAATAGCACAATTTTGTTTCTTTTTATGGCTCAGTAATATTCCACTGTGTATATGTGTCACATCTTCTTTACCCATTCATCCGATGATGGGCACATAGGTTGTTTCCATCTCTGGACTATTGTAAATAGAGCTGCAATGAACAATTTGGTACATGACTCTTTGTGAATTATGTTTTTCTCATCGTATATGCCCAGTAGTGGGATTGCTGGGTCATATGGTAGGTCTATTTGTAGTTTTTTAAGGAATGTCCATACTGTTCTCCATAGTGGTTGTCCCAATTCACATTCCCAACAGCAGTGCAAGAGTGTTCCCTTTTCTCCACACCCTCTCCAGCATTTATTGTTTTTAGATATTTTGATGATGGCCATTCTGACTGCTGTGAGATGATATCTCATTGTAGATTTTATTTGCATTTCTCTAATGATTAATGATGTTGAGCATTCTTTCATGTGTTTGTTGGCAGTCTGTATTTCTTCTTTGGAGAAATGTCTGTTTGGGTCTTCTGCCAATTTTGGATTGGGTTGTTCGTTGTTTTGTTATTGAGCTGCATGAGCTGCTTGTAAATTTTGGAAATTAATCCTTTGTCAGTTGCTTCATTTGCAAATATTTTCTCACATACTGAGGGTTGTTTTTGGTCTTGTTTATGGTTTCCTTTGCTGTGCAAAAGCTTTTAAATTTCATTAGGTCCCATTTGTTTATTTTTGTTTTTATTTCCATTTCTCTAGGAGATGAGTCAAAAAGGATCTTGCTGTGATTTATGTCATAGAGTGTTCTGCCTATGATTTCCTCTAAGAATTTGATAGTTTCTGACCTTACACTTAGGTCTTTAATCCATTTTGAGCTTATTTTTGTGTATGGTGTTATGGAGTGATCTAATCTCATACTTTGACGTGTACCGCTCCAGTTTTTCCAGCACCACTTATTGAAAAGGCAGTCCTTTCTCCACGGTATATTCCTGCCTCCTTTATCAAAGATAAGGTGACAATATGTTCGGGGTTTATCTTTGGGCTTTCTATGCTGCTCCATTGATCTATTTTTCTGTTTTTGTGCCAGTACCATACTGTCTTGATTACTGTAGCTTTGTAGTAGAGTCTGAAGTCAGGGAGCCTCATTCCTCCAGCTCTGTTTTTCGTTCTCAAGATTGCGTTGGCAATTCGGGGACTTTTGTGTTTCCATACCAATTGTGAAATTTTTTGTTCTAGTTCTGCAAAAAATGCCATTGGTAGGTTGATAGGGATTGCATTGAATCTGTAGATTGCTTTGGGTAGTATAGTCATTTTCACAGTGTTGATTCTTCCCATCCAAGAACATGGTATATATCTCTCCATCTATTTGTATCATCTTTAATTTCTTTCAACAGTGTCTTATACTTTTCTGCATACACGTCTTTTGTCTCCTTAGGTAGGTTTATTCCTAGATGTTTTATTCTTTTTGTTGCAGTGGTAAATGGGAGTGTTTTCTTGATTTCACTTTCAGATTTTTCATCATTAGTGTATAGGAATGCCAGAGATTTCTGTGCATTAATTTTGTATCCTGCAACCTTACCAAATTGATTGTTTACTTCCGGTAGTTTTCTGGTAGCATCTTTAGGATTCTCTATATATAGTATCATAGATATACTATCTCTATGTATAGTATCAGTGACAGCTTTACTTCTTCTTTTCTGTTTTGGATTCCTTTTATTTCCTTTTCTTCTCTGATTGCTGTGACAAAAACTTCCAAAACTATGCTGAATAAGAGTGGTGAGACTGGGCAACCTTGTCTTCTTCCTGATCTTAGTGGAAATGCTTTTAGATTTTCACCATTGAGGATGATGTTGGCTGTGGATTTGTCATATATGGCCTTTATTATGTTGAGGTAAGTTCCCTCTATGCCTACTTTCTGGAGGGTTTTTATCATAAATGGGTGTTGAATTTTGTCGAAAGCTTTCTCTGCATCTATTGAGACGATCATATGGTTTTTCTCCTTCAATTTGATAATATGGTTTATCACATTGATTGATTTGCGTATATTGAAGAATCCTTGCATTCCTGGAATAAACCCCACTTGATCATGGTGTATGATCCTTTTAATGAGCTATTGGATTCTGTTTGCTAGTATTTTGTTGAGGATTTTTGCATCTATGTTCATCAGTGATATCGGCCTGTAATTTTCTTTCTTTGTGACATCCTTGTCTGGTTTTGGTATCAGGGTGATGGTGGCCTCGTAGAATGAATTTGGGAGTGTTCCTTCCTCTGCTATATTTTGGAAGAGTTTGAGAAGGATAGTTCTTAACTCTTCTCTAAATGTTTGATTAAATTCGCCTGTGAAGCCATCTGGTCCTGGGCTTTTGTTTGTTGGAAGATTTTTAATCACAGTTTCAATTCCAGTGCTTGTGATTGGTCTGTTCATATTTTCTATTTCTTCCTGATTCAGTCTGGCAGTTGTGCATTTCTAAGAATTTGTCCATTTCTTCCAGGTTGTCCATTTTACTGGCATAGAGTTTCTTGTAGTAATCTCTCATGATCTTTTGTATTTCTGCAGTGTCAGTTGTTACTTCTCCTTTCTCATTTCTAATTCTATTGAATTGAGTCTCCTCCCTTTTTTTCTTCATGTGTCTGGCTAATGGTTTATCCATTTTGTTTATCTTCTCAACGAACCAGCTTTTAGTTTTATTGATCTTTGCTATCATTTCCTTCATTTCTTTCCCATTTATATCTGATCTGATTTTTATGATTTCTTTCCTTCTGATAACTTTGGGTTTTTTTGTTCTTCTTTCTCTAATTGCTTTAGATGCAAGGTTAGGTTGTTTATTCGAGATGTTTCCTGTTTCTTAAGGTGGGCTTATATTGCTATAAACTTCCCTCTTAGAGCTGCTTTTGCTGCACCCCATAGGCTTTGGGTTGTCGTGTCTCTATTGTCATTTGTTTCTAGGTATTTTTTGTTTTCCTCTTTGATTTCTTCAGTGATCAGTTCGTTATTATGTAGTATATTGTTTAGCCTCCATGTGTTTGTATATTTTACAGAGCTTTTCCTATAATTGATATCTAGTCTCATAGTGTTGTGGTCAGAAAAGATACTTGAAACAATTTCAATTTTTTAAAATTTACCAAGGCTTGATTTGTGAATGAAGATATGATCTATCTTGGAGAATGTTCCATGAGTACTTGTGAAAAATGTGTATTCTGTTGTTTTTGGATGGAGTGTCCTATAAATATCAATTAAGTCCATCTTGTTTAATGTATCATTTAAAGCTTGTGTTTCCTTATTTATTTTCATTTTGGATGATCTGTCCATTGGTGAAAGTGGGGTGTTAAAGTCTCCTGCTATGAATGTGTTACTGTTGATTTCCCCTTTTAAGGTTGTTAGTAATTGCCTTATGTATTGAGATGCTCCTATGTTGGGTGCATAAATATTTACGACTGTTCTATCTTCTTCTTGGATTGATCCCTTGATCACTACGTAGTGTCCTTCTTTGTCTCTTCTAATAGTCTTTATTTTAAAGTCTATTTTTTATCATATGAGAATTGCTACTCCAGCTTTCTTTTGGTTTCCATTTGCATGGAATATCTTTTTCCACCCCCTTCCTTTCAGTCTGTATGTGTCTCTAGGTCTGAAGTGGGTCTCTTGTAGACAGCATATGTAAGGGTTTTGTTTTTGTATCCATTCAGCGAATCTGTGTCTTTAGGTGCAAGCATTTAGTCCATTTACACTTAAGGTAATTATCAATATGTATGTTCCTATTCCCATTTTCTAAATTGTTTTGGGTTCGTTATTGTAGGTCTTTTCCTTCTTTTGTGTTTTTTGTCTAGAGAAGTTCCTTTAGCATTTGTTGTAAAGCTGGTTTGGTGGTGCTGAACTCTCTCTGCTTTTTCTTGTCTGTAAATGTTTTAATTTCTCTCTCAAATCTGAATGAGATCCTTGCTGGGTAGAGTAATCTTGGTTGCAAGTTTTTCTCTTTCATCACTTTAAATATGTCCTGCCAGTCCCTTCTGGCTTGCAGAGTTTCTGCTGTAAGATCAGCTGTTAACATTATGGGGATTCCCTTGGGTGTTATTTGTTGTTTTTCCCTTGCTGCTTTTAATATGCTGTCTTTGTATGTAATTTTTGACAGTTTGATTAATATGTGTCTTGGCGTATTTCTCTTTGGATTTTTCCTGTATGGGACTCTCTGTGCTTCCTGGACTTGATTAACTCTCTCCTTTCCCATATTAGGGAAGTTTTCAACTATAATCTCTTCAAATATTTTCTCAGGCCCTTTCTTTTTCTCTTCTTCTTCTGGAACCCCTATAATTCGAATGTTGGTGCATTTAATGTTGTCCCAGAGGCCTCTGAGACTGTCCTCAGTTCTTTTCATTCTTTTTCCTTTATTCTGCTCTGCAGTAGTTATTTCCACTATTTTATCTTCCAGGTCACTTATCCGTTCTTCTGCCTCAGTTATTCTGCTATTGATCCCATCTAGAGTATTTTTCATTTCATTTATTGTGTTGTTCATCATTGTTTCTTTCATCTTTAGTTCTTCTAGGTCCTTGTTAAATGTTTCTTACATTTTCTCTATTCTATTTCCAAGATTTTGGATTATCTTTACTCTCATTATTCTGAATTCTTTTTCAGGTAGACTGCCTATTTCCTCTTCATTTGTTAGGTCTGGTGGGTTTTATCTTGCTCCTTCATCTGCTGTGTGTTTTTATGTCTTCTCATTTAGCTTATCTTACTGTGTTTGGGGGTCTCCTTTTTGCAGGCTGCAGGTTTGTAGATCCCGTTGTTTTTGGTGTCTGTCCCCAGTGGCTAAGATTGTTTCAGTGGGTTGTGTAGGCTTCCTGGTGGAGGGGACTAGTGCCTGTGTTCTGGTGGATGAGGATGGATCTTGTCTTTCTGGTGGGCAGGTCCATGTCTGGTGGTGTGTTTTGGGGTGTCTGTGGATTTATTATGAGTTTAGGCAGCCTCTCTGCTAATGGGTGGGGTTGTGTTCCTGTTTTGGTAGTTGTTTGGCATGGGTGTCCAGCTCTGTAGCTTGCTGGTCATTGATTGAAGCTCGGTGCTGGTGCTGAGATGGAGATCTCTGGGCGATTTTCGCCATTTGATATTACATGGAGCTGGGAGGTCTCTTGTTGACCAGTGTCCTGAAGTTGGCTCTCCCACCTCAGATGCACAGCAATGACTCCTGGCTGAAGCACCAAGAGCCTTTCATCCACACGGATCAGAATAAAAGAGAGAAAAAGTAGAGAGAAAGAATTAGTAGAAGTAGGAAGGAAGGATGGAAGAAAGAAAGAAAGAAGGAAAGAAAGGAAGAAAGGAAGGAAGGAAGAAGGAAAGACAGAAAGAAAGGAGGGAGGGAGGGAGGGACGGTGAGAGGAAGGAAGGAAGGAAGGAAAGAGGGAAGGAAGGAAAAAAGAAAGAAAGAAAGAAGATAAAGTAAAATAAAATATAATAAAGTTATTAAATTAAAAAACAATTATTAAGAAAAACAATATTAAAAAAAACCGACGGATAGAACCTTAGGACAAATGGTGGAAGCAAAGCTATACAGACAAAATCTCATACAGAAGCATACACATACACACTCACAAAAAGAGGAAAAGGGGAAAAAGCCATAAATGTTGCTCTCAAAGTCCACCTCCTCAATTTGGGATGATTCGTTGTCTAAAGGAGGGAAGGAAGGAAGGAAAGAAGGAAAGAAAGAAAGAAAGAAAGAAAGAAAGAAAGAAAGAAGAAAAAATAAAATAAAATTATTAAAATAAAAAGCAATTATTAAGAAAAAAAATTTTTTTTTAAAAACAGAAACGGACAGATAGAACCCTAGGACAAGTGGTGGAAGCAAAGCTATACAGACAAAATCTCACACAGAAGCATACACATACACACTCACAAAAAGAGGAAAAGGGGAAAAAATCATAAACCTTGCTCTCAAAGTCCACATGCTCAATTTGGGATGATTCGTTGTCTATTCATGTATTCCAAAGACGTAGGGTACATCAAGTTGATTGTGGAGCTTTAATCCGCTGCTTCTGAGGCTGCTGGGAGAGATATCCCTTTCTCTTCTTTGTTCTCACAGCTCCCAGGGGCTCAGCTTTGGATTTGGCCCCGCCTCTGCGTGTAGGGCGCCGGAAGGCGTCTGTTTTTCGCTCAGACAGGACGGGGTTAAAGGAACTGCTGATTCGGGGGCTCTGGCTCACTGAGGCCAGGGGGGAGGGAGGGGCACGGAGTGCAGGGCGAGCCTGCGGCAGCAGAGGCTGGCACGTTGTTGCACCAGCCTGAGGCACGCCGGGCATTCTCCCGGGGAATTTGTCCCTGGATCCCGGGACCCTGGCAGTGGCGAGCTGCACAGGGTCCCCGGAAGGGGGATGTGGATAGTGACCCGAGCTCGCACACAGGCTTCTTGGTGGCAGCAGCAGCAGCCTTAGTGTCTCCTGTCCGTCTCTGGGGTCCGCACTGTTAACCGCGGCTCTCGCCCGTCTCTGGAGCTCATTTAAGCAGCGCTCTTAATCCCCTCTCCTCGTGCACCAAGAAACAATGAAGGAAGAAAAAGTCTCTTGCCTCATCGGCAGCTCCAGACCTTTTCCCGGACTCCCTCCCGCCTAGCCATGGTGCACTAACCCCTTCAGGCTGTGTTCATGCTGCCAACCCCAGTCCTCTCCCTGTGCTCCGACCAAAGCCCGAGCCTCAGCTCACAGCCCCGCCCGCCCCAGCGGGTAAGCAGACAAGCCTCTTGGGCTGGTGAGTGCTGGTCGGCACTGATCCTCTGTGCGGGAATCTCCCTGCTTTGCCCTCCACACCCCTGTTGCCTTGCTCTCCTCCGCAGCTCTGAAGCTTCCCCCCTCCGCCACCCACAGCCTCCACCCGCGAAGGGGCTTCCTCATGTGTGGAAACCTTTCCTCCTTCACAGCTCCCTCCCACTGGTGCAGGTCCCATCCCTATTCTTTTGTCTCTGCTTTTTCTTTTGCCCTACCCAGGTACATGGGGAGTTTCTTGCCTTTTGGGAGGTCTGAGATCTTCTGCCAGCATTCAGTAGGTGTTCTGTAGGAGTTGTTCCACATGTAGATGTATTTCTGGTGTATGTGTGGGGAGGAAGGTGATCTCCGCGTCTTACTCTTCCGTCATCTTCCCCTCGTCCCTCCAGGTCATGTATTATTCATGATCGGAATGAACTAATATAAAGATAGCTATTGCTTATTGAGCACTTTCTATCTACCAGGCTCTATTCATTGTCCTTTATAGGTAGCTTGATTAGCACTAGCATATTATTCAATGTATAGTAAATATAAAATAATAAATGCATGAGATAATGGTGCATGGATCACAACAGGTAGGAACAGAGAACAGACAACCTGAGAGGTGAGAAATGGTTTTTCAAAGTCATTGTAAATTACTTTTCTGTTTCTATGAACAGATTTAATCATTTTTTCATGTATTTAAGGGTCAGTTGCATGTCTTTTTCGAAAGTATATGTTCATCTCTTTTGCCATTTAATGTAATGGAGTTATGCCCTTTTTTACTTGACTTTAAAAAGTACATTTATTTGGGACAATATCTCTTTATTTTTTATATATTTTGAAAATATTTTCTCCAAGTTGATCATTTAACTTTTATTTGCTTGACATTTTATTTTTGTTTTTGCATTTTGCCAAACCAAAATGTTTCTTCTTCTTTATTTGTAGGTAGGTCATTTAGTAATTTTCCCGTTGATTATGTTTGAATTTTAATTCTATTTTTTAGCATGTTTATTGGAGTATAATTGTTTACAGTGGTGTTAGTTTCTGCTTTATAACAAAGTGAATCCGTTATACATATACATATATCCCCACATCTCTTCCCTTTTGCGTCTCCCTCCCTCCCACCCTCCCTATCCCACCCCTCTAGGTGGTCACAAAGAAGCAAGCTGATCTCCCTGTGCTATGCGGCTGCTTCCCACTGGCTATCTATTTTAAATTTGGTAGTGTATATATGTCCATGCTACTCTCTAATTTTATCGCAGCTGACCATTCCCCCTCCCCATATCCTCAAATCCATTCTCTAGTAGGTCTGCATTTTTATTCCCGTCTCGCCCCTAGATTCTTCATGACAATTTTTTTTGTTCTTTTTTTAGATTCCATATATATGTGTTAGCATACAGTATTTGTTTTTCTCTTTCTGACTTACTTCACTCGGTATGAGAGACTTTAGGTCCATCCACCTCACTACAAATAACTCAATTTCGTTTCTTTTTATGGCTGAGTAATATTCCATTGTACATATGTGGCACATCTTCTTTATCCATTCATGTGTTGATGGACATTTAGGTTGCTTCCATGTCTGGCTACTGTAAATAGAGCTGCAATGAACATTGCAGTACATGACTCTTTTTGAATTATGGTTCTCTCAGGGTATATGCCCAGTAGTGGGATTGCTGGGTTGTATGGTAGTTCTATTTTTAGTGTTTTCAGGAACCTCCATACTGTTCTCCATAGTGGCTGTACCAATTCACATTCCCACCAGCAGTGCAAGCGTGTTCCCTTTTCTCCACACCCTCTCCACCATTTATTGTTTCTAGATTTTTTGATGATGGCCATTCTGACTGGTGTGAGATGATATCTCATTGTAGTTTTGATTTGCATTTCTCTAATGATTAATAATGTTGAGTATTCTTTCATGTGTTTGTTGGCAATCTGTATATCTTCTTTGGAGAAATGTCTATTTAGGTCTTCTGCCCATTTGGGGATTGGGTTGTTTGTTTTTTTGATATTGAGCTGTATGAGCTGTTTGTAAATTTTAGAGATTAATCCTTTGTCAGTTGCTTCATTATCGAATATTTTCCCCCATTCTGAGGGTTCTCTTTTCATGTTGTTTATGGTTTCCTTTACTATGGAAAACGTTTTAAGTTTCATTAGGTCCCATTTGTTTATTTTTGCTTTTATTTCCATTTCTCTAGGAGGTGGGTCAAAAAGGATCTTGCTGTGATTTATGTCATAGAGTGTTCTGCCTATGCTTTCCTCTAAGAGTTTGATACTCTCTGGCCTTACATTTAGGTCTTTAATCCATTCTGAGTTTACTTTTGTGTATGGTGTTAGGGAGTGTTCTAATTTCATTCTTTTACATGTCACTGTCCAGTTTTCCTAGCACCATATATTGAAGAGGGTGTCTTTTCCCCACTGTATATCCTTGGTTCCTTTGTCATAGATTAGTTGACCATAGGTGTGTGGGTTTATCCCTAGGCTTTCTATCCTGTTCCACTGATCTATATTTCTGTTTTCATACCAGTACCATACTGTCTTGATTACTGTAGCTTTGTAGTAGAGTCTGAAGTCAGGGAGACTGATTCCTCCAGCTCCGTTTCTCTTTCTCCAGATTGCTTTGGCTATTTGGGGTCTTTGATGTTTCCATACAAATTGTGAAATTTTTTGTTCTAGTTCTGTTAAAAATGCCAGTGGTAGTTTGATAGGGATTGTATTTAATCTGTAGATTGCTTTCGGTAGTAGAGTCATTTTCACAAGGTTGATTCTTGCAGCCCAAGAACATGGTATATCTCTCCATCTATTTGTATCATCTTTAATTTCTTTCATCAGTATCTTACAATATTCTACATACAGGTATTTAGTCTCCTTAGGCAGGTTTATTTTTAGATATTTTATTCTTTTTGTTGCAATGGTAAATGGGAATGTTTTCTTAATTTCACTTTCAGAATTTTCATCATTAGTGTATAGGAATGCAAAAGATTACTGTGCATTAATTTGTATCCTGCTACTTTACGAAATTCATTGACTAGTGTAGTAGTTTTCTGGTAGCATCTTTAGGAATCTCTATTTATAGTATCATGTCAACTGCAAACAGTGACAGCTTTAATTCTCCTTTTCCAATTTGGATTCCTTGTATTCTTTATCTTCTCTAATTGCTATGGCTAGAACTTTGAAAACTGTGTTGAATAACAATGGTGAGAGTGGGCAACCTTTTCTTGTTCCTGATCTTAGTGGAAATGGTATCTGTTTTTCACCATGGAAGATGATGTTGGCTGTGGGTTTTTCATGTATGGCCTTTATTATGTTGAGGTAAGTTTCCTCTATGCCTACTTTCTGGAGTGTTTTTTTCATAAATGGGTGTTGAATTTTGTCGAAAGATTTCTCTGCATCTATTGAGATGATCATATCATTTTCTCCTTCAATTTGTTAATATGGTGTATCACATTGATTGGTTTGCGTATGTTGAAGAATCCTTGAATTTCTGGAATAAACCCAACTTGATCATGGTATATGATCCATTAAATGTGTTGTTGGATTCTGTTTGCTAGTATTTTGTTGAGGATGTTTGCATCTATGTTCATCAGTGATATTGGCCTGTAGTTTTCTTTCTTTGTGACATCTTTGTCTGGTTTTGATATCAGGGAGTTGGTGGCCTCGTAGAATGACTGTGGGAGTGTTCCTCCCTCTGGTATAGTTTGGAAGAGTTTGAGAAGGATAGGTGTTAGCTCTTCTCTTAATGTTTGATAGAATTCGCCTGTGCAGCCATCTGGTTCTGGACTTTTGTTTGCTATAAGATTTTTAATCACAGCTCCAATTTCAGTGTTTGACATTAGTCTGTTCATATTTTCTATTTCTTCCAGGTTCAGTTTAGGGATGTTGTGCATTTCTAAGAATTTGTCCATTTCTTCCTGATTGTCCATTTTATTGGCATAGAGTTGCTTGCAGTAATCTCTCATGATCCTTTGTATTTCTGCAGTGTCAGTGTAAGTTCTCCTTTTTTGTTTCTAATTCTATTGATTTGAGTCTTCTCCCTTTTTTCCTTGATGAGTCTGGCCAATGGTTTATCGATATTGTTTATCTTCTCAAAGAACCAGCTTTAGTTTCATTGATTTTTGCTATCCTTGCCTTTATTTATTTTTCATTTATTTCTGATCTGATCTTTATGATTTCTTTCCTTCTGCTAACTTTGGGGTTTTTTTCTTCCTCTTTCTCTAATTAGTTAGGTGTAAGATTAGGTTGTTTATTTGAGATATCTCTTGTTTCTTAAGGTAGGATTGTATTGCTGTAAACTTCCCTCTTAGAACTGCTTTTGCTACATCCCATAGGTTTTGGGTTGTTGTGTTTTCATTGTCATTTGTTTCTAGGTTTTTTTGAGTTCCTCTTTGATTTCTTCAGTGATCTCTTGGTTATTAAGTAGTATATTGTTTAGCCTCCATGTGTTTGTATTTTTTACAGATCTTTTCTTGTAATTGATATCTAGTCTGATAGCATTGTGGTTGGAAAAGTTCCTTGATATGATGTCAATTTTCTTAAATTTACCAAGGTTTGATTTGTGACCCAAGATATGTTCTATCCTGGAGAATGTTCCATGACCACTTGAGAAGAAAGTGTATTCTGTTCTTTTGGGATGGAATGTCCTATAAATATCAATTAAGTCCATGTTGTTTAATGTATCATTTAAAGCTTGTGTTTCCTTATTTATTTTCCTTTTGGATGATCTGTCCATTGGTGAAAGTGGGGTCTTAAAGTCCCCTATTATTATTGTGTTACTGTCGATTTCCCCTTTTATGGCTGTTAGTATTTGCTTTATCTAATGAGGTGCTCCTATGTTGGATGCATACATATTTACAATTGTTATATCTTCTTCTTGGATTGATCCCTTGATCATTATGTAGTGTCCTTCTTTGTCTCTTGTAAGTCTTTGTTTTAAAGTCTATATTGTCTGATATGAGAATTGCTATTCCATCTTTCTTTTGATTTCCATTTGCATGGAATATCTTTTTCCATCCACTCACTTTCAATCTGTTTGTGTCCTTAGGTCTGAAATGGGTCTCTTGTAGGCAGCATATATATGGGTCTTGTTTTTGTATCCATTCAGCCCGTCTATATCTTTTGGTTGGAGCATTTCATCCATTTACATTTAAGGTAATTTTCGATATGTATGCTCCTATTACCATTTTCTTAAATGTTTTGTGTTTGTTATTGTAGGTCTTTTCCTTGTCTTGTGTTTCCTGCCTAGAGAATTTCCTTTAGCGTTTGTTGTAGAGCTTATTTGGTGGTGCTGAATTCTCTTAGCTTTTGCTTGTCTGTAAAGCTTTTAAGTTCTCTGTCAAATATGAATGAGATCCTTGGTTGGTAGAGTAATCTTCATTGTAGTTTTATCCCCTTCATCACTTTAAATATGTCCTGCCAGTCCCTTTTGGCTTGCAGGGTTTCTGCTGAAAGGTCAGCTGTTAACCTTATGGGGATTCCCCTGTGTTATTTGTTGTTTTTCCATTTCTGTTTTTAATATTTTTTCTTTGTATTTAAGTTTTGATATTTTGATTAATATGTGTCTTGGAGTGTTTCTCCTTGGATTTATCTTGTATGGGACGCTCTGTGCTTCCTGGAGTTGATTAACTATTTCCTTTTCCATATTACGGAAGTTTTCAACTATAATCTCTTCAAATATTTTCTCAGTCCCTTTCTTTTTCTCTTCTTCTTCTGGGACACTTAATTCGAAAGTTGGTGCTTTTAATGTTGTCCCAGGGGTCTCTGAGACTGTCCTCAGTTCTTTTCAGTGTTTTTTCTTTATTCTGCTCTGCAGTAGTTATTTCCACTATTTTACATTCCAGGTCACTTATCCGTCCTTCTGCCTCAGTTATTCTACTATTGATCCCTTCTAGGGAATTTTTAATTTCATGTATTGTGTTGTTCATTGTTGTTTATTTGTTTATTGGTTCTTCTAGTTCCTTGTTAAACGTTTCTTGTATTTTTTCCATTCTATTTCCAAGATGTTGGATCATCTTTACTATCATTATTCTGAATTCTTTTTCAGGTAGACTGCCTATTTCCTCTTCATTTGTTAAATCTGTTGGGTTTTTACCTTGCTCCTTCATCTTTTGTGTGTTGCTCTGTCTTCTCGTTTTGCTTAACTTACTTTGTTTGGGGTCTCCTTTTCTCAGACTGCAGGTTCGTAGTTCCCGTTGTTTTTGGTGTCTGCCCCCGGTGGCTAAAGTTGGTTCAGTGGGTTGTGTAGGCTTCCTGGTGGAGGGGACTAGTGCCTGTGTTCTGGTGGATGAGGCTGGATCTTGTCTTTCTGGTGGGCAGGTCCACGTCTGGTGGTGTGTTTTGGGGTCCCTGTGGCCTTATTATGATTTTAGGCAGCCTCTCTGCTAGTGGGTGCGGTTGTGTTCCTCTCTTGCTACTTGTTTGGCATAGGGTGTCCAGCACTGTAGCTTGCTGGTCACTGAGTGGAGCTGGGTCTTGGCGTTGAGATGGAGATCTCTGGGAAATTTTCACTGTTTAATATTACGTGGTGCTCGGATGTCTCTTGTGGACCAACATCCTGAACGTCACTCTCCCACCTCAGAGGCACAATCCTGATGCCTGCCTGGAGCACTAAGAGTCTGTTATCAACATGGCTCAGAATAAAAGGGAGAAAAAAGAAGAAAGAAAGAAAGAAGATAAAATAAAATAAAGTTATTAAAATAAAATATGAAAAAAGTTTTAGAAAGTTATAAAAGAAAGAAAGAAATAGGAGAGCAACCACACCAAAAAACAAATCCAACAATGATAACATGCGCCTAAAAACTATACTAAAAAAAAAAAAAAACCCCAAAACAAAAAAAAAGGACAAACAGAACCCTAGGACAAATGGTAAAAGCAAAGCTATACAGACAAAATCACACACAGAAGCATACACATACACACTCACAAAAGGAGAAAAAGGGGAAATATATATATATATATATATATATATATATATATATATATATATATATATATATATCTCATTGCTCCCAAAGTCCACCTCCTCAATGTGGGATTATTCGTTGTGTATTCAGTTATTCCACAGATGCAGCCTACATCAAGTTGATTGTGGAGATTTAATCCGCTGCTCCTGAGGCTGCTGGGAGAAATTTCCCTTTCTCTTCTTTGTTTGCATAGCTCCTGGGGTTCAGCTTTGGATTTGGACCCACCTCTGCATGTAGGTCGCCTGAGGGTGTCTGTTCTCCTCTCAGACAGGACGGGGCTCAAGGAACAGCTGATTCCAGCGGCTCTGGCTCACTCAGGCCGAGGGGAGGGAGGGGTACGGAATGCAGGGCAAGGCTGTGGCAGCAGAGTCCCGCATGATGTTGCAACAGCCTGTGGTGCACTGTGTGTTCTTCCGGGGAAGTTGTCCCTGGATTATGGGACCCTGGCAATGGCGGGCTGCACAGGCTCCCAGGAGGGGAGGTGTGGAGAATGACCTGTGCTTGCACACAGGCTTCTTGGTGGCTGCAGCAGCAGCCTTAGCGTCTCTTGCCCGTCTCTTGGGTCCGAGCTGATAGCTGTGGCTCGTGCCCTTCTCTGGAGCTCCTTTAAGCAGCACTCTTAATCCCTTTTCCTCACGCAAAAGGAAACAGAGGCAAGAGAAAGTCTCTTGCCCCTTCGGCAGCTCCAGACTTTTTCCCGACTCCCTCCCAGCTAGCTGTGGCTCACTAGCCCCCTTTAGCCTGTGTTCACGCAGCCAACCCCAGTCTGCTCCGTGGGATCTGACCTCCGAAGCCCGAGCCTCAGCTCCCAACCCCCAACCATCCCGGTGGGTGAGCAGACAAACCTCTCCGGCTGGTGAGTGCTGGTCAGCACCAATCCTTTGTGCAGGAATCTCTCCACTTTGCTCTCTGCACCCCTGCTGCTGTGCTCTCCTCCACGGCTCTGAAGCTTCCCCCCCTCTGTCACCCGCAGTCTCCACCAGGAAGGGGTCTTCCTAGTGTGTAGAAACCTTTCCTCTTCACAGCTCCCTCCCACTGGTGCATGTCCCATCCCTATTCTTTTGTCTCTGTTTTTTCTTTTTTCTTTTGCCCTACCCAGGTACATGGGGAGTTCCTTGCCTTTTGGGAGGTTTGAGGTCTTCTGCCAGCGTTCAGTAGGTGTTCTGTAGGAGTTGTTCCACATGTAGATGTACTTTTAATGTATCTGTGGGGAGGAAGGTGATCTCCACATCTTACTCTTCTGCCATTTTGAAGCTCCTTGAATTTTGATCCTTTGATTGAAGTCCTTTCTACACTCCCAGTTTATTACAGAATCTACTTGTATTATTTTCTAATATTAAGATTTCCATTTTTTACATATAGATCTCTAAATCATTTGGAGATTATTCTTTTTATGGTACGAATTATGGGTCAAATTTTACCTTTTATCACATGGCTGTCCAGTTGTCCCAACAGCATTTTTTTTAATGTATATCTTTCCCCAGTCATAACGGTGATGTCACCATTACTATGTAGTAAGTTTCAATATGTACATGGGTGTATATCAAAATTTTCTATTCTATTTAACTAGTCTATTTATTCAAGTGCCAGTGCCATATGGTTTTAATTATCAAGAATTTATAGCATGTTTTATTTTTGGTTAGGTTAGTCTCCCCTCATTGCTATTTTTTCATAGTGTGTTGTAGCTATTCTTGCATGTTTTCTTTTTCTCCAGAAGAAATTTAGAATCAACTTGTCTTTCTCTAAGAAAAACAACAACACTAACTTGCTGGTATTTTTTAAAAATTAAGAATGCATTAAATTTGATAGCTAATGCTATCTAAATGATATTGAGCATCCTATGCAAGACCAAAAGATATTTTTCCTACTTTATATAGCTTTCAGGAGTCTTTAAGCTTGTTCTTATATAGCTTTTCCACATTATATTGGATCGACCAAAATGTTCATGTGTTTTTTTCCATAAGATGGCTCTAGTAGCACTTAGTTGTCTTTAACTTCATTCAAAACAATTTTGTTAGATTGTATGTGACAGCTGTCATATCAGAGTGCATTTAAAAAAAGACTTACCAAAATTTGTGAATTTTTGTGTAGCCATTTTAATATTGAAGGTGGAAGAATAAAGCAACATTTTTGGCATATTATGCTTTATTATTTCAAAAAAGGTAAAAATGCAACTGAAACGCAAAAAAAGATTTGTGCAATGTATGGAGAAGGTTCTGTGACTGCTGAAACGTGTCAAAAGTGGTTTGCGAAGTTTTGTGCTGGAGATTTTTCTCTGGATGATGCTCCACGCTCGGGTAGACCAATTGAAGTTGATAGCGATCATATTGAAACAATATTTGAGAACAATCAATGTTATACCACGTGGGAGATAGCCGACATACTCAAAATATCCAAGTCAAGCATTGCAAATCATTTGCACCACTTGGTTATGGGAATCACTTTGATTTTTAGGCTCCACATAAGTTAAGCAAGTAAAACCTTGACCATATTTCTGCATGCTATTCTCTACTGAAACGTAATGAAAACTTTCCATTTTTAAAACGAATTGTGATGGGTGATGAAAAGTGGATACTGTACGATAATATGGAATGGAAGAGATCATGGGGCAAGTGAAATGAACCACCTTCAACCACATCAAAAGCCGTTCTTCATCCAAAGAAAGTGATGTTGTGTATATGGTGGGACTGGAAGGGAATCCTCTATTATGAGCTCCTTCCGGAAAATCAAACGATTAATTCCAAAAAGTTCTGCTCCCAATTAGACCAACTGAAAGCAGCACCTGAGGAAAAGCATCCAGAATTAATCCACAGAAAACGCATAGTCTTCCATCAGGATAACACAAGACCGCATGTTTGTTTGATGACCAGGCAAAAGTTGTTACAGCTTGGCTGGGAAGTTCTGATTCGTCCGTTGTATTCACTAGACTTTGCACCTTCGGATTTCCATTTATTTTGGTCTTTACAAAATTCTCTTAATAGAAAAAATTTCCATTCCCTGGAAGACTGTAAAAGACACCTGGAACAGTTCTTTACTCAAAAAGATAAAAAAGTTTTGGGAAGATGGATTTATGAAGTTGCCTGAAAAAATGGCAGAAGGTAGTGGAACAAAAGGGTGAAAATGTTGTTCAATAAAGTTCTTGGTGAAAAGGAAAAAATGTGTCTTTTATTTTTACTTAAAAAACCAGAAGCACTTTTGACCCACCCAGTAAGTTCATTCCTAAGAACGTTATCTTATCTGTTGCTATTATAAATAAGATTCTCTTTTCCATTATATCTTGTTTCTGGTTATTGTTTATATATATAAAGTCATTAATTTTTTATATTAATTTACCAAAATTTTATTTTTTATTTTAGCTTTATCACTACATTTCTCAACTTGCCCAAATAAATACTATATTCTACAGAATTTCATTTTTTCTTTCAATTCTTATGCCTATAACTGCTTTTTTAGTGCTTGGTTTTTTAATTGTGTTGGCTAATAGCTCTACCACAAGTTTGAAGAGTCAAGAGAATGGAAATTAATTTTGTATCCTGCTACTTTACCAGATTCATTGAATAGCTCTAGTAGTTTTCTGGTAGCATCTTTAGGATACTCTATGTATAGTATCATGTCATCTGCAAACAGTGACAGCTTTACTTCTTCTTTTCCGATTTGGATTCCTTTTATTTCTTTTTCCTCTCTGATTGCTGCGGCTAAAACTTCCAAAACAATGTTGAATAAGAGTGGTGAGAGCGGGCAACCTTGTCTTCTCCCTGATCTTAGTGGAAATGCTTTCAATTTTTCACCATTGAGGACGATGTTGGCTGTGGGTTTGTCATATATGGCCTTTATTATGTTGAGGAAAGTTCCCTCTATGCCTACTTTCTGCAGGGTTTTTTTTTTTATCATAAATGGGTGTTGAATTTTGTCGAAAGCTTTCTCTGCATCTATTGAGATGATCATATGGATTTCTCCTTCAATTTGATAATACGGTGTATCATATTGATTAATTTGCATACATTGAAGCCTTCCATTCCTGGGATAAATCCCACTTGATCATGGTGTATGATCCTTTTAAAGTGCTGTTGGATTCTGTTTGCTAGTATTTTGTTGAGGATTTTTGCATCTATATTCATCAGTGATATTGGTCTGTACTTTTCTTTCTTTGTGACATCTTTGTCTGGTTTTGGTAACGGGGTGATGGTGGCCTCATAGAATGAACTTGGGAGTGTTCCTCCCTCTGCTATATTTTGGAAGAGTTTGAGAAGGACACATGTTAGTTCTTCTCTAAATGTTTGAAAGAATTCACCTCTGAAGCCATCTGGTCCTGGGCTTTTGTTTGTTGGAAGATTGTTAATCCCAGTTTCAATTCCAGTGCTTGTGACTGGCCTGTTCATATTTTCTATTTCTTCCTGGTTCAGTCGCGGAAGGTAGTGCATTTCTAAGAATTTGTCAATTTCTTCCAGGTTGTCGATTTTACTGGCATATAGTTTCTTGTAGTAATCTCTCATGCTCCTTAGAATTTCTGCAGTGACACTTGTTACTTCACTTTTTTCATTTCTAATTCTATTGATTTGAGTGGTCTCCCTTTTTTTCTTGAAGAGTCTGGCACAGAAATCTCTTGCATTCCTATACACTAATGATGAAAAATCTGAAAGTGAAGTTAAGAAAACACTCCCATTTACCATTGCAACAAAAAGAATAAAACATCTAGGAATAAACCTACCTAAGGAGACAAAAGACCTGTATGCAGAAAATTATAAGACACTGATGAAAGAAATTGAAGATGATACAAACAGATGGAGAGATACACCATGTTCTTTTTTTTTTTTTACACCATGTTCTTGGGTTGCAAGAATCAACATTTTGAAAATGACTATACTACCCAAAGCAATCTACAAATTCAATGGAATCCCTATCAAACTACCAATGGCATTTTTTACAGAAGTAGAACATATAATTTCACAGTTCGTATGGAAACAAAAAAGACCCTGAATAGCGAAAGTTATCTTCAGAAAAAAAAAAAATGGAGCTGGAGGAATCAGGCTCCCGGACTTCAGACTATACTGAAAAGCTACAGTAATCAAGACAGTATGGCACTGGCACAAAAACAGAAATATAGATAATGGAACAAGATAGAAAGCCCAGAGATAAACCCATGCACATATGGTCACCTTATCTTTGATAAAGGAGGCAAGAATACACAGTGGAGAAAAGACAGCCTCTTCAATAAGTGATGCTGGGAAAACTGGACAGCTACATGTAAAGGAATGAAATTAGAACATTCTCTAACACCATATGTAAAAATAAACTCAGAATGGATTAAAGACCTAAATGTAAGGCCAGACAGTATCAAACTCTTAAAGGAAAACATAGGCAGAATACTGTATGACATAAATCACAGCAAGACCCTTTTTGACCCACCTCCTAGAGAAATGGAAATAAAAACAAAAATAAACAAATGGGACCTAATGAAACTTCAAAGCTTTTGCACAGCAAAGGAAACCATAAACAACACAAAAAGACAACCCTCAGAATGGGAGAAAATATTTGCAAATGAAGCAAGTGACAAAAAGGATTAATCCCTAAAATTTACAAGCAGCTCATGCAGCTCAATATCAACAAAACAAACAACCCAATCCAAAAATGGGCAGAAGACCTAAATAGACATTTCTCCAAAGAAGATATACAGATTGCCTACAAATACATGAAAGAATGCTCAACATCATTAATCATTATAGAATTGAAAATCAAAACTACAATGAGATATCATCTCACACCAGTCAGAATGGCCATCATCAAAAATTCTACAAACAATAAATGCTGGAGAGGATGTGAAGAAAAGGGAACCCTCTTGCACTGTCGGTGGGAATGTAAATTGATACAGCCACTATGGGGAACAGTATGGAGGTTCCTTAAAACACTAAAAATAGAACTACCATACGACCCAGCAATCCCACTACTGGGCATATACCCTGAGAAAACCATAATTCTAAAAGAGTCATGTACCAAAATGTTCTATTTACAATAGCCAGGTCATGGAAGCAACCTAAATGTCCATCAACAGATGAATGGATAAGGAAGATGTGGCACATGTATACAATGGAATATTACTCAGCCATAAAACGAAAGGAAATTCAGTTATTTGTAGTGAGGTGGATGGACCTAGAGTCTGTCACAGAGAGTGAAGTAAGTCAGAAAGAGAAAAATACTGTATGCTAACACATATATATGGAATCTAAAAAAAAAAAACAGGTCATGAAGAACCTAGTGGTAAGACAGGAATAAAGACTCAGACCTACTAGAGAATGGACTTGAGGATATGGGGAGGGGGTAGGGTAAGCTGGGACAATGTAAGAGAGTGGCATGGATATATATATATATATATATATATATATATATATATACACTGCCAAACATAAAATATATAGCGGGTGGGAATCAGCCGCATAGCACAGGGAGATCAGCTCAGTGCTTTGTGACCACCTAGAGGGGTAGGATAGGCACGGTGGGAGGGAGGGAAACTCAAGAGTGAAGAGATATTGGGACATATGTATATGTAAAACTGATTCACTTTGTTATAAAGCAGAAACTAACACACCATTGTAAAGCAATTATACTCCCATAAAGATGTTTAAAGAAAAAAAAAGAGTATGGATAACTTTTTTTCTTGACTTTAGCAGGAATGCCTCTTGTTTTCCCGTTAGGAATTTTATTGTTTATTTTCTTATTGATTTACATATATAATGGACACTTGCTTTGTGTGTATCTAAATTTCTAGATGCACTCACAAATACCATATACATAATATATATATATATGTGTGTGTGTGTGTGTGTGTGTGTGTGTGTGTGTAGGAAGTGCCCATGAGTTCCTATTTTGTTTTTTTTTAATTATTTTGTTTTGTTTTGTTTTGATTTTTTTGGAATGAATGTTGAATTTCACTGGGCTCCTTTTCAGGATTTCTGGAGATTTTCATATATTTCTCCTTAGACCTATCATAAGGTGAATGATAGTAGTGGATTTCCTAATTATTGAATCATCTCTGGTTGCCTACAATAAATACTACTTGTTCATGGTGTATTAGTTTCCTAATGTGGTGTTATATTCTGTCCACTGATATTAAATTTAAGAGATATTAATCAATATGCATAATTGACATTGTTCTGTAGCTTTCTGTTATACTGTCTTATCAGGTTTTGGTATCAATGTTATAATCATTTCATAAAAATAATTTGAATTTCTCTTTATTTTCTATGTTTTGGAATATTTTGTGTAGCACTAAGAGTGCTTATGTAGCATTGTGTTTAGTTGATGATTAAGTTTTGGTAAAATTCTTCTGTGAAAATTTTAAGGCTTAGTGCTTTCCTATGAGGTAATTCTTTAATAAATCTCCCTATTTCTTCTATGGAAATTGGTTTCCTTAGGATCTCTATCTCAATTCCAGTCATTTTGACAAATTATTTTTTTCCTGTGAAATCATACTTATCATTTAGGTTTTCAACTTATTGTGCAAACAAGTCTTTTGTTTTTATTTAAATTTTTTCTGTTTTAATAGTTATTTTCCTCTTTTCATTTCTTACTTTGTGTATCTGTGTTTTCTACTTATTTCTTATTACATTAACTAGCAGTTGATTCCTTATTGTTAATTTATTTTAAAAACAGTATTTTGATTTATTTACTTCTAGTACTTTTCCATTTCTTATGTCTTTAATGTTTTCTTTTATCTTTATCATTAATGTTTCTTTTGGTTTATTTTGTTGTTTTTTTGTTTAACTTTTGCAATTGAAATTTTAAGTCATTAATTTCATTTAAAAATTTTATTGATGTAAATGTTTGTAGTTAATATAAATATTAAATTTCCTTTAATAACTGCTGAAATATATCCCACATATTATATGTGGAGTTTCTAATATCCTTTTTTTTTTAATGCTGCAATTTTGGTTTGTATTTCCCCTTTTTTAAAAAAATTAATTTAATTACTTTTTATACAGCAGGTTCTTATTAGTTATCTATTTTATACCTATTAGTGTATATATGTCAATCCCAATCTCCCAATTCATCCCACCACTACCACCCCCGCCACTTTCCCCCCTTGCCCCTTTCTTTTTATTTATTTATTTTTTGGCCATGCCGCACGTCTTGTAAGATCTTAGTTCCCCAACCAGGGCTTGAAACTGTGCCCTTGGCAGTGAAAGCGTGGAGTCCTAACCACTGGACCTCCAGGGAATTCCCTGTATTTCCCCTTTCACTTAAGAGCATTTAATAGTTTTATGGGCCCAGCACACTTCCTCTGTGCAACTCTGCCCTTATTAATAGATTTAAAAATTTTTCTGATGTAAAGACTTCTAGAAAAATGTTTTACCTTCATAGTACTATGATAAAAAGTATGCTGGTTGTGTTATTTCTATTTTATTGAATTTGATGATACTTTCTTTGTGACCTGGCATAAAGTAAAGTTTTATGAATACTCCTTATGTCCCTGAGAAGATATTTTTCTATTTTCTAGCTGTAAGGTTTGATATATATCCAGAAGATCTAACTTAGTGATTATGTGAAATGAGTCCAGTTTTTCTCAAGCAGGCTTTTTGTGGGTCACTGCGAGGGGATGGAAAGAGAGGTGTTAGCACACGGGAATAGGGAGGGGTGCTTTGATCTGAGGACAGGTTCGTAGCTAGAGACATAAGATTCTATTGACAATCATAAGAACTCATTTACTCAATAAATATTCAAAAATGCTCTCTATGACAAGCCACCTTTCATTTAATTCAGGTTTCTGCTTAAAAGGCACAGACAGGTCTAACCAAACCACAGCTAAAATTCCTGTCAGTCTCATTGTTACACTGCTTTCATTTTCTTCTTAGCACTTAGTACTCCTCTGCTCATATTCAATTCTTATTTTCTTTATATCTCCCCACTAAAATATATATTCTACAGCGGCACAGATTTTTGCCTGTTTTCCTTTCTATTCTATCTATACTACCCAGAATCCTGCCAGTCACGTGGTACACTCTAAAGAAAGGTTTGCTACATAATGTATGAATAATACCCACCCCATGACTTCAGAGAATAAAACATCTGGTATAGAGGCAGGCACAGTAATATATTTTGATAAGAAACCAATTAAATATGTCACTACACTTCACTACATCATTCAATATTCAACATATATTTAATTTAAGCATGTGCTTGTTGGAGCTCCTGTGCTAGCCAGTGTGCATGTAGAGATGAATGCAGCACAGTCCCTGATCTCTACTAGTATTGGACCTCATAGGAACATTTCCATTATGAATTGTGCATTAGATTCTTATGATTTACCTTCAATAACAATAGCAACAAATCCAAAACAAATCAAACAACAACAACAATAAAAAACAACTAACAACAACTAAAACCAGTGGTTCTCAACCCTTGCAGAACCATAGAATCACCTGGGAAGTTTTTTAAAAAGACAAACTTCTTGCAAAATGGTAAAATTCTTATGGAGGGGAATTTGGCAATATCTAGCACATACCTGTTAGTCCATAAATCTCAATTCTCAAAATCAAGGAAACACTGGGAAAATATGAAAATGTTATTGACTGCAGAAATATGTGTTATAATAAGAACTGGAATAATTAAATGTCCATGAGTAGAGGACTTGAAAAACAAAATAATTGAATATTATGCAGCTATAAAAAGAAATGATGACTATTTCTATATATTGATTTGGAACACTCTCTGGGATATATTGACAAGTGAAGAAAAATCAAGATGGGGAAACTGTATAGTACATTATCACTTACCATACATCGTAAGTATGGATACATATGGAATTATAATCAACAAACTAAAAAAAAGTACATATGTGAGAATGTACAGAGTGGTAGGGACAAGAAGACAAGCCATATTTTGCTAAAATACATTGTTTTGTAGGTTTGACTTTGGTATTATGTAAGTTTTCTGCATATTTATAAAAACTAATTAAGGTAAACTTAATGAAAAGCAAAATGAATCTACTATACTTTATTGTGCGTCCAGTTGATGGCATTACCACACAGAGACTATTTTTAATGGTTTTAAAATATAGCCATTTGTTCTGCACATTCCTAGAGGATATAACCTGAGGACCAAAAGAATCAGATAAAAACTTTAAACTATTTTCAGAATCAGTATTTTTATTGGTAATGTCGGCATGGTTTTTTGGACACTTGGTTGTGAATTGTGGGATAACACTAATGAGCAATTTTTAATTTTTTCAATGTTATTGGGAGTCAAGACTTGTGGTTTCAGAGAAAGGGCATACTGATGAAAGATCAAGGGTGTAAAGCAAATACCCTGGAGCCCTGAGTTTGAATAAGTATCAGTATAAACTCATGCCATATTTTGCTTTTAAAAATACTTATTAGCTCTGACTCCTACAAAGCACTAGAAACCATGATGAACCCAGTAGCATGCCGACAAGCACTATGATTTTACTCTCTAAACAAAATTTTCCACTAAAAAAAGAAATATAGATTACATGATGAATTAACTGACTTCAGGAAATGTATAAAGTGAGTCTTGGACAACCTGATGCACCAGAAAAGAGGAAGGACTACTGGGGTCATGTAAGAAGGATTCACTAGCTAATCTGAAGAGCCTAAATGCCTAAAAACGGTACAGTTTGAGCATCTATAAGAATAATAAGTAAATAGATTTGAACACATTAAACGTGTTTAGATATTGTATTCATAGTGATTCTAAAATGTACTCTGTGGTCACCTTTAAAAGTGCTAAGAAATAAATTCATAATTTGAAAACTCTTAAATGGAAGGAAAGAATCAAATAATTATCCTTCCATCTGTATATCTACTGTGTTATCAAATAATTAATGAGGAAAAGATTCTCTTTAGAGAGGTATACTAGTTAATAAATGAAGAAAGATAAATAGAATATCTTCGTACTACAAGCTGTAACAAAATACTGGATCTAGGCACTAATCATCAGTGTTTGCTAACTTCATAAAAAAAAGAGACAAACCAGACATTATGTATATCCAGAGAGAAGTACATGGCATTACCTGTGAGGTATTCTTGCTTTAAAAGAAAAAAAAAGGAGAAGACTCCAATGAAGCCTCTATCTTTAACAACCAATTTACGGGAAAGTCAGGAGATAGAGGGACTTGTTAAACAATGACAAAGGGAGGATGTCAGCAAAATCCAGACTGTATGAAACTCTAGAAAATAAAGGACCCAAATTGTTCAGTGTATAAACTACAAGAAAAACAAAAGAAGGGACAACCTATAGGTTGAAAGAGACTTAATAAGCCTGTTAACAAATTATAATGCACGGGCATAAACTGGATCCTGATTTGAAAATTGAATTTCAAAAAAATAAGTATTTATGACACAATTGGAACATTTAAACTGGGAATGAATATTTGAAGATATTTAGAAATTATAATTAATTTTACATGAGATAATATTACTGTGCTTGTATTTTTAAAGTGTCTAGGTCTTTTAGAGATACATACTGAAATAATCTTTTGTTAAGTGACATGATGTTTAGGATTGACTTCAAAATAATCTGCAGGTGGAGAGAAGTAGGTGGGAGTGTAGATGAAATAAAATTAACCAAGAGTTCTTAACTGTTGGAGCTATGTGAGATCTACATGGGTTCTTTATAATGGTACATCTTGTCATGTATCTGACAGTATAACAGAAAGATTTTTTAAAAATGTTCACAGCCATAATATAGACTAATTAATCAGAATTTCTGGATATCGAGGAGGGCACTAGTATTGCTAAAAACTACTTTGAAATGAGTTTACTATGCAGCTAAAGTTTAGAGACAATGGTATAAACAGGGATTTACTCTTTTTTTTTCTCCTGGTAAGAAGTCTGGAAGTACACTTGCATTGTTCAGCTGTTCAAAGATGCCATAAGGATACCACAGCTTCCATCCTCCTGCTCAGCCATTTTTCAGTAGGTTGATTCTATGACCATGTGCTTGTCACAACATAGCTGCAACTGCTCCAGTCATCTCTATCATATCTCAGGTACCATCTTTTTCTATAGAAGTCCCCAACACATTCCTGTACACATCACTGGGAACAACTGGGTCACATGGCCACCCTTAGGTGTAGAGGAGGCTGGAAAACCCATCATCTGACAAAGGGGAATGGGATAGCCATGATTCGACTGGACAAATTCTGAGTCCCCCTACCCACCGCTGGGGCTGGACATATTTCCTCTTTTGAAAAAATCAGTTTTTCTTACCATAGGGCATTGGTAGGAAAAGTTATTGCATCAGCAATCAACAAATCTAGTGAGAAGGAGAAGCAGAGCTCCTACAGTCAAAAACACAGTCAAGGGTAAGGATTGACTATACACTGTAGGAAATAAACTCACAAGAACTGAGCCACATTTTCATATGTGCTACCTTGTTCAGTACTCACAACAATCCTATAAACAAGGTGTTTGAGGGCTTCCCTGGTGGCGCAATGGTTGAGTCCGCCTGCCGATGCAGGGGACACGGGTTCGTGCCCCGGTCCGGGAAGATCCCACATGCTGCGGAGCTGCTAGGCCCGTGAGCCATGGCCACTGAGCCTGCGCGTCCGTAGCCTCTGTTCCGCAATGGGAGAGGCCACAACAGTGAGAGGCCCGCGTACCGCAAAAAAAAAAAATAATAATAATAATAAAATAAAACCCAACAAGGTGTTTGATCAGGCCACCCAAGATGGCTATTCTCTTACTTTCTGTACATGCCTTGCTCAACCAGTCCCTGCTTCACTTACACCTTACTCACATGACTGACCTTCCCTCTTAATCATAGAGACTACTCAGTAAATGCCCGTGTACTTGCCCCCAGCCCCAGCTAGTGATTGTTCTAATCTTTAGATCAGAACATCTCCACCTGTTAGCTTATCAGTGGGGCAGTGAGGGGCGTGCTCCTCTGCTGGTTTCCCTGGTAACCAATAAGCCGACCAGATATCAATTCCCCCTATAACTGGTAACCTCCCCCTCCCCGTGGGAGCAAAGACTGCCACCATGTCCTGCCCGCCTTTTGCCGCACATGGTGGGGTGTCTCTCCAAGACCTTGCTTCAGACATGTAAGATCCTCCATCCATTAAACCATTGACGTCTCTGACTCCGGGTTCTTTCTTCGGTCTTGAGGCTGAGCAAGTACAGATCTTGCAGGTCTGTGGGGTGCAGCCCAACACGAGGTAACTGGCATTAGTTCTACATTATGCATGAGGGACCAGAGACTCATAGAAGAGGGGTGAGGTGGCTTATTCAGGGTTCCAATTAGTGGCTTCACGGTGCATTACCCCTGTGCCATGGGTCAACGTCCCTTCTCTAGCTTACCAAATCACTGTCTAAAACATAAGCAGGGGAAGAAAACGAGGTCCACTATCTCCTCAGCACCATGCTAGGTATATATTCTATGTCAGGAAGGGGACATATTTTGATCTGGCCACTTCTCTGACAATGGGATCTTCTGGAAGAGGTGGGGGCACCAGGGTGGCCCAGAGCAGAACTTGCCCTTCATTGTAGCTGTTACATCTGCACACTCAGGTAATATGTGCTATTTTGGATACCGCTAACTCAGTCAGGCATTGGTAGATAGTGTGAGACCTAACACTGATACCTGGGGATCTGTGAGGCTTGGTAGTATCACCATCAGAGCTGGTACCATGCTGCCAATATTGCCAGCAGTTTTGACCTCTTTGTCTCACAGAATGAATCTGATGTGCACTTGTCCCCTAGCCACCTGGAGGCCCAGTTCAGATTCTGCTGGGAAATCAATATGACCTTTCTCGTGCCCCCAACTTCCCTTCAGGTCTTGAATAGTGTGCCATCCATAGAGGCAAATGTTCTTGAATTATGTTAAATTTGGTCACTGCAACTTTTTACTCACTACCAGGATCTTGTGAAGCCACCACACATCTGTCCTGAATCACCATCCTTTAAGGTTAAAGCCTCCTTAGATGTATCTCCTTCCCTTCAAACCTTGGTGTTCCCTTCTTAAATGTACAAAATGTATGCTTGCAGCTCATTTACCCTTTCAGACCAGAGTTCTTTTGGGTTTGGCACACATTGAAGAACACAGATGGGGATGAAGCATTCTGTCATTAGCATCACTCGGGAGTTAAGCCTTTAGATATTTTCAAAAAGATGCAGATGTAGGGAATGAACTTGAGGACATGGGGAGGGGGAAGGGTAGCCTGGGACAAAGTGAGAGAGTGGCATGGACTTATATATACTACCAAATGTAAAATAGATAGCTAGGGAGAAGCAGCTGCATAGCACAGGGAGATCAGCTCAGTGCTTTGTGACCGACCTAGAGTGGTGGGATAGGGAGGGTGGGAGGGAGACGCAAGAGGGAAGATCTATGGGGATATATGTATATGTATAGCTGATTCACTTTGTTATAAAGCAGAAACTAATACACCATTGTAAAGCAATTATACTCCAATAAAGATGTTAAAAATTTTTTAATGTATTAATATTTCACCTATTCATTTATACCTTACTAAACTGGCAAAAGAAGCTAAAGCAGTTTGGAATGCTAAATAATATATGTTATATGAGCATCAGTTAAAGCAGAGTGCAAAAAGAAATAAAAGGTAGAAATCAAACACTAACCTTTAATCCAGGAACTGTCAGCTAAACCAGCAGAAGCCAGTTGGGGTCTTTCTTGCTCATTTGCCATGTGACATTGTGTTCTGTAAATTTATTGGTATGGCAAAAGGTCACTGATAGATTGTGGTACAGCTAGTAAAAGCAGTCTCAGGAGGAGATAATTCATCTAAGTCTCTGTTAGAGATTAGAGGAAGCCTTTTAATCAGAGCCCCAAATGTGAGGAAAGAAGAGCTATAATTGGACACTCATTGGATATATATCATATCAAATGAGAGATACAGCGACATGAATGTATACAGCAGCCTGACTGGACAAATCTTTTTTTTTTTTTCTTTTTGTCCTCTCATTCTAAAACTGGGGGCAGGTCTCAATATTCTCTGCTTGGACTTTTGAAGTTCAACAATGAAAGAGAGAAATATCTTCATTAGAGGGCTGAGAACTGTCTGAAAATTATGTGTGCATGTAAATTCTGATTGCTTAATATTAATCTGAGTAGAAAACAAGGGGCTTTCCCAAAAACCCTTTTGATTGATGTCTGATTCTTAGAGCCTGAACCTTTCATCCACTGACTTATAAAAGAAACTATACAATTTTTTAAAGGATAAGTGAAGGAAAAGAGAATCTCCCTAGAATTTAGACAAATTTCCTCTAAAACAATCTGCATTGTTGAGTGCAAGATAGAACTGTAAGGGAATCCGATAGTGAATATTCTACGGGCTATAGTGTCAAATTGTAAACTGCCCTCTTGTATGTAAACAAAGCTTTTTTTCCTCTTGTTTTATTTTCTCATACGTGGCATGTTCATACAGTAGGTTCTTTTTTCTCTCCCTTTCCCTTGTTGATCTTGGTGATTGGTTGAACATTAACTAACACCCACAGGGTGGTCTGAAAAAGCCTCTCCCAAATTCTAAGGCAAGCCCACTTTCCCCACTCAGTGGAAACAGTCGTGTCTCTGGTGAGAAATCTGGGGTCAAATTTTCTTTCCACCCAGTGGCCAACCATGAGTAGATATTGTTAACTGAAAACTAGGAGAAATGTAAATATGTCAATACCCGCAACAGAAAATATAGAATCATATTGAACATAAAAACAAGCACTGGATCAATGTGAACATGTTCAAATGCTCAGGTTTTGTCAGAATTTCTGTGGTTGCTGGATAGTTTCTTTTGTATGGCCATGACACTAACTAATAATTTTCCTGAAACTAAACCAGTCATTTTAACTAAAGTGTGTGGGTTGAATATTTGTACTGCAAAATGTGCATAAGTAAACTTTAAAAAGAGCAGGTTCTTGCATTGTAGTAAATCAGAATCATGACACTGTAAAAAGAGAGTCTATTTTGAGAAAGGATTTGTCTATTGAAGACAGGAATGGTAACCGTAGTGGGTATTAATAGCACTGACAATTTGTCCTGGGTACCAGAGAAAGATGCTCAATGTGGAGGTCTGCTAGCTTCTACCCAGCCCAAGCTTTCCACTTTCTTTCCTTCATGGGTCTTTGCTGACGTACCATATAAGTTGGGCCCTTTTCCTAAATCTCCGCAGATTTGTCCTCTAATGAGGAATAAAAGGAAGAACCTTGGGAGAAAAGTTGCCAAGAGTCATCCTGACAGAGTAAATTCATGATGTATTTACAGGATGCAGCCAGATTTGGGGAGTTTCTACACTGATCTTGCTTACCAGGAATTTGAGGTGCTCTTGGCACAGTTAAGTTAAATTGGTCTGAATTAGAGGCAACAGGGGACCTCTGAAGGGACACTGTTTTGTATGCCCTGTGGAAACTGTACTGTGTTTGTAAATGGCCTCAATTTGCAGTATTGGAGAACACTACCAGACATTAAGAACTACAAATGAAGGTATTCACGAAGTTAGAAAAAAAACATTACCATGAGTTTATATACTGAATATTTTCTTAAAGAGCCAGGGTCAGGTGTCTCCAACCACCTGGATGATCACTGAAATGAAAATTACTGGTTTCTAAAATCCACTCCCAAAGATTTATGTCCTGTCTCTGAAAGTTGTTTATAGAGTTCAGAGCTCCTGGTGGAGAAATTTCTATACAACTGGCTAATGAGAAAAGACATTTAGGAGCCAGTTTTTGATGGGAAATTATCCAAATTGGGTGCAGAAAAAAAGAGTTCTGTCCTGCCTTGTGGCTTTGGCCTATTAGTGGATGCTATCCACAATTATCCTATTGGTAAGTTACTAAAATTGCAAAACAATGAGATTGATGCAGCATCAGAAATAAACTTTTAAAAAGTGGCTGCCAGGGCAAAACTTTTAGTGAACACTGGTTTGGCCTGTATTTTGTACATAGCTCAGAGCACAGAGGCAAGAGAAGGAACTGTAAAATAAGACAAAACTCTTGCCACTGATATACTAATTATTAAAGGACTGGGTCCAAGACAACATGAGGCACATCCCTGTGGGTTAGGTTAGCTGACATATGACAAAATAAAAATCCTCTTTTCCCTTGTGGGTGCCCTAAAGATCTATGGTTGGATGATTCACAGAGCCATGCTATTGATGCCCTGACAAGACCTGTGGCTATCTCTGACAGGTTAGATACCCTGGAGGTACATGCTGACACAAACAAAGGGACCATGGAGAAAGGTCCTGAGTATAGCCCATAGTGTTCCGGCAGCAGTCTCCACCCTTGTTCAATCACCCCATGAGTGTGAGGAATTGGCTCTTCCCACAATTGGGCAGTGTTTACACTGGGCCACTACCTACTTACCAAGACAGAAAGTTCTTGCAGCTGTTGATAGTTACGCAGGTTATAAGGCCACTCTCCTGGCAATAAAAGTGGCCACCTCAGGGTCCACGGTTGGTGTTTTCCTCGATGTACTCTTCAGAGATGAGTCCAGTTAACTCTGACCCCAAGAGTGGGTCATGATCTGATTGTAAAAATGACCTCCCACCTTTCCTACTAACCCCAAGCACTGAAGAATAGAAGAGTGGAATGGTCTCCCCAGCTCCAAGCTCAGGACCCTCAATAACCCTTACTTGTCAGTGAATGACTTACTATTGCAAGCATTTACCTTCTCAAGTCATGCCCCTTACTGTGTTGTGTCCCACACCACAAGTCTCTTGGTGAATAAAACAAAGGGGTGTGTTAAGATGAGGGAGTGCAGATAACAGTCTAGTCAACATAGGGTCTGAATCACCAGGTATATGTGTAATATGGCCATGTTCAACATTTGGGGACTTGATAGATGGCCTGAGCTTTTCTTTTTCAAATCACAAGTGGGGAAGCAGAAGAGCTCCTTTATTGACTGGACTTGAACACAGAAAACAAAGTTCATTGGGAAGACCTCTAAATTATTTTTCTCAAAATTAAAATTTTTCCTTTAACACAAACCTGTGCATTGTTTGTAAATTCCTCATTTAAAACAGTGAGTGCAGGACAGTTGTTAAAAGCCCAGGTAATAAAATGTATTCAGTTACTTGAGACAGTAAAAAACCTAACTGAGAAGTATTACAGACAAATTAAAAAAAATATTCAAAAGCATTTCAAATACCAATAAGAGTTTCAAATGGAATTTTATTCACATGTTAGTTGTCTTTTTAACATGTACACACACACTGACACACTCTGATTGGTCTGCGTGGAACAAGGGTTGTCTAAATATCCTAAGGGAAAATGAAAAATTAAAAAATATATTAATTTTTCATTGTTATAGACAATTACATCCACATCACTTACAAAGCTATTACTGATTCTGTTCAAGGAAGCGGAATGGCATAGGAGGAGGAAACTTAATGGTAAATTCAGCAGTGACACAACTGAGATCTCAACATGAGAAAGCTGACAAAACATGGATTTTTGCTGTGAAATTTTTCTTTGCAAAATATGGAGAAAAGTCAATGGGCAGTAAATAAGAGAAGGTGGTGAACTTTTGTAGTCAATTCTCACAGTATTGTGTAGGGACAACAAGAAAACTGCTTAGTCCTTCTCTGGAACCAGTTTCAGAACTTTTCCAATCGCAATGGTCTTACCCTCATCTCTTAAAGTAAAACGACCCATTTGAGGAAAATCTTTGAATGTCTCAAGGCAGATAGTTCCTGCTGTCCTTAAACGGGCAATACACACTTGATCTTGTTTCACGAAGCGGGGCCGTGTCTTACTCTTTTCTCCTGATTTTTTATCTACCAAGGAGATTAAGGCTGTTATCTCAACTTCCTCAATACAAGTATGAATGTGTAGCACCGCATTATAACCTGGGCAGATGATGGACTTGTGCTCAATAATCACTATCTGAACATCAAATGTGCGTCCAGAATGGCAAAGATTATTAGGATCACAGAGTATGAATCCTGGAAGAATCTCTTCTTCTTCGATTCCCTTCAGTCTGATTTTAAGGTTTTCACCTGGGGCTACATAATCAGTTTCAGCATCATCAGAAAGTATTCCAAGAACTTCCACATTGTGCTTGTTTGGCATCATCACAAGCTGCTGGCCTTTAAAAATGGATCCTGATTCCAGCTTTCCCAGGACCACAGTGCCCATATCCTTGTACTTATCCACAATTGGCAGTCTAATTGGTCCATCAATGGATCTGTTGAAGTTTGGCATATTATCCAAATACGGAATGAATGGTAATCCAGTGTACCAAGGGCAGAAATCTGATTGCTCTTTAATATTTGCCCCAGTAAGCCCTGAGCAGGGCATAAAGTGAATGTCCTTTTTGGGACTGAAGCCGACTTTCTTCAAAAAGGGCACTAGCTTTTCTTTACATTCTTCATATCTCTCGCTGCTCCAGTTTACTGTGGGATCATCCATCTTATTAATAAGCACTATTAAATATTTCACCCCTGCTGTTTTTGCCAACATTGCATGTTCTCTTGTCTGTCCACCTTTTTCAAATCCAGTCTCAAACTCTCCTTTCCTGGCAGAGATTACCAGTACAGCCAAATCAGCTTGAGAAGCACCACCAATCATATTTGGGACAAAACTCTTGTGGCCAGGGGCATCTAAAATTGTGAAATGTTTCTTTTCTGTTTCAAAATAGGCACGACCCACTTCTACTGTTTTACCCTTGTCTCGTTCTTCCTGATTTGTATCTAAGGCCCACGACAAATACCAAGTTTCTCTGTTTTTTTCTTTAGCTTCTCTTTCATATTTCTCAAGTGTCCTTTTGTCAACCATTCCTGTCAAAAACATTATCTGTCCTCCAATGGTTGACTTTCCGGCATCTACATGCCCAATGAATACCACATTTACGTGTTCTTTTTTAGGAGCACCTGAGGGTACGACCACAGATTTCGATTTTCTGATTTCCTCTTTCTCAATCAATTCCTGGCCACTTTCTTCTGGGGGCCCCGAATCTCCCAAGGAACTACCCCCTGGCTCAGCTTCACTTACTTCTTTATTGTGCTCCCATGATTCTTCTAAGACCATCTCCACCTCTCCATTTTCTACAACAGGTTCCGAAAGTTCCATGGTAACGGCTGAATTGGAACCTTCACGCCACACTAACTGTTCCTCTTTGGAATGTTCCACAGGTGCCCCCCGTCCCAGCCTTTTACCTTGAGGGTCGCCCGCGCCGGGGCAGGTTTCATCGATGCCGGGGGCGTCGGCCGGGGGGATCTGCGGCTGGCAGGGGCCCCGCAGGAAGGACGGCACGAACTCCGCGGCGTGGACGTTAGGCACGAAGGGTTTGGCGTTGACGTTGAGCTGTCGGCTGAAGGCCGAGATGAGGGGCTCACGCTGGGCCTCGGCCGCCGCCGCAGCAGCCGCCGAGGCGGCTCGGTCCCCGCTTGGGGCCAAACCCGGTGCTTCTATGTCCACCTGGTCCCAGCAGTCGGGAGCCGAGTCGCTGCTGCTGCTGCTGCCCGGATCCATAGTCCTCAGCCCTGATGGATGCAGGAAGGGAGCGGGCTCAACGGGCCAGAAAGAGAGGGCAGTGCCGCCGGGGGTGAGGCGGCAAGAGCAGGGGGCTCAGGGGGGAGCGACACGAACCTTAGCGGCGGCGCGGAGGCAGCCCGGTCCCGACGCTGCATTCGCAACTGCGGCGGCGGCAGCAGATATGGCGGCGCAGCCTCTCCTGTTGTGTATGAGCGGATCTCCTCCCCCAAACCCCGACCACTTCCGACTCCTCCACCGCCGACCCAGCGCCGGGCGGGGATTGACCCCTCGCTGCCATCCGTACGCTCGGCCTCCTGCATCCTCAGTCCTGGGTGAAGTCCGAAAGTCTCTCTCTCTCTCTTTTTTTTTTTTTTTTTTTTTTTACGTAAATGTCCATTCATTTTTGTTCACGCGGTCCGGGAGAGCGATTTGACCACGATTTAATGATTAAGCCTAGACAGGCACACCTGATTTCCAATTCTACTCAAGATTCAAGTGAAAATGAAAATTCCTATTGAACAAATGGAGGTAGGATAGGGGTTAAAGGTTTACCCAGCAACGGAAGGAAGCAATTAGTGATCAGGGAGGCGCTTTTGAAATACAGGGAGATGAAGCCGAACCTTGGAAATGCGACTTTAGATCAGTATTAATTTGAAACCCGAGGCCTTTGGATTTCCCTTTTCCAGGGCCGCCCCTCCCGCCCCCCCCCGCACCCCCATAAGCCTATAACTTTAGCTGATGGCTTCTACCGTGTAAAGATGGGGTTATAACCTTTTTTCATGTTAAGCACTTTGGCTGTATCTACATGGAAGGAATTCCCAAGGAGACCCTTGTCCCAGTAAAGCTGCACAACCTACAGCATTTGTGCAGGTGCCAGGACAATGGCTGGCCTGTGGTACAGTGGTGGATCACATAGACAGGCACAAGACTCAGATCACTTGTATTCTTCTAACCAACTGTATTCTGGTGTACCTGCCCCACTCACCAGCACCTCCCTGGAGTACACCGTAGGTCCACAGGCTTTCCTCTCTAATTCTGGGTGCCTGGAACCTTACTGCTGATACTGGGTTTGCTCTAAGAAAGAATCAGTGTCATATTGGAACCTTACAAGGCTTGTGAGTATCAGCCTAATTAAGCTGATTAAGACCTCTGAGATGGGCAAAGTCCATAAGACCCTAAGCAATAGAATCTCACGCTTAGAAAGAGTTTGTAACATTTGAGCCAAAGCCTAGAAGAGCTACTTTGTAAATTATCTTAATTTAGATCAAACTGAAATAGAAAAAAGATACTGGGAAAATGCGGTTTGCTAGTACAAGATGAAGTCAGAGTTGGATATTAAATAAATCCAACAATAACCCAAAAGGTAAAAATTAGTAACTGATTTATAACTTAAGAAATTTGTTCTGCAGATTTCAGGGGTAGAAAAAAATGTCGTATGTCTAACACACTTGGATCCTTGGTGGTTTCAGTCTGGGGTTGCTACTATTTTACTAGCTCTGTGCTGTTCCCAAGCCATTAGATGTGAAACCTCTTCATTCTTTTTGCCTCAGGTAATGGCTTAATTATTCGCTATCACATAAAGAGAATGTACACACCTAATCACAAAGAATAGGAAGAAATGAGAGGGTGAATGTGCAGAGACCCTTGGACAGCACTCTATAATGTGCTTGAGCCTTTCTTGGGCATTCTGTGAACCTCAGATAGATTTACTAAAATGTCTCTGGGAGAACTTGTCAAGGTTTAGGCAATTGTGTTCACATAAAGTTAGTAATAGAAAGGAAGCGAAACAGACCAGAGACATTTCCTTTACCTGGGTCATTTGTATTGATCATGAGAATATTAGTGTAATTGCTACTTAATAATATCTCTGTTAGAGAACAGAGGATGATTCACTTTTAGAAACCTAAAGGAGAAATGAGAAATGGTGACTGGATGTCTTCACAAGCCATCATCCTTGGGGCTCAGAGAGAGGCAGATACACCCAAGAGAAAGAAACACTGACCAGGCTATATACACAGAGACTAACCTTGGACAAAATGCTCTTGGTCTGTGTGATGGGCTGATTGTCTCCAGTTGATCTGCCTAGAAATTTGAGAGAGCTCATCAGTATATGGGAGAAGTCCCATCAAAGGCAATATCTGGCCACTGCTTAATTCAATCATTTTCCCCTTAAAATTTTTTCTTGCAAAATATAGCACAAGTACAGAAAATTGCATAAAACAAAATTATAGCTTATTGACTTAGAAGGAAAACACACTGGTAACTACCACTGAAATTAATAGAACTTTGCCAGCCAATCCAGAAGGCTTCTCTGTACCCTATGCAAACACAGCTCACTCCTTCCATCCTTAAATGTAACCACTATCCTGACATTTATGGTAATCACCTTCATGATTTTCTGTACAGTTTTATCCCACAAATATATACTCAAACACTACAGTTCAATTTTGCCTAGCTTTTTCTTTTAACATCTTTATTGGAGTATAATTGTTTTACAATGGTGTGTTAGTTTCTGCTTTAAAACAAAGTGAATCAGTTATAAATATACATATATCCCCATATCTCTTCCCTCTTGCGTCTCCCTCCCTCCCACCCTCCCTATCCCACCACTCTAGGTGGTCACAAAGCACCGAGCTCATCTCCCTGTGCTATGCAGCTTCTTCCCTCTAGCTATCTATTTTACATTTGGCAGTGTATATATGTCCACGCCACTCTCTCACTTTCTCCCAGCTTACTCTTCCGCCTCCCCGTGTCCTCAAGTCCATTCTCTAGTAGGTAGGTCTGTGTCTTTATTCTCTTCTTACCCCTAGGTTCTTCATGACCATTTTTTTTTTTACATTCCATATATATGTGTTAGCATACGGTATTTGTTTTTCTCTTTCTGACTTACTTCACTCCCTATGACACACTCTAGGTCCATCCACCTCACTACAAATAACTCAATTTCGTTTCTTTTTATGGATGAGTAATATTCCCTTGTATATATGTGCCACATCTTCTTTGTCCATTCATCTGTCCATGGACACTTAGGTTGCTTCCATGTCCTGGCTACTGTAAATACAGCTGCAATGAACATTTTGGTACATGACTCTTTTTGAATTATGGCTTTCTGAGGGTATATGCCCAGTAGGAGGATTGCTGGGTCATATGGTAATTTTATTTTTAGTTTTTTAAGGAACCTCCATACTGTTCTCCATAGTGGCTGTATCAATTTACATTCCCACCAACAGTGCAAGAGGCTTCCCTTTTTCCACACCCTCTCCATCATTTGTTGTTTGTAGATTTTTTGATGATGGCCATTCTGACCAGTGTGAGATGATATCTCATTGCAGTTTTGATTTGCATTTCTCTAATGATTAATGATGTGAGCATTCTTTCATGTGTCTATTGGCAATCTATAGATTTTCTTTGGAGAAATGTCTTTTGGAGATTAATCTTTGCCAGTTGCTTCATTTGCAAATATTTTCTCCCATTCTGAGGGCTGTCTTTTCATCTTGTTTATGGTTTCCTTTGCTGTGCAAAAGCTTTTAAGTTTCATTAGGTCCCATTTGTTTATTTTTGTTTTTATTTCCATTTCTCTAGGAGGTGGGTCAAAAAGGATCATGCTGTGATATATGTCATAGAGTGTTCTGCCTATGTTTTCCTCTAAGAGTTTGATAGTTTCTGGCCTTACATTTAGGTCTTTAATCCATTTTGACTTTATTTCTGTGTATGGTATTACAGAGTGTTCTAATTTCATTCTTTTACATGTAGCTGTCCAGTTTTCCCAGCACCATTTATTGAAGAGGCTGTCTATTCTCGATTGTGTATTCTTGCTTCTTTTATTAAAACTAAGGTGACCATATGTGCGTGGGTTTATCTCTGGGCTTTCTATCCTGTTCCTCTGATCGATGTTTCTGTTTTCATGCCAATACCGTACTGTATTGATTACTGTAGCTTTGAAGTACAGTCTGAAGTCAGGGAGCCTGATTCCTCCAGCTCCGTTTTTCTTTCTCAAGCTTGCTTTGGCTACTCCGGGTCTTTTGTGTTTCTGTACAAATTGTGAAATTTTTTGTTCTAGTTCTGTGAAAACTGCCAGTGGTAGTTTGCTAAGGATTGCATTGAATCTAAAGATTGCTTTGGGTAGTAGAGTCACTTTCACAATGTTGATTCTTCCAATCCAAGAACATGGTGTACCTCTCCATCTATTTGTATTATCTTTAATTTATTTCATCAGTGTCATTTAATTTCTGCATACAAGTCTTTTGTCTCCTTAGGTAGGTTTATTCCTAGGTATTTTATTCTTATTGTTGCAATGGTAAATGGGAGTGTTTTCTTAATTTCACTTTCTGATTTTTCATCATTACTGTAGAGGAATGCAAGAGATTTCTGTGCATTGATTTTTGTACCCTGCTAGTTTACCAAATTCATTGATTAGCTCTAGTAGTTTTCTGGTAGCCTCTTTAGGATTCTCTATATATAGTATCATGTCATCTACAAACAGCTTTACTCCTTCTTTTCCAATTTGGATTCCTTTTATTTCTTTATCTTCTCTGATTGCTGTGGCTAACTTCCAAAACTATGTTGAATAAGAGTGGTGAGACTGGGCAACCTTGTATTGTTTCTGGCCTTAGCGGAAATGCTTTCAGTTTTTCACCATTGAGGACGATGTTGTCTGTGTGTTTGTCATATATGGCCTTTATTATGTTGAGGTAAGTTCTCTCTATGCCTACTTTCTGGAGGGTTTTTATCATAAATGGGTATTGAATTTTGTCAAAACTTTCTGTGCATCTATTGAGATGATCATATGCTTTTTCTCCTTCAATTTGTTAATATGGTGTATCACATTGATTGATTTGTGTATATTGAATAATCCTTGCATTCCTGGAATAAACCCCACTTGACCATGTTGTAAGATCCTTTTAATATGCTGTTGGATTCTGTTTGCTAGTATTTTGTTGAGGTTTTTTGTATCTATGTTCATCAGTGATATTGGCCTGTAGTTTTCTTTCTTTGTGACATCTTTGTCTGGTTTTGGTATCAGGGTGATGGTGGTCTCGAAGAATGAGTTTGGGAGTTTTCCTCCCTCTGCTATATTTTGGAAGAGTTTGAGAAGGATGGGTGTTAGTTCTTCTCTAAATGTTTGATAGAATTCGCCTGTGAAGCCATCTGGTCCTGAGCTTTTGTTTGTTGGAAGATTTTTAATCACAGTTTCAATTTCAGTGCTTGTGATTGGTGTGTTCATATTTTCTATTTCTTCCTGGTTCAGTCTTGGAAGGTTGTGCTTTTCCAAGAATTGGTCCATTTCTTCCAGGTGTCCATTTTATTGGCATATAGTTTCTAGTAGTAATCTCTCGTGATCCTTTGTATTTCTGCAGTGTCAGTTGTTACTTCTTTTTCATTTCTAATTCTATTGATTTGAGTCTTCTCCCTTTTGTTCTTCATGAGTCTGGCTAATGGTTTATCAATTTTGTTTACCTTCTCAAAGAACCAACTTTTAGTTTTATTGATATTTGCTATCGTTTCTTTCATTTCTTTTTCATTTATTTCTGATCTGATCTTTATGATTTCTTTCCTTCTGCTAATTTTAGGGTTTTTTCGTTCTTCTTTCTCTAATTGCTTTAAGTGTAAGGTTAGGTTGTTTCTTTTCTCTTAAGGTAGGATTGTGTTGCTATAAACTTCCATCTTAGAACTGCTTTTGCTGCATCCCATATGTTTTGGCTCGTCGTGTTTTCATTTTTTTCTAGGTATTTTTGATTTCCTCTTTGATTTCTTCAGTGATCTCTTGGTTATTAAGTAGTGTGTTGTTTAGCCTCCATGTGTTTGTATTTCTTACAGATTTTTTCCTGTAATTGATATCTAGTCTCATAGTGTTGTGGTCGGAAAAGATACTTGATAGGATATCTATTTTCTTGAATTTACCAAGGCTTGATATGTGACCCAAGATGTGATTTATCCTGGAGAATGTTCCATGAGCACTTGAGAGGAAAGTGTATTCTGTTGATTTTGGATGGAATGTCCTATAAGTACCAATTAAGTCCATCATGGTTTATGTGTCATTTAAAGCTTGTGTGCCCTTATTTGTTTTCATTTTTGATGATCTGTCCATTGGTGAAAGTGAGGTGTTAAAGTCCCCGACTATTATTGTGTTACTGTCGATTTCCCCTTTTATGGCTGTTAGTATTTGCCTTATGTCTTGAGGTGCTCCTCTGTTGGGTGCATAAATATTTACAATTGTTATATCTTCTTCTTGGATTGATCCCTTGATTGTCATGTAGCATCCTTCTTTGTCTCTTGTAATAAAGTTTGATTTAACGTCTATTTTGTCTGATATGAGAATTCCTACTCCAGCTTTCTTTTGATTTCCATTTGCATGAAATATCTTTTTCCATCCTCTCACTTTCAGTCTGTATGTGTCCCTAGGTCTGAAGTGGGTCTCTTGTAGACAGCATATATATGGGTCTTGTTTTTGTATCCATTCAGCCACTGTACGCCTTTTGGTTGGAGCATTTAATCCATTTACATTTAAGGTAATTATAGATGTGTATATTCTTATTACCATTTTCTTAATTGTTTTGGGTTTGTTATTGTAGGTCTTTTTTTCTCTTGTGTTTCCTGCCTAGAGAAGTGCCTCTAGCATTTGTTTTAAAGCTGGTCTGGTGGTGCTGATTTCTCTTAATTTTTGCTTGCCTGTATAGTTTTAAATTTCTCCATCATATCTGAATCATATCCTTGTTGGGTCCAGTAATATTGGTTGTAGGTTTTCCCTTTCATCACTTTAAATATGTCCTGCCACTCCCTTCTGGCTTGCAGAGTTTCTGCTGAAAGGTCAGCTGTTAACCTTATGGGGATTCCCTTATGTGTTATTTGTTGTTTTTCCCTTGCTGCTTTTAATATTTTTTCTTTGTATTTAATTTTTGATAGTTTGATTAATATGTGTCTTGGCGTGTTTCTCCTTGGATTTATCCCGTATGGTACTCTCTGTGCTTCCTGGACTTGATTGACTATTTCCTTTCCCATATTAGGGAAGTTTTCAACTATAATCATTTCAAATATTTTCTCAGTCCCTTTCTTTTTCTGTTCTTCTTCTGGGACCCCTATAATTCGATTGTTGGTGCATTTAATATTGTCCCAGAGGTCTCTGAGACTGTTCTCAATTCTTTTCATTCTTTTTTCTTTATTCTGCTCTAGTAGTTATTTCCACTATTTTACATTCCAGGTCACTTATCTGTTCTTCTGCCTCAGTTATGCTGCTATTGATCCCTTCTAGAGAATTTTAAATTTCATTTATTGTGTTGTTTATCACTGTTTGTTTGCTCTTCAGTTCTTCTAGTTCCTTGCTAAACGTTTCTTGTATTTTCTGCATTATTTTTCCAAGATTTTGGATCATCTTTACTATCATTATGCTGAATTCTTTTTCAGGTAGACTGCCTGTTTCCTCCTCATTTTTTAGGTCTGGTGGGTTTTTACCTTGCTCCTTCATCTGCTGTGTGTTTTTCTGTCTTCTCATTTTGCTTAACTTACTGTGTTTGGAGTCTCCTTTGCACAGGCTGCAGGTCCGTAGTTCCTGTTGTTTTTGGTGTCTGCCCCCTGTTGCTAAGGTTGGTTCAGTGGATTGTGTAGGCTTCCTGTTGGAGGGGACTAGTGCCTGTGTTCTGGTGGTGGAAACTGGATCTTGTCTTTCTGGTGGGCAGGTCCACGTATGGTTGTGTGTTTTCGGGTACTCTGACCTTATTATGATTTTAGGCAGTCTCTCTGCTAATGTGTGGGGTTGTGCTCCTGTTTTGCTAGTTGTTTGGCATAGGGTGTCCAGCACTGTAGCTTGCTGGTCGTTGAATGGAGCTGAGTCTTGGTGTTGAGATGGAGATCTCTGGGAGATTTTTGGTTTGATATTACGTGGACCTGGGGGTTCTCTTGTGGACCAATATCCTGAATTTGGCTCTCCCACCTCAGAGGCACAGCCCTGATGCCTTGGTGGAGCACCAAGAGTCTGTCATCCACCCGGCTCAGAATAAAAGGGAGAAAGAAAGAATGAAAAATATAAAATAAAATAAAAGAAAATAAAATAGCCTGCCTTTTTCGATAATTCTTTTAAGTCTCTATCTACAGCTTCCCAACCTATCCTCCATTTTTTCCCATCATTTATTCATTGAAGAAGGTAGATATGTGACTTGGAGAGCTTTCTACATTCTTGACTTTGCTGATTGTATCCCTATGGTATAGTTTAGAATATTCCTTTTTTTTCTCTGTATTTTCTGTATATCTATAATTGGATCTGTGAGCTTGATATAGGTGCAATTTTTTAGCAAGAATACTTGAATGGAGATTTTGAGTATTTCCATAAAGAGGCACATAATATCAGGTTGTGACTCCTTTTACAGTTAGCAGAAGTTAATGATGATTGTGTAGAAACATTGCGTCATTAGGTGTTGCAAAATTGTGGTATTGTACTTCTGTCGGTCTTCCTTTCTTTATTAATTGGGATACACATTTAAAACAGTTTCCTTTTATTGACAATTTTGTTACTTTGAGGTACAAATTGTAAAAGAGAGACAGGTAAGTGGTTGATTATTTCTCTTTTTTTGAGTGTTTTGAAAATAATGATGTGGTTGCCTATAATCCTTCACAGATGACAAATAAGGATGTCGCAAAAGAATAATTATGAATTATTGGATTTACATATATTTGATGTTTTAAACAATTTTTCTCACTACACATCAAATTTAAGATGGTCCATTTTTGACCAGTGGAAGCCTCTTCAACTTGGGTTCTGAGTGGTTTTGAGACTACGCTAGTAATCCTTCACGGTTTATTTATTATCTGGTGAGACAAAATATACCAGACCAATTTTATATATTTCTGCCAAACCAGAAATACTGGTTCTCAATGATAAAAGGGGATGATAAAAATTAGAACATAAGGGCTTCCCTGGTGGCACAGTGGTTGAGAGTCCGCCTGCCGATGCAGGGGACGCGGGTTCATGCCCTGGCCCGGGAAGATCCCACATGCCGTGGAGTGGCTAGGCCCATGAGCCATGGCCGCTGAGCCTGCGTGTCTGGAGCCTGTGCTCTGCAACGGGAGAAGCCACAGTAGTGAGAGGCCCACATACCGCAAAAATAAATAAATTAAAAAAATAAAATAAAAATTAGAAAATAAATAATTATTCATTTGATTTATCCCACCTACACATATAGAAGTCTTGATACTGCCACCACAAATATGATTAGAAAAAACAGATGTTTTTCCATAAGCTCTACACATTCTCTACCAGTATGTCATGGTTGAACTACATTTATCTGATAATAACTCTTTTTGTTGAGTGTTTCCTGGGTGCAGGTCATATTTTAATTACTTTCTATGGATTTTCTTATTTCATTTTCCCTACCATTCTGCAAAGAAGGTAATCTTATCACTATATTTTACAGAAAAGAAATGGATGTTTAGAGAAGCTGAGTGAATTATCCAAGATCATATAACTCGTAAGTAGTGGGCTTTGTGTTCAAACACAGGCAATATGATTCTAAGGCCATACTGGCTTGTAGAATCTATTATCTCCAAAAATAAAATGAATTGGGAGATTTGGCAGGTTTAAATCACAAAATGGGAGAAGAGGATAAAGTCATAGATTATCTGTAGAAAATGGAAATATTGGTGAATTTTAGAAATAAAAGATAATACAGTGAAGTTCTTTTATGAGGACATGTTTTCTCCCTGAAGTAGGAGATAACCCTGTGGAGATTGTGAGAGAGGAATGAAATAAGGAAAATGGGAAATGGAGAAGGTTTAGGATAGACTTTTAGGGTGTGGGGGAAGTGGCTGAGTTGCAAATGTAAAATTATTTTCTTAAGTATTCCAATGAAACAAAAGCGGTTTATACTGGAAAACATAATACTCTCTGGTGTTGAGATTCCCCTCTTTCCCGCTCATACACCTAGCATCATTAGGCATACTAGAGCACAAGCAGAGTTTTAAGTTTCATCCAGGTTTTAGGAATGGTAGTACCAAATAGGCTGGAAGGAGAAGAGGAATATATCAAGGGACTAGGGATACAGGGTTAAGAACACTGTGTTGGATGCCTTATATTTGTTTTCTCAGTGTATATTCCCACTGCATTCATAAATATGCCTCTCTATACTGAAAAGGCAGGAAAGCTTAATTCTCTGTTCCCTAGAGTTTTTACTAGTAGGGTTCCAGATGAATTTTACCTTCTGTCAATATGATGCACACTGATCAGATTTATTTTAGAGCTAATTTAAGTGTAGAGAGATGTAGAGTAAAGCAGGCATGATCTGGAGTTTTGAATGTAACTGGGGAAGAATCTTTCTTGAGCTAACAATCTGGTAGAATTTTCTGGTTCTAAGACACCCTATTCCTAAAGCCAACAGTTGCACTGGAAGCATCCTGATTTACCCACTCAACTGTGGCAGCTCCCCTTGGGGACCAATTCTGCTGAATGACTATAATAATCATTCTGAGAGGCCATGAATAGACCTGTATCTCCAGGCGCTAGGACAGTATTTATAGGCCTTAACTCCCCAAATTAATCCTGGTACTAATTAACATAGAATGCTTTCTGCTAACAGCAACAAAACATTGACCAATACAACTACCGAAAAGTTGGGGTTCAAAATCAAGTAATACCATTGTTAACTATTGTTTTCGTTTAATATCCTTAAGCATTCTGTGCCTCAGTTTCCTTATCTGATAAGTGGAGATGAATCCACATTCACATGTACACCCTGAGGTACTAGGGGCAAAGGTACATGGCGGGTACAAAGAGCCAAAGAGGCTAGATTTGTAAGATACTTCAGTGACATCATCATTACTAAACACTAATATGGTAAATTGTGAGATAACAACTTCCATCATGGATGATACACCTTACAGAAAAGCCTGTGAGTAAACATAAACAAAAATGCCTAATTTTGAGGCTAAATGGGGATAAATGTATCTCCATTCTAAGGCAGTCCTTAATCCCCGCAATGTCCACACCACACGCCATCCAATGTTTCCAGTCCTAGGTGAGAATATAATTACAAACCAAAGCTGAAACTATAAACCTGTTGTTTTCAGACTAATTCACACACAGTCAATATGGGAAATATGAAGAACTGTGAAAACTGAGATTATTAGTCACTCAGACTTGTTCATTTTACACCAGTACACAGAACTGCTAAAATAAAATTTAGTGAAGCATATAAATAAAATGATAATTCTGTGACATGATGGAGATGTTGGCTAAAGCTACAGTGGCATTCATATTGCAATACATAAATGTATCAAATCAACACATTGTCCAAATTAAGTTTATACAATGTTATACATCAATTATATCTCAATAAAAAATTAAAAATAAAATTTGGTGAAGCACACTCAGCTAGAACTGAACTGCCTGATAGCCGAGTGCTGGAGTAGCTTAACCAGAAAGTAGTCTTATCTGAGGGTTAACGAGTGGAAAATATCTCCATACAGTAACCTGATGGCCAACCAATTGCTGCATGTGTCCTAGCAATTCCTGCATAAAGATTACTGTGACCTCTCAGAGTAACGGGATAAAGTCAAGCCTGTATTCAAGTAATCATGGGTACAAATGTTTTACACATTCCAGACTCTGTATGCTTCATGATGTTCTGGCAATCTCTTGTGGAGCTCATTTCACAAGGGCACAGGAGGGCCAGATCTTTTGCCCCAGGTTAGAAATCAGAAAATTGAAGTTTGGAGAAAAGGAGGCTGGTTGCCAAAGGGTCTTTGATGTGACCAAGGCCCAAACACTCAGCCCTCAAAATGCACAGCCATGACGGGAAAAACCATTAAGAGGAAGAAGCCGAGTAAGGCCACTGGAGATTTACTGATAAATTACTTCCACAGGAGTGCTGGTACAATGATATGGAGGAGATAGATGTGTCAGGGAAAGAGGAAATCTGAGCTATGCAAGGTTCCAGAAAGTAGAGCAATAGCAAATGATGGCACAGATGAACACAGAGTAAACAGTGTGAGTGAGAATTAATGGTAATGTGGGGAAATGAATTTTGTAAGACAAAAGATGATCAAACCCATGAGCCTAGTCGAGTCACGTGTCCCCCAAGTAAGGTAGAAAGGTCCAGCGAAGGAGAGGGAGTCTTAATTCTTCTGTCTCCAAATGTAGTAATACTTGCATCACAACAAAGACAGCCAAGGGGTAATGCCAGGTCCAAACATCTGGTGGAGGGATGAGCACAGTAATATAATGTTGTAATAAAACAGGAAAGTGTGATGTCAGTACACTTCACTCAGTTCTATGACGTACTTCCAGCCCACACTGACTGAGCGCCGGCTTTGCATTTGCCCCTGTGTGGGCAGATTCAGATTATGAGTCTGCATCACGCAGGGACAAATTGAGTGACAATAAGAATAATACCTAAAACAGATTTAAACACATCAACTGTGATTAAATGTTGGGTTCGTGGTGGCTCTAGAGGAACAAAGACCTCATGGTCACCGTGATCAAATGCTAGGAAATAGATTCATTACTTGGAAATTGGGTAAGCAGAGGCAAGTAATGAAACAATTATCCTGTGTGTGGCATATGAATGGTAACACTGGTTACCAAATAGTGGATGAGGGAAGGTTCTCATCGGAGAAGAATTCCATTTAATAAATGAAGAAGGGTAGATAAAATGAAAATATCTCCATTTTCAACCTCAAATGATGCAAGCGCTCTAGGCAATGAGCAACAATATCTGCTCGCTTTACAAAAAGATGGACAACCATGCTGTATTCACCTCCCAATGGACGAATGAGACACTGCCTCTGAGACATTCTTGCCAAATTATGAAGACTGAACCAGAAGAAGACAAGATCTGAATCCCAATTTGCAGGACAGGCTGGGGACAGAGGAGTGTGTTAAATGATGCCAGTGAAATGAAATCAGCAAAATTCTGCATGTGGATGACTCTCTAGAGCAAAGGACTCATTTCTCATGAGAAAAAGAGAGAGTAAGAGAGGGTGAATTTTACAGAGAATTAGCAGGCATATTGAAAAACTGCAGTGCCTGAGTCTAAATGGGATCTAGAGTTGAAGAAAACAAAGTGAAAACATTAGCATTTAAAAGAGAGAAAGGGAAACTTTACCTGTGAGTATTGAAGATACTAAGTAATTATTAACTCTTGTTTAGGCATGATAATGGCATGTATTGTGTCACTAAAGTAGTCTTTTTAAGGAGTCTTTATCTTGGAGAGCTATATTCTGCAATATACGTGGATTAACTGAAAACATGTTCGGGATTTGCCTGAAGAAAACCTGGAGGGGTGGGTAAATTAATAGGTTTACATGAAATAAAACTGACCAAGAGCTCATGACAATTGAAGTTGGGTGGGATTTACATGGGAGCTCGTTATAATAGTTAATTTATCATGTATCAGTTTGACAATATTTATAGCAGAAGGTTTTCTTTTAAAAAAGTATCCAGGGCTTCCCTGGTGGCGCAGTGGTTGAGAGTCTGCCTGCCGATGCAGGGGACACGGGTTCGTGCCCCGGTCCGGGAAGATCCCACATGCCGTGGAGCGGCTAGGCCCGTGAGCCATGGCCACTGAGCCAGCGCGTCCGGAGCCTGTGCTCCACAACGGGAGAGGCCACAACAGTAAGAGGCCCGCGTACCTCAAAAAAAATAAATAAATAAATAAATAAAAAATAAATAAAATATCCAAAGCCACAAAACAGACTAATGAAATCAGAATTTCTGGATATAGAGCCAGTATTAGAAGTTGTAAAAGTTAACTTCAAATGAGTTTAAGGGAAAGTTTGGAAGCAAAGGTAAAATAAATAGGGCCTTGTGTTTTTTGTTTTTTGCTGTTTGTTGTTGTTGCTCTTGTTTGCAATAAGAAATCTGGAAGCACCCATTTGTTCTCTGATTCAGCTGCTCCAGGGCCCCATGGCTTCCATCCCCCTGATCCACTATTTTCTGCAGGTTAAGGTGGTAACCTCATGCAGCCACACAGGCATCTCTGCAAGAGCTCCAGGCATCTTTATTGCATTCCAAGTGCCACCATCCTCCTGTGCCACATCTGTCCTTCTCATTAAAAAAAGGCATATACCACAGAAGCCCCCAACGCGTTCCCCATACGTCTCATTTGGCAGGACTGGATCATAGAGCCACCTTTAGCTATAGAAGAGGCTGGAAAAATCATTATCTGACAAAGGGAAACGGTGTAGCCATGATTGGATTGGAGAAATCCCAAGTCCCACCTGGGGACTGAACATATTACCTCTTTGACCAAAATTAGTTTTCCCTACCCTAGGGCATTGACAGGAAAGGCTGTTGGGTCCGAAATCAACAAATCTACTGGGAAAGGAGAAGCGGAGCTCCTAGGGCCAAAAGCAAGTCAGGGGTAAGGATTAAGTATGCACTGAAGGGAATACACTCACAGGATTGAGTCACCTACTCTCTCCAAGCACTTTCACACCTGCTATGTTGTTCAATCCTCACAGCAATCCTATTAACGAGGTAAGTGGCCTTATCTCCATGTTGCATGTGATGAGGGACCAGAGCCTCCTAGTGGATGGGCGAGGTGGCTAGTTGGGGTTCTGATTAGTGGCTCCACAGCACAGTACTTTGCCCATCTGCCAGGGGTTCTAACAGCCACCTCCCTGGCTCACCAAAATCACTGTGGGAAATATTAACAGGGCAAAGGAAGGAAGTCCACTGTTTGCTCAGCACTGTGCTAGGCATATTCCAATTCAGGAAGGGGGCCTAGTTTGATTCTGGCTCTACTCTGATGGTAGATGATGTTTGCAGGTTTAGGGCTCACATAGCGGCTCACAAATGATCCTGCCCCACACTATCCATTCTGCACACCAGGTCACACGTGAAAACTGAAAACACGGGAACTCAGTTATGGGCTGAGAAAGGAGTGCAGGGCCTAACACAGGAAGTGTGAAGCTTGATGATCTGACCATAGGCAGAGGTGCTGCCACGCTGATCTCATTGCCAGCAGGTCTGGTCGCCTGTTCACAAGGAATGAGCTTGATGTACATTCGTCCCATGAGCACCTGCAGAGTCCAGCTCAGGTCCTGCCTGAACATCAAGGATGGTTCCTAGAAAGCCCTTCCTGTGCCTCATACCTCCGTTTCATGCCAGTAGAATATTGCCATTCATGGAGCAAAGAGCTGTTCTTTATTATGTCAACTTTGCTCCCCTGCCATATTTGACCCAATGCAAGAATCTTGTGACCCAATTCTCTTCTGTCCTTAATCTCCATCCCTTAAGACTTGGGTCTCGTGAGATATAGATCCTGCCAATTGAACCCTCTCTATCCCCTTGTTAAGTAGATGCATGTGGCTCAACCCCATTTGCAGACCGATATGTTCTCGTTCTGTGAGTCTGCTCAGAAGAACATGGGAAGAGAGGGAGATTCCCACCATTATGGGAAAAAACTCAGGATCTAGTCTTTGGAAGTTTTAAAGATATATCATTAAATTTTAATCAGTATTTTCATATGTCATGAGAACAGCCATTGAGGCATCCTAATACTGCAGAATCACCAGTTGACATGTGACATTTCCTCCTTCCTCTGAAAACCTATTATAGACTTACTAAACCTTCCCTAGGAAATCAAGACACTGCAAGACGGAAGCATTTCTGCTCACAGTAGAGTCGGTAGGTAAGTAAGAGCAAGGAAGTAGAACAGACAGTGTGGGGGGCAGGTCCCTGCTTTATTAAGTCTACTCTATCTTATTGATAATTCCATGCTTGTCTATTTAGTTATAAAATCTGTTCTGCAACAAATGAAGCAACGGCATGAGATACTGAAGTGAGAAAGGAGAAGTAGTAGAGTGAGCTGGTGCTATTGCTGTCAAACATCTTGGGTGTTTATCAGAAAGGAGTGACCTAAAGGGAGAGAAATGGTGAACAGGTTGTGTCCACAGAGATTGAGCCTTGAAAAATCTGTTGTTGTTGTTTTGTCTTCCCCACCTGAGATGGCTGACCTTCTTTGATGAGGGTTGGAGGGGAGTGTACAATTGCTCTGCTCTGATCTTGAAGTAATTCACCCACTGAGAAAAGAAAGTTCACCATTAGAGGTCTGAGAAATCGATAATTTCTTATTTCACTTAATTTAATCCTGAGTAGAGAGTAAATCATCGTCTCTGATGAAAAACGCTTTTAATTCTCTTCTGTCTGGTAGGATTCAGAACATTCTCACTCACTCATTTGCTGAAACTTCACATCTATTACTTGGCAGGCTTGTCAGGAGTAGGGAAAACTCAACATTCCCCCAAAATATCAGAGATGTGGCTGAAAAGGCATCCAGTGAGTTATGCACATGCCTACAGTGGGCTATCAAAGGCTGGTTCTAAATTTTTCTTATCAACCCAAAAGAAAATGGAAGCCTTGTTACTTCTGTGCTTTAAAGCCAGACACAAAAGGACAAATATTATATGACTCTACTTATATGAAAAGTATAGAAGAGGTAAATTCATAGAGAGAGTTGAAAGTAGGTTAGAGGATACCAGGGGCTGGGTGGGAGGGGTTAATGGGAGTTATTGATCAATGTGAACAGAGTTTTTGTGCAAAGGAATGAAATATTATGGAAAGAGTGGTGACAGTTGTGCAATATTGTGAATCTAATTAATTCCACTGAATTGTACACTTAAAATGGTTAAAATAGCAAATTTCATGCTATGTATAAATTTACCACAATAAAAATAGTTTAAAATCCTTAGGACTTTTTGATCAGGAGCCAGAAGTGTCTGTTGAGGGCCAGATGCAGCCATGTAGAAGCGGTACTTAAGTCTGTCTCCGGGTAATAATTGCAGAGACCAGGCAGAGTGACCAATACACAGAAAGGGCTCCATAGATATTAGCTGCCGCTTAAACCATGGTCTGTTCTTGCCCCTTCTGAGGAGAAGTTGTATGCATCTCTGAGGTCTCAGAGACAAACCCTATGTACCCGTCAGCCTTCTGCTTGCCCTTTCCTTGGCCCTTTCTCTCTCTTCCCCCTTTATACTGCTGTCCGCTATACTTTGTTATACTCAAATGTTGAATTCTTAACGTCAGTGGATGGTATTTGTTAGCTTTCCAATTTTCAGTGCATCCACTTGGTTGATTTTTAAATTAAAGCTTTCTGATGAGATCTCAATTTTGTCATCATCCATAGTCTTGAACATATTAATCATAATTATTTCTCTGCCCCTGTCTGATAATTCCAATATTGGGAACCTCTGGGTATTTTCTTTTCTCTTCTTCGTCTCTTAACCTGTTTTCTGATATGTCTGGTGGTTGATCTAAATGTCAGAACATTGTTTAAAAAAGAGTCGACTGGCTCTGGGCAATGCTTTTCCCTCCATAGAAGTTTCACACTCTCTGGCAGGCCGCTAGCGTAGGGCAATCCTATCAATCCAGTCAGGGGCTGAGCTGACTCCAGGAGGCTTCAGGAATTATCAGGCTTGGATTACCCCTGGTTTTCCCTCCTCCCAGGTTACAGCTCTCCAGTGGTCCCAACTGTCAGCCTGGGGTGTTTACTGGGGACCCTCTTTTGGGTGAGTTCTGCACTTAGTGTTTTACTCTACTGTACCATGGGACTGCGGAGAAAACTGTTGAGACCTGTAACAGCTGTCTGCTCATCTTCTTAGTCTCGTGTCCTACGAAGTTTAGGTAGGAACAAATGCCTCAAGGAAGAAAACCACCCAAGGTCGGTCTCACTTCTGTCTACCTTTCTTTTCCCTAAGATTTTGACTTCTCCAATATTGCCTGGTTTGTAAGTCTGGCTCCATGAATTTTCCCTAGCCCCAGGAATTTTCCTAGAAGCAAATATCGTCTCTGTCTCTTAGTGGGTGTTTTGCCTGTAGAGTGATGTGCTCTCACCCAGGGCAGTTTGGGATTCAGCAGATTCCCTGAGGGTAAAAAGCAGCACAAAACTGTTAGATCCCCCTCAGTGTGGTTCCCTACTCTCCAGGTTCTCCTACACTAATGTCCTGGACACAGAAGGAGTTCTCTGGTGCCTACAAGCAGAAGTTTTCTTCTTTTGTCCAGATTTTAAAATTTTTCTCTGTGAGATAATAGGACTGCAACAAGCTAGTTCATCACAGCCATGGCTGGAAGTGGAAATGACCCACGCATGATTGTTAAGCCTTATTATTATTATTTCTTAAAGGTGAATACGCAGATCTGGCTCTAAAATATGTTCCAAAAGAATGTTAATATCAGAGGATTTTTCTACCTGATATCCGTATACTCCTGTGGTTTGCAGCACAAGTTTTGGTGGAGCAAAAACCTAAAAAATCATCAAGGAAGAAAGTCCAACCCCAACATTTTTCACACTACCAATCTGTGGCTGAAGCATAAAAGCAATAGGCGAACAATTTTGACCACGTGCTAAGTGAGGGAAGTTTATTCTAAGGACTGTGTTTTAAAGAATTTGCAGGGTATGAACTCAGTCAACCAATAATAGAAAATCTAAGGCAAGTGGACTGTTGTTGAGAACTAAATCCTTATAAAACTAGCAAATCAAGTGAAACAGACATAAATAAAATTATACATTATTAAGGAAAACAGAGGGATGGAAAGAGAGAACGCTGATTTTCTACTTTGATCATTGCTTGTAGGCATTAATAAAGAATGTCTAAAGGAACAGAAGGTTAGGAACATTTCATATAATTGTATTTATAAAAATACCTCAGGGACTTTGGGTTGTTGGCGAAAATAGTGTAGACTAACTTTTTCTTGCTCCTCCCCTCCAAATTCAAATAATTACCTTGGGAAAATTTCAACAAATAATCGTAAAAAGATTGTAAACGTTGGAAAGAAGACCTAAGGACTTGAAGATTTATGATACACTGTGGTGAATTCCCTGACCTTTCTTTTTATCCCTCAGATGTCCTGAATCGGGTTCTAGAGATGTGCAAGAAAGAAATGCCAGTCTTCATAGTAAGTAAGTAAGTAAGTAAGTAAGTAAGTAAATAAAAGAACTACAAATTAAAAAGCAAAGCCTGCTGTCAATGTGCAAACGTCCGGAAAAGTGAAAACCCGACAGTGATATGAAGGAGAAGTGGATGCCCAGTAGAAGCACCAAGCTGAACTACCTGCAGCATTTACAAGTGCTAACCCTAGCCTGGCAGGCAGGACCACCTTCTCTCCACCCCCAAATGAAGGAAACAACAGGCACTATTTCCACAAAACAGCACCTATAGCTGATCCTCAGAGGGCTGACCCACCCCATGCTCTTCTCAGGCTGACCACAGGAGGGCCTCGCCACATGCACAGGTGACTCCCCCAGCCCCAATGTCTCCTAGGTGTCCACTCAGTGGCAGAAGGTGAGCCAAGACCAGTGTCTTTCTATCCTCTACCCAACAAAGGACTGCCAACTAGACCAGGTGGCTCATGGCATTCCGTCCTGCAGAAGAATATCTATTCCAGGCATCTGCAGTCCCTTCACCCAATGGCAGAAGGCAACTAGGCCTGGCATTTCCCAGATACCCACCCTGTACCAGAAGGTGAACTAGTTCCAGGGTCTCTCCACACTCCACCCAGTGGCAGAGAGATACCCAGGCCTGCAGCTCCTAGCTCTCCCACCAGCAGCAGCAGGTACCCTGGTGGATGCCTCATTGCGTATCATATTCAAATTGCAAAAGAGAAAAGACAAAGGAAAATCCTGAAGGAAGCCAGAAAAAATTAAAAACCTCTTTACCTGTAGAAGAACAAAGAGAAAATTATAGTGGACATTTTGTCAGTATCAATGCAAGCAAGAAGAGAGCACAGGGGGCATTTTTAATGTGCCAAGAGAAAAATAATGTACCAACCTAGGATCATCATATATGCAGCAAAAATTATTCTTTAAAAATGCAGAGTAAATAAAGACTTTCTCTCTCAGGTAAAGAAAAATCGAGGGAATTAGCACCAGTAGTTCTACCCTGAAAGAGACAGGAAAAGATTTATAGGGAAAATTATGTACGGCAGAAATTTGGATTTACATGAAGAAAGGAAGTGCATCAGGGAAGTAATAAAGGAAGGTAAAATGAAATCTCTTATTTTTCTTATTCTTAATGGATCTAAAAATAACTGTTTAAATAATAAAAGTGATAATGAATCAAGTGATTATAGCACGTGGGTAAGTGAAATGAATGACAGTAACATAAAAAGAGATGGAATAGTCTAAGTGACCTGCTCTACATGTGAGGTGGATATGTTGTTTGAAGGTGGTCTTAAATTAGTGAAATATGTATATGTAATCTCTGGTAAACCTCTAATATATTTTAAACAAGTATAATCAATACATCAAGAGGAGAAATCAACTGGCTTAATATAAAACATTCCATTACAACCATAGAAGGCAGGAAAAGAAGACTCTCATAATGAAAACAGCTACAAGCATGGTTGATTTTAATGCAACTAGTTCAATAATCACTTTAAATGTGAATGGCCTATAAACACTGAAAAAAAGTCAGAGTGGAATTTACAAATTCACAAGTAAGTACTGTCAGCAAGAACCCATTTTGTATTAAAAGTTTCTGATAAGTTAAAGAGATGGAAAATAACATATCATTCTAACACTAAGCAAAAGAACTCGGGAGTAGTTATATTAATTTCAGACTGTCAGGAGCATTAAAAATCACATCTACATAACTGTCATAACCACGAGAAGCCTAAGGAGACGTGACTAATAAATGTGAGTCAGTATCCTGGATGGGATCTTGGAATACCAAAAGGACATTAGAGAAAAGCTGAGAGAATATGAATATAAAGTATAGACTCTGGGTAATGATTATGTATCAATATCAGTACATTAATGTGATAAATGTACCATACTAGCACAAAATGATAATACTAGGAGAATCTGGTCATGGGTCATATGGGAACTGTCTTTACACTGTTTACAGTAATTCTGAAAATCTAAAAACTGTTATAAAATGAAAGGTTTACTTTTAATAAGCATGTTGCTACCACATTGCAGTAGTTCCAGTTATCTTGGGGGTCTAGACAGATATTATTTAAGACATAAGATGTCATTTTCTTAAAAAGACGTATTCAAAAACTAATGGCTGAAAACTTCCCAAGTTTAAGGAAAAAAAAATTGAACAACTTTAAAACTACAGACTCAGGGAAGTGAGTGAACTCCAAATAGGATAAACCCAAAGTATTCCTTGCCAACACACAAGAACTTTGAATTACTGAAAGCTCAAGACAAAGAAAATAATCAAGAAATGAAACACTCAGAAGTGACATGTTATTTATAGAGGAAAACCGATTCTAGCGATAGTAGATTGTTCATCTTAAACCATGAAGGACATAAGGAAGTGGCGTGTCATCTTTTTCAAGTTCTGTTTTGGGGGTTGTATAATGTGATGAATTAATAGACATAAACATAATGAAATGATAACCACAATCAAGTTAATAAACATATCCATCACCGCACATAGTTATCCTTTTTTTTTTGTGGTGAGAGCACATAAGATCTACTCTCCTTGCAATGCCAAGTACACAGTACACCACTATTATTAACTACAGTCACGATGCTATACATTAGATTACCAGAAATTATTCATCTCATAACTAAGAGGTTGTGCCATTGACCAATATTTTTCGAGTTCTTTAGAAAAGAATCCACAACCCTAAGATTTACATATGGAGATACGTTCCTTCAGGAATGGGGGGAAATAAAGACACACTCAGAACAAGGAAAACTACAATAATTAGTCATTTGCAGATGTATCCCAAGAAAAATTGTTTAAGGAAGCTCTCCAAACAAAAAGGAAAAGATAACTTAAGAAAACTTACAGCTTCAGAGAGGAAGGAAGAAAAATGGAGTGGATAAAAAGTGGTGTGTATATACCGGCCAGAATGGCCATCATCAAAAGTCTACAAATGATAAATGCTAGAGAAGGTGAGGAGAAAAGGGAACCCTCCTACGCTGTTGGTGGGAATGTAAATTGGTGCAGCCACTATGGAGAACAGTATCGAGGTACCTTAAAACACTAAAAATAGAGTTACAATACGATCCAGCAATCCCAGTCCTAGGCATCTATCGGGAAAAGAAGAAAACTATAATTCAAAAAGACAAATGCACCCCAATGTTCATAGCAGCACTATTTACAATAGCCAAGACATGGAAGCAACTTAAATGTCCATCGACAGATGAATGGGTTAACAAGATGTGGTATATATGACTAATATCATATATGTGTGTGTGTATACATATGTATTATATATATACACACGCACACACACACACACATTATATATATATATATATATATATATATATATATACACACACACACACACATAGGATATTACTCAGTCATAAAATAGAATGAAATAATGCCATTTGCGGGAACATGGATGGACCTAGAGATTATCATACTAAGTGAAGTAGGTCAGGTGGAGAAAGAAAAATATCATATGATATCACTTATATGTGTAACCTAAAGAAAATGATACAAATGAACTTCTTTACAAAACAGAAATAGACTCACAGACATAGAAAACAAACTTATGGTTACCAAAGGGGAAAGGGGTGGCGAGGAATAAATTAGGAGTCTGCTTTTAACAGATACACACTACTATATATATATATATATATATATATATATATATATATATATATATATAAAATAGGTAAACAACAAGGACCTACTGTATAGCACAGGGAATTATATTCAATACCTAATATCTTGTAATAACTTATAACGGAAAAGAATCTGAAAAAGAATACATATAAATACACATAACTGAATCACTTTGCTGTACACATAAAACTAACACAACATTGTATATCAACTGTACTTCAATAAAAAAATATACAATAAGATAAAGGAGACCTTCAAGGTGGCAGAGGAGTAAGACGTGGAGACCACCTTCCTCCCCACAGATACACCAGAAATACATCTACACATGGAACAACTCCTGCAGAACACCTACTGAACGCTGGCAGAAGACCTTAGACCGCCCAAAAGGCAGGAAACTCCCCACGTACCTGGGTAGGGCAAAAGAAAAAAGAATAAACACAGACAAAAGGATAGGGACGGGACCTGCACCGGTGGCAGGGAGCTGTGAAGGAGGAAGGGTTTCCACACACTAGGAAGCCCCTTCGCGGGCGGAGACTGCGGGTGGCGGAGGGGGAAGCTTCGGAGCCGCGGAGGAGAGCACAGCCACAGGGGTGCGGAGGGCAAAGCGGGGAGATTCCCGCACAGGGGATCGTTGCCGACCAGCACTCACCAGCCCGAGAGGCTTGTCTGCTCACCCGCTTGGGGCGGCTGGTGGCTGGGAGCTGAGGCTCCGGTTTCTTCAGAGGTCAGACCCCAGGGAGAGGACTGGGGTTGGCTGCGTGAACACAGCCTGAAGGGGGCTAGTGCACCACAGCTAGTCAGAGGGAGTCCGGGAAAACGTCTGGAACTCCATACGAGGCAAGAGAACACTGTTTCGGGGTATGCGAGGAGAGGGGATTCAGAGCACCACCTAAAGGAGCTCCAGAGACGGGCGCAAGCCGCAGCTATCAGCGTGGACCCCAGAGACGGGCAAGAGACGCTAGCTAAGGCTGCTGCTGAAGCAACCAAGAAACCTGTGTGCAAGCACAGGTCACTATCCACACCTCCCCTCCCGGGAGCCTGTGCAGCACGCCACTGCCAGAGTCCCGTTATCCAGGGACAACTTCCCCGGGAGAACACACGGTGCACCCCAAGCTGTTGCCACATCATTCTGGCCTCTGCTGCCGCAGGCTCGTCCCGCATTCCGTACCCCTCCCTCCCCCGCGGCCTGAGTGAGCCAGAGCCCCCTAATCAGCTGCTACTTTAACCCCGATCTGTCGGAGAAAAGAACAGACTCCCTCAGGCGACCTGCATGCAGAGGCGGGGCCACATCCAAAGCTGAACCCCAGGAGCTGTGCGAACAAAGAAGAGAAAGGGAAATCTCTCCATGCAGCCTCAGGAGCAGCAGATTAAATCTCCACAATCAACTTGATGTACCCTACATCTCTGGAATACCTGAATAGACAACGAATCGTCCCCAAACTGAGGGGGTAGACTTTGGGAGCAAATCTAGACATGGGGTTTGCTTCCTGCATCAAACTTGTTTCTGGTTTTCTTTTTATCTTAGTTTAGAATTTACAGTTTTTTATCATTGGTAAATTTGTTTATTGATTTGGTTGCTCCATATCTTTTTAAGTTATATATATATATATTTTTTTCCCCTTTTTCTCCTTTTGTGAGTGTGTATGTGCATGCTTCTGTGCGTGATTTTGTCTGTATAGCTTTGCTTTTACCATTTGTCCTGGGGTTCAGTCTGTCCTTTTTTTTTTTAAATAATTTTTTATTTTAATAACTCTTTTCTTTTCTTTCTTTCTTTCTTCTTTCCTTCTTTCTTTCTTTCTTTCTCCCTTTCTTTCTTTCTTTCATTCTTTCTTTCTTTCTTTTCTTTTTCTCCCTTTTCTTCTGAACCGTGTGGCTGACAGCATCTTGGTGCTCCGGCCGGGTGTCAGGCCTGTGTCTCTGAGGTGGGAGAGCCGAGTTCAGGAAATTGGTCCACCAGAGACCTCCCAGCTCCATGTAATATCAAGAGGTGAAAGTTCTCCCAGAGATCTCCATCTCAACACTAAGAACCAGCTACACTCAACGACCAGAAAGCTACAGTGCTGGACACCCTATGCCAAACAACTAGCAAGGCAGGAACACAACCCCACCCATTAGCAGAGAGGCTGCCTAAAATCATAATAAGGTCACAGACACCACAAAACACACCACCGGATGTGGTCCTGCCCATCAGACAGAAAAGATCCAGCCTCATCCAACAGAACACAGGCACCAGTTGCCTCCACTAGGAAGCCGACACAACCCACTGACCCAACATTAGCCACTGGGGGCAGACATCAAAAACAATGGGAACTATGAACCTGCAGCTTGTGAAAAGGAGACCCCAAACACAGTAAGTTAAAAAAAATGAGAAGATAGAGAAACCCACATCAGATGAAGGAGCAAGGTAAAAACCCACCAGACGTAGCAAAGGAAGAGGAAGTAGGCAGTCTACCTGAATAAGAATTCAGAATAATGATAGTAAAGATCATCCACAATCTTGGAAATAGAATGGAGAAAATACAAGAAACGTTTAACAAAACCTAGAAGAACTAAACAGCAAACAAACAATGATGAACAATGCAATTAAAAATTCTCTAGAAGGAATCAGTAGGAGAATAACTGAGGCAGAAGAATGGGTAAGTGACCTGGAAGATAAAATACTGGAAATAACTACCGCAGAGCAGAATAAAGAAAAAAGAAGGAAAAGAATTGAAGACAGTCTCAGCGACCTCTGGGAAAACATTAAATGCACCAACATTCGAATTACAAGGGTCCCAGAAGAAGAAGAGAAAAAGAAAGGGACTGAGAAAATATTTGAAGAGATTATAGTTGAAAACTTCCCTAATATGAGAAATGAAATAGTCAATCAAGTCCAGGAAGCACAGAGAGTCCCATAAAGGATAAATCCAAGGAGAAACACTACAAAACACATATTTATCAAAAATTAAATACAAAGAAAAAGTATTCAAAATAGCAAGGGAAAAGCAACAAATGACATGCAATGATATCCACAGAGGTTTAACAGCTGATCGTTCATCAGCAACTCTGCAAGCCAGAAGGGACTGGCAGGACATACTTAAAGTGATGAAATGGGAAAACCTACAACCAAGATTACTCTACCAAGCAAGGATCTCATTCAGATTCGACAGAGAAATTAGAACCTTTACAGAGAAGCAAAAGCTAAGAGAATGCAACACCACCAAACCAGCTTTACAACAAAAGCTAAAGGAACTTCTCTAGGCAGGAAACACAAGAAAAGGCAAAGACCTACAATAACAAACCCCAAACAATTAAGAAAATGGTAATAGGCACATACATATCGATAGCTGACTTAAATAAATGGATTAAATGCTCCAACCAAAAGACATACAGCCTGAATGGATACAAAAACAAGACCCGTATATATGCTGTGTACAAGAGAGCCACTTCAGACCTAGGGACACATACAGACTGAAAGTTAGGGGATGGAAAAGATACTCCATCCAAATGGATATCAAAAGCAAGCTGGAGCTGCAACTCTCATATCAGACAAAATAGACTTTAAAATAAAGACTATTACAAGAGACAAAGAAGGACACTACATAATGATAAGAGATCAATCCAAGAAGAAGATAAAGCAATTATAAATATTTATGCACCCAACATAGGAGCACCTCAATACATAAGGCAAATGCTAACAGCCATAAAAGGGGAAATCGACAGTAACACAATCGTAGTCGGGGACTTTAAGACCTCACTTTCACCAATGGACAGATCATCCAAAATGAAAACAAATAAGGGCACACAAGCTTTAAATGACACATTAAACATGATGGACTTAATTGATACTTACAGGACATTCCATCCAACACCAACAGAATACACTATCTTCTCAAGCACTCATGGAACATTCTCCAGGAGAGATCATATCTTCAGTCACAAATCAAGCCTTGGTAAATTTAGGAAAATGGATATCATACGAAGTATCTTTTCTGGCCACAACGCTATGAGACTAGATATCAATTATAGGAAAAAATCTGTAGAAAATACAAACACATGGAGGCTAAACAATACACTACTAAATAACCAAGAGGTCACTGAAGAAATCAAAGAGGAAATCAAAAAATACCTAGAAAAAAATGACAATGAAAACATGATAACCCAAAAACCACAGGATGCAGCAAAAGCAGTTCTAAAACGGAAGTTTATAGCAATACAATCCTACCTCATCAAACAAGAAACATCTGAAGTAAACAACCTAACCTTACACCTAAAGCAATTAAAGAAAGAAAACACACAAACAAACAAAAAACCCAAAGTTAGCAGAAAGAAAGAAATCATAAAGGTCAGATCAGAAATATATGAAAAAGAAAGGAAGGAAACAAAGATCACAAAGACTACAAGCTGGTTCTTTGAGGAGATAAACAAAATTGATCAACTATTAGCCAGACTCATCAAGAAAAAAAGGGAGAAGACTCAAATCAATAGAATTAGAAATTAGAAAGGAAAAGTAACAACTGACACAGCAGAAATACAAAGGATCATGAGAGATTACTACAAGCAACGATATGCCAATAAGATGGACAACTGGGAAGAAATGGACCAAATCATAGAAAAGCACAACATTCCAAGACAGAACCAGAAAGAAATAAAAAATATAAACAGACCAATCACAAGCACTGAAATTGAGATGGTGATTAAAAATGTTCCAACAAACAAAAGCCCAGGACCAGATGGCTTCACAGGCAAATTCTATCAAACATTTAGAGAAGAGCTAACACCTTTCCATCTCAAACTCTTCCAAAACAGAGCATAGGGAGGAACACTCCCCAACTCATTCTATGAGGTCACCGTCACCCTGATACCAAAACCAGACAAAGATGTCACAAAGAAAGAAAACTACAGGCCAATATCGCTGATGAGCATAGATGCAAAAATCCTCAGCAAATTACTAGCAAACATAATCCAACAACCCATTAAAAGGATCATACACCATGAACAAGTGGGGTTTATCACAGGAATGCTTGCATGCATTGATTGTGCAATGATTGCGTTCTTCAATATATGCAAATCAATCAATGTGATACACCATATAAACAAACTGAAGGAGAAAATCCATATGGTCATCTCAGATAGATGCAGAAAACGCTTTTGAGAAAATTCAACACCCATTTATGATAAAAAACCCTCCAGAAAGTAGGCATAGAGGGAACTTACCTCAACAGAATAAAGGCCATATATGACAATCCCACAGCCAACATCGTTCTCACTGGTGAAAAATTGAAACCATTTCCTCTAAGATCAGGAACAAGACAAGGTTGTCCATTCTCACCACTATTATTCAACATAGTTTTGGAAGTTTAAGCCACAGCAATCAGAGAAGAAAAAGAAATAAAAGGAATCCAACTCAGAAAAGAAGAAGTAATGCTGTCACTGTTTGCAGATAACATGATACTATACATAGAGAGTCCTAGAGATGCTACCAGAAAACTACTAGAGCTAATCAATGAATATGGTAAAGTAGCAGGATACGAAGTTAATGCACAGAAAGCTCTTGTATTCCTATACACTAATGATGAAAAATCTGAAAGAGAGATTAAGGAAACACTCCCATTTACCATTGCAACAAAAAGAGTAAAATACCTAGGAATAAATCTACCTAAGGAGACAAAAGACCTGTATGCAGAAAACTATAAGGCACTGATGAAAGAAATTAAAGATGATACAAACAGACGGAGAGATATACCATGTTCTTGGATTGGAAGAATCAACATTGTGAAAATGACTCTACTACCCAAAGCAATCTACAGATTCAATGCAATCCCTATCAAACTAACAATGGCATTTTTTGCAGAGCTAGAACCAAAAAATCTTAAAATTTGTATGGAGACACAAAAGACCCTGAATAGCCAAAGCAGTCTTGAGGGAAACAAACGGAGCTGGAGGAACCAGACTCCCTGACTTCAGCCTATACAACAAAGCCACAGTAATCAAGACAATATGGTACTGGCACAAAAACAGAAGTATAGATCAATGGAACAGGATACAAAGCCCAGAGATAAACCCACGCACCTATGGTCAACTAATCTATGACAAAGGAGGCAAGGATATACAGTGGAGAAAAGACAGTCTCTTCAATAAGTGGTGCTGGGAAAACTGGACAGCTACATGTAAACGAATGAAAGTAGGACACTCCTTAACACCACACACAAAAATAAACTGAAAATGGATTAAAAACCTAAATGTAAGGCCAGATACTAGAAAACTCTTAGAGGAAAACATAGGCAGAACACTCTATGACATAAATCACAGCAAGATCCTTTTTGACCCACCTCCTAGAGAAATGGAAATAAAAACAAAAATAAACAAATGGGACCTAAAGAAAATTAAAAGCTTTTGCACAGCAAAGGAAACCCTAAACAAGGCGAACAAACAACCCCCCGCCTGGAAGAAAAGATTCGCAAATGAAGCAACTGACTGAGGGTTAATCTCCAAAATTTACAAGCAACTCATGCAGCTCAATATCATAACAGCAAACAACCCAATCCAAAAATGGGCAAAAGACCTAAATAGACATTTCTCCAAAGGAGACATGCAGATTGCCAACAAACACATAAAGGTTGCTCAACGTCACTAATAGTTAGAGAAATGCAAATCAAAACTCCAATGAGGTATCACCTCACACCGCTCAGAACAGCCATCATCAAAAAACCTACAAACAGTAAATGCTGGAGAGGGTGTGGAGAAAAGGGAACCCTCTTGCACTGTTAGTGAGAATGTAAATTGATACAGCCACTATGGAGAACAGTATGGAGGTTCCTTAAGAAACTAAAAATAGAACTGCCATACGACCCAGCAATCCCACTACTGGGCATATACCCTGAGAGAAACATAATTCCAAAAGAGACTTGTACAACAGTGTTCACTGTAGCTCTATTTACAATAGCCAGGACATGGAAGCAACCTAAGTGTCCATCGACAGATGAATGGATAAAGAAGATGTGGCACATATATACAATGGAATATAATTCAGCCATAAAACGAAACGAAATTGCGTTATTTGTAGTGAGGTGGATGGACTGAGAGTCCCCTCACACAGAGTGAAGTAAGTCAGAAAGAGAAAAACAAATTCCATATGCTAACACATATATATGGAATCTAAAAAAAAAAAAAAGTCCTCAAATACCTAGGGACAGGACAGGAATAAAGACGCAGACGTAGAGCATGGACTTGAGGACACGGCGAGGGGGAACGGTTAGCTGGGGCGAAGTGAGAGAGTGGCACGGACATATATATACTACCAAATGTAAAATAGATAGCTAGTGGGAAGCAGCCGCATAGCACAGGGAGATCAATTCAGTGCTTTGTGACCCCCTAGATGGGTGGGATAGGGAGTGTGGGAGGGAGACCCAAGAGGGAGGAGATACGGGGATATATGTATATACATAGCTGATTCACTTTGTTATAAAGCAGACACTAACACACCACTGTAAAGCAGTTATACTCTAATAAAGATTTAAAAATAAAATAGAATAAAGAACAGCACTGATTTGGAAAAAAAGAAGTGTATATAAAATAAACTATCCTTTTAATCAGGAGCTTCTTAAATTATGATTGATGGTTGAAGCAAAAAGTATAACATCTGTTTTGATGCTTAATGCATGTTAACGAAATACTTGAGACAATTAAAATTTCAAAGTTAGGCGGTAAATGGACTTAACTGCAATTAACGATTCTAACTTCATGCAAAATCATAAAACATCGATACCTGTAGATGGTTGCATATGTACATTATAATACTGAGAGAAACCATACAATGTGAAATAGCCAAAGCATTCAAAATAGAACCCTAAAACCTATGCAAGTAACCCACAGGAATGCAAAAACAAACCATGAGAATGAGAATCAGAGGGAACAACAAAAATCAAGAACTGAAAGACTAGACTGAAGTCCTACCATAGGAATATTTACTTTAAATGTAAATTCTCTAAGTACACCAGTTAGAGACAGAGATGGACAGAACTGATGAAAGAAAGTGACCCAAATATGTTCAGTCTACTGGAAAGATTTCAAACACAACTACACAGGTAGATTCAAAGTAGGTAGATGGAAAAAATACATATCATGCTAATATTAATTATTTAAAAAACAGGAGTGTCTGTATCAGCATCAGAGAATGTGTACTTCAGGTCAATAAAATTACTAGGCACAGGTGGCATGTTTCGTAAAGGTAAAAGGATCAATCCAGCAAGAAATCTTAGCAATTCTAAATGTGTGTGCAGCCAGAACCAAACCTTGAAATACATGAAACAAAAACTGACAGAGCTGAAAGGAATAATAGACAAATCCAAAATTATTGTTGGGAACTTCAATACTCTACTGTTAGGAACCGATAACAGTATTTTCTCATCAGAGTGCAAAGTAATATCTATGGCATATGTAATCCAAATGGAAAGTCTTTTAAAATAGGTCAGATTATACCATTCACAGGTATTGATATGACAGATACATTTAAATCTAAGTCTTCCACAAAGTATTATGTAATGCGTTCTGTTACCTCCAAGCAAAAATTTAAAAGCTAGCCATATCTTCAATGGAAGCTGCATCCTGGAATGAATATGGTAGAGAGTGAGCCATAGCCAACACGTAAGGGAGAATTATTTTGGGTTTGTTTGTTAACATGGTATAGCCTAGCCTAGGCAGGCTGATTTTCCAGACAATTGCAAATATCAATAATATAAAAGAAAGGAAGGAAGGAAGGAAGGAGAGAGGGAAGAAAGAATGGAATAAGGGAGGGAAGGAAGGAAGGAAGGAAGGAAAGAAGGAAGGAAGAAAGAAAAAGAAAGAAGGAAGGAAAGAGAGAGAAATTAAATTTAAATCACAATTTTAAATTGGGACAGAATGAATTAAGATTAGAATGCAATATACCAGACAAAGAAAGGAATATTTTATTGCAGAAGAATACGATTTCCTAGGAAGTTATAACACTTATGATTATGATAGACACAAATTAGCAGTATGAGACTTGCAATGGCCTCTCTCAGGGCATGACAGATCAAGTGCACATGATAAGAACATAGAAGAACTAAATAAATAACAAATGATGTAGGTCTAAGAGATGCATATGATACTCAGCACCTGCACCAAGATAACAGACTTCAAGTTCTGATAAATTGAAGTAGGTCGTAAGGGCCAGTGTGCCTGCCGAGAGTAACTAAAAAGCTCAGGGAACATATAAAGAAAAAATTTTAAATCAACTTAGTTCTATGAGGACGCTGAGGAATTACTGTGTGCAATTACTGGGTCTCTTAGGAGAAGACAGGACGAGCAGAACAAGCCTACAACTGAAAACAGCTTCTATCCAGAATTGCCTACATGAAAGTAAACAGCTATAAAACTGAGTTGTGCTTTAAAGCTCAGAGCTAACCAAAAGTGGTGATGTTGGTAGACCACCCCCTCACTTTTAGCTGAGGTCCCAACGGCTTACACCCTTTGAGTCAAGATGACCGAATCATAAGTAAATCAGCTCCCATTTCACTTTGCATCATCTATCCAGGTGCAAATGATAAAACACATTCAGCTAGGTGGCAAAGAGATGCTACAGACCAAACTTGGGAAGACAGCTCACTTAGATGAAAACTTATATCTTTAAATGTGTATATTAGAAAAGAGGAAAGAAGACACAGAGCTGACCAACAGGTACATGAAATGTTACTCAACATTGCTAATCATCAAGGAAGTACAAATCAAAACCACAGTGAGATATCATCTCACACCTGTCAGAATGGCTATTATCAGAGACAAGAAATAACAAGTGTTGGCAAGGATGTAGAGAAAAGGGAGTCCTTGTGCACTGTTGGTGGGAATGTAAATTGGTGCAGCCACTATGGAGAACAGCATGGTGGTTCCTCAAAAAACTAAAGATAGAACCACCCTGCGATCCAGCAATCCGACTCCTGGGTATTTATCTGAAGAAAATGAAAATACTAACTCAAAAAGATATCTGCACCCCCATGTATACTGCAGCGTTATTTACAGAAGCCAAGATATGCAAGCAGCCTAAATGTCCATAGACAGATGGGTGAATAAAGAAGATGTGGTGTATATATAGAACAGTGGATATCATTCAATGATAAAGAAGAAGGAAATCTGCCATCCGTGGCAACATGGATGGATGTTGAAGGCCTTATGCTAAGTGAAATAAGTCAGACAGAGAAAGACAAATACCATATCATCTCACTTATATGTGGGTTTGAAAACAAACACCACACACACACAGAAACAAACAAACAAAAAGCCAAACTGATAGACACAGAGAAGAGTTCGCTGGTTGCCAGAGAGGTCAAAAGGTACAAGCTTCCAATTGTAAAATAAATGTCATGTATGGTGACTGTAGTTAATAACACTGTATTGCATACAGTAGTCCCCCCTTATCCTTGGTTTCGTTCTCTGCAGTTTCAGTTACTTGCTTTGAACTGCAGTCTAGAAATTTTAAATGGAAAATTCCAGAAATAAACAATTCTTAAGTTTTAAATTGCATACCATTTTGAGTAGTGTGATGAAATCTCCTGCTGTCCTGCACTGTCCCGCCTGAAAATGAATCATCCCTTTGTCCAGCGTGTCCCTCCCATTAATCACTTCATAGCCATCTGGGTTATCTGTGGCAGTATCACAGTACTTGTGTTCAAGTAACCATTATTTTACTTAATAATGGGCCAAAAGTGCAAGAGTAGTGATGCTGGCAATTTGGATATTCTCTTATTGTGCCTAATTTATAAATTAAACTTTGTCATAGGTATTTATGTATAGGAAAAAAATAGTATATATAGGGTTCAGTACCATCTTCAGTTTCAGGCATCCACTGGGGGTCTACCGTATTTGAAAGTTGATAACTGTATGGTCAGACCACTCCAGATGGCTGTTCTCTTGCTCTCTGTACATCCCCTGCTCGACCAGTTTCACCTATCCCCTACTCACATGGCTGACCTTCCTACATACTTGCCCCAGGGCCCAGCTACTGAGGATTGTTCTTATTAAAGCGGCAGTGCAGGGCATGCTCCTCTGCTAGTTTCCCTGATAAGCGATGAGCTAACCTAAGGCCGATTCCCCCTGTCACTGGCAATCTCTCCCCTTGTCCCCGGGAGAGAAGACTGCAGCCATGTCCTGCCCGCCATCCGCAGCACACGGTGGGATGTCGCTCCAGGACCTTGCTTCAGACATGTAAGATCCCCCATCCATTAAACCACTGATGTCTCTGTCGCTGACTCCAGGCTCTTTGTTAGGTCTTGAAGCTGGGCAAGCACAGGCCTTATAGGCCTGCGGGGTGCAGCCGAACACTAAGAGAGTCAATCTTAAAAGTTCTCACCAAAAGAAAACGAATTTTATAACTATGAATGGTGACAGATGTTAAGCAGAGTTATTGTGGTGATCATTCTGCAATATACAGAAATGTCAAATCATTCTGTTGTACACCTGAAACTAGTAATGTTGTATGTGAATTATATCTCAATAAAAAATATATTTTTAAAAAGAAAAGAAGAATGGCAGAAAATGAGCTAAGCATCCATCCTGAGCAGTTAAAACATAACAAGATAAACGCAAAGAAAAACAAAGAATCATTAAAGATAAAAACCAAACTAATGAAAGTGAAAACAAACATACAATAGAGCATTTTAACACAGCATTTTACAGGCCCTTTGAATAGTCAGTAAAACGGACAAGCCTCTGGTCAGACTTAAGCGGAAAAATGAATAAAGGCACAATTTATTAATACCAGGAATCAAATAAGGTGACATTACTAGAGACCTTTATGCCAAAATGGAAAATTAAGAGGAAGTGGGCACACAGTAAAATACAACTTAATAAAACTGAGAGAAGTTAAAAAAACATGATTTAAACTAAAAATATGAAACACATGGGATAAAAAATCTCCACAGAGGATCTCTAAGCCCAGATAGCTTCATAAATGAGTTCTGTCAATATTTAAATAGGAGATAATCCCAATATTACATAAAATTTTTAGAGAATAGGGATAGAGGGTACACTACCCTCTTGCATTTTATGTAGCATAACATTGGTACTAAAACTAGACAGGGCACTTTCAGAAGTTTAAGTTACAAACCACCTTGTTTCATAAACAGAGATGAAAATATCCTAAGCAACGTAATTTGAAGGAAAAAAAAAAGAAAGCCCAGCAATATATAGAGAAGATACCATATCATGACCAAGTTGCTTTTATCCCAGGAAAGCAAGATTGGTTTCACATCAGAGAATGTCAGTGTAATCCATCACCTTAACAGATGAAGGGGAAGGGAAAACTAAATATGATCTCCTCAGTAGATGCAGAGACATATTTTGTTAAAACTCATCATTCATTCATGCTGAAACAACTGTTAGAAAAAGAGGTGTAGCAGAGACTCTCCAAAGATTTTTAGGTATAATTTTGGAGTGAACAGGATCTTTCTAGGCATGTTGCAAAAGCAGAATTTTTTTTTTTTTTTTTGGCTGCGTTTGGTCTTCGTTACTGCTCGCAGGCTTTCTCTAGTAGTGGCGAACGGGGGCTGCTCTTCGTTGTGGTGCGTGGGCTTCTCATTGTTGCAGAGCACGGGCCCTAGAGCACGTGGGCTTCAATAGCTGTGGCGTGCGGGCTCAGTAGTTGTGGCTCGCGGGCTCTAGAGTGCAGGCTCAGTAGTTGTGGCACACGGGCTTTGTTGCTCTGTGGCATGTGGAATCTTCCCAGACCAGGGATCGAACCCACGTCCCCTGCATTGGCAGGCAGAATCTTAACCACTGCGCCACCAGAGAAGTCCGGGAAAGCAGAATTCATAAAAGAAAAAGGGGATAAATTTTAGTACAACGATACTGAAAAGAGATTCACCAAACTAAATCTATCTAAAGTAAAAACTCCAAAGGCCAAGTTTAAAGAGTATTTGCCATCTTTGTCACAGACGATGGGCTAATTTCCCAAATAAGAAAATAGTCTTTTATTGAACCGTTTTTGGAAAAAGGAACAAAGGCCTCTCTTTGTTTATGATAACACCAGCTGCTGTAACAGAGGACCTCCCAAATCTCAGTGGCCTTTTCACTCTAGAAATGTTTCTTGCCCACGTAAAATCCAAATGCAAGCAGGCTTGGGAGGCTTGGCTCTGCTTTCTGAACTTATTCAGGGACCAACTGACGGAAGAATCTCTGCCACTTTCAGCATTTGGCTGCATTGGTCACTCTGGTGTGAGCAGTTTGCCAGCAGATGGGGCAAGAAAGAGAATAGGAGGGTGTCACAGGAGGCCTTTAGGAGTCAGGCTGGTCAATGTTGTACATCACTTAGGTCCACTTTCCCTTGGCCAGGACTCAGTCCATAGGCCACAGTTAGGTTCTGGAGGGCTGGGGAACTCGAGGAGGTAAAGGAACAGGTTTGGAGAAGAGCTACTCAGTCTCTGCTACTGGTATGACAAATACGTTCACGGGAGGGAAAATACAAAACGCCTCTAAATATGTTTTTAAAATCCCCAGCCTTGTTCATAATAAGGCAAATGTGTATTTTAACTACAATAAGATAGCACTCATTATTTATCATGTTGCCCAATCTACTGTTTGAAACACACTCTTTTGGTGAGGATGTGGGGAAACAGAAATGCTCCTGCATTGTTAGTGAGGGTGTGAATTGATACAACGCCTGGAGAGGGCAATTTAGCAATATCTGTCAAAATCATGTGTGCATTTTCCCTTTGATCCAGAAATCCTACTTCTATGATTTTATCCACTGGATGTACTTGCACATGTGTGGCATGATGACACATGTAAGCTTATTCAATGCAGCTTTGTCTGTGATAACATAAGATTGGAAAAACCGTTAAGTGTCCATCAGTAGCAGACTGGTAAATAAATAAAAGTGAGTACATCTATGTAAAAGGGTACCATGCCGCTATTTAAGAAAAAAGAATGTTATTTAGCTTAGTGGTTAAGTGTACATTCTGGAGCTACACTGCGTGGGTCCAATCCTGATTCTCCCCATTTTTAGCCATGTGACCTTTGACAAGTTATTCACATTCTGTGTGCTTTAGTTTCTTCATCAATAAACAAGGATAATATTTACTTCATTGGGTATGATGAGGGTTAAGCCAACAGGTTTAAAGCACTTAAAACAATGGCATGACAAGCACTCTCTAACTTTTGCCTCATTGTGATCACGCAGAAAGGTCTCCAAGGTACATTAGAAATGGAAAAATTCAGGCCCAGACTCTGTTTGGTATTTAACCACTTGCATATAAAGAGGAGTGGTTGAAATACACGTATATGCTTGTATATGCGCAATATAAAAGGAAGGATATATAAGAACCTGGTGGAAAAGTGTTATTGCCTTTGGGGAGGAGAACTGTATGATTCTACAACTGGGGTGAGAGGCATACTTTTTTAAAAAACTTATTTATTTTTGGCTGCGTTGGGTCTTCGTTGCCGCGTGCAGGCTTTCTCTAGTTGCAGCGAGTGTGGGCTACTCTTTGTTGTGGTGCGCGGGCTTCTCATTGCGGTGGCTTCTCTTGTTGCAGAGAACAGGCTCTGGCGTGCAGTCTTCAGTAGATGGGGCATGCGGGCTTCAATAGTTGTGGCTCGCAGGCTCTAGAGCGCAGGCTCGGTAGTTGTGGCACACAGGCTTAGTTGCTCCGAGGCATGTGGGATCTTCCCGGACCAGGGCTCGAACCCATGTGTCCTGCACTGGCAGGCGGATTCTTAACCACTGCGCCACCAGGGAAGAACCAAGAGGCATACTTTTGACTGTATGTTTTGAAAGTTTTGAATTTTATACTGTGCGTGTGTATCACCTCTTCATTTTTTTTCTTTTTCTTTTTCTTTTCGTTAAAGGCAAGAAGAAAAGAAAAAGCAATAACGTGGGCTTTGGAGCTATGCAAACTGAATTTGTGACCTTTTCTACCACGCAGGTCGAACTATATAAGGAGGGGCCTAATGCAAAATGAAAATGTGGGGCTTCTCATTCAAAAAGGCAGTGAAGGGACTTCCCTGGCTGTCCAGTGGTTAAGAATCCGCCTTCCAATGTAGGGGACTCAGGTTCAATCCCTGGTCAGGGAACAAGATTCGACATGCCGCAGGGCAACTAAGCCCATGTGCTCTAGATCCCACGCGCCGCAACTACTGAGCCTGCATGCCACAACTACTGAGCCCACGCACCACAGCAAAAGATCCTGCATGTCACAATGAAGATCCCGTGTGCCGCAACTAAGACCCAACGCAGCCAAATAAATAAATATTTTAAAAAATTGTTATTGCCCCCCCTTTCTCCCACAGTCTCTCTGTTGACCTGCCATGGTGTTTTGTATTTGCTGTTTAGTGCCACGAAGGTCCTCACAGGTATCTTGGGCCCCCCACCTCTGGACCTGGCACTCTCCACCCTGCCCCTTCCTGTACACACACCCAGGCCCCCACCATGTGTGCCATTAGTTAACTTCTCTGGGGCTTCAATCTCTTCATCAGCAAAACGGAGGTTTTAGAAAATACACAAAACCTCACACTTTTTTTGAAACTTCAGTGAGATTTTATGTGTAAAGTGCTTAGCATATTACTTGATACCATGCCACAAATCATTACATGTTGAATATAACTATTAAATTACTAATGAGACTATAATTTGTATTATGTTAGGAAAAATGAATAGGCATATCAGAATGCTCATCATTAAGTACTTTATTAAAATAGTGTACGGTGGTATAATGAACACATACAAACATCACAACAGGTAGAAACATCGACCACTGTAGATTAAACAGGAGTGTTCCTCCTACAGTTTTAGGTGGAGTAATGTGTCCCATTCCATCCCCAAAGCTGTCACCCGTCCCTAAAACTGTCAGCTATTCACCCATCTGCAGATAATATCAGCAAGTTCAGAATGAAACATCTGACTATTATGAATCCATTTGGGGAAAAATTGGTCCTGATGAGACACATGTGGTTCACAGAAGCTGGATCAAGTACCTGAGTTCCCATGGCAACCAAGGATATCAAGGAACTCTGTCTCCCATAGAAAATGCAGGGTGAGGCTTTCTCTAAGAGGTAGGCCTGGAAGTTGCTGGGAAGGGTTGGTGCCTCTCTCCACTTTACACCAGGCCCACATCCCTTCTACATACAAAAACCGCCTCTTGGGGTGCCATTTTCATGCTTCCATGGAGGACCAGTGCCCATGGGTTCAGACATCTTCTGTGTCCCCAGCGCAGAACATCATCCTCCTTGCCTCCACCTGTCCTTCCTTCCTCATGGGGTTGGGTGCTTCTTTTCACTCAGCAAAGTACCACTGTCTCTGTACATACTCTCTCACTGGAGTTATCCCGGGGTGTGTTACATTCCCCTGCCCCATTAATAGGGTGACCAGGTGGGGCAGTAGCTGCAGGGGAGTGTGGGGGTCAACACAGGAGAAATTATAGCAGGTTTGTAGCCTGATGGGAATGATCATATGTGGTGTAAGGCCGTGACTCAGTGTTAGTTTTCTCCATGTGATGAGCAGTTTCTCCAAATGTCGCCCTTTTCAACAACACAGTGTTGGAAGAGGAAGTCCACCATGCGCCCTGAGTGTTCCTTTGTGGTTTTGCTGGGTATGCCAAGAATTTAAAGCCCTAACCACTCTTAACCAGGGAGATTTCTCAGGGTTTTATTTGTACTGAGCAATCCTGAGGGATAAGGTAACACCTCCCCCAAAGAGCAGGATTGCTTCTGCTCACTACAAAAGCAGTAAGTCTCCCAAGCTCAGGGCCCCCTCCTGTATCACAACCTTCTGCATGTGCAGGCATCCAGGTAAGTCTACCTTCATCGCCCCCAGGGGACTTTGGGCACATGTAGCACTGGTGCAGACCTGTTGCTCTGGCTACTGCTTTTGCTGCGAGTGTAAAGTCCTTTGTCTCTCACTCAGGAGTCTTCTGTCTTCTGCCAGGATCTGTCAACCTGTGGCAAATTAACTTGTGAACTTGCAAGTAGGATAAAATCTCAGACCCTCCACTGTCCTTGACACACAGATTTAAGTACATCATGCCTCTGTTTCCTTTGGCTTTAAGATAAGGGACAAGTTAGCCAACATGGTCTTCCAGGCCCTGACTGGCCCGGCCCTGCCTACCTCTCCAGATTCTTGTGCCACTTTCCCCCACATCTCTCTGCTCTTTAGTCATATGAAGGAAGCAAGCAGTGGCTGATGTGTGGCACTTGCCTGATGGTTACAAGGAGGCCTCAGTGTTGCTGACAACATGTCCTGCTACTCACGGCTAAGCCCTGTTGTTCTCCTGTTGGACATAAACAACCAAATCACCCAACCCAAACTCAATTCCCATAATAAGTCCTTTCTAACGTGATCTTCCTGGCACATATTCACAGTTCCACACGTCATTCATTTCTTCGCTGCAATGAGTAATAAATACAACTTAAATTTATCTCCCTGTGTATTCCTAGTGTTCTTTGGCTAGAAGGCATTAACATATACAATGTCAGAAGTTCTTTCAGCTTATCAAACATGCCAATTTCTTTCCTGCCACAGGGACTTTGCACATATTGTTCTGTCTGCCTGGAATACTGTTCTCCTCTCCTCCTTTCCCTTGCTAACCTCTCCCTATCCTGAACTTGTTGGCATAAATTTTGCTTTCTATAGAATGTTTTCCTGACTTTCTGAGCAAAGTTTGGTTTTATATTCTGATAGCACCATGTATTTTTCCTTTATGCACATGTGTCATAATTTATAGCATTGATATATATTTGTTACTTTTAATTTTTTTATATCTAAATGTAGATACCCATCTTCCTTGCTTATTACTATTATGTAATATCTGTCAATAGGCCTGGTACCTTGTGGGGACCCAATAGACACCATTTACTTATTCTACAAATAATTTTTTTTGCCTACTCTTTGCTGGTTACTATTCTATGATCTTCAGATCCAAAGATGAAAGAGATAAAATCATGGCCCTAGTGGAGATTACATTTCTGCCAGGGAAGGAAACGATATAAGAATTATACAAGTCCCTCCAAACATATTTATTGAGAGCCTGGGAGTTATAACGCACTGTTCTAAAAGCTAGCGATGCAGCAGAGTACAAAATCAATATAATTTGTGCCCTCAAGATGAGGTTAATTTGATAAGATTTGGCATGAAATAAAATATGATGTGGTCATAGGGAAAGGAGGGGTGCTCCTTCCATTTGATGTGGCAGACAGGAAGGTCTCTCTGAGAAGGTGATATGTGCTCAGAGTACTGTGGAATAAATAGGAAATGTAGTTATTGATCATGTATTTTGATGGTCATTTTATTAACCTTTTTTTTCCAAAGAAAATGGAGAGCAATAGGAGGTTGTTGAGCTGAGTAGGTGATTTAACTTACATTTTACCAGGATTTCTCAGCCTATTGTGAGGAGTACTGACACAGGAGTGAGAGGTGAGAGACAAGAGTGATAACAAGAAAATTAGCTAAGAGGCTACTGAAATTATCGAGGTAAGAAATGATGGTGTCTTAGATCATGATGCTGTGGCACATATATCTGAGATGGACCTGTCATATTCATCTTCAAAATGATACTTGCCATCCAATTGAGAAGAATGTGTTTAACTGACAACTGTTAGCTCTCTGAGCCTGCCTTTGCTTTCCAACTGAACTCCTAATCTTCTCTGGTGGCCCCCACCCAGTAACTGAACAAGACAGTGGTAGACAAAGTCAGAATTCTTACTGGGTGGGCTTCCCTTGTGGTGCAGTGGTTGAGAATCTGCCTGCCAATGCAGGGGACATGGGTTCGAGCCCTGGTCTGGGAAGATCTCACATGCCGCGCAGCAACTAGGCCACAATTACTGAGCCTGCATGTCTGGAGCCTGTGCTCTGCAACAAGTGAGGCCGAGCTAGTGAGAGGCCTGCACACCACGATGAAGAGTGGCCCCCGTTTGCCACAACTAGAGAAAGCCCTTGCACAGAAATGAAGACCCAACACAGCCATAAATAAATAAAAATTTTTAAAGAAAGGATTCTTACTGGTTGACTCCCAGCCACCGTCTGAGCAAAGTGGCTCTACAAGGGCTTAACCATTTCCACCAAACATGGGCTCCTCTAACAGACAATATTTGCCCTAGAGCTCTTCACTATGCTGAGAGAGATTTCTCCAGCTCTGCATCATGGTTCAAAGGCTCTCTCTGCTCAATCTTTGTTCTTCCCTTTCATTTCACAGGTGTTACTCCCGGTGGTGGTTAATTTTGTGTGTCCAGGGGTTCCCGGACATTTGGTCAAACATTATTGCTGGATGTGTCTGTGAAAGTGTTTCTGGATGAGATTAACATTGAATTGGTGGACTGAGTAAAGCAGATTGCCCTCTCTAATGTTGGTGTGCCTCTTCCAATCAGTTGAAGACCTGGATAGAACAAATGGAGTAAGAAGGAACTCTTCCTGCCTGCCCATTGAGCTGGGACATCAGTCTCTTCTAGCTTTTGTATTCAACCTGAAAAATCAGCTTGTTTCTGTTCATACATGTGATAAATAGCAAAACTGAATTTGAATTCAATTCTATTTGACTCCAAAGCTTATGCCATTTACCTCTATATCCTTTCAGTTTGGGCTTTGGTGGTTGGAAGGTGGTGGGCTGTCTTTAATAGATACATTTATTTAGGGTAATTCTTAAATCATAAAATGATACAGGAAGTATTCTTGCATATTCTATTTTCTGGAAAAGATTGTGTAAAATAGTGTTAATCATCCTTTAAATATTAGGTAGGCTTGTCCAGTGAAACCATCTTGGCATGGAGATTTCTTTTTCTAGAGCTTTTAAATCACAAATTCAATATCTTTCATGGTTATAGGACTAATCAGATTATCAGATTATGTATACTGTCTTGGTTGAATTTTGGCAGGTTGTGATTTTTGAGGAATATGTCTTTGTCTTCTAAGTTGTCAAATTTATGAATGTAAAATTCTTTGTACTATTCCATATTATGTTTTTAATTATGTAGAATCTTTAATGATATTCCCTATTTTATTCATGGTTTTGGTGATTTGTGAGTCATCTCATTTAATTTTTACTATTCTAGCAAAATGTTTACCAATGTTATTGACTTTTTCTCAAAGAACTTCTTTTTGTTAATACTTGCATTATATATTTTTTCTGTGTTTTCACTTTACCTATGTCATTGAGTTTGAAGTGAGTTTCTTGTAAACAGCAGCATTTGTTATTTTGTCACAGGTTCTTGAGGCTCCAGTTTGTATTTGATCTACTTCTATGTTCAGATTGAATAAATTATCTTGATATGTCCTTGATTCACTGATTCTGTCCTTTCTTCTCCACTGTACTATTGAGCTGAATTTTCTTATTTCAGTATTATATTATTTCTTACTGAGAGTTCCTAATTTTTCATTTAAGAGAATTTCAAATTGCTTGTGGAAGCATTTTTATGACAGCTGCTTTAAAATTCTTATCAAGGGGGTCTCAGGCCCTGTGGATGAAGAGGGTTCCTGGGTGGATCTGCTTGTTGTGGTAGGAGCATTCTGGAATCTGCCACCCTGTTGCCTCTTATCTCCTGTAGGGGAGGGTAGGCCAGTAGGGAAGAAATTCATTTTCCCTGGCTGCTTATTATCAGCAGGTCTCCTGATAAATCCTCCTGGCCATTGCCACCAGGCTCCATTGGGTGTTGGTGATGGTATTTCTATTCACCTCAGGAGAGAAATAAGCCTACCTGGGCTTTCTGCTGCTGATAGGTTGGAGTTTGGGAAATGCCAGGCCTGGTGTGTGTGTGTGTGTGTGTGTGTGTATGTGTGTGTGTGTATGCGTGTGTGTGTGTATTGTGGTGGTGGTGGTGGGGTTGTCATAAGACACTCTGCCACCATGCTGTTCCCACAGTCCTGGGGCCCTAACTAGCTTGCCTTCCTCTTTCCACCTTTCAGAGTTCTCATTTAGTTCCTTCTTGCATTATTTCCAGAGTTTATAGTTAGAAGGGAGGAGCAGGAAAAAATGAGTCCATGGCTGCTCACTTATACCATTTTTAGAATTCCTTTTTTTTTTTTTTTTTTTTTTTTGGCGGTACGCGGGCCTCTCACTGTTGTGGCCTCTCCCGTTGCGGAGCACAGGCTCCAGACGCGCAGGCTCAGCGGCCATAGCTCATGGGCCCAGCCGCTCTGCTGCATGTGGGATCTTCCCAGACTGGGGCACGAACCCATGTCCCCTGCATCGGCAGGCGGACTCTCAACCACTGCGCCACCAGGGAAGCCCAGAATTCCATTTTTATTTATCTGTAGTGTTTCTGACTGTATCTCTCTGTATAGATTTTTAGTTATTGTTCTAAGTATTACATTATACACTATACATATTATTCCATTATACATTGTAGGTACATTACATCACAGTCCACCCATGTCTTCATTTTTTAGTTTAAGTAAAGTGTAGAAAACGTTCCAGTTTTTAAGTCCCTTTGCTCTCCCTTATTATAATATAATCATCTTAAATATTTCTCTACATACTTTGTGAACCACTTAATGCTATAATTTATCCTTCAATTCCTAAACATAGTTTAGAAAACTAAAGAGAAAGAAGTCTACTATATGTACCCCTAATTTTTCTCTTTTTGCTGTTCTTTCTTCCTTCTCAATGTTCCAAGACTCCTTTCATCATTTCCTTTCTATTTAAAAAAATTGTTTCTAGCCATTCTGTTGGGAACAAATTCTCTTAGTTTTCCTTCATCTGAGAATGCCTTCATCTCCTCCTTTTTTCTGACAGATATTTTCTCTGGATATAGATTTTTATGTTAACAGTTCTTTTCTTGCAGCACTTGAAAAATGTTTTACCACTTCCTTCTAGCCTCAATGTTTATGATGATAAATCTATTGCCAATCTAAATTGTTTCTTCCTTATGTATAATTCATCACTTCTCTCTTGCTGCTTTCAAGAATTTTCCCCCAAATTTGGGAAATTTTCTTCCAATATTTCTTCAAATACACTCACAGTTCCACTCTTTTTCTCTCTCCTGTGAGTCTCTGATGACAGGAATGTTAGGTATTTTGTAATAGTCCAAGTACCTGAGGCTCTGTCATTTTTTTTTCAGTCTCTCTCTCTGTTCATATTAGGTAAGTTTATTGTTCTATATTCAAGTTCACTTATTCAGTTCTGTCTTCTCTATTCTGGCTCCGAGTCCATCCAGTGATTTTATTTTGGTTTTTGTATTTTCAGTTTTAAAATTTCTATTTGAGCCTCCTTTATGTCTTCTATTTCTTTGCTGATACTTTATATTTCTTTGCTGAGATTTTCAACCTTTTTTGTTTCAGGTGTGTTTGTAATGCACATTGAAACATTTATATGAGGGCTGCTTTAAATACTTGTCAGATAATACCAATATCTGTGTCATCTCAGTGTTGGCACATGTAGATTGTCTTTTCTCATTCCAGTTGAGATTTTCCTGGTTCTTGATATGATGAGTGATTTGTGTTGTATTTTGGACATCTTTTGTAGCATGTTATGAAGACTCTGGATCTTATTTAAATCCTTCGTTTCAACAGAATCCCTCTGACACCATACAAGTGGGAGAAGGGGAAGTGCTGCTTTATAATTGCCAGGTGTATGTGGAAGTCTAGGTTCCTCACTCATCTTCCCTTGATACCCAGGAAGGGAGGGGCTCCTCGTTACCGTTAAAAGGTGGACAGGAGTTCAGGCTCCCTACTTGGCCAACACTAAGACTACCCTATCTGTATGTTGTGGGGCACCTCATTACTGTTCCCTGTATGGCCTCTACTGAAACCACAGGGGAATGCTTCCTTGTCACTGGGTGAGGATAAATGTCTCAGCTCCCCACTGGGCCTTGTCTGAAACCACTCTGATTCAGGAAAAGACATGCCTTGTTACAGCCAGGTGAGAATGGAAGTCTAAGCTCTCCACTCAGCCTTTATTGACCAAGGGGTGAGGTAAGGCCACATTATTTTCCATGATGTTTGGCTGGAGTAAGGCAATAATTGCCTTAATTTTCCTACCTTGTTATGCTGATGCTTGTTATCTTTTCCCAGTTCTTTGGCTACAGAAATAAGGCTTTTCTTGAAAATGTACCCATTGGCATTTCTGGGTTGCTAGATTCTGTTGCACCCAGTCTTGGATATATGAGACAAAGGAAAAAAAATTTAGGAACTCACTGCTGTGTTGTACTTCATGTCCTGAGGTTCCTAGCTGGTCTGATTTCTTCTTTTCGCCTATCAAGTGTAAGGCTTTTAGCTGTTCTTAGTGGAAAGAATGAGAAGTGTGTCTACTTTATCTTGTCCCATAAACTGACAGGTGATTTTTAATGAGAATTTTAGTTTGCAAGTGGATCAATAATTTATATCTTTGCATCAGTATGTTCTCTTCATATCTACAATGGAAAAAAGTCCTAATGAGAAGGTTTCCTTGGCGCACAAATAAGAGTCATAGTTCTTATGGGTTATGTCAATGAACCTAACATACTCATCGCTCCTACCAAAGGAATTAAATGTTTAAATTTTCTTCTTAATATACTACTTGCTGGACTCCATACTGACACCCCATTCTCTCTTTGTTTACTAGCTTTTCTACAGCCTGTGTCCAATATAGTCTATTAGATTTCAAGTTTCTTGGATTCTAGCCTATGCTTTTCATATTGTACTCATCATTTTCATGGATCTAGGCATTGCTAAACTACTTCAGATACAAATTTGTAGACATGGTTGCAAATACAGCATACATAGTAGTCCATGATACATTATATAAGAGCATTTTGGTATCTGAATAATACATGATAATTTTTTTAAATGAAGTTAATATACCTTACTGGCATGATAAAATGACTTCATAAGTTTAGAGAAAGATAGAACTCAATTATCTAAAGTTCTTATGATCACTAACTTTAAAATATAACATGTTAAAGACGTTTAAGATGGTATATAGAATTGTACAGTGTAGGCCCATGCACCCACCATCCTGCCTAATAAATTAAACTATACTAATGCTAATGTTTTGTGTTCTTTGAATCATTATTATGGTTCTGCAAATTTTTAGTACAGAGTAAGGAACATAAGAGTTGATGTCGGGCCTAGGATCTAGTCCAAGCTTTACTATTCACTAGTTAATTGACCTAGGCAAGTCACTTAACCTCTTTGACACTCAGTTTACTCATCTGTAAAACGGGTAGGGAAGGTGCCTATTTCACAAGGTGGTTGTAACAGTTAAATTAGATGATTTTCTTAGTTAAGATGTTTTATCCAGTGCCTGGCACCCAATAAAAGTAGTTTCTATTGTCATTTTTGTATCATCCCAAGCAGTGCGAGGAAAACAATAGTGAGTAGGCCATTATTCTAGTCTTCAAGGAGCTTGACAAAAAGTAAGAAGGATAAATTGGATACAAAAACAGCTACTATAAGAGCTGTGGTAAGATAAATACCACAAGGGTAGGATTGCCAAAATGCTGTGAGAGTTCAAAGGTTTGGAACATGGTAGCTGATGTCAGAATTTTGTACCCAATTGTTACATGTGTGATTTTGTTAACACTGAGGTCTGGATATACAGCATTAAATCTAGGAGGGCAAGTATGCTACCACCCCCCTTCTTATATCCATGGGCAGATACTACTTCTTGATCTCAGATATGGCCTTAAAATTTTCTTGACATACTGCCTCAAGTCATCATTATTAATCAACTGGAGTTGTCCCTGAAATAGCGTAGGTACCTAAAGTATGATGCTTCTGGGAGGACATCAAGAAGAAAGGGACATAGGCTAACAGTGCCAAATAGTAGAAGCAAGAGATAGAAAGGTATTAAATTTTGAAGAAAGTCATCATTGGTGAATTTTGAGAGACACATTACATTAAATTGGATCCATAGTAAAGGTCATAGAGTTTGGAGCTTGAAGTGGATAGAGTTAATGGTCACTGGTGTTGTGGGCATCAAGGAGCTTTGAGGCTAAATTTGGATGGGTAATCCAAATAAATGTTGAAGTTGCCCATGAAGACAGCAGAAATTGCAGTGAAAAACAAGAACTGACTACAGTAGTTCCACCTTATCCGAGGTTTTGCTTTCTGTGGTTTCAGTTATCCAGAGTCAACTGCAGTCCAAAAATACTAAATGGAAAATTCCAGAAATAAAAAATTCATAAGTTTTAAATTGCACGCCATTCTGAGTAGCATAATGAAATCTCTAGCTGTCCCGCTCTGTCGCAGGCATCCCTTTGTCCAACATGTCCTGCCTGTTAGTCTCTTAGTAGCCGTCTAGGTTATCAGATTGTTGCAGTTTCACAATGTTTGTGTTCAAGTAACCTTATTTTACTTAATAATGGCCCCAAAGCACAAGAGTAGTGATGCTGACAATTTGGATACACCAAAGGGAAGCTGTAAAGTGTTTCTTTAAAGTGAAAAGGTAAAAGTTCTCTACTTAAGGAAAGTAAAATATATGCTGAGGTTGCTAAGATCTACAGTAAGAACAAATCTTCTATCTGTGAAACTTTGAAGAAGGAAAAAGAAATTCATGCTAGTTTTGCTGTCGCACCTCAAACTGCAAAAGTTAGGGCCGCAGTGTGTGACAAGTACTTAGTTAAGATGGAAAAAGCATTAAATTTGTGCAATAAGATATTTTGAGAGAGAGAAAGACCATATTCACTTAACTTTTATTACAGTATATTATTATAATTGTTCTATTTTATTATTAGTTATTGTTAATCTCTTATTGTGCCTAATTTAGAAATTAAATTTTATCATGGGTATGTACATGTAGGAAAAACATTATATATATATATATATATATATATATATATATATATATATATATATATATATTTCAGTACTTTCTGCAGTTTCAGTCATCCACTGGGGGTCTGCTCTTGGAATGTATCCCCTGCAGATAAGTGGGGACTTCTATACATGTTGAAGAGGAATGACCTAGAACATAGTAGACTATAACAAGGAAGAAGATTTGTTTACATGTCTACTGCCTCCCTCTACTAGATTGTGGCATCTCAAAGCCAAGGAATTATATCTTATTTTCTTGTAATCTCAGCACCTAGTACAGAGTACAAAACATTGAATGAATGGTTGAATGAATAAGGGAATGTTTGGTGATGATCAAGCAAGTGAATGTAGGCAATGTATTAGAAAGCAAGTTGAAAAGACCACCACAAAAGAGATTAGATTGGGGACTAAAGAGAAGTGCTGAAAGCTGAGTTTCCCTTGAGCAAATTGTATCTTCCTTTTCCTGAGTCTTCAATAGGCAATTTGCCCTATTAAGCACTCATCCTTACCTCAGTCTATTTCAAAGGCTCTCATCCTTGTCTGCAAGTTAGAAACACCTAAGTAATTTTATTAAAAATTCAGTTGCCCTAGCTGTACTCCCCAGACCAATCAAATCAGAATCTCTGGAAGTATGGCTTAGTCATCAGTATTTTAAAAAGCTCCCCAGGTAATTTGTGCTGCCAAGATTGAGAACTACTGGGTTAGGACTGGCTAAAACAAAGTACAAGTGTATTAAATTATTTAATTACACAAAAATTCAGTTTTACAGCCAGAATTAATTTCTAGTACTTTTTAAAATAAGAAATGGGGCTTCCCTGGTGGCGCAGTGGTTGAGAGTCTACCTGCCAATGCAGGGGACACGGGTTTGTGCCCCAGTCCGGGAAGATCCCACATGCCACGGAGCAGCTGGGCCCGCGAGCCATGGCCACTGAGCCTGCGCGTCCGGAGCCTGTGCTCTGCAACGGGAGAGGCCACAACAGTGAGGGGCCCATGTACTGCAAAAAAATTTTTTTAATAAATAAACAAATAAAATAAAATTAGAAATGAAGTGTCTCAGTTCTCAACTTCTGTTTACAATGTTTATTCCATGATTACATAGTACCTGGAGGCCTACAGATGGGTTGTGTTAGGCCTTCATAGTGCTGAAAAGTTTTGAATTGATTGCCAACATTTAAAAATCAGATTTTACATAAAAATAGCAGCTTCCAACTTCTCTTGAAAATTAGAAGTGCTGGTAACATGATGTTTGCAAAATTTATTGAGAATGCAAGTTCACTAGTGGTACCAATCAGTCAAAACTGAATAGCTGATGCCCCAGTTAGATGGAAATATTCAGTTGTGTTTCCTTTTTTTTCTTTCTTTTTTTTTGTTCTGATTAGAGATTTACCCATTTTATTGATTTCATAGAATGAGCTTTTTGTTTCATTAATTATTCTGTGTTGTTTTTATATTTTCTCTTTCATCAGTTTCCACTTTGATCTTCACTATTCCCTTTCTTCTGCTTACTTTGGGATTAATGTTCTCTTCTTTATCTAGCTTCCTAAGGAGGTCATTAATTTGAAACCTTTCTTATTTTCTAATGTAGACATTCAGTGCTATAAATTTCCTCCTAAGTACTTCTATATTTTTATATAATTGACATGTAACATTACATTAGTTTCAGGTGTAAAACATAATGATTCAATATCTATTCTAAGTACTTCTTTAGCAGTATCCCACAAAATTTGATATACTGTGTTTTCATTTTATTCAGTTAAAAGTAATTTTTAATTTCCTTCTTGACTTACCCTATAGTCCATGAGTTATTTAGAAGTTTATTATTTAGTTTCCAAATATTTAGGGATTTTCCAGAGTCTTTCTGTTATTGATTTCTAATTTAATAACTTTAGCATCTGATAATATACTTTGTATGACTCAGTTCCTTTAAAATGTATTAGGACTTGTTTTTATTCCACAGAATATGATCTATAACAGCAAATGTTCCATGTGTACTTGAGAAGAATGTGTATTCTACTGTTTTTGGGTACAGTGTTTTGTAAATGTCAATCAGGTCTAGCTGGTTGATTGTATTGTTCAAGTTGGCTTCATATCCTTGCTGATTTTCCGCTTACATTTTCTATTAGCTATTGAAACAGGAATATTGAAATCCCTGACTATAATTGTAGATTTGAATATTTCTCTTTGTAGCTGTGAGATAATAGAAAATGTATATTGGTCTCAGACCCCAGTTTCTGACACAGAGCTCCTAAAACCCTTGTAAGTTCCTAAGGGATAAGAGTACTAGAAACATCTTTTGTTACAATATTTGGTCTTTGACCTCAGTTCCTGACACAGGGCTCCTGAAACCCTTGGAAATTTCTAAGTGATAATAGCACTAGGAGCATCTTTTGTGCTAATGAGGTGACTCTGGGTGGGCTTCTGGACAGGAGGTGGTCACCAGAATGATGAAGTCATGGTGAGAAGCTTGGAATTCTCAGCTTCACCCTCCCATCCTCAAGAGAGGGAAAAGGGGATGGAAATGGAGCTAATAATTCATTATGCCTACATGAGGAAGCCTTCATAATATCCCAGTAGTATAGTATTCAGAGAGCCTCCACGTACTAGGACGGTGATGCATCCCAAGTTCGTGGAAACAGAAGCTCCTGTGCTCAGGACCCTCCCAGGCCTTCATCTATGTATCTGTCTATTCATCTGTATCCTTTATCATATCCTTTAATAAACTGGTAAATATAAGTGTCTCCCTAAGTTCTGTGAGCTGCTCTAGCAAATTAATCAAACCTGAAGATGAGGCTATAAGAACCCAGTGGTCAGAAGCACAGGTGACAACCTGGACTTTCAGTTGGCATCTGAAGTGAGGGGAGCAGTCTTGTGGGACTGAATCCTTAAACCTGTGGGATCTGACACTATCTCCAGGTAGTGTCAGATTTGAATTGAATTGAGTTAAATTGTAGGACACCCAGCTGGCATCACATAATTGCTTGGTGTGGGAAACCCACCCACACATCTGGTGTCAGAGTGTGATAGTAGTGTGAGAGTAAAGGAAAAACACAGGAAGAGGACTGGTTTGTTTTTTTTTTCCTAACACAGTTCTATCAGGTTTTGCTCCATATATTTTGACACAATGTTATTAGGTACATAACCATTTATGATTGTTATGTCCTCTTATTTAATTGACTAATTTATCATTATTAAATATCCTTCCTTTTCTGTGATAATATCCTTTACCCTAAAATGTACTTTGTCTCATAAATTTAACATCTCCAGGTTTCTCTCCACTAGAGTTAACATGGTATACCTTTATCAAATCTTTTATTATATTTTTGCCTTTGCCTATATTTCTTATAGGCAGCACGCAGCTGTGACTTGTATTTTTATCCAGTCTGCCAATCTATAACTTTAAATTGGGGTGTTCAGACCAGTTACATTTTGTCATTATTGATATGGCTTAGTTTGAGTTTAGTATTTTTCTATTTATTTCTATTATTTTCTATTCTATTTTTCTATTTATTTTCTATTTGTCCCATCTGTTCTCTGTTTCTTTCTTTCTCTTTCTCTGCCTTCTTTTCCATTAGTCAAGTATTTTTCTGATTCCATTTTATCCCCTTTGTCAGTTTATACTATAACTTTTTGTTTTGTTATTTTAATGGTCAGTCTTAGATGACATATATCTAACTTATTGTAGTCTACCTTCAAGTAATATTATACCACTTTGGGTACAATATAAGATCCTTAAAATAGTCTGCTCATTCTCCCCTCCTGGTCTTTATTCTATTGCTGTATACATTTTACTTTTACATATATTATAAAACTTACAATACATTATTATTTTTTTGTTTAAACAATCAATTTTCTTTTAAAAAGTTTTAAATAATAAGATAAATATTTTCATATAGTTATCCTTTTTGGTACCATTTCCAGAGGAAAAACACATTACTGTGTGTCTCCTCCATTTTCAATACTCTAACACTACTTCACTTCTGACACCAGATGTGTCAGCGTGGCAGGGAGTTTCCCCACAGCACACAATTCTGCACCAGCTGGGTGTCCTACAACTTAATTCTGACACTATCTACCTGGAGATAGCGTCAGATACCAAAGGTTAAGGATTCAGTCCCACAAAACCGCCCCCATCACTTCAGATGTCAATCGCAAGTTCAAGTTGTTACCTGTGCTTCTGACCTGCTGACTATAAATCAGAGGTTTCCATGACCCCCTCCTCAGATTCAATTAATTTGCTAGAGCAGCTCACAGAACACAGGAAAACATTTATTTACTAAATTACTGGTTTATTATAAAAGGAATAGTCAGGTGAAAGAGTTGCATAGGGCAACGTATGTGGGAAGGGGCAGAGTTTCCATGCTCTCTGGACGCACCCCACTCTTCTTGCATCTCAGGATGTTCAGCAACCTGGAAGCTCTCTGAGCACGTCCATTTGGGTTTTCATGGAGGCTTTATTACATAAGCATGATGAATTAAATATTTGGCTATTGGTGATTGAACTCAATCTTCAGCCCCTCTCCTTTTGCTGGAGGTTGTGTGTGTGTGTGTGTGTGTGTGTGTGTGTGTGTGTGTGTTTAGGGGGTAAGCTGAAAGTTCTAACCCTCTGATCAAGGTTGTTTTCCCCTGGCAACCAGCCCCCATCCTTAGTGGCTTTCCAAAAATCACCTCATTAACATAATCTCAGACGTGGTTGAAAGGGGTTTGTTATGAATAAATAACAAGACACCCATTTCACCTTTATGCCCTAAAACTATTTCAGGAACTGAGGACAAAAGACTAAATATTATAACAAAAGATGCCCTTATGGCTCTTATGCAGGAAACTTCAAGAATTTTAGGAGCTATGTACCAAGAACAGCAGATGAAGACCAAATATATATTTCTTATTATTAATAACAATATCACACTATTTCTGGCCCTCTTTATTCCTTTCTGTAGATACATATTGCCATCTGGTATCATTTTTCTTTTTCCTGAAGCACTTTTAGTATTTCTTGTAGTACAAGTCTGCCAGTAATAAATTATTTCAGCTTTTATATGTCTGAAAAGTGTCTTTATTTTTGCCTTTATTTTTGAAAGATATTCTTGCCAGATACAGAATTTACCTTACCATTTTATTTCCTTTCAGTATTTTAAAGATTTTTCTGCACTGTCTTCTTACTTGCATCGTTTCCCAGGAGAAATCTGATGTCATCATTTTCTTTCTTCCTCTGTACATAACAAGTCTTTTATCTCTGGGTGCTTTTAAGATTTTATCTTTTCCACTGGTTTTAAACACTTTGATCATAATGTAATAGGTGTAGTTTTCTTCATTTTTCTTGTGCTTGGAATTCATTTATCTTCTTGGTTCTGTGAGTTTATAGTTTTTATCAAATTTATACATTTTCAGCCATTATTTCTTCAATTTATTTTCTGTCTCCTTCCCTTCTCCTCTCTTTCAGACTCCAATTATCCTTTCATTAGTTACTGGTCCATAGCCCACTGATACGCTGTTCATTTTTTATAACTCATTTTTCTCCTGTTTCATTTCAGATAGTTCATGCCATCAAGTACATTAATCTTTTCTTATGCAACGTCTAATCAGCCATTAATTCTATCCATCATATTTTTCATCATAAAAATTTTATTTTTCATCTCAAGAATGTCTATTTGGGTCTTTTTCATATATTCCACATCTCTACTTAACTTTTTGAACATTTGGAATTGGAATACAGTTATAATGTCTATTTAAATGTCTATGTCTGCTAATTCTAACATCTCAGCTTTGAATCAGTTCTAATTGAATTTTCTCCTCGATAATTTTTGTTTATATTTTTATGCTTTTTACATTCTTTGTAATTTTTAATTGAATACTAGCTAGATATTATAGATTTTACCTTGTTCAATGTTAAATATGTCTCTATTCCTATAAATATTCTTGACATAGTTCTGGGAAATAATTAAGGTACCTGGAAATGGTTTGATATTATTGGGTCATGCTTTTGTTTTATTACAGTACTGGAGTAGTGCTCATTCTAGGCCTAATGATTACCTGCTACGGAAGCTACCCCTCTGTGTACTCTAACCTCATGCTCCATGAATTTTGAGGTGTTTTAGTGTGGCTGGTGGGAACAGGCATTATTTCTGGCTCTACCTTCCCAGCATATACTGTTAGTTCTAATCCTATTGGGTGATTCTATATCTGGCCTTGGGTACTTTCCTCACATGCATGTTCTGATAAGTCATCAACTGAATGCTGAAGGGGAATCTCAGTAGATATCTGAAGTTTGACCTCTGTGCAGTTTCTTTTCTTTAGTACTCTCTCCTGAAAGTTCTAGCCACCTAGGTCTCTCTGGACGCTCAGCCCCATGTTCTCAATGCAAGGAGTCCATCAGTCTTCTCCTCAATTCTCCCTCCCTATGTAAATTGATACAGCCACTATGGAGAACAGTATGGAGGTTCCTTAAAAAACTACAAATAGAACTACCATACGACCCAGCAATCCCACTACTGGGCATATACCCTGAGAAAACCATAATTCAAAAAGAGTCATGTACCAAAATGTTCATTGCAGCTCTATTTACAATAGCCAGGACATGGAAGCAACCTAAGTGTTCTTCAACAGATGAAGGGATAAAGAAGATGTGGCACATATATACAATGGAATATTACTCAGCCATAAAAAGAAATGAAATTGAGTTAGTTGTAGTGAGTGGATGGACCTAGAGTCTGTCATACAGAGTGAAGTAAGTCAGAAAGAGAAAGACAAATACCATATGCTAACACATATATATGGAATTTAAGGGGAAAAAAAGGTCATGAAGAACCTAGGGGTAAGACGGGAATAAAGACACAGATCTACTAGAGAATGGACTTGAGGATATGGGGAGGGGGAAGGGTAAGCTGTGACAAAGTGAGAGAATGACATGGACATATATACACTACCAAACATAAAATAGATAGCTAGTGGGAAGCAGCCACATAGCACAGGGAGATCAGCCCAGTGCTTTGTGACCACCTAGAGGGGTGGGAAAGGGAGGGTGGGAGGGAGGGGGATGCAAGAGGGAAGAGATGTGGAGATATATGTATATGTATAGCTGATTCATTTTGTTATACAGCAGAAACTAACACACCATTGTAAAGCAATTATACTCCAATAAAGATGTTAAAAAAAAAATTCTCCCTCCCTGCACTATAGCCCAGGAAATCTCTCAAAGCAATAAACTGGGGCAATCTTTGAGCTTACTTCATTTGTTTCCTGGATCTCTGGATTGCTGGATCTCTGGATCTCCAGTGTCTTGAAAACTGATGTTTCATATTATTTAAAACATCTTTTGGTTGTCCCAGCTTTGAGGGTAAATCTTGTTTTTTTACTCCATATTATCCATAAGAGAAATATCTGTTCCTTTTTCTTATGGTCTTTTAAATTGAGGTATTTTACATGAAATAATATGCACTACTCATGTGTGTAGAGCTCAATTATCTAAATATCTGTGCAATCATTGTCCAGATCAAGTTATTAAAATTGTTAAGCACTCCTAGAAGGTTCCCTCATCCTCCTCCACTACTTTGTCTTATTGCAAGACAGCTACCTTGTTCTTATGCTACAGTCACGATAAATCCATGTAATTTTATTGCTGCCACACTTCAGCTATCAATCCCTGTCTTCTGTCTTCTAGAAGTAGTCTCACTTCAGATATTTTTTTAACAGGTGGCTATTATAGAACAGAGTGGATTTATTTGTACTTTTTAAAAATTGAGGTATAAAAACTGGACAGCTACATGTAAAAGAATGAAATTGGAACATTTCCTAATACCACATACAAAAATAAACTTAAAATTGATTAAAGACCTAAATCTAAGACCAGATACTCCTAGAGGAAAACATAGGCAGAACACTTTTTGACATAAATTGCAGCAATATATTTTTGGATCCGTATCCTAGAGTAATGGAAAAAAAAAAGTAAACAAATGGGACCTAATTACACGTAAAAGCTTCTGTACAGCAAAGGAAGCCATAAACAAAACAAAAAGACATCCCACAGAATCAGAGAAAATAGTTGCAAACAATGCAACTGACAAGAGATTAATTTCCAAAGTATACAAACAGCTCATACAGCTCAATATCAAAAAAAAAAAAACAACCCAATCAAAAACTGGGCAGAAGACCTAAATAGACGTTTTTTTCCAAAGAAGACATACAGATGGCCAACAAACACATGAAAGGATGCTCAACATCACTAATTATTAGAGAAATGCAAATCAAAACCACAATGAGATATCACCTCACACCAGTCAGAATGGTCATCATCAAAAAATCTACAAACAATACATGATGGAGAGGGTGTGGAGAAAAGGGAACCTTCCTACACTGTTGGTGGGAATGTACATTGGTGCAGTCACTATGGAGAATAGTATGGAGGTTGCTTAAGAAACTAAAAATAGAGTTACCATATGATCCAGCAGTCCCACTCCTGGGCATATATCTGGAGAAAACTCTAATTAAAAAGATACATGCACCCCAATATTCATAGCAGCACAATTTACAATAGCCAAGACATGGAAGTGACCTAAGTGTCCATTGACAGATGAATGCATAAAGGAGATGTGGTAAATATATACAACAGAATATTACTCAGCCATAAAAAAGAATGAAATCGTGCCATCTGCAGCAACATGGATGGACCTAGAGATTATCATACTAAGTGAAGTAAGTCAGACAGAGAAATACAAATATCATATGATATCACTTATATGTGGAATGATACAAATGAGGTTATTTACCAAACAGAAATAGACTCACAGACTTAGAAGACAAATTTATGGTTATCAAAGGGGAAGGGGGGAGAAATAAATTTGGAATTTGGGATTAACAGATACAGACTACTATATATAAAATAGATAGACAAGACCTACTGTATAGCACAAGAAACTATATTCAATATCTTGTAATAACCTATAATGCAAAAGAATTTGAAAAAGAAATATATATATAAATGAATCACTTTGCTATATACCTGAAACATTGTAAATCAACTCTACTTCAATAAAAAAAATAAAAATTAAAAAAATAAGTAAGTAAGGTAGTGGAAAAGAATGATAAGGAATGTAAAGAACCCAAAATAGGTGCACAATTGGAGTTAATCCAGCTGGGCAACTCTGGGAGATAGTGAATGCATCTTAGAGTTATATCAATTAAGGTAGAAGAAACTACTGTATTTAGCCACTCACTCCCATCACTCATTAGTTGAGCATTACTTCTAAGGGAAATATCTCTCTAACACTTTTGGCTTGTTCTGATTGAAAATAAGTGTACTCCTGTAGCAAGAAACAAAATCAAAAGGTCCCTCAGACAGAAAGTTGAGATGTTCAATAAGGGCAACCTTCATTGTAAAGACGTGAGTGTGGGCAGGATATGGTCAGGGCAAAAATATCTGCCACAGTGTCTATTTGATACTTAGTGATTATGTGGGGTATACAAAACCTTCAAATGTCAAACAAGATATGAGTATTAAAGTGTTAACTGACAATATTAAATACTATAAAGATTTTCTTAAAGAACACGTGGATCAACATAAATAAAAAGTACAGATAAATCATTTACGTTCAAAGATATGACAGTTCTAGGTGGGAAATGAAAGTAATAAAAATAAGAAAATGCAGTATATTTTTTGATCAGCCAACATAGTGGAAAACAGATGGAAATCTAAACTTTGAAAAAAAATAAAATTGAGGTATAATTGACATATAACATTATATTAGTTTCAGGTGTACAACATAATGATTTGATATTTGTATGTATTACAAAATGATCACCACAATAAGCCTAGTTAACATTTGTCACCACACATAGTTGCAAAAACAATTTTTTTTATAAAGACTTTTAAGATTCACTTTCTTAGCAACTTTCAAATATACAATCCAGTATTATTAACTAACTATAGTGACCATCTGTACATTACATTCCCATGACTTATTTATTTTATAACTGAAAGTTTGTACCTTTTGACCCCCTTCACTGATTTTGCCCACCCCCTACCCCCTGCCTCAGGCAACCACCAATCTGTTTTCTGTATCTATGAGCTTGTTTTTTTTGTTTCTTTGTTTTGTTTTGTTTTTAATTCCACATATAAGTGAGATCATCAGATACTTGTCTGTGACTTATTTTACTTAGCATAGTACCCCCAAGGTTTCCATCCATGTTGTCACAAATGGCAAGATTTCCTTCTTTTTTATGGCTGACTAGTAGTCCATTTCATATATATATATATATATATATATATATATATATATATACCCATCTCTTTATCTATTCTTCCATTGATAGACACTTAGTTTTCTTGCATATCTTGTCTATTGTAAATAATGCTGCAATGAACATGGGGATGCTTATATCTTTTCTAATTAGTATTTTAGTTTTCTTTGGATAAATTCCCAGAAGTGGAATTGCTGGATCATAAGGTAGTTTTATTTTCAGTTTTCTGAAGATCCTCCATACTGTTTTTTATTGTGGCTGCACCAATTTACATTCCCATCAACAGTGAACAAGGGTTCCCTTTCCTTCACATCCTTGCCAACACTTTTTGTCAAATGATACTGAGCCTGAGTATTCATATTTTCCCAGTTTGACACCAAAACCCACCCAATCTCACCATTACCAGTTATTTATCATTCACATAGTAGCCTATCAATAGATGCTAGTAAAAGTGAGCATTGCTAATAGAATTACAACCATGACTCCAATCAAGAAAAGTAGCATGATGCTGTGGAAAAAGTAGTGGCTTACCTCCTCTTTTTCATCTTTCCTGTCTAGATAGCAAGTCAAAAACTTTATTTTTAAATCCGTGGTATTCTTTCCTGAGTTTATGATATTTTTTCATCTGCCAATTACCAATTTTTCATGTTTCCCAGACTTCAACAGTCAAAAAACTTAAATAAGTAATAACGGAATATTTCTTTGATTCTGCTCCCACCTAGTCTTCAGAAACTTCAGTCTTTGCCAAATTGCACCTAAATGACTTTGAGAGAACCCAGGGAGGTTTCTTTTGCCCTCCAGGTTTTCTTACCTTGCTTATCATAAGAATTACCTCAGAATCCTCTCACACCTACCCTTATCCTCCTCTCCTCCTCCTCCTCCTCCTTCATCTCCTTCTCCTTCTCCTTCTCCTTCCTTCTCCTTCTCCTTCTCCTTCTTCTTCTTCTTCTTCCTCTTTTCCCTCTTCCTCTCCTTCTCCTTCTCCTTCTCCTTCTTCTGTTAACTTTTTTGTATAGTATGAGGTAGGGGTCCAAATTCATTATTTTGTATGTGGCTATTCAGTTACTGAGGACCACTGAAAATACTACTCTGTCACTATGAATTCTTGTCACTCTTGGTCTATGGTTGATGAAAATCAATAGATTAATTGCAAGAGTTAATTTCTGGACTTTCCACTTCATTCCATTTATCTATATGTCTATTTTTATGCCAATATCACAATGTCTTGACTGCTCTAGGTTTGTAGAAAATTTTAAGACCAGGGATTCTGTGTCCTTCGATTTTGACCTTATTTTAAAGACTGTTTTAGCCATTGTGAGCCCCATGAATTTCCATATGAATTTTAGGGCTACCTTGTGAATTTCTGCAAAAATAATCTATGTAGGATTTGATAAGGGATTCCACTGAATCTGTAGATCAACTTGGAGAGTATTGCCATCTGAACAGTACTAAGTTTTCTGATTCATGAACTTGGGATTTCTTTCCATTTACTTAGGTCTTCTTGAATTACTTTTAATAATGTTTTGTAGCCTAAGAGTATAATTTTTAAACTTCTTTTATTAAATTTATTCCTAATTATGTTTTCTGATTCTATGGTAAGTGGAATTATTTCCTTGATTTTATTTTTGGATTGTTCAATGTTAATGTATAAAAATATAACTGAGTTTCGTATATTGATCTTGTACTTTACAAGCATGCTAAACCCATTTATTAGTTCTAATAGGTTTTCTTTTGGAGATTCTTAGGATTTTCTATAAACGAGATCACGTCTTCTACAAAGAGAGATAGTTTACTTCTTTTCAATCAAGATTTCTTTTTTTTAAATCTTGTTGCATAACTGCCCTCTATAGAACCTCTAGTACAATGCTCTAGTACAATGTTGAATAGAAGTGGTGAAAGTGTATATCCTTGCCTTATCATTTATCTTACAGAGAAAGCATTCAATCTTTAATTATTAAATATGATAATAGCTGTGCATTTTTCATAGAAGACCTTTATAAGGTTGAAGAAGTTCCACTCTATTTCTAATTTGGCTTTATTTTTTTAATCATGAAGGGGTATTGGATTTTGTCAAATGCTCTTTCTGTGTCTGTTCAGATGATTTGTGGTTTTTGTCCTTTATTCTATTGATACGGTGACTTACTTTAATAGATTTTCAGATTTTATACTAACTTTGCATTTATAGGATATATTCTACTTAGTCATAATATGATCCCTTGTATATGCTGGTAGGTTTGGTTTGGTTGTATTTTTTTGAGGACTTTTGCATAGAGGTCTGTAGTTTTCTTTTCTTGTCATGCCTTTGTCTGCTTTTGTTAATAGGAAAATACTGGCCTTGTAGAATTTGGGAAATATTTCTTTTCTTCTATTTTCTGTAACAATTTGTAAAGAATTGGTATTGATTTTAATTAATCATTTAAAAATTTGGTAGAATTTATCAGTGTGTCTGGACCTGGACTTTTCTTGTAGGAAGTTTTATAAATTACAAATTCAATCTCTATAGTTGTTATAAGTGTATTTTGATTCTCCACTTCTTGAGTTAGTTTCAGTAGTTAGATGAAATGGACAAATTCCTAGAAAGAATCAAAGTATACTAATTTATTGGGAACAGTTGCTCATAGCATTCTCTTATATTCTTTCTTGTTTCTTTAATGCCAGTAGTAACACTCACTCTCTCATTCCTCATTTTAGTAATTTGAGTCTTCTGTCTTTTTTCTCTTGGTCATTCTAGATAAAGAGTTATGAATTTTGTTGCTCTTTTCAGAGAATTGATTTTTTTGTTTTGTTGATTTTCAATTTGTTGTTTTATGGCCTAGTATATTGTCTAACCTGGAGAACGTTCCACGTGTACTGGACAAGAATATGTAGTCTGCCTATTTTAGGTGGAGCATTCTATAGATGTCTGTTAAGTCTAGTTTCTTTATAGTGCTGTTCAGGTCTTCTAGTTCCTTGTTGATCTTTTGCTTTATTGTTCTAAACATTTCTGAAAATAGACTGTGAAAGTTTCCAACTATTATTGTTGAATTCTCCATAACTCTCTTCAATTCTGCAACTTTCTGCTTCTTTCATTTGAAGCTCTGTTTTGGGATGTATATATATTTACAAATTTAATATCTTACAGGCAGATATACTCTTTTATCCTTATAAAGTTTTTCCTTTATTTATAATAAACATTTTTGTTTTAAAGTCTATTTTTTCTAATATTATTGTAGCCACTCCAGCTTTTATACCTAATAGTGAAAAGCTGAATGCTTTCCCCTTAATTTCTGGAACAAGACAAAGAAACTATACTTACCTCTTCTATTCAACATTGTATTGGAAGTCCTAAACAGTGCAATTAAGCACGAAAAATAAATAAAATTTACACTAATTGGAAAGGGGGAAAAAACTTTCCTATTTGCAGACATAATTGTCTAGAAAAAAATTCATAAGCAATCTAGTGGGAGGGAGACGCAAGAGGGAAGAGATATGGGGACATATGTATATGTGTAACTGATTCACTTTGTTATAAAGCAGAAACTAACACACCATTGTAAAGCAATTATACTCCAATAAATATGTTTTCTTAAAAAAAAAAACCTAGAAGTATCAAGTGAGTTTAACAAAAACTCAGGATATCAGTCAACACACAAAATCAATCATATATCTAAATACTAGTAATGAAATTTTTAAAAATTATACTAACTCCAACATTTAAACAAAATAGAAGAAACAATACAATTTATGATAGCTCAAAAAGGGAAGCAATTAGGTGTGAATTTAACAACAACAACAACGAAACAAACAGGATCTGCATATTGAAAACTGTAGGACACTGATTAAAGGAAACTACGAAGATCTAAAGAAATGGAGACAGATCTAGTGCTCATGGATTTGTAGAGTCCTCTTTATAAGAGAAAAGGGAACACTCTTGCACTGTTGGTGGGAATGTAAATTGATACAGCCACTATGGAGAACAGTATGGAGGTTCCTTAAAAAACTACAAATAGAATTACCATACGACTCAGCAATCCCACTACTGGGCATATACCCTGAGAAAACCATAATTCAAAAAGAGTCATGTACCAAAATGTTCATTGCAGCTCTATTTACAATAGCCAGGACATGGAAGCAACCTAAGTGTTCTTCAACAGATGAATGGATAAAGAAGATGTGGCACATATATACAATGGAATATTACTCAGCCATAAAACAGAATGAAAGTGAGTTATTTGTAGTGAGGTGGATGGACCTAGAGTCTGTCATACAGAGTGAAGTAAGTCAGAAAGAGAAAAACAAATACCATATGCTAACACATATATATGGAATCTAAGAGAAAAACAAAAAAGGGCATGAAGAACCTAGGGGTAAGACGGGAATAAAGACACAGACCTACTAGAGCATGGACTTGAGGATATGGGGAGGGGCAAGGGTAAGCTGTGACAAACTGAGAGAGTGGCATGGACATATATACACTACCAAATGTAAAATAGATAGCTAGTGGGAAGTAGCTGCATAGCACAGGGAGATCAGCTAGGTGGTTTGTTACCACCTAGAGGGGTGGGATAGGGAGGGTGGGAGGGAGGGAGACGGAAGAGCGAAGAGCTATGGGAACATATGTATATGTATAACTGATTCACTTTGTTATAAAGCAGAAACTCACACCATTTTAAAGCAATTATACTCCAATAAAGATGTTAAAAAAGATGACAATTATCTCAAGTTAATCTATAGATTTAACACAATTTCAATCAAATCACAACAGGATTTTTGGTTGTTATAGGAAACCTGATTCCTTAATTTATAGGGAAAGTCAAAGAATTAGAATCACCAAACCAACTTTGAAAAAGAAGAATGTATTTGGAGGAATCACACACTACTTGAGATTAAGATTTACTTTAAAACTACAGTTATCGGGATAGCATGGTATTGGTGAAGGGATTACACATAGATCAGTGGAAAAGAATAGAGCATTCAGAAATAGACCAATACAAATATGGTGAATTGATTTTTTTAACAAAGGTACAGATTCAATGGAGAAATAATTGTCCTTTTAACAAATTGTGTGCATACTAAAATCACAGAGATTCTACTACATATCTATTAGAAGGCTAACGTAAAAGTAGTGTAAAGAATACCAAGTGCTGGCAAGGATGTAGAGCAACTATAATTCTCACACATTGATGGTGGGAACACAAAATGTTATAGTCAGTTTGGAAAACATTTTTGCAGTTTCTTATAAAGTTAAACATCTACACATCATAACCATTTATGAGCAGTCCTGTTTCTAGGCATTTCTTTTGAGAAATTAAAATTGATGTTCACACAGAAGACTGCATATGAATGCTATAGCTGCTTAATTCATCATCTTCAAAAGTGGAAACCACCCAAATGTTTTTCAACTGGTGAATTGATAAACAATTTGCAACACATCCATATGATGAAATACACTTCATAAATAAAGACTAATGAATGGTTGATATATGCATCAACTTGGATGAATCTCAAAGGTGTTATCCTAGGTAAAAGAAGCCTGGCTCAAAAGGTTACATATTCTATGCTTCCATTTATGTGACATTTTAGAAAAGAAGAAACTAGATTGAAAGAGAACATTAGGGATAGGGAAGACTGTGTGACTAAAACAGGATATCATAGGAACTTTTGGGGGTTATGGGAGCTGAACCATCTCTCAACCAAGATAATCATTAATAAATTTCCTTGGGCTATGCAGTCCTCCTCTGCCTCTCATCAACTACCCTATCCATCAATCCATGTCTTTCTGTTCATATAGGCATGTGTTTCCTCTTTAAAATTTTATTGAAATTTTTTATCCTATTCCATTTAATCCCTCTACAGGTTTAAATGTATGCATTTTTCCTTATTCTATTTTTTACTCTCACTGTGAATCTGTTATTTTAGCGGTAACTTTTGAATATTTCTTATAATTATTTAACTTAACAATGTCTGAACTTTAAAAATATATTAACCTCTCTCCCAAACAAATGAATTCTGATGTTCATCTCCTCCTGAGTTGTATGATATTTTTGTTCAGAATCTTTGAATCACCATTTTTTTCAACCCCAGCAATCAGTATGATTATTATGTTTTTATACACACCATGTTTTTTTAGATTGACATACATGTTTATCATTTTATTTGCTCTTAATTCCTTAGCTTTTCAGACTGTCCTTCTGGTATCATTTTCCATAGCCTGTAGTGCAGTAATTTTCAATCTTCTCTTTGCATCAGAAAGGAGCTTTAAAGGAGGTTTAAAAATATATGTAAATGCCTGACCTCACTCCTAAGCTTTAGATTAATTTTGGCTGGGATGGGGATCAGGCATTGGTATTTAAAAAAAGAAGAAAGACGAAAGCTCTCCTAGTGATTCTAATGGGCACCCAGAGTTGAGAACTACTGTTTTATAAGGTCCATATTTATGTTATTTTGTTTATTGCTTGTCTTCCTAACTAAGATGTAAGTTACAAAAGTGCAGGGATTTTTTTCACTCTTTTATTTATGCATGTATCTCTACTGCCTTGAACAGTGACAATTACACAGAAGTTGACCAACAAATGTTTGTTGAGTGAATGAAAGAAAGTGCTAAGAATACTAAACATGGCAGAGAAGGGGAGCAGTTGTCTGGTTTTGGTTAAGGAGTGAAACGAAACATCAGCAAGGTTTCATGAGAGATAAAATGTGAGCTGACCTTTGAAAGATGAATATGAGTTAGCGGAGTGTGAATGCACAGAGATTTGGGATCTTGGTGCACTTTCCAAATTATAAACGGTTGTGTAAGACTTGGATTTAGGGTGGGAGAGGTTGAGTGATGAGAGATGGGATGAGAGAAAGAGACAGAGTTAGACAACCAAGGCTTTTGTATACCATGGTTGGCATTTGGGGAGTAATATAGAAGGTCTGAACTAAGATAGTGATCCTGGTTACTGAGAGAAGTGAATAAAGTTTATAAATGTTCAGTGAGCTCTTCTATAATGGCAACCCTCTTCCCGTCCCCCACATAGTGTAACCCCCATAGTACATTGCTATCCCATTTACCTGGTTTATTTCTATGTAGCGCTTGTCACCACTTAACATGTGTTTTCTTAAATATTTTATTAGCCATGAAACAAGAATGTAAGTTCTGTGAGGGCAGAAATTTTTGTCCATTTTGGTCATGGTTCTATCCTCAGGGCCTGGTGCATATTAATCTGCTCAATAAATATTTGTTACATGAAATAATCAAAATTTTGATTGTGGAGGGCATCAAGGAAAATGCTCAGGTTTCACTGCCTCTGGATTTCTGATAATCCACTGACTATTTTTTTCCAGCTCAGTTCCAAATACAATTAATTCTTAATAGCGTAAACCCCTCATTTTCTGTATTTGGTCATTGATTACCACAATAGCCTCTAAACTAACCTCTCTGCCACCAGGTTGCACTGGTACAACCCATTTTCTATATTTTGGTTTAAACCATTACTAGATGCTTTTTGTTGTTGTTGTTGAGGCAAGAGATAGAGACTTTATGTGGAAAGCCAGCAGATGGAGAAGATGGCAGACTAGAGTCCCCAGAAAACCATCTTGACTAGATGCTTTCTCGCTTAAAATTCATTTTTGGTTTTCTGTTTTCTTCATAATAAGCTCAAAGTCCATAACATGGCATGCAAGGTCCTTCTTTGTCTGGCCTCTTCTTACATCCAGGCTTCATCTCTCATCACCACTTCTTTCACACCACACTTCAAATCCACTGTCATTCTTCCTTTTCATTCATCCATTCAATCACTTATTGAACATTAAACCAGCCTTTATTGAGCACCTTCTAGGAGATAAGGTCTATTTTAGGTTTTTAGTATTCACCAGTCAATTGGATAGCCATAGTTGCAGCACTGTCTTCTCTTTACCGATTATTATTGTCACATTACAGTGCTGCTAGTTGTTTATGTGTTCATTTCCCCCACTGGTTGGAGGGTCTTGAAATCCAGGACTATGTCTTATTCTTCTTTATATGGACAATATCAGAAGCAGAACCTTATACTGAGTGGTTGTTCAAAATCTGTTGGGTGAATGACAAAATATGAGTCAAATGTTGAAATGAACTATACAAATACTAGCAAAAGTAAGGACCTTGTGTCAGCCCCCGTCATTGCCTTGACCACATTTTGGTCGTTTACTCATTCTACAAACATTTATAATCACCTATTTTATGCTATACTCTTATGTGTTTAAATGTCGCCTTTAGCCCCTCCCTATGTTGTGGGGTTCTAGTGCGATGCCTCTGGGTATAGAATAGTGTTTGGTATATTTGTGGATTTATTGAAAATAACCACAAAAGAGGAGGCCTGGGGTACAGATTTTGGGCCCAGAAGAGCTTTCTGGAGGTAATGACAATAGTTAACTCAATATTGAACTTTTAACCAGAGTAAGGATTATTCTTATTATTGAAACTTTTTGTCAAATTATCATTGTCTTCATTCTCACGGGGAGTATACAAGTATACAAGAACGCTTTCTAAATGAGTTCACTTTTATTTATTTGGAAATTTGAGTATGGCACGTAGCTCTCTGGATACCATTCCAAGACAAAAATGATTCAGATTAAGAAGTTTTAAAAATCTTGAAATCGAAGTATGCCACTAATAAACATGAATTTATTATTATTTTTTTAATGTCAGGAAGCAGTATATCAGTATCGTAAATACGTAACTGTAGACATCCGAGAGTTAAGGGACTAAAGGTAAGGGAGGTATTTGAAAGTCTGAATCAGGAAGGCGAGGTGACAAATTGTATACGTAGAGTTTGGCGGAGATGCTGTAGTTCCTGGGATGACTAGGGCTAGGATTTGTAAAAAGTTACTGATTCCCTCTTCCAGACATCTTACGTCACTATCCGGGTTCCCATCTGGTGAGAGAGCCACTGAGATATAGTGTTTCAAGAGCTTGCTAGAGAGGCACAGGAAGTTGTCTGGAGTGAAGGCGGGAGGAGGGTGTGGCGGCCCGGGCTAAAGCTTCCTCCAAACAAAAGAAAATAGCACTTCCGGTCACGCCATCGTCGCGTCGCGGCGTTCTTCATCAAGGTGAGTGTAAAGAAAGGGACTGGTAATTTTCACAAGTGAGTCCGCAGACACCTCAGGGACGGTTTCCTCCTTGCTTCAACACGAGGTGGAAAGAATTCATCCCCAGGGTACACTGAGGGATGTTTCTGACGCTTGTGGTTCCGATCGCTCACTCTCTCCTCTCTCTTACGCCTCAGGAGATGGCTGGCCTTCATCCCCTTCCGCCTTCTGACTCTCGTGGTCCTTTTATCCCTGATTATTCTTCACTTCTCCTCTTTATCCCGAATCCTCTAACCAGTCTTTCTGAGTTTGGGTCATTCCCTCTACCACCGATTTCTTTCCTACCTCTTACTCCCACCTTCCAACCCGCTCACCTCTTAGCCTCAGAACTTTTGCTACCTCCTTCACCCACTCTGAACCTACATTCTTCCTTCTTTTTACTTTCGACCCCAGTATTTTACTCCCCCTGAAGACTTCTGATCTCTTCGGTCCCACTCCTGCAGAGGCCGGTGAATTATATACTTTCTGAAATTAGATGTGACTTCAATTTCAAGGGCAAGGCTGGCTTTTGTTCTTTTTAAAAATAAGAAAAGGAGCAGGAATTTTAGAGCTCTCAGAGACATAGGAACTTGTTCAAATTATGTCCTTTTATGTATTTATTTTTTACCCCAAACGAAATCACATATCAGGTATTGCACTGGTTTCAGCCCTCCACTCATGACACTTAAAAAATTTTTGGTATACAATTGAATCCCCAAATTTTTAGAGTGGCAAACATAGTAGATTTTGCCTATAATTTGGTGTCAGCTTTAGAGGCTGGAAGCTTTCCCATCCCCTTTAGAATTTCTCACAGAGCAGAAATGGTTGACAGATATGACATCCAATCACAAATTTATCGTTTCATATGAGTTCGGTTTATTATGTAAATCTTTTTCTGGTGTCCAGTAGCAACATTGAAGAGCAAGTTGGCAGAATTTTCAGGCAAAGATTTTTTTCTAGGAGCTTCGCATGTATTATCTATTTGGTGCAATATGAACTTTGGCTTTTTTTTCATTTGTTGCAATGTGAAATGTATTTTTCTGCTCCATTTATCATGTGTAATTTGTCTTGTGAGAATATTCATTAATTATCACAATTTATTATTTCAGTTCTTTACCCAAGGGAGAGGAAATGATCATTAAATTTATAATGAGTGTCAGGGATTTTTCAGGCTCTAAAGAGGAATTTAACCAGAGATCTCTTTGAACAAGCAACTTATTCCTTCTTCCTCCTGTAGCTAATGTGTTAGGCTTGCCAAAATAAGAGATGATTCTTTTTTCTAAGCCAGGTATAATTTTCAGTTCTTTAACGAGGAGACTGAGGTTTCATGACACCAAAACACTTAGGAACTTTTTCAAAGGGTATTGCTGATGTCTATTTATTATCTATTCAAATAATAATTTAACAGCACTTAAATATCACACTGTCTTTAACCCACTGGGGGTGCATCCATCCATCCATTCATTCAAGAGTTTTTTTATTGAATAGCTTTTATACGCCAGACAGTGTTTTAAGCACTGAGGATACAACAGTGGAAAATAAAAACAAGAACAAAGTCCTTTAAACTACTCGAGAGGCAATAAGTGAATATATAAGAAATATATAATAGATTGTGATGGGGAGGCTGTACTATGTTAGATAGGATGGTCAGGAAGGCCTCCCTGGTATGGTGACATATGAGCAGAAACCTAAAGGAAGAGAGAGCACAAACTATACAGTTACTAGTGGAAAAAAATAGGGTATATCTATGACAGTGTCTCTGCATTTGTTGGTCACTCTGCTTCCAACATTCCCTCTCCTCCCTTCTGCTTGTGGTCACTTTACTGTATAGCATTAATGAACCACTCTGCATACTCAGATAATCTAATCTGTCCGTGTAAATTCCCCATATTCTCTTCTGCTTGGCTAGCTTCTTGCTACCATTTAAGTGAATTGTCAGTTACCAGCCCCTCTAGGAAGACGTATCTCTGTCTCTATCCTCACCTCTTCCTCAATCTGTTTATTTGTGGTGCATTGTGTGCTGTCCTACAGCATACTTGCTTTCCTCTCTCACTGCTCTTATCACTGCATGTTCATAATATGTTGCCCATAAATGTTTGGTATGGTAAATTGAAATGAATTTAGTGGCTCCCTAATTAATGTTCAAAACCACTCTCTAAAGTCAGTATCATCATTGTCATTTTCCTGATGATAAAACCAAGACTCAGGTGGATAGTAACTTGGTAGTGGAGTTAATGGAGTTAAAGTCTGTCAGACACTAAGTCCTGGCCTGGTCCTCTCTTTCTCTGTCTCTTTTCATTAATGAGAAATAGAAAATACACAGAATATTTTATTTTATTAGAAATAGTCTGGGTATAAAAATTTCATTTTGTAAGTTTCCTTTCACAAGTCAGATTATATCAGGTGCTTGATTTACTTCCTAGTTATAAATATTAAGAACTGAGAGGTGTGATTACTCTTTTTACTTGAATATTTTTTAATAAAATATTTAAACAAGCATAAGTTGAAAGAAGAGTACAATTAATACTTTTATACTCTGAACCTAGATTCAACAGTTGTTAACTTTTGCCATATTAGCTCACTTATTCACTGACTTGCTCACTATTCATCCATCCAGTTTTTAAAAATTGAAGTATAATGTTTTATCTGTTTTTTGATCTATTTTGGCTGAACCATTTGAGATTTGTGGGCATTATTTTTAAGTAAACTTAAATACATGCAGAAAGGTGCACATATAAGTGTACAGCTCAAAGCATTTTCACCCCTGTGTAACCTACCATATGATCTATCAATTCCACTCCTGGGTATATATCCAGAAAAAATGAAAACACTAGTTTAAAAAGATGCATGCACCCCAGTGTCCATAGCACCACTAATTACAATAGCCAGGATATGGAAGCAACTCAAGTATCCATCAACAGATGAATGGATAAAGATGTGTATATATACAATGGAATATTACTCAGCCATAAAAAAGAATGAAATCCTGCCATTTGCAGCAATGTGTATGGACCTGGAGAATATTATGCTTAGTGAAATAAGTGAGACAGAAAGACGAATACATTATGGTATCACTTATATGTGGAATCTAAAAAATAATACAAACGAATGTATATAGCCAAACAGAAACAGACTTAGAGATATAGAAAACAAACTAGTGGTTACCAGAAGGGAGAGGGGCAAATTACAGGTATGGGATTAACAGATACAAACTACTATGTATAAAATAGATAAGCAAGGAGGATATGTTGTATAGCACAGGGAATTATAGCCATAATCTTGTAATAATTTTAATGCAGTATAATCTATAAAAATATTGTCACTGTGCTGTACACCTGAAACTAATATAATATTGTAAGTCAACTATACTTCAGTAAAAAAAAAATAGAAAATTATGAGTATTTGAAATCCCTTGAATGTATTCCCTACCAGTCACAAACTAAACTCCAAATTAATCACATCTTGGCTTCTATCACTGTATAATAATTTTGCCTGTTTTTGGACTCTATAAAAATATAATAGTATAGTATGTATTTTTTGGTGTTTGACTTATTTGGCTTAAGATTTTGCTTTTGAGATTGATCCAAGTTATTGGACGTAGTAGTAATTCCGTCATTCTTATTGCTGTGTATTCCATTGTGTGAATATACCACAACTGATGGGCATTTTGGTTTTTTACATCTTTGGCCTGCAAATAGTACTGTAAACATTCTAGAACATGTCTTTTGGTGATTATATGCACAGCTTTCTGTTGAGCATACACCTAATAGTAGAATTGATGAATCACAGGTTATAGATAAGATTAGCTTTAGTAGATACTGCCAATTGGTTTTCCAAATTGGTTGTACTAAAAAACTCCTAATAGAAAATTTTAAGAGTTCCATTTGCTCTAGAATATTGCCAACACTTGTCATTGTGTTGTCTTCCTAAGGAAAAAAAAAGTAGCCATTCTAGTGGTTATTAATGGTACCTCATTGTGGTTTTAATTTGCATATCTCTGGTGATAAATGTGTGTCTTTTCATGTTTGTTGGCCTGGGTATCTTTTTTTTGAGGTGCCTGTTCAAGTCTTTTGACCACTTTTTCTCTTTGACTCTCCTTTTCTTATTGATTTGTAGGAGATCTTTCTATATTAAGGATGTGAATACTTGTTAGATCTATTTATTTGCAAATCTCAGTTGCTTGCATTTTCAGTCTCTTAATGGTGTCTTTTGATGAACTGAATACAGGCACACCTTGGTTTGGTTCTAGACCATTGCAATAAAGTGAATATCACAATAAAGCAAGTCTTATGAAATTTTTGGTTCCCAAGTACATATAAAAGTTAATTTTACACTATGCTGTAGTATAGTAAGTGTGCAATAGCATTGTCTAAAAAACAATGTACATACCTTAATTAAAAGATACTTTATTACTAAAAAAAGTTAACCATCATCTGACAACACAGGGTTGCCACAAACCTTTAATTTGTAAAAAATGCAATATCTGAAGTGCACTAAAACAAGATATGCCTGTATCTCAATTTTAATATTGTTCAATTTATAATTTTTCCCCTTCATGAGTAGTGCTTGTTTGTCCTGGTTAAGAAATCTTTGCCTTTCCCAAGGTCATGAAGATAGTTTTCTATGTGGTGTTACTGTTTAATCTCATTTATATTTCCAATTCATTTGATATTCATTTTATTGTATGTTGCCAGTATGAGTTATGGATATAGGTAAAGGCCCACTGTTTTGTTGTTATTGTTGAAACAGACATACAGTCAATCCAATACCACTTATTGAAAAGATCATCCTTTCCCTCCTATAGTGTCATCATCTTTTTCATAAATCAAAGGTTAGGTTATATATGACGGTTTGTTTCTGGATTCTGTTCATTTTGGTTTCTCTATTCTTATATGAGTACCACTGTTATAATTAATGTAACTTTATAATGTATCTTATTTATGGTAAGTCCTACAATTCAGCTCTTTTTCTTCAATAATGCTTTGGTTATTCTTTTCTTTTTTTATCGGTATGCGGGCCTCTCACTGTTGTGGCCTCTCCCGTTGCAGAGCACAGGCTCCGGACGCGCAGGCTCAGCGGCCATGGCTCACGGGCCTAGCCGCCTCGCGGCATGTGGGATCTTCCCGGACCGGGGCACGAACCCGTGTCCCCTGCATCGGCAGACGGACTCTCAACCACTGCACCACCAGGGAAGCCCTATTCTTGGCCTTTTGAATTCCAATATACATTGCTGAATCAGCTTGTCAATTTTCACAAAAATCTTTCTTGGCATTATGATTGAGATACCATTTTAATAGATCAGTTTGAAGAGGACATATGGCACTTTCCCCATAAATATCTCAGTGTTCATCTCCTAATAATAGGAACATTTTGTAAATAATTTTTTTTAAAACATCTTTATTGGGGTATAATTGCTTTACAATGGTGTGTTAGTTTCTGCTTTATAACAAAGTGAATCAGCTATACATATACATATGTTCCCATATGTCTTCCCTCTTGCGTCTCCCTCCCTCCCACTCTCCCCATCCCACCCCTCCAGGCTGTCACAAAGCACCGAGCTAATATCCCTGTGCCTTGCGGCTGCTTCCCCCCAGCTATCTACCTTACTACGTTTGTTAGTGTGTATATGTCCATGACTCTCTCTCGCCCTGTCAAAACTCACCCTTCCCCCTCCCCATATCCTCAAGTCCGTTATCCAGTAGGTCTGCGTCTTTATTCCTGTCTTACCCCTAGGTTCTTCATGACATTTTTTCCCTTAAATTCCATATATATGTGTTAGCATACGGTATTTGTCTTTTTCTTTCTGACTTACTTCACTCTGTATGACAGACTCTAGGTCTATCCATCTCATTACAAATAGCTCAATTTCATTTCTTTTTAAGGCTGAGTAATATTCCATTGTGTATATGTGCCACATCTTCTTTATCCATTCATCCGATGATGGGTGCTTAGGTTGTTTCCATCTCCGGGCTATTGTAAATAGAGCTGCAATGAACATTTTGGTACATGACTCTTTTTGAATTTTGGTTTTCTCAGGGTATATGCCCAGTAGTGGGATTGCTGGGTCATATGGTAATTCTATTTGTAGTTTTTTAAGGAACCTCCATACTGTTCTCCATAGTGGCTGAACCAATTCACATTCCCACCAGCAGTGCAAGAGTGTCCCCTTTTCTCCACACCCTCTCCAGCATTTATTGTTTCTAGATTTTTTGATGATGGCCATTCTGACTGGTGTGAGATGATATCTCATTGTAGTTTTGATTTGCATTTCTCTAATGATTAATGATGTTGAGCATTCTTTCATGTGTTTGTTGGCATTCTGTGTATCTTCTTTGGAGAAATGTCTATTTAGGTCTTCTGCCCATTTTTGGATGGGGTTGTTTGTTTTTTTGTTATTGAGCTGCATGAGCTGCATGTAAATTTGGGAGATTAATCCTTTGTCAGTTGCTCCATTTGCAAATGTTTTCTCCCATTCTGAGGGTTCTCTTTTGGTCTTGATTATGGTTTCCTTTGCTGTGCAAAAGCTTTGAAGTTTCATTAGGTCCCATTTGTTTATTTTTGTTTTTATTTCCATTACTCTAGGAGGTGGGTCAGAAAGGATCTTCCTGTGATTTATGTCATAGAGTGTTCTGCCTATGTTTTCTTCTAAGAGTTTGATAGTTTCTGGCCTTACATTTAGGTCTTTAATCCATTTTGAGCTTATTTTTGTGTATGGTGTTAGGGAGTGATCTAATCTCATACTTTTACATGTGCTTGTCCAGTTTTCCCAGCACCATTTATTGAAGAGGCTGTCCTTTCTCCACTGTACATTCCTGCCTCCTTTATCAAAGATAAGGTGTCCATATGTGCGTGGGTTTATCTCTGGGCTTTCTATCCTGTTCCACTGATCTATCTTTCTGTTTTTGTGCCAGTACCATACTGTCTTGATTACTGTTGCTTTGTAGCATAGTCTGAAGTCAGGGAGCCTGATTCCTCCAGCTCCTTTTTTCGTTCTCAAGATTGCTTTGGCTATTCGGGGTCATTTGTGTTTCCATACAAATTGCGAAATTTTTTGTTCTAGTTCTGTGAAAAATGCCAGTGGTAGTTTGATAGGGATTGCATTGAATCTGTAGATTGCTTTGGGTAGTTCAGTCATTTTCACAATGTTGATTCTTCCCATCCAAGAACATGGTATATCTCTCCATCTATTTGTATCATCTTTAATTTCTTTCATCAGTGTCTTATAATTTTCTGCATACAGGTCTTTTGTCTCCTTAGGTAGGTTTATTCCTAGATATTTTATTCTTTTTGTTGCAGTGGTAAATGGGAGTGTTTTCTTGATTTCACTTTCAGATTTTTCATCATTAGTATATAGGAATGCCAGAGATTTCTGTGCATTAATTTTGTATCCTGCTACTTTACCAAATTCATTGATTAGCTCTAGTAGTTTTCTGGTAGCATCTTTAGGATTCTCTATGTATAGTATCATATCATCTGCAAACAGTGACAGCGTTACTTCTTTTCCGATTTGGATTCCTTTTATTTCCTTTTCTTCTCTGATTGCTGTGGCTAAAACTTCCAAAACTATGCTGAATAAGAGAGGTGAGAGTGGGCAACCTTTTCTTGTTCCTGATCTTAGTGGAAATGCTTTCAGTTTTTCACCATTGAGGATGATGTTTGCTGTGGGCTTGTCATATATGGCCTTTATTATGTTGAGGAAAGTTCCCTCTATGCCTACTTTCTGGAGGGTTTTTATCATAAAAGGGTGTTGAATTTTGTCGAAAGCTTTCTCTGCATCTATTGAGATGATCATGTGGTTTTTCTCCTTCAATTTGTTAATATGGTTTATCACATTGATAGATTTGCGTATATTGAAGAATCCTTGCATTCCTGGAATAAACCCCACTTGATCATGGTGTATGATCCTTTTAATGTGCTGTTCGATTCTGTTTGCTAGTATTTTGTTGAGGATTTTTGCATCTATGTTCATCAGTGGTATTGGCCTGTAGTTTTCTTTCTTTGTGACATCCTTGTCTGGTTTTGGTATCAAGGTGATGGTGGCCTCGTAGAAGGAATTTGGGAGTGTTCCTCCCTCTGCTATATTTTGGAAGAGTTCGGGAAGGATAGGTGTTAGCTCTTCTCTAAACGTTTGATAGAATTCACCTGTGAAGCCATCTGGTCCTGGGCTTTTGTTTGTTGGAAGATTTTTAATCACAGTTTCAATTTCAGTGCTTGTGATTGGTCTATTCATATTTTCTATTTCTTCCTGATTCAGTCTTGGCAGGTTGTGCATTTCTAAGAATTTGTCCATTTCTTCCAGATTGTCCATTTTATTGGCATAGAGTTGCTTGTAGTAATCTCTCATGATTTTTTTTATTTCTGCAGTGTCAGTTGTTACTTCTCCTTTTTCATTTCTAATTCTATTGATTTGAGTCTTCTCCTTTTTTTTCTTGATGAGTCTGGCTAGTAGTTTATCTATTTTGTTTATCTTCTCAAAGAACCAGCTTTTAGTTTTATTGATCTTTGCTATCGTTTCCTTCATTTCTTTTTCATTTATTTCTGATCTGATTTTTATAATTTCTTTCCTTCTGCTAGCTTTGGGGTTTTTTTGTTCTTCTTTCTCTAATTGCTTGAGGTGCAAGGTTAGGTTGTTTATTCGAGATGTTTCCTGCTTCTTAAGGTGGGCTTGTATTGCTATAAACTTCCCCCTTAGAACTGCTTTTGCTGCATCCCATAGGTTTTGGGTCGTTGTGTCTCCATTGTCATTTGTTTCTAGGTATTTTTTTATTTCCTCTTTGATTTCTTCAGTGATCACTTCATTATTAAGTAGTGTATTGTTTAGCCTCCATGTGTTTGTATTTTTTACAGATCTTTTCCTATAATTGATATCTAGTCTCATGGCGTTGTGGTCAGAAAAGATACTCGATACAATTTCAGTTTTCTTAAATTTACCAAGGCTTGATTTATGACCCAAGATATCTATCCTGGAGAATGTTCCATGAGCACTTGAGAAAAATGTGTATTCTGTTGTTTTTGGATGGAGTGGCCTATAAATATCAATTAAGTCCATCTTGTTTAATGTATCATTTAAAGTTTGTGTTTCCTTATTTATTTTCATTTTGGATGATCTGTCCATGGGTGAAAGTGGGGTGTTAAAGTCCCCTACTATGAATGTGTTACTGTCGATCTCCCCTTTTATGGCTGTTAGTATTTGCCTTATGTATTGAAGTGCTCCTATGTTGGGTGCATAAATATTTACAATTGTTATATCTTCTTCTTGGATCGATCCCTTGATCATTATGTAGTGTCCTTCTTTGTCCCTTTTAATAGTCCTTATTTTAAAGTCTATTTTGTCTGATATGAGAATTGCTACTCCAGCTTTCTTTTGGTTTCCATTTGCATGGAATATCTTTTTCCATCCCCTTACTTTCAGTCTGTATGTGTCTCTAGTTCTGAAGTGGGTCTCTTGTAGACAGCATATTTAAGGGTCTTGTTTTTGTATCCATTCAGCCAATCTGTGTCTTTTGGTGGGAGCATTTAGTCCATTTACATTAAAGGTAATTATCGATATGTATGTTCCTATTCCCCTTTTCTATATTGTTTTGGGTTCGTTATTATAGGTCGTTTCCTTCTCTTGTGTTTCTTGTCTAGAGAAGTTCCTTTAGCATTTGTTGTAAAGCTGGTTTGGTGGTGCTGAACTCTCTCAGCTTTTGCTTGTCTGTAAAGGTTTTAATTTCTCCATCAAATCTGAATGAGATCCTTGCTGGGTAGAGTAGTCTTGGTTGCAGGCTTTTCTCCTTCATCACTTTCAGTATGTCCTGCCACTCCCTTCTGGCTTGTAGGGTTTCTGCTGAGAGATCAGCTGTTAACCTGATGGGGATTCCCTTGTGTGTTATTTGTTGTTTTTCCCTTGCTGCTTTTAATATGCTTTCTTTGTATTTAATTTTTGACAGTTTGATTAATATGTGTCTTGGCGTATTTCTCCTTGTATTTATCCTGTATGGGACTCTCTGTGCTTCCTGGACTTGATTAACTATTTCCTTTCCCATATTAGGGAAGTTTTCAATTATAATCTCTTCAAATATTTTCTCAGTCCCTTTCTTTTTTTCTTCTTCTTCTGGAACCCCTATAATTCGAATGTTGGTGCGTTTAATGTTGTCCCAGAGGTCTCGGAGACTGTCCTCAGTTCTTTTCATTCTTTTTTCTTTATTCTTCTCTGCAGTAGTTATTTCCACTACTTTATCTTCCAGGTCACTTATCCGTTCTTCTGCCTCAGTTATTCTGCTATTGATCCTATCTAGAGTACTTTTAATTTCATTTATTGCGTTGTTCATCGTTGCCTGTTTCATCTTTATTTCTTCTAGGTCCTTGTTAACTGTTTCTTGCATTTTGTCCATTCTACTTCCAAGATTTCGGATCATCCTTACTATCATTATTCTGAATTCTTTTTCAGGTAGATTGCCTATTTCCTCTTCATTTGTTAGGTCTGGTGGGTTTTTTCTTGCTCCTTCATCTGCTGTGTGTTTTTCTGTCTTCTCATTTTGCCTATCTTACTGTGTTTGGGGTCTCCTTTTTGCAGGCTGCACGTTCGTAGTTCCCGTTGTTTTTGATGTCTGTCTCCAGTGGCTAAGGTTGTTTCAGTGGGTTGTGTAGGCTTCCTGGTGGAGGGGACTAGTGCCTGTGTTGTGCTGGATGAGGCTGGATCTTGTCTCTCTAGTGGGCAGGTTCACGTCTGGTGGTGTGTTTTGGGGTGTCTGTGGCCTTATTATGATTTTAGGCAGCCTCTCTGCTAATGGGTGGGGTTGTGTTCCTGTTTTGCTAGTTGTTTGGCATAGGTTGTCCAGCACTGTGGCTTGCTGGTCATTGAGTGAAGCTGGGTGCTGGTGTTAAGATGGAGGTCTCTGGGAGATTTCCACCGTTTAATATTATGTGGAGCTGGGAGGTCTGTTGTGGACCAGTGTCCTGAAGTTGGCTCTCCTACCTCAGAGGCAGAGCCCTGACTCCTGGGCTGGAGCACCAAGAGCCTTTCATCCACACGGCTCAGAATAAAAGGGAGAAAAAGTAGAGAGAATTAGTAGAAGTATGAGGAAAGAAAGAAGGAAAGGAGGAAAGGAAGGAAGGAAGGAAGAAAGAAGCAAAGAAGGAAAGAAAGGAGGGAGGGAGGGAGGGAGGAAGGAAGGAAGGAGGGAAAGAAGGAAAAAAGACAGAAAGAAAGAAGATACAGTAAAAATAAAATAAAGTATAATATAGTTATTGAATTAAAAAATATTTAGGAAAAAAAAAAGGGACGGATAGAACCTTAGGACAAATGTTGGAAGCAAAGCTATACAGAGAAAATCTTACACAGAAGCATACACATACACGTTCACAAAAAGAGGTTCACAAAAGGGGGAAAAATCATAAATCTTGCTCTCAGAGACCACCTCCTCAATTTGGCGTGATTCATTGTCTAAAGGAGGGAAGGAAGGAAGGAAAGAAAGAAAGAACGAAGGTAAAGTATAATAAAGTTATTACAATTAAAATGACTTATTAAGAAAAAAAAAATTTTTTAAAAACCATGGACGGATAGAGCCCTAGGACAAATGGTGGAAGCAAGAGTATAGAGACAAGATCTCACACAGAAGCATACATGTACACATTCACAAAAGGAGGAAAATGGAAAAAAATCATAGATTTCGCTCCTAAATTCCACCTCTTCAATTTGGGATCATTCCTTGTCTATTCTGGTATTCCACAGATGCAGGGTATATCAAGTTGATTGTGGAGCTTTAATCCGCTGCTTCTGTGGCTGCTGGGAGAGATTTCCCTTTCTCTTCTTTGTTCTCACTGCTCACAGGAGCTCAGCTTTGGATTTGGCCCTGCCTCTGCGTGTAGGTCGCTGGAGGGCGTCTGTTTTTTGCTCAGACAGGACGGGATTAAAGGAGCCGCTGATTCGGGGCCTCCGGCTCACTCAGGCCGGGGGTTGGGGGATGGGGGTAGGAGGGGCACTGCGTGCGGGGCGGGCCTGCGGCGGCAGAGGCCGACATGACGTTGCACCAGCCTGAGGCCCGCCATGCGTACTCCCGGGGAAGTTGTCCCTGGATCCCGGGAACCTGGCAGTGGCGGGCTGCATAGGCTCCGCGGAAGAGGGGCGTGGAGAGTGACCCGCGCTCGCACACAGGCCCCTTGGTGGCGGCAGCAGCAGCCTTAGCGTCTCCCGCCCGTCTCGGATCCGCGGTTTTAGCCGCGGTTCGCGCCCGTCTCTGGGGTCCGCGCTTTTAGCCGCAGCTCGCGCCCGTCTCTGGGGTTCGCGCTTTTAGCCGTGGCTCGCGCCCGTCTCTGGAGTTCCTTTAAGCAGCGCTCTTAAACCCCTCTCCTCGCGCACCAGGAAACAAAGAGGGAAGAAAAAGTCTCTTGCCTCTTCGGCAGGTGCAGGCTTTTCCCCGAACTCCCTCCCGGCTAGTCGTGGTGCACTAACCCCTTCAGGCTATGTTCAAGCCGCCAACCCCAGTCCTCTCCCTGCGCTCCGTCCAAAACCGAAACCCGAGCCTCAGCTCGCAGCCCCGCCCGCCCCGGCGGGTGAGCAGACAAGCCTCTCGGGTTGGTGAGTGCTGGTCGGCACCGATCGTCTGTGCAGGAATCTCCCCGCTTTGCCCTCCGCACCCGTCGCTGTGCACTACTCCGCGGTCCCGAAGCTTCCCCCTCCGCCTCCCGCAGTCTCCGCCCACGGAGGGGCTTCCTAGTGTGTGGAAACTTTTCCTCCTTCACAGCTCCCTCCCACTGGTGCAGGTGCCGTCCTTATTCTTTTGTCTCTGTTTTTTCTTTTTTTCTTTTGCCCTACCCAGGTACGTGGGGAGTTTCTTGCCTTTTGGGAGGTCTGAGGTCTTCTGCCAGCCTTCAGTAGGTGTTCTGTAGGAGTTGTTCCACGTGTAGATGTATTTCTGGTGTATTCGTGGGGAGGAAGGCGATCTCCGCATCTTACTCTTCCGCCATCTTCAAGGTTCCCCCCTCTTTTGTAAATAATTTAATTGCCATTATCTAACTTAGAAAAATTAACAATAATTCCCTAATATCATCTAATACCTACCTACTCCATTTTCAAATTAATTTTTTTCCCCACAACTATTTTATACTTGGTATTTAAAACCATCAGCCAATATAATGTGTTTTTTTTTAACATCTTTATTGGAGTATAATTGCTTTGCAATGTTGTGTGTGTTTCTGCTGTATAACAAAGTGAATCAGCTATATGTATACATATATCCACATATCCGTTCCCGCTTGAATCTCCCACTTTCCCTATCCCACCACGCTAGGCGGTCACAAAACAGCGAGCTGATCTCCCTGTGCTAGGCAGCTGCTTCCCACTATCTATCTATTTTACATTTGGTAATGTATATATGTCATTGCTGCTCTCTCACTTTGTCCCAGCTTACCCTTCCCCCCCCATGTCATCAAGTCCATTCTGTACTTATGCGTCTTTATTCCTGTCCTGCCCCTAGGTTCATGAGAACCATTTTTTTTTAGATTCCCTATACATGTGTTAGCATATGGTATTTGTTTTTTCTTTCTGACTTACTTCACTCTATGACAGACTCTACGTCCATCCACCTCATTACAAATAACTCAATTTCGTTTTTTTATGGCTGAGTAATATTCCACTGTATATATGTGCCACATCTTCTTTATCCATTCACATGTCAATGGACACTTAGGTTGCTTCCAGGTCCTGGCTATTGTAAATAGAGCTGCAATGAACATTGTGGTACATGACTCTTTTTGAATTATGGTTATCTTAGGGTACATGCCCAGTAGTGGAATTGCTGGGTCGTATGGTAGTTCTAGTTTTAGTTTCTTAAGGAACCTCCATACTGTTCTCCATAGTGGCTGTATCAATTTACATTCCCACCAACACTGCAAGAGGGTTCCCTTTTCTCCACACCCTCTCCAGCATTTATTGTTTGTAGGTTTTTTGATGATGGCCATTCTGACTGGTGTGAGGTGATACCTCATTGGAGTTTTGATTTGCATTTCTCTAATGATTAGTGATGTTGAGCATCCTTTCATGTGTTTGTTGGCAATCTGTATATCTTCTTTGGAGAAATGTCTATTTAGGTTTTCCACCCATTTTTGGATTGGTTTGTTTTTTTGATATTGAGCTGCATGAGCTGCTTATATATTTTGGAGATTAATCCTTTGTCAGTTGCTTCATTTGCAAATATTGGCTCCCATTCTGAGGGTTGTCTTTTCTTCTTGTTTATGGTTTCCTTTGCTGTGCAAAAGCTTTTAAGTTTCATTAGGTCCCATTTGTTTATTTTTGTTTTTATTTCCATTTCTCTAGGAGGTGGGTCAGAAAGGATCTTGCTGTGATTTATGTCACAGAGTGTTCTGCCTGTGTTTTCCTCTAAGAGTTTGATAGTATCTGGCCTTACATTTAGGTCTTTAATCCATTTTGAGTTTATTTTTGTATATGGTGTTAGGGAGTATTCTAATTTCATTCTTTCACATGTAGCTGTTCAGTTTTCCCAGCACCACTTACTGAAGAGGTTGTCTTTTCTCCATGGTTTATTCTTGCCTCCTTTATCAAAAATGAGGTGACCATATGTGCGTGGGTTTATCTCTGGGCTTTCTATCCTGTTCCATTGATCTGTATTTCTGTTTTTGTGCCAGTACCATACTGTCTTGATTACTGTAGCTTTGTAGTGTACTCTGAAGTCAGGGAGCCGACTTCTCCAGCTCAGCTTTTCTTTCTCAAGCTTGCTTTGGCTATTTGGGGTCTTTTGTGTTTCTGTACTAATCGTGAAATTTTTTGTTCTAGTTCTGTGAAAAATGCCGTTGGTAGTTTGATAGGGATTGCATTGATTCTATAGATTGCTTTGGGTAGTATAGTCGGTTTCACAGTGTTGATTCTTCCAATCCAAAAACATGGTATAGCTCTCCATCTGTTTGTATCGTCTTTAATTTCTTTCACCAGTGTCTTATAGTTTTCTGCATAGAGGTCTTTTGTCTCCTTAGGTAGGTTTATTCCTAGGTTTTTTATTCTTTTTGTTGCAGTGGAAAATGGGAGTGTTTCCTTAATTTCTCTTTCAGATTTTTCGTCATTTGTGTATAGGAATGCAAGAGTTTCTGTGCATTAGTTTTGTATCCTGCTGCTTTACCAAATTCACCTCTAGCAGTTTTCTGGTAGCATCTTTAGGATTCTCTATGTATAGTATCATGTCATCTGCACAGAGTGACAGCTTTACTTCTTCTTTTCTGATTTGGATTCCTTTTATTTCTTTTTCTTCTCTGATTGCTGTGGCTAAAAGTTCCAAAACTATGTTGGATAATAGTAGTGAGTGTGTACAACCCTGTCTTGTTTCTGATCTTTGAGGAAATGGTTTCAATTTTTCACCATTGAGAATGTTGCTGGCTGTGGGTTTGTAATATATGGACTTTATTATGTTGAGGTAAGTTCCCTTTATGCCTACTTTCTGAGGGCTTTTTATAATAAATGGGTGTTGAATTTTCTCAAAATCTTTTTTTTCATCTATTAAGATGATCATATGGTTTTTCTCCTTCAGTTGGTTAATATGGTGTATCCCATTGATTGATTTGTGTGTATTGAAGAATCCTTGCATTCCTGGGATAAACCCCACTTGATTATGGTGTGTGATTCTTTTAATGTGCTGTTGGATTCTGTTTGCTAGTATTTTGTTGAGGATTTTTGCATCTATGTTCATCAGTAATATTGGCCTGTAGTTTTTGTTTTTTGTGACATCTTTGTTTGGTTTGGGAGTGTTCCTCCCTCTGCTATGTTTTGGCGGAATTATAGGTGTTAGCTCTTCTCTAAATGTGTGATAGAATTCGCCTGTGAAGTCCTCTGGTCCTGGGCTTTTGTTTGTTGGAAGATTTTTAATCACAGTCTCAATTTCAGTGCTTGTGATTGGTCTGTTCATATTTTCTACTTCTTCCTGGTTCAGTCTCAGAAAGTTGTGCTTTTCTAAGAATTTGTCCATGTCTTCCAGGTTGTCCATTTTATTGGCATATAGTTGCTTATAGTAATCCTCATGATCCTTTGTATTTCTGCAGTGTCAATGTTGCTTCTCCATTTTCATTTCTAATTCTATTGATTTGAGTCTTCTGCCTTTTTTTCTTGATGAGTCTGGCCAATGGTTTATCAATTTTGTTTATCTTCTTAAAGAACCAGCTTTTAGTTTTATTGATCTTTGCTATCATTTTCTTCATTTCTTTTTCATTTATGTCTGATCTGATCTTTATGATTTCTTTCTGCTAACTTTGGGGGTTTTTTTGTTCTTCTTTCTCTAATTACTTTAGGTGTAAGGTTAGGTTGTTTATTTCAGATGTTTCTTGAGGTAGGATTTTATTGGTAAAACTTCCCTCTTAGAACTGCTTTTGCTGCATCCCATAGGTTTTGGGTCATCGCGTTTTCATTGTCACTTGTTTCTAGGTATTTTTTGATTTCTTCTTTGATGTCTTCAGTGATCTCTTGGTTATTTAGTAGTATATATATATATATATATTTTTTTTTTTTTGCAGTACGCGGGCCTCTCACTGTGGTGGCCTCTCCCGCTGCAGAGCACAGGCTCCGGACGTGCAGCCTCAGCGGTCATGGCTCACAGGCCCAGCCGCTCCACGACATGTGGGATCTTCCCAGACCGGGGCACGAACCCGTGTCCCCTGCATCGGCAGGCAGACTCTCAACCACTGCGCCACCAGGGAAGGCCTAGTAGTGTATTGTTTAGCCTACATGTGTTTGTAATTTTTAAAGATTCTTTCCTGTAATTGGTATCTAGTCTCATAGCGTTGTGGTCAGAAAAGATACTTGATACGGTTTCAATTTTCTTAAATTTACCAAGGCTTGATTTGTGACCCAATATATGATCTATCCTGGAGAATGTTCCATGAGCACTTGAGAAGAATGTGTATTCTGTTGTTTTGGGGTTGAATGTCCTATAAATATCAAATAAATCCATCTTGTTTCTTGTGTCATTTAAAGCTTGTGTTTCCTTATTTATTTTCATTTTGGATGATCTGTCCATTGGTGAAAGTGGGGTGTTAAATCCCCTACTATTACTGTGTTACTGTCGATTTCCCCGTTCATGGTTGTTAGCATTTGCCTTATGTATTGAGGTGCTCCTATGTTGGGTGTATAAATTTTACAAGTGTTATATCATTTTGGATTGATCCCTTGATCATTATGTAGTGTCCTCATTTGTCTTTTATTTACGTTTATTTTAAAGTCTATTTTGTCTGATGTAAGAATTGCTCCTCCAGTTTTTTTTTGATTTCCATTTGCATGGAATATCTTTTTCCCTCCCCCTAGTTTCAGTCTGTATGTGTCCCTAGGTGTGAAGTGGGTCGCTTGTAGACAGCATATATACGGGTCTTGTTTTTGTATCGATTCAGCCAGTCTATGTCTTTTGACAGGAGCATTTAACCATTCACATTTAAGGTAATTATTGATATGTATGTTCGTATTACCATTTTCTTCATTGTTTTGCGTTTGTTTTTGTATGTATTTTTCTTCTCTTGTGTTTCTTGCCTAGAGAAGTTCCTTTAGCATTTGTTGTAAAGCTGGTTTGGTGGTGCTGAAATCTCTTAACCTTTGCCTGTCTGTAAAGGTTATAATTTATCCTTTGAATCTGAATGAGATCCTTGCTGGGGAGAGTAACCCTGGTTGTAGTTTTTTCCCTTTCATCACTTTAAATATGTCCTGTCAGTCCCTTCTGGCTTACAGAGTTTCTGCTGTAATATCAGCTGTTAACTTTATGGGTGTTCCCTTGTATGTTATTTGTTGCTTTTCCCTTGCTACTTTGAATATTTTTTCTTAGTATTTAATTTTTGATAGTTTGATTAATATGTGTTTTGGCGTTTTTCTCTTGAATTTATCCTGTATGGGACTCTGCGCTTCCTAGACTTGATTGCCTATTTCCTTTCCCATATTAGGGAAGTTTTCAACTATAATCTCTTCAAATATTTTCTCAGTCCCTTTCGTTTTCTCTTCTTCTTCTGGGATCTCTATAATTCAAATGTTGGTGCGTTTAATGTTGTCCCAGCGGTCTCTGAGACTGTCCTCAATTCTTTTCATTCTTTTTTCTATATTCTGCTCTGACATTGTTATCTTTTTTCTTTATTCTGCTCTGCCATTGTTATTTCCCCTATTTTATCTTCCAGGTCACTTATCCGTTCTTCTGCCTCAGTTATTCTGCTATTGATTCCTTCTAGAGAATTTTTAATTTCACTTATTGTGTTGTTCGTCATTGTTTGTTTAGTCTTCAGTTCTCCTAGGTCCTTGTTAAACGCTTCTTGTATTTTCTATTTCCAAGATTTTGGAGTATTTTTGCTATCATTACTTGAATTCTTTTTCAGGTAGATTGCCTATTTCCTCTTCATTTGTTTGGTCTGGTGGGTTTTTACCTTGCTTCTTCATGTGCTGTGTGTTTTTCTGCCTTCTCATTTTACTTTACTTACTGTGTTTGGGGTCTCCTTTTTGCAGGCTACAGGTTCGTAGTTCCCCTTGTTTTTGGTGTCTGCCTGCAGTGGGTGAGGTTGGTTCAGTGGCTTGTGTAGGCTTCCTGTTAGAAGGGACTAGTGCCTTTGTTCTTGTGGGGGTGGCTGGATCTTGTCTTTTTGGTGGGCAGTGTTGCGTCTGGTGGTGTGTTTTGGCGTATCTGTGAACTTAGTATGATTTTAGGCACCCTCTCTGCTAATGGGTGGGGTTGTGTTCCTGTCTTGCTAGTTGTTTGGCATGGGGCGTCCAGCACTGGAGTTTGCTGGCTGTTGGATGGACCTGGGTCTTAGCTTTGAGACAGAGATCTCCGGGAGAGCTCTTGCTGATTGATATTACATGCAGCCGGGAGGTTTTTGGTGGTCCAATGTCCTGAACTCGGCTCTCCCACCTCAGAGGCTTAGGCCTGACACCAGGCCCGAGCACCAAGACCTTGTCAGTCACACGGCTGGCGAATCAACTAGCCCTGAAAATGGATGGTGCTGGAGCGTGGGGCCCACACCCTCCATTGCTGGCAGATGGAGAGTGTGGGAGAGGTCAGGGGTGACAATGCAGTGTCCTAACATGTTTTTATATTTCTTAAGATTTTATTGTCATCATTTTCTATATTTTATTGAACTTGTTATATATTTAGTACTTTTCAATTCATTGCATTCATTATTTCTTCTATTGCTCAAACTATCAAGTTTGGAAGGAGCCAGTTGGAAGTCTTTCACATTGGCTTGTGTTTTTTTTAATTGAAATTTTCAGATAGATTTAAAGTAGAAAATAGTAAAACACACACACACACCCAAAAACTGTGCATGACTCTATTCCTAAGCTTCAGCAAGTAATACCATTTTGCCAATTTTGTTTGATCTTTTCTCCTGACCCACTTTTTTCACTGGGACATATTAAAGCAATCCCAGCCATCCTGTCATTGCACAGATAAATAACTCATTCTGTATCTCTAACTCATAGGTGCGTTATATAAGGAACCACTAGGCCATTATATTTACCTAATAAGTTTAATAATAATTCTTTATATTATCTAATGCTCAGTCCATATTCAAATTTCCATGATTGTCTTAAAAATGTCTATTTACAGTAGCTTTTTAAAATATATGTCCAAAGGCCATTTATTGCTACTGGATATTTTTCTCTTGAGTCTCCTTTCCTATAAATCCTCTATACACCCCTCCCCACCCCCAATTTTAAAGACCATTGATTTATTGGAGAAACTAAATCATTTGTCTGATTGACAAATGGATTTAGATGATTGTTTCTTTGAGGTGGTTTTTATTGTGTTTTCCCCTCCTCATGTTTCCTATTCACTGGCATTTAGAGCTAGAGGCTTGAGTAGATTCAGTTTAATTATTTTTTAAGGGAAAGAATCATTTCAGGCAGTGTTACACACTTTCTTTTGCATTTCATCATGTGTCATTTTATCTTTTTAACTGATGCTGGGATTGATTTGTGTTTGCAGGTGATCTCAGCCTGATACCTCCATTGTAGCATTTCCTACCACCCTTTCTCCTGTTGATTTTAGCAGCCATTGAAGATAATTGTCTAATTCATTATTTCAGTAGTGGTTGGAAAGTAGTGGTCTAATTCTAGCACTCATTCTCCATTTGTTAGCTGGGATTATTTTATAAAGGAGACCTTTTCCTTACCAGGTATCTTTTTCATCCTGAAATATGTTTCATGAAAAGAAAGTCAAGATTTACAAACAGAAATAGACTCACAGACATAGAAAACTAACTTATGGTTATCAAAGGGGATAGCAGGGTTGGGGGGAGGGAGAGATAAATTAGGAGTTTTGGATTAATGTATGCATACTACTATATATAAAATAGGTAAACAACAAGGACCTACTCTATAGCACAGGGAACCATACCCAATATCTTATAAAAACGTATAATGGAAAAGAATCTGAAAAATTATGTATATTATATATATATATATATATATATATATACATTTTCACATATGTGTGTGTAAATGAATTGCTTTGCCATACACTTGAAACTAACAGAATATTGTAAGTTAACTATACTTCAGTTAAAAAATGAGTTACCGTTAAAAAACAAAAGGATAAATACTTTTTTATCATTTATTAATTTTCAGAGAATTGGTTTCCTAGAGACCTTCATTGTTTAATATCATTAGGAATTCATGGATTTTTATGTAGTTAATGTGTATCCATTGTGATTAAAAAATGTTTTTTACTGTGGTTGGTTTACAATATTGTTTTAGTTTCATGTATAGCAAAGTGATTCAGTTACATTTTTATTCAGATTATTTTCCATTATAGGTTATTACAAGATATTAAATATAGTTCTCTGTGCTATACATTAAATCCTTGTTACTTATCTATTTTATATATAGTAGTGTGTATCTATTAATCCCATACTCCTAATTTATCCCTCCTCCCCCCCTCTTTCCCCTGTGGTAATTATAAGTTTGTTTTCTATGTCTGTGAGTCTGTTTCTGTTTTTTTAAAATTTATTTATTTTTATTTTTATTTATTTTTGGCTGTGTTGGATCTTTGTTGCTGAGTGCAGACTTTAGTTGGGCGAGTGGGGGCTGCTCTTCTCTGCGGTGCACGGGTTTCTCATTGCGGTGGCTTCTCTTGTTGGGGAGCATGAGCTCTAGGCACGCAGGCTTCAGTAGTTGTGGCTCGCGGGCTCTAGAGCACAGGCTCAGTAGTTGTGGCGCATAGGCTTAGTTGCTCCGCGGCATGTGGGATCTTCCCGGACCAGGGCTCGAACCCGTGTCCCCTGCATTGACAGGTGGATTCTTCCCACCAGGGAAGCCCTGTTTCTGTTTTGTAAATAGATTCATTTGTATTATTTTTTAGATTCCACCTGTAAGTGATATCATATGATATTTGTCTTTCTCTGCCTGACTTACTTCACTTAGTGTGATATTCTTTAGATCCATCCATGTTCCAGTGGCAATATTTCATTTTTTAAGTCTGAGTAGTATTCCATTGTATAGAAATACCATATCTCTTAAGCCTGTAGTCTGTTGATGGGCACTTGGGTTGCTTCCATGTCTTGGCTATTGTAAATAGTGCTGATATAAGCATTGGCGTGCATATATTTCTTTGAATTAGAGTTTTTGTCTTTTCCAGATACATGCCCAGGAGTGGGATTGCTGGATCATAGGATAGTTCTATTTTTAGTGTTTTAAGGAATCTCTGTACTGTTTTCCATAGTGGCTGCACCAATTTACATTCCCACCAACTGTATAGGAGGGTTCCCTTTTCTGCACACTCTTTCCAGTACTGATTATTTGTAGCATTATGATTTTTTTTGATGCTCAAATTGTGCCATTTTATTTTATTTTATTTATTTATTTTAAATATATTTTATTTTTTAATTATATTTTTATTTATTTGCCTGCGTTGGGTCTTCGTTGCTGCACTTGGGCTTTCTCTAGTTGCGGCAAGTCGGGGGCTACTCTTCATTTTGGGGCATGGGCTTCTTATTGCACTGGCTTCTCTTGTTGCAGAACATGGGCTCTAGGCACGCAGGTATCAGTAGTTGTGGCACGTGGGCTCAGCAGTTGTGGCTCACGGGCTCTAGAGAGCAGGCTCAGTAGTCATGGCGCACAGCCTCAGTTGCTCTGCAGCATGTGGGATCTTTCTGGACCAGGGATCGAACCCGTGTCTCCTGCATTGTCAGGTGGATTCTTAACAACTGCGCCACCAGGGAAGTCCTATTTATTTTCTTAACTTAATTTTTATTGTAGTATAGTTGCTTTACAATGTTGTGTTAGCTTCTACTGTACAGCAAAGTGAATCAGCTATACGTATACATATATCCCCTCTCTTTTGGATTTCCTTCCCATTTAGGTTACCACAGAGCATTGAGTAGAGTTCCCTGAGCTATACATTAGGGTCTCATTAGTTACCTATTTTATACATAGTATCAATAGTTGTATATATGTCAATCCCAATCTCCCAGTTCATCTCACACCCCCCTTGGTGTCAATATATTTGTTCTCTACATCTGTGTCTCTATTTCTCCTTTGCAAATAAGATCATCTATACCATCTTTCTCGATTCCCCATAAATGCATTAATATACGATATTTGTTTTTCTCCTTCAGACTTACTTGACTCTGTATGACAATCTCTAGGTCCATCCATATCTCTACAAGTGACCCAATTTACTCCTTTTTATGGCTCAGTAATATTCCATTGTATATACATACCACATCTTCTTTATCCATTCCTCTGTTGATGGACATTTAGGTTGCTTCCATGTCCTGGCTATTGTAAATAGTGCTGCAATGAATATTGGGGTGCATGTATTTATTGAGTTATGGCTTTTCTCTGGGTATATGCCCAGTAGTGGGATTGCTAGGTCATATGTTAGTTCTATTTTTTAGTTTTTTAAGGAACCTCCAGACTGTTCTCCATAGTGGCCATATCAGTTTACATTCCCACCAACAGTGCATGGTTCCCTTTTCTCCACACCCTCTCCAGCATTTATTGTTTGTAGATATTTTTTGATGATGGCCATTCTGACTGGTGTGAGATGATACCTCAGTGTAGTTTTGATTTGCATTTCTCTAATACTTAGTGATGTTGAGCACCTTTTCATGTGTTTGTTGACCATCTGTATGTCTTCTTTGCAGAAATGTCTATTTATGTCTTCTGCCCATTTTTTGATTTGGTTGTGAGTTTTTTTTGGTATTTAGCTGCATGAGCTGTTTGTATATTTTGGAGATTAATCCTTTGTAAGTTGCTTTGTTTGCAAATATTTTCTCCCATTGTGAGAGTTGTCCTTTTGTCCTATTTATGGTTTCTCTTGCTGTGCAAAAGCTTTTAAGTTTAATTAGGTCCCATTTGTTTATTTTTGTTTTTATTTTCATTACTCTAGGTGGTGGGTCAAAAAAGATTTTGTTGCATTTTACATCAAGCAGTGTTTGCCTATGTTTTCCTCTAAGAGTTTTACAGTGTCTGACCTTACATTCAGGTCTTTAATCCATTTTGAGTTTATTTTTGTGTAAGATGTTAGGGAGTTTTCTAATTTCATTGTTTTACATGTAGCTGTCCAGTTTTCCCAGCACCACTTGTTGAAGAGGCTGTCTTTTCTCCATTGTGTATTCCTACCTCCTTTGTCATAGATTAGGTGACCATAAGTGTGTGGGTTTATCTGTGGGCTTTCTATCCTGTTCCATTGATCTATATTTCTTTTTTTGTGTCAATACCATACTGTCTTCATTACTGTAGCTTGGTAGTATAGTCTGAAGTCAGTGATCCTGATTCCTCCGGCTCTATTTTTCTTTCACAAAATTGCTTTGGCTTTTCGGCGTCTTTTGTGTTTCCATACATAGTTCTTTGAAAAATGCGATTAGGAATTTGAAAGGGATTGCACTGAATCTGTAGATTACTATGAGTAAGATAGTCATTTTCTCAGTTATGTTTTTTTAACACCTTTATTGGAGTATAATTGCTTTACAATGGTCTGTTACTTTCTGCTTTATAACAAAGTGAATCAGCTATATGTATACATATATCCCCATATCTCCTCCCACTTGCTTCTCCCTCCCACCCGCCATATCCCACCCCTCTAGGTGGTCACAAATCACAGAGTTGTGCTATGTGGCTGCTTCCCGCTAGCTCTCTATTTTACATTTGGTAGTGTATATATGTCCATGCGACTGTCTCACTTAGTTCCAGCTTACCCTTCTCCCCGTGTCCTCAAGTCCATTCTCTACATCTGCGTCTATATTCCTGTCTTGCCCTTAGGTTCTTCAGAACCTTTTTTTTTTTTTTAGATTCCATATATGTGTTAGCATATGGATTTTTTTTAACATCTTTATTGGAGTATAATTGTTCTACAATGCTGTATTCGTTTCTGCTGTATAACAGTGAGTCAGCTATATGTATGCATATATCCCCATATCTCCTACCTCTTGGGTCTCCCTCCCATCCTCCCTATCCATCCCCTCTAGGTGGTCACAAAGCACCAAGCCAATCTCCCTGTGCTATGCGGCTGCTTCTTGCTAGCTATCTATTTTACATTTCGTAGCGTATGTATGTCCATGCCACTCTCTTTCTTCCTCCCAGCTTACCCTTCACCCTCCCTGTGTCCTCAGATCCATTCTCTACATCTGCATCGTTTGTCCTGTCCTGCGCCTAGGAATTTGAGGACCGTTTTTGTTTTTTTTTTTTTTAGATTCCATATATATGTGTTAGCATACGGTATATGTTTTTCTCTTTCTGACTTACTTCACTCTGTATGACAGTCTCTAGGTCCATCCACCTCACTACAAATAACTCAGTTTCGTTTCTTTTTATGGCTGAGTAATATTCCATTGTATATATGTGCCACATCTTCTTTAGGCATTCATCTGTCAGTGGACACATAGGTTGCTTCCTTGTCCTGGCTATTATAAATAGAGCCACAATGAACAATGTGGTACATGTCTCTTTTTGAATTATGGTTCTGTCAGCGTATATGCCCAGTAGTGGGATTGCTGGGTCGTATGATAGTTCTATTTTTAGTTTTTTAAGGAACCTCCATACTGTTCTCCATAGTGGCTGTATCAATTTACATTCCCACCAACAGTGTAAGAGGGTTCTCTTTTCTCCACACCCTCTCCAGCATTTATTGTCTGTAGATTTTTGATGATGGCCATTCTGAGTGATGTGAGGTGATACCTCACTGTAGTTTTGATTTACATTTCTCTAATGATTATTGATGTTGAGCATCCTTTCCTGTGTTGGCAATCTGTATATCTTCTTTGGAGAAATGTCTGTTTAGGTCTTCTACCCGTTTTTGGATTGGGTTCTTTAGTTTTTAGTTATTGAGCTGCATGAGCTGCTTGTAAATTTTGGAGATTAATCCTTTGTCAGTTGCTTCATTTGCAGATATTTTCTCCCATTCTGAGGGTTGTGTGTTGGTCTTGTTTATGGTTTCCTTTGCTGTGCAAAAGCTTTTAAGTTTCATTGGTCCCATTTGTTTATTTTTGTTTATATTTCCATTTCTCTAGGAGGTGGGTCAAAAAGGATCTTGCTGTGATTTATGTCATAGGGTGTTCTGCCTATGTTTTCCTCTAAGAGTTTGATACTTTCTGGCCTTGCATTTAGGTCTTTAATTCATTTTTAGCTTATTTTTGTGTATGGTGTTAGGGAGTGTTCTAATCTCATACTTTTACATGTACCTGTCCAGTTTTCCCAGCACCACTTTCTGAAGAGGCTGTCTTTTCTCCACTGTATTTTCTTGCTTTCTTTATCAAAGATAAGGTGACCATATGTGTGGGAGTTTATCTCTGGGCTTTCTATCCTGTTCCCTTGTTCTATATTTCTGTTTTTGTGCCAGTACCATACTGTCTTGATTACTGTAGCTTTGTAGTATAGTCAGAAGTCAGGGAGCCTCATTCCTCCAGCTCCATTTTTCGTTCTCAAGATTGCTTTGGCTATTCGGGGTCTTTTGTGTTTCCATACAAATTGTAAATTTTTTTGTTCTAGTTCTGTGAAAACTGCCAGTTGGAGTTTGACAGGGATTGCATTGAATCTGTAAATTGCTTTGGGTAGTAGAGTCATTTGCACAATGTTGATTCTTCCAATCCAAGAACGTGGTATATCGCTCCATCTATTTGTATCATCTTTAATTTCTTTCATCAATGTCTTATAATTTTCTGCATACAAGTCTTTTGTCTCCTTAGGTAGGTTTATTCCTAGATATTTTATTCTTTTTGTTGCAGTGGTAAATGGGAGTGTTTTCTTAATTTCTCTCTCAGATTTTTCATCATTGGTGTATAGGAATGCCAGAGATTTCTGTGCATTAATTTTGTATCCTGCTACTTTACCATATTCATTGATTAGCTCTAGTAGTTTTCTGGTAGCATCTTTAGGATGCTCTACGTATAGTATCATGTCATCTGCAGACAGTGACAGCTTTACTTCTTCTTTTCTGATTTGGATTCCTTTTCTTTCTTTTTCTTCTCTGATTGCTGTGGTTAAATCTTCCAAAACTATGTTGAATAAGAGAGGTGAGAGTGGGCAACCTTGTCTTGTTCCTGATCTTAGTGGAAATGCTTTCAGTTTTTCACCATTGAGGATGATGTTAGTTGTGGGTTTGTCATATATGGCCTTTTTCTGTTGAGGAAATTTCCCTCTATGCCTACTTTCTGCAGGGTTTTTTTCATAAATGGGTGTTGAATTTTGTTGAAAGCTTTCTATGCATCTATTGAGGTGATCATGTAGTTTTTCTCCTTCAGTTTGTTAATATGGTGTATCACATTGATTAATTTGCATATGTTGAAGAATCCTTGCATTCCTGGAATAAACCCCACTTGATCATGGTGTATGATCCTTTTAATGTGCTGTTGGATTCTGTCTGCTAGTATTTTGTTGAGGATTTTTGCATCTATATTCATCAGTGGTATTGGCCTGTAGTTTTCTTTCTTTGTGACACCTTTGTCTGGTTTTAGTATCAGGGTGATGGTGTCCTCATAGAATGAGTTTGGCAGTGTTCCTCCCTCTGTTATATTTTGGAAGAGTTTGAGAAGGGTAGGTGTTAGCTCTTCTCTAAATGTTTGATAGAATTCTCTTGTGAAGCCATCTGGTCCTGGGCTTTTGTTTGTTGGAAGATTTTTAATCACAGTTTCAATTTCAGTGCTTGTGACTGGTCTGTTCATATTTTCTATTTCTTCCTGGTTCAGTCTCGGCAGGTTGTGCATTTCTAAGAATTTGTCCATTTCTTCCAGGTTGGCCATTTTATTGGCATAGAGTTGCTTCTAGTAATCTCTCCTGATCCTTTGTATTTCTGCAGTGTCAGTTGTTACTTCTCCTTTTTCATTTCTAATTCTATTGATTTGAGTCTTCTTTTTTTTCTTGATGAATCTGGCTAATGGTTTATCAATTTTGTTTACCTTCTCAAAGAACCAGCTTTTAGTTTTTTTGATCTTTGCTCTTGTTTCTTGCATTTATTTCTGATTTGATCTTTATGATTTCCTTTCTTCTGCTAACTTTGGTTTTTTTTTGCTCTTCTTTCTCTAATTGCTGTAGGTGGAAGGTTAGGTTGTTTATTTGAAATGTTTCCTGTTTCTTAAAGTAGGATTGTATTGCTGTTAACTTCCCTCCTAGAACTGCTTTTGCTGTATCCCATAGGTTTTGGGTCATCATGTCTCCATTGTCATTTGTTTCTAGGTATTTTTTGATTTCCTCTTTGGTTTCTTCAGTGATCACCTCCTTACTAAGTAGTGTATTGTTTAGCCTCCTTGTGTTTGTATTTTTTACAGATCTTTTCCTGTAATTGATATCTAGTCTCATTGCGTTGTGATTGGAAAAGATACTTGATACGATTTCAATTTTCTTAAATTTACCAAGGCTTGATTTGTGACCCAAGATATGATCTATCCTGGAGAATGTTCCATGAGCACTTGAGAAAAATGTGTATTCTGTTGTTTTTGGATGGAATGTCCTATAAATATCAATTAAGTCCATGTTGTTTAATGTATCATTTAAAGGTTGTGTTTCATTATTTATATTCATTTTGGTTGAACTGTCCTTTGGTGAAAGTGGGATGTTAAAATCCCCTATTATAATTGTGTTACTGTCAATTTCCCCTTTTATGGCTGTTAGTGTTTGCCTTATATTTTGAGGTGCTCCTACGTTGGGTGCATAAATATTTACAATTGTTATATCTTCTTCTTGGATTGATCCCTTGATCATTATGTAGTGTACTTCTTTGTCTCTTCTAATAGTCTTTATTTTAAAGTCTATTTTGTCTGATATGAGAATTGCTACTCCAGCTTTCTTTTGATTTCCTTTTGCACAGAATATCATTTTTCCTTCCCTTAGTTTCAGTCTGTATGTGTCCCTAGGTCTGAAGTGGGTCTCTTGTGGACAGCGTATATATGGGTCTTGTTTTTTATCCATTCAGCCAGTCTGTGTCTTTTGGTGGGAGCATTTAATCCATTTACATTTAAGGAAATTATCAATATGTATGTTCCTATTACCATTTTCTTAATTGTTTTTCATTTGTTATTGTAGGTCTTTTCTTTCTCTTGTGTTTCCTGCCTAGAGAAGTTCCTTTAGCATTTGTTTTAAATCTGGTTTGGTGGTGCTGATTTCTCTTAATTTTTGCTTGCCTTTAACGTTTTAAATTTCTCCATCAAATCTGAATCAGATCCTTGCTGGGTCCAGTAATCTTGGTTGTAGGTTGTTCCCTTTCATCACTTTAAATATGTCCTGCCACTACCTTCTGGATTGAAGAGTTTCTGCTGAAAGATCAGCTGTTAACCTTATGGGGATTCCCTTGTGTGTTATTTGTTGTTTTCCCTTTGCTGTTTTTAATATGTTTTCTTTGTATTTAATTTTTGATTAAATACATATTGATTAAATATGTGTCTTGGCGTGTTTCTCCTTGGATTTATCCTGTATGGGGCTCTCTGTGCTTCCTGGACTTGATTAACTCTTTCCTTTCCCATATTAGGGAAGTTTTCAACTATAATCTCTTCAAATATTTTGTCAGTCCCTTTTTCTCTTCTTCTTCTGGAACCCCTATAATTCGAATGTTGTTGCGTTTAATGTTGTCCCAGAGGTCTCTGAGACTGTTCTCAATTCTTTTCATTCTTTTTTCTTTATTCTGCTCTGCAGTAGTTCTGCTCTGCACTGTTTTATCTTCCAGGTCACTTATCCGTTCTTCTGCCTCATTTATTCTGCTATTGATCCCATCTAGAGTATTTTTTATTTCATTTATTGTGTTGTTCATCATTGCTTGTTTCCTCTTTAGTTCTTCTAGGTCCTTGTTAAATGTTTCTTATACTTTCTCTATTCTATTTCCAAGATTTTGGATCATTTTTACTATCATTATTCTGAATTCTTTTTCAGGTAGACTGCCTATTTCCTCTTCATTTGTTAGGTCTGGTGGGTTTTTACCTTGCTCCTTCATCTGCTGTGTGTTTTTCTGTCTTCTCATTTTGCTTATCTTACTGTGTTTGGGGTCTCCATTTTGCAGGCAGCTGGTTCGTAGATCCCGTTGTTTTTGGTGTCTGTCCCCAGTTGCTAAAGTTGGTTCAGTGGGTTGTGTAGCCTTCCTGGTGGAGGGGACTAGTGCCTGTGTTGTGCTGGATGAGGCTGGATCTTGTCTTTCTGGTGGGCAGGTGTACGTCTGGTGGTGTGTTTTGGGGTGTCTGTGGCCTAATTATGATTTTAGGCCGCCTCTCTGTTTACGGGTGGGGTTGTGTTCCTGTTTTGCTAGTTGTTTGGCGTAGGTTGTCCAGCACTGTAGCTTGCTGGTCGTTGAGTGAAGCTGGGTGCTGGTGTTAAGATGGAGGTCTCTGGGAGATTTTCGCCGTTTGATATTACGTGGAGCTGGGAGGTCTCTTGTGGACCAGTGTCCTGAAGTTGGTTCTCCCACCTCAGAGGCACAGCACTGACTCCTGGATGGAGCACCAAGAGCCTTTTATCCACTCGGCTTGTATCCAGAAGAAAGCACAGAGAGACCACTGGGAAAGACGCTTGGCTGCAGAAACCTGGCTGCCTAACCTGGCCGAACAAACCTGGAGCCAGGCCGAGTTTCACTTGCTCACAGGGTGCCTCGTGCAGAGGCCTTGCACAGCCCTTCAGCACAGATTCCCTGTATGCTATAATTTATAAACCACTCTGTCAACCTACGACAGTATTTTTCAAAAGCATTTTTGTTATTTTGAATCCCTGTGTGGACATATTGAAAACAGCACTCCAATGATTGTTGTAAAGCAAAGGATGCAACCTTTCATGCCACCCTAGTCTCGAAGCTTCCACCCCTGCTCCTCAGGCCGAGTCCCCATGGGAACCCTCCTTATTAATTTTCTGTCTGGATGATCTGTCCATTGGTGTAAGTGGGTTGTTAAAGTCTCCCACTATTAATGTGTTACTGTCGATTTCCCCTTTTATGGTTGTTAGCATTTGCCTTATGTACTGAGGTCCTCCTATGTTGGGTGCATAAGTATTTACAATTTTTATATATTCTTTTTGGATTGATCCTCTGACCATTATGTAGTGTCCTTCCTTGTCTCTTGTAACAGTCTTCATTTTAAAATCTATTTTGTCTGATATGAGTATTGCTACTCCAGCTTTCTTTTGATTTCCATTTGCATGGAATATCTTTTTCCCTCCCTTTAGTTTCAGTCTGTATGTGTCCCTAGGTCTGAAGTGGGTGTCTTGTAGACAGCATACATACGGGTCTTGTTTTTGTATCCATTCAGCCCGTCTGTGTCTTTTGGTTGGAGCATTTAATCCATTTACATTTAAGGTAATTATCAATATGTATATTCTTATTACCATTTTCTTAATTGTTTTGGGTTTGTTTTTATAGGTCTTTTTTCTTCTCGTGTTTCACACCTAGGGAAGTTCCTTTAGCATTTGTTGTAAAGTTGGTTTGGTGGTGCTGAATTCTGTTAGCTTTTGTTTGTCTGTAAAGGTTTTAATTTTTCCGTTGAATCTGAATAAGATCCTTGCTGGGTAGACTAATCTTGTTTGTTTAAATTGTGCCTTTCTAGAAATTAGGAGTCCTTTTTGTTTGGTTCCTGTATCATTTTCACATGATTTCATTAGATCTTGATTTCACTGCTCTTTGATATATTTTCAGCTCATCATGTATACTCCCTGCTCCAGCCCTGGAATCAGTTTTTTTGCAAGGAATTGTGTATTCTTTCAGTAGGGATTGGTACTTAGAAAACAAGATGTGAATTCTCAGAGGATTTTTTTTTTTAGTCCTGCTGCCTGACCTTTTGTTATGCCATTTTCCTCACTATTTTGAACATATTTGAATGACTCCATCAACATTGCATTGAAAATTTGCTGAGCATGACCATTATTTGTTTATGTACTCATTCATTCAGCAAAAATGTATGGAGCACTTACAACCAGGTATATGGTCTTATGTTCAGTGCAGGAGATGTGAAGGTAAACCTGACTGGTTTCCAGTCCTTGGTGAAGATTCATTATTGTGGGGATATGAGTAAATAAACAGGCAATGTCTAAAGACTGTGATCAGTACTATGGTGGACATAGGCAAGTGGGATTGACAGTCTGTGGGAGCACAGATTGGGCACCTGAAAATGCTTTGGAATGGGGAGATAATGGTTGATATTGGATGAGTAGAAGTATGAAGATGAAAGAGCCATGAAGGGTGTTCCAGTCAGAGGAAGCTGGAAGAGGCAGTGGGATCTTGATGTATTCAAGGAGAGGTATGTATGTAGTTAGTTATAAGCGGAACATAAATTTTATGTAGGGGAGGAGAGACAAAACTGGAAACATGAATGGGGGCCAGGACATTGAGAGCCCCAGAGGTCAGGTCAGAGAACTGGGATTTCACTCTGAAGGGTATGAGGGAGAAGTAATGCAGTTGTCTTAAGCAGATGAGATATATAATCACCCGTGATGTACTGATGATGCATTGGGTGGTAGATGGGAGTGGGGCAGTATGAGAATGGTAAGAAGGAGAGAAGTGTAACTGTCAGGAGAGAGATAATGTCATGTTACAGTGCACTTTAGATGTGTGTGTGATACGTGGGAGAATTGTGTGTGTGTGTGTTACAATAGGTTATAATATACACACTATAGGTTATATATACACACAATAGGTTATATATGTTATATATACAGTTGTATACAACAGATTATGTATAAAACACATAATATATAATGTATATACATATACATAACTTTCCCACACACCACACACATGTATAGAATAATATGTAATATATACAGAATAGATCTGTGCATACACATGGATGTAGTGTTGTATGTCTGTAATTCTGTTTGCTCATGTATATCCAGGGGCCGTCTCATTGCCACAGGTCTAAAATAGAGAATATTTCAGTGGAGAAACATCCCCCAAGGAAAGCTGAAGAGTGGGAAAGGGCTAACAAAGACTGTCTCCTTGACCAAACTTTAGTCATGTTCCTTTGAGCCCTCTTTTCAACTAAACCTCATCCTTGGGCATTGTCTTTGGCCTGCTTAGTTTTAGAAAGGATCCTGCTAATTCAATTTAGCCAGAATCCCCCAACCCTTGCTTGATATTTTAACACTCTGGTCTGCCTTCAGTGAGAATCCCAAGTTAGTTTAGCAACAATCACCTTCGTCTTGATGTTTCCTTTTAGTAATTTTCTATAGCTTCTTGGCTATAGATCCCCAGCTGTCTTTACTCAGAGTTGAGTCCAATCTCTCTCCCCTATAGCAATAGTCTTGACACCTATCACAATAGTCCTCAATAAAGTCTTTCTTACCATTTTAACAAGTGTCAGAATAATTTTTTCTTTAACAGGCCATACCAAAACTTTTGCCTATTGTGCTCTTCCTCGTCAAAGCTCCACCAGTTGGCACCGAGGCCCAGTTGTGTATCCTTGAGTAATCTGAGAATTCCTCTTCCTCCTCTCCTTCCTGGGATTTAAGGGTATGAGGTGATTTTTTTTTTTCAGCTTCTCCCAGAGGTTAGAATGTAGCTTTAACAGTTATCTCTGGGAGGGTGGAATGATGATTGAAGATGCTTATCTCCTTTTATGTGTTTCTCTGTGCCAGGCACTGTTGTACACTAATGAACATGTATTGCACTTCTTTTTTAAAACTACTATCTTAAACTTTTAAAAATATAAAATGTGAAATTTATCTACATGGATATATAACATGTGGATTTGAGAGGGTTCTGTTAGGTTAAGGATTTAGGGGAAACCAGAGCAGTGAGCGTGTATGGATCAGTGCATTGATGAAGGCTAAAATACAGCAGGCCAGTAGTGTAATTGGCGAAAGTGTTGATGAAGTGAATGTAGACTACTGTGTCAAGACTCTTGTTTATGAAAAGTAGAATAGATAACAAATGGTATGTGTATATTTTTAGGATGAGAGATCTGAGCGTGTTTATATGTTCTGCAGAGGAGGAGCTAATAAAAACAGAGGTTATTGAAAATACAGGAGAGAAATGGAGTAACTGGAGAAGCAAATGTGAAAAAGCTGTGGTATCGAGAACACGTGGAAGGACTGGCCATGAACAAGAGAAAGGGTATCACTTCTGATATCGCAGTTAAAGAGGGTCAGAAAGGCTTGTTTGTGAGGTTTTGGAAAGGCAAGAGATTGAGGGAGTTTCTTTCTTGCCCCAATATATTCTCTCTGAATAAGGCAGTAAGGGCATTCTGGAGTGTGAGAGGGGATGACCAGGAGCCAGAGGAAAGAGGAAGAAGGTTGCACCCTTCTTTGGGTAATGAGAGAAGATTGATGGGCAGTAATGAACACCTCTGTGAGCTGGAAATAAAATGTTTTTAGTCTTGTCCTTTTTTCCAGATGTGTTCGGCTGCCAAAAAGTGGGAGCTAGGAAGGCAAGCATTGGGTTTGATTTTAGACTTGTGAATGTGTGATGATGATTTTGGGTGGTGGGAGGTTTGAGGGGCTAAGTAGATTATTGAGGTTACTGATGAGATTAGTTCAGGTTATAGACCATGGGATTTAGTCTCATCAGGAAAAAGTGTGTTCTCAGGAGGATTCTGTAGAACCAGAGAAGGAGAAGCTGTGTGAATATGTGGGTGGGTGTCAGTGAAGCTGTGTGGAGGTTTCAAAGCTCAAAGAGTGGATGTTAGATAGAGGTGGAATGGCAGACAAGAAATCATGGTCAGAGTAGGATATAGGAGCTTAAGATTTCAGAGGGAAAGTAGTTCTGGATGATGAGAAGTTTCCGTGGGTGGGTGAGTTGGAGTAGAAGGAGGTCAAGGAACTGTGAAGCTGGGGTGATGGACAAGTTAGCCATGGATCATCAAAGATAGTAGGAAAGGTTTAGCGTGTAAGAGTAGAGAGGAAGGTGAGAAAGATGCTCTTTTGTGGAAGAAGGGGTGAGTGTAGCTAAGAGGCACATGGCATGACAAAGGAGTGGGGATTTTTACAGAAGGGAGGAAGAGTTAGGGAATGGAAGCAGCAATGGCCAGCGTGAGTAGTTGCCCTTAACCAGCTTTGCAGCAGATCCCTTGGATAGTCCTGGCTTTGTTTCAACTTTGTCGTTACTTCACAAACCTTATTTTATTTTTGCCAATAACCAGGGCCAAGAAAGGACTGGCGGTAAAATCTTGAATGTAAGGGGAGCTAAGATAGCATTCTATTCACTGCTTCCTGTACCTGGAGGGACTTGAACAACTGCCCTTAGCAACTTTAAGGGAAATGGCACTGCTGGTAGGACCCTGGCCTGCCCAGGCTTCCCTTTCCAAAAATCCTATCGTAAATGAATGTGGATAACCAGTCCTCATAGCTTTTACAGAGGGGTGGATGCTTTTTATGTCATTCCTTATCTCGGAAAGGTTGAGAACACGTGCACTTAGGGGATGCTTTAAGGGAGTTCCATAGGGAGGCCCGAATTCTTTCTTTTTTCTTTTTTAATGTTTTTTGAATTGTGCAATATAACAAAAATACCAAAAGTTGCATAAAATGTAAATGTACACTAAAATGAATAATTATAAAGTAAACACCCGTAAAAGAACCTTCCAGGGCCAAATATAGAACATTGCAAGTTCTCCAGAAGCCTCGTCTTATCCCTGTTTCTCTCCCAGAGGTAACCATTTATCCTGACTTGCCTTTTATGATAATCATTTCTTTGCCTATGTATACAGATACATGTGGACACACACATCTGTCTATACATTCTACTGTTTATGGACATTTGGATTGCTTTCAGTTTTGGGGTATTGTGAACGGTACTGCTGTTCTTATATATGTCTCCTGTTCCACATATGCTTGAGTTTCTCTAAGATATATATCTGGGAGAGGGATTATCTGGTATTAGTTTATGCATATTTCCAGCTTTACTAGATAGTGGAAAATTGATTTTCAAAAGGATTGCATCAATTTTAACTCCCACTAAAAGTATATGAGGATACATACCTTGGTTCTTTTCTCCCCCAGTCTTGAGGCCAGAAAACTATGGCTCAGAGATGATCAGGGGTAGCCAGGACTTGTAATTTGCTGTGGATATGGGGGGGGTCTTGGTTACTATTTCACATTTCTCCTGGAACAATTGCCCTTAGCTGCTTCAGTAGGAGAACCTTGGTTTGGTCCTATCTTTTCCAGAGTTTCTAGGCCCAAGAATTGGGCCCTAGAATTGAGTGTGGTTGCTCAGCCTCTGAGGCCATTTGAGAATGAAGACAGCTGGGTTAGCATCCTACAATGCTCCTCTTTCTTGGATGGTCCAAACAATTGATCTTAGCAATTAGCCAGAGGTTCTGTGGGTGGGCTCTGACTCAGTTAACTCTTCCTCAAACTCAAGGGTCAAGAACCAGAACCAGGAAGTGATCAGAGATAATTAGCGTCTATGGCTAGCAGAATATGAAGACTGGGGTAGTGGCTTAGATGACCCTGTGTCTTTGGAGGATCCTTGAACAGCCATCTTTAGCCATCTCCAAGGAGGGAGCTGGCTTGTTCCTTTCTTTTACACAGTCTGTCCCTTAGGGAGTCTTTTCCTTAGGGAGGGCCCTGGCTTGTTTGTTTCTCACCCAAAATCTCAAAGATTGAGAACCTTGGTTGGTTTATTTCTGTGGCCAGTTAGAAGTGAAGATGGCTGGGTAAGCATTTGGAGTGCCTCCTACAGTCTCATCTTATGTTTGTTTGTTTATGGCACACCTTTAATTACCTGAATTTTGTAGAAATACAGTTGAAGTGATCAAAAATTGCATATGAGTTTATCAGCTTTTAGAAAATTGACAAAATGTTTTATATGAAGGTGTGAAATATTATACATATGTATTATTTTTTAATTTTAAAACTAGTAATGGAATAATAAATAATTCCAAACCTTAATTAAAATTAGTATTTAATGTACTTCTTGGACCTGATTTACTTCACTAATATTAGAGCATATTTAAAATTAGGAGATGCTTATTTCGTATTTTAGTTCTCTGTTTCTTTACTTTTTACTATTGTTATTATTTTTGCTTTCTCTATGCATGTTGAGAATTTGAATTTTCAAGATATTGAAAACAGTGGCATATTTATTGTGGTTCTCCACTTGATGTCCTTTCATCCTTTGGCTTCTATTTGTGTCAATCTGTTTAATACTCTTGGCTGCATTTCCATACATACTCACAAGGCAGAGTTATTCTAGAAAACATCATCCTTCTTTACTACCAGTTGAACACTACAGTGTAGTCCTACAATACAGTTAGTATAGGACCCAGTTATCTTTTACAACACGTTGGGCTCTGCTCTGTATCACAGGGCAAGCCACCTGAGGATGTCCATCTGATAGATACTTCTTGAGTAGCATGTTATGCAGAGGTTTCACATAACAGTGTGTGTGGTTTACCAGTTGGGAATTTTGGGACCAGGGATGTGGGAGAACCAGCAGGCTCAGGAGAGAACTATTTCATTTATGGCTAGAAGGTGAAGGGGGTGTTCTATACATCACTGAAGGGTGTGGTAAGCTTATTTTTCAAGGAGGGGGATCCTGGAGGTCACAAAGGAAAGATTCTAGGTGGGAAGGAGAATAGTGAACTGATAGCTTCAAGAGGCAATGAGCGTGGCTTGCTACTTTTCATTCCCTCTATTTTCTTGGTTATCAGAAAAATATTTTCCCAAGACCCTCGTAGACAGGAAGTATGAGTGAAGAAAGAGGGAAGTTACAGAAGGTGAGAGAGGAAAACATACATAGTCTGAGAATGTCAGAAGTGGTAGGATACCTGTGGGGAAGATAGATTGATTTCAAACCTTAGAAAAGTTAGCTAGACCATTAATTAATTAATCAATCAAGAAAATAAGTAAAAAATGTAGTGATATAGACTCTGCTGAATAATGAGGACATGTTGTTGAATTAGATATATTTTCTACTGAGTCTGGTGGGTGAGATAGACACAGACATTACAACAGGGAGTATTATGACAGAGAGACCAGGGTGTGGTGCTTTCAGTAGAAATATGGAGGAGGATATCTCTAACCCCGGGGCTCAGAGAAGGCCTCCTGGAAGGCACCATGGTAAGAACTTAATTTTCCATAGAAGTAGCAGTTAATCTGGCAGTGGCTGAGAATCCTCTGAGTGTGGGGACCAGAGAGCAGGTGGTCATTTAGACCATGTACGGTAGCTACCTGGGTATGTCATCTAGCCTTGAGCTTGGGAAGTACCCGAAGAAATGAGCAGTTGAGAGGCCATTCTGGTCTAGAAGAGCTAGGGAAAGGGGACAAATAGAAATAGTTTCATAAATGGTTCAGTTTATGCTATAATATTGATCACCTTAGCCTTCATGGAAGAGCAGCTACTTCCATTTCCCCATGAAATTATCAGTTTCTCTTTATGACATGTTTTTTGCATCTTGTTTAGGGAATTCTTTCTCACCTTGATTTCATAAAGGTGTTTTACGGTATCTTCCTGTAAAATTTTTATAATTTTCTTTTCACAATTAGGTTTATGATTCACTTGGAATTTATTTTTATGTACTATATGATGTAGAGATCTTTTTTTTTTTCTGAATGATTAATTGGTGGTTCAAGGACTATTTACTGAGTTGTCTGTTCTTTCTCCACAGATTTATAATGCTGTCTCTATAATATACCAAGTTGTAATGTATGTATATATCTGTTTCTAGGCTTTCTGTTCTCTTCCACTGGTCTATTTGTCTATTTCTATACTAGTATTACACTGTTAATTACTATAGTTTTGTAATGCATCTTAATATTTGGTAGGGAAAGACCCCTTCCTTAACTCTTCCTCAAAAGTATATTCTTTGCCTTTTACTTTTCCATATGAATTTTGAGATAAGCTTAATATGGTCTCTAAGAAACTGAAATTTTGATTAGAACTGCATTTTAGTTATAGATTATAGATACAGAAATGGCATCTTTACAACAATGAACGTGGTTTATCTCTCCTTTTATCTAGATATTTTTAACGTCTTTGAAAAAAGTTTATTATAATTTTCTCTGCAAGGGTCTCATGCATATCTTGTTAGGTATATTTCTGTGTACTGATAGTTTTTGTGCTCTCGCTAATATTTTTAAATTACATTTTGTAATTCATTGTGACTGATATATGGGAATGCTTGTTTCTGGTGTATAGTTTCTAGATCCATTCACCTTACTAACCTCTTTCTCTAGATCCAATTGTTTGTTTGTAGATTTTATTGAGTTTTTATATAACATTTATGTAAATCATACTTAAAAGTACGTGAATTATACCTGTACAGCTCAGTGAATTATCACAAAGTGGTTTTGGTTTGTTAATGTAATTTGTGAATAACTGTAATTATTTTTCCCTTTCAGTCCTTATACCTCTGTAAGTTGATATCATTGTGTATAAAGTAAAGTAGAATTCTTTTCTGAAACAAGTTCACTTGAGCATCTCTGAGGCCTCATGCTCTAATGAGCTGTGTTTGACGTGTAAATACTTTAGAAGTCATCAAAGAAAGGAAATTACCTTTATTTGGAAATTTTAACAGTACTTAATAAAAGAGCCTACAAGGTGGTAGTATTTCAGTTAATTGACTACTGTCCAGGATTTGGTCTTTAGCATTTGTGAAATGCTAAAATGAAACTTGGTGATAAACAAGTACAAATTAATTTACTGAGACTAAGATTCAGAGAGAAAAGCACACACGTCTCACACTAATATTTTCTTGTGGCGAGAACACTCAGGTCCTCTCTCTAGCATATGTCATTTGGGGTACTTGGGAAGTCAAACTAAGAAAAGAACATGTTGCTTACTGTGAGATCATCGAGTTAAAGCAAAAAGGTAGAGTATCTCACAAACATGGAGTCTTTTGTGCAACTGTGGATTGTTTGAGGAATACATTTAGATGTTCTACCCTGTCTTCATCACACCCCAAGCAGTTTGAGAGGCAGCAAGATGTAGTGAAATAATACTGGACTTTGTAGTCAGTAGACAGGGACTTAAATCCTAGCTTATAGTGTACTGACCTTAGGGGTTTCATTTTTCTCACTGGTGAAATAGAAATCATGACACTGTTCATTTAAAAGAAATATATCCTCTCAAAATATTTGTTACATAGTAAATCCAGCAGAATCATGGATTTATATTTGTTTATCCATGCCTATGGGTAGAGAGGAAAGTGCCAATGATCTTTTCCTAATTTGTCAGAATGGTCTTAGAAGTATTAATCTGTTTTTAAATATAGAGATGGCAATTTCAGCTTTATCACCAGATGTATTAGTTTCCTATTGCTGCTGTAATAAATTATGGCAAACATAGATAATAAACACAGATTTATTATCTTGTAGTTCTGGAGGTCAGCAGTCCTAAAATCAAGGTGTTGGCAGGGCCGAGCTCCCTCCAGAGGCTCTAGGGGAAATCGGTTTCCTTGCTTTTTCCGGCTTCTTAAAGGCTGCCGGCGTTCCCTTGGTTCATGGTCGTTTTCCCTATCTTCAGATCTACCAGTATATCATCTTCAACTCTCTGACTCTGACCTTCTACTTTCATGATCATATCTCCTTCTCTGACTCTCATCCTCCTGCTTCCTTCTTATAGACTCTTGTAATTACATTGAGCCCACCAGTATAATTCAGGATAATCTCTCCATCTCAAGATCCTTAATCACACATGCAAAGTCCCATTTGCCATGTAAGGTGACATACTCACAGGATCAGGATGTGGCCATCTTGGGAAAGCCATTATTCTGTCTACCACACCAGGTTAATGAATTACCAAATAAGATACTTAATTAGAATTACGCATTTCTTTTGTGGGTTATTTTCATAGAAAAAAGCATCAATTTCTAAAGTTGCAAGAGTCTTATAAAATGCCTTTCTTTAAATAATACTTCTAAGGAAAGATATGTATTAACAGAGAATAGAATTAGTTGGTAGCAGTTATGAATATTCATAAGTCTCCATATTGTAAAAGAGAACAAGATTGACATTCTCATTAAAATTCTCAATTTAACATCTTTCAAATTTAGATTATTTGAAATAATTGTGAAGCAAAATGGTTTCCACCCCTTCAAGGCTGTAGGGAGAGAGTACAGAGCCCACATTTCTTTTTGAGTTTCCTTTTGTTGATTGTGAACATTTGCATTTGTAAAGTTAGGCTCTGGAATTTCACTAGCTACTTTTAAAGAAAAAGCAGGTCTGGAGCCCAATTTTGCTTGTAGAAATGGAGAAAGGGCTGAAAAGGATTTTCTGTGTTATCAGTGAAATTATATATTTTGTGCCTTGTAAAGTAGTTGTTAAGATTCAGCGTGATCACTTTTACGAAGTCCTGACACCTGCTTCAGTGAGTGAGAGCAGTTTGAGTCTCTTACACTCTTCTGTACTTTCCATCTTTTGTCTCTTATAAATTTCCTGACTTGTCTTAAATTTTCATAAATTATTTTCCTAATCTCCTGATTAAAGCTATATCTTGAGTTTTTCATTTGGGGTATTGTATTTTTTTTAAGTTGATTAGGTTTACTTATGATATACCACTTGTTACAGTTTTCTGTTGCTTGGAAATATCTTTAAGTTTGTTACTTATTTCTTTATCCATGGTAAAATACTGATTTTATGGTTTGTGTTTGCTAATCCCAGTGTTTGAAGTCTTTTCTGTTATCAGCTGATCCTGCTGAATTGCTTCTTTGTCTAATTCAAGGTTCAAGGATCCCAGGGCAAGTCCTGTAGTTCAACCTGAGCTACAAAATGACCTGCTTCCTACCCCGAGATGGTAGTCTTTGGGGTCCCAGCTTATTGTAGGGAGGGTCTCCTGATAGTTTTCCTACTCTGTGTAGTTCTGGGCTTTATCTGTTTCCTTTGCCTTTCAAGGCAACTGAAATATAGAAAGTTAAATTTTGGGGAGATTGCCTCTCTGCTTATATTTACTTCTCTAGGTTCCCCTTTTCCCATGGTGTTGCTCTGATATTTCCATATTTTTATTGCCCTGTCTTTTTATTGTTTTCAAGTAGTTGTTACTTATTTCTCACCAAGATTTTTTTTAGTTGTTTTATCATGAAGGTTTGTCCAAACAAGCTGTGGGGCAGAACTAGCAAATTTTCCTAGAACTCTTCCATTTTCTTTTGAGATTAGGTTTAGACTCAGAACGTCTCATTACCTTTTGGGTTTTTATTTGCTTTATTTTATAGAGGAAATATCTGTTGGCTGAGGAAATATGTACAACCTAAAAGTAGGGAGTTAAGTTTGATTCGGGGACCTTACTGAGGGAGGAGACAGGGTATATAGGAGTTCTTTGCTGGAAAAAAATGTAGTCGAACATCAAAATATTACTGCTAATCACAAAAATAGACATCTCAAGTTAACGATTTTAGTACTTTTCTATGTATGGGAAGATGCAAGAGTCCAGGCTCAAATTATTCCTTAGACACGCATCTTATAACTGTCTAGGGCCAGTATCCCCAGCACAGAATGCTTCCTGTTTTTCTCCATCGTGAATTCCTTTCAGGGCGCACCATGCGGGAGGGGTGGGGGGTGGCTGCAGTGGCTGCTGACTTGATGGCTGGCAACATTTGTTGTTTACTGGAATGGCAAGCAACACTCCCTTTGCACATCCAGTGCTCAGAAAAGTAAGGATATTTGCCCAAGGTCCAATAGCAAGTAAGAAGTAACATTGGGATTTTAGCCTTGCTCTCTTCAACCCCGAAGCCTATGTGCTTAACCAATTCAGTGCACTGTAACCTTTGGATTCCAGTGTTTTCTGTTCCTGGATTATGGAACAAATCCATGGAGAGTAAATGACTTGTGTTTTTCTTATCAGGTTTTCATCCCTCAAGGTCAGCGCCCTCTCCGTGGCTCTTGGGAACACAAGCATTTCTATGCCTGTTTCACAAGACCTTTGCCTGGTTCTAAAACATCTAATAAGTAAGAAACCCCCTTCTATCACCCCCCCTATACCCTTCAGAACTGAATTTAAGGACATGCAGTACCCCACCTCTAACCACAAACTTTTATTTCCTTTTCAACTGCAGGATTTTCCACATCAAAAGACCAAAATAAATTCCCATCTGAATTTGGAAAGAGCTAAGGACAAAAGAACCCAGAAAGAAATCCTCTTAGGTGAGCAAAGGAAGGAAAATGAGGTAGGGAGGGACTTGTGAACTTACAGCTTTATTAGGTAGTGTTAGGATAGTTTTGGAATTTTGGTTGGTGAATGCCCACGAGGCCCCTTGGCATGGTAGAAAACACAGGAGCTTAAGAGCCAGGCATACTTGAATTGGCTGTCAGTTCCCCTACTTACTAATTCTAAAATATTGAGTAACTCAGTTTCCCTCTCTGACCATCAGTTTCTTCATCTATACATTTGTAATAATAATACCTATCTCTCAAGGTTTCCATGTGAAATATAGTATTTCAGTGAGTGTTTGTGCTTGGTATATGCTTACTAAATAGTTGTAGTAGTTGTTGTCTTTATTGTTGCAACTGTAGGGGTGGGAAAATTTTCCCTTCTTCCTTTATAGGTCCCTTGACTGGTCTAATAATTAAACTGACATAAGACAGATTAACAGGATAAAAACAAATTTAATTTTGTATGTACAGGAGTCCCACAAAAATGTGAGACTCAAGTGATCAGAACAGAGAGCTGTTATACCTTGTAGATTAAAAAAACAATGTATTGGGCTTCCCTGGTGGCGCAGTGGTTGAGAGTCTGCCTGCTGATGCAGGGGACACGGGTTCGTGCCCCGGTCCGGGAAGATCCCACATGCCGCGGAGTGGCTAGGCCCGTGAGCCATGGCCGCTGAGCCTGCGCGTCTGGAGCCTATGCTCCGCAATGGGAGAGACCACAACAGTGAGAGGCCCGCATACCAAAAAAAAAAACAAAAACAATGTATTTATGAAGAATCGACAAGGCAAAGGGGTTTGGCCTAGAAATAGTAAATAGTAAAGAATTAACAAGGTTTGTTTGTACAGCCTTCTCGGGCCCTAAATTCCCTGTCTCTGGTGATAAGGATGCCTTCTACCCTTCTGGTACAGGGAGGATATCTTTCTCTTGAGAAAGTTTTCTCCTGCTTTCAAGGGGACAAAGGAGGGTCAGAGTATTGTTCTTGCACCAGCTGGTTCTCAAGTACCTTTAATTCAAAATAATCAATATGCCAACATGGCATATTTTGGGGTTACATATTCTAAACCCCTGTACCCCTCTCAAACTCTCCATCTGGTGGGTACTGTGAAATCAGGCAAAAGAGAATCTTTCTTTTCCTGTTTTCTTTTTGGTTACCTTTTTGTTAGCATGCCCAGTTACTTCTCCCTTCTCTATTGCTTCCCCTTCTTCAGTGCCCTGAGAATGAATCTCTTGCCGTCTCCCTTCTTCCAAATCCTTGCTTTTCTCTCTTAGTTCTACACATTCAACACCTCCTTTGTTCAGGTCATCTTCCCATTGCCACTCAGTTGAATCTCTTTCGTTGTCTCTGCCATTAGCCTCCAAACAAACTAGTCATCCTCACATAACTTTGCTTCTCCAAGTCCCTCTCTCCCTGAGTTGGGAGGCCACCTAAAAGTGAGACAAAGCCATGAAGTCCCTAGACCTTAGTTTTCTGACTAATTTTCTTTCTACCTCATTTTGGCAGCTTCATTTCATCAAGTAAAAGTTATATGTGTTTTTTCTATCTATTCTGTGTTTGCTTATGGATATCTTTTTTTTTTTACATACTTTGTATTATAAAGGTAGACACATGCTCATCGTGAGGATTTTGGAGAACAACAAAACTTTGTAAGGAAGGAAATAAAAATTGTCCATTTCATTACCCAGATATAAATCCTATTAACTAATTGATATATTTCCTTTCAGTATATACAATTTTGTATCCTGCTGTGTTAGTTTCCTAGGACTGCCATAACAAAGTACCACAGGCTGGGTACCTTAAACGGCAGAAATTTATTTCCTCAGAATTCTGAGGCATAGAAGTCTAAGATCAAGGTGTTGACCAGGTTGGTTTCTTCTCAGTCCTCTCTCCTTGGCTCGTAGATGGCTATCTTTTCCTCCCTGTGTCTTTACATGGTCTTCCCTCTATGTGTCTCTGTGTTCTAACTTCTTCTTATAAGGACACCAGTCATATTGGATAAAGGCCTACCCTAATGATCTCATCTTAACTAAATTACCTCTTTAAAGGTCCTATATCCAGGTACAGTCACATTCTGAGGTACTGGAGGTTAGGACTTCAACATGTGAATTTTAAAGGGACACAATTCAGCCCATGCTTTCTCCTCTAAAACCTGTTTTCTTTAAAAATTATCTCACATGAGAATCTCCCTTGTCAGTAACAATTTTGGGCAACATTTTTGTTGGCTGCGTAATATCCCATCATAAAAATATACTGCAATTTATTTAACCATTTCCATGTTTTTGGATATTTTGTGTGTTTCCATTTTTTCACTAATATAAATGCTTCAATGAATCGTTTTGTACATGAATCTTTATTTGCATATCTGACCATTTTGTTCGGTAGATTGTTTAAAGAGTAATTACTGGCTCAAAAGGTACGACTATTCTCTGGCTCATAATTACACACTGGAAAGTTGTTTTCTAGAAGTTTTTATCAGTTTACATTCATACCAGCAAGGACAGCAGTCAAACATGCACTCATATAAACTGCTTGGTGAGAGTGAGAGAGGAACAGTTAATCTCACATGGTTGTTTCAATTTAGTTATTGATGACTGATAAGGTAAAATATTTCATGTATTTATTTTTTATATTTCCTTTTTTGTGACTGGTTTACATATGTTTTTTGCCCATTTATGTTTGAGGATCTATCATTTTAGATGATAAGCTTATGACTAAGACTAGGATCTATTTCAATGAGGGAAATCTCAGAAAAAGCCAAATTCTGAAGAATATTATGGATCCAGAATCCAAGACCAATTGGTCAGAGTCTCTTCTGTGGAGAAGACTTGGCATGTGATGACATAGGCTGCAAGAAAGCTTTGCAGGGAAGAATCTAACATATTCCTTTCTCCAGGGAAGTCTGTTGTGGGCACAATACTGCCACTTATAAAAATAATCTTACTGGAGAGAAAGGCTGAGAGTGCATTGGCTGAGAAAAGGCTGAGCTAGATGTCTGTTATATGAGGAAAGCCCCTAGGAGAAAGAGCATAGAGATATGGTTCATAGGACTATGACTTTGCACAGTTTTTAGAATGTGTGAGACACTGGGAAATTTTTGATGCACAGAAGCCCTACATGTATGATTAGTGTCTAAAAGTATTTTGTTAGTGTTCAAGGTTGATGCCTCAGAGTACTCTAGTAGAGAGAAATCCTGTGAAGGTAATGAATATAAAGGAATTTTTAGTCATGAGGCCGATCTTAATTTGACATCTGAGGATTCACACCTGAGAACTTATTAATTAATATGGCTGTAAAAATGTGGGAAGGCCTTCAGGCAGAACTCAGTTCTCTTTCAACACCAGAAGTTTCATAGGGTGGGGAAACTTTCCCAATGTGAAAGAAATTGCAGTGAATAATCAAGGTTTTTCCACCATATGAAAATGCATAGTGAAGAGAAACCCTATGAGGATATTAACTGGGAAAGACTTCAGGACAAGCTCAGACATTTTCTTTTGAAACATGAGAGAGTTCCGAGGTAAGAAAATGGTTGCAATGCCTGTGTGGAAGGCTTTTCAGATCTAGCTCAAATCTTATTAAGCCAAAAAAGAATTCATGGTGCAAAGAAAGCTTATGCATGTAATGAATGTGGGAAGGGTTTTGGTGATATCAGTCCTTATAGAATATCAGAAAATTCATAGTGGAGATGGAAGGAGATCCTTGTTTATCATCTGCAAATTCATAGTGGAGAGAAACTACTAGACTGAATAAGCCTTCAATTAGAGGCTAAGTCTTATCTATCATTAAGTGATTCATAAAGGCAAGACCCTCAATGTATGTAAAAAATATGAGTGGGCTTCCCTGATGCCGCATTAGTTGAGAGTCCGCCTGCCAATGCAGGGGACGCGGGTTCATGCCCCGGTCCGGGAAGATCCCACATGCCGCGGAGCAGCTAGGCCCGTGAGCCATGGCCGCTGGGCCTGCACGTCCGGAGCCTGTGCTCCGCAACAAGAGAGGCCACAACAGTGAGAGGCCCGCGTACCGCAAAAAAAAAGAAAAAAAAAATGAGTATGCTTTCCTTAGGATTTAGCCTTATTTGGTATCAGTGAGTTCATAGTGCAGTGAATGTAGAAAGGCCTTCAATTTGAAGTGTAATCTTGCTCAGCATTAGACAGTACAGGAATCTGATTAATGTAATGCTGTGGAAAGGTCTTTGTGAGAAAAATCAAATCTTGGTAAAAATGAAAAAAGATTCATAATAAAAGTTAATTAAAATACTTTCCATTTATTGCATATAATTATACACCTACCATGTATACTACTACTATAAGAACTTTACATAGTTTGTTTAATCATTTAATTCTTGGAACAGTCGTATAATATAGGAACTCTCATCCTTGTTTTACATGTGAAGAAACCAAGAAAAAGAGATGGAAGAATTTTCCCAAGGTCACACAGCTATCACTGGAAGAGCCAGGGTTTGAATCCTAGACAGTTTAATTATTCTAGGTTTATACTGGCAATGTGTAAATCTTCAGAGATTTGTTAGCCTTTATTCATCATTAAGTGATTCATTCCAGAAATCACAATTCACTCTTCAGTGCAGTGAGTTTTGGTAGCCTTCAGTCAGTTTTGGAATCTGGTAAATACTGCCAGAAACTCCACATTGAGCTCCAGAAAATTGAGTAAAGGTTATAAAGAGTTTATTGCTTTGAATAGAGATCACCTCCAAACTTGAAAGGTTTCATTAATAACTGGATTCTCTTCTTAAATGTTCACCACAACCACTTCTCATGGTGTAGGCTCTGAAATTGGCTAGGTCAGTTTCATCATCACGAAATAAGGGAGAATTGTCCAGTTCTACAAAAGACTGAGTAGGAATGGAGGCCAGACAGATGTGTATGCTGGAAGCTTCAGGAAAGGTTCCAGATCATTTTAGGAATTATAACCATAAAAGCCAAAATAAACCGAGAAAATCTAGCCGATAAGAAGTGGAGAAACTAGGGTATATGGAATGATTTTCCTCCCGGTATGGGTATAGACATAGGTTGCTTGTCTATCACCCAGTATTCAGAGGAACTACTGCTTGAAATTGCCATAGGAATATTCAGTGCCTTAGCATTGACAGATCGGTATGCCTTCCAGAAACTCAAGGTATAAGAACTCTAATACATTGATTTTTATATCCTCTCACTTTAAGAAGGCAGCATGGCGATTTCCCTGGTGGTCCAGTGGTTAAGACTCTGCGCTTCCACTGCAGGGGGCATGGGTTCAATCCCTGGTTGGGGAAATAAGATCCCACATGCCGTGTGGCACGGCCAAAAGAATAAAAAAAAAAAAGAGGCAGCATGGTACAGCAGAAAAGTATTTGTGTTCTAGAATCAGCTATACCTAGGTTTATTTACCAGCTTAACCACCTTCTAGCTGTGTGACCTTGGTTATATTTAATAAATCTCTCTGAGTCTCATGTTGCTCATTTTTTGGGTCAGAATATTAATACCACAACAAGTTGTAAAGATTCAAGGGATTTTAAGGGTTATAAAGTGTCTAGTGTAGTGCCTGGCACATAGTACACACTTAATGAATGTTTGCTATAATTTTTTTAGTTCTTCCAGGGCCTCAACCCTCTATAATACAGAGCTCCCCGACCCCAGTGTTTTACAGCTGTGTTGAGATATTAATCACTTTAGACCATGAGCTTCTGCTAAGTCATATGGTACCTTTGTGTGAATTGGAATATGGTATCTCTTCCTCAAAACATTTTATTACTACCTGCCAGAAAATTGTCATAATAAATGCAAATATCTATGATGTGCACAGTATGAATGATACCCTGCAGAATCATGTGATGCACAGCTTGCACAATCTGCAAATGGTAGGCTAAATAGTGGACCTCCAAAGATGTCTGTCTTAATTCCCAGAACCTGAATATGAACCTAATATGTTACTTGAAATGGTAAAAGGTTAAGGATTTTAAGATATGGAGATTGTCCTAGATGATTAGGGTGGGCTCAGTATAATCACAAGGCTCTTTATAAGAGATAGGCAAGATGGTCAGAGTTATAGAGAGAAGATATGTGGGCAGAAGCAGGGGTCAGAGAGGAAAGAAGATGCTAAGCTGATGACTTGGATGATGAAGAAAGGGACCATAAGCCAAAAAATGTAGACTCTCTAGAAACTAGAAAAAGCAAGGAAATGATTCTCCCCTAGAGCTTCCAGAAGAAATGCAACCTTGTGAACCCATTTTAGACTTTCGACTTCTAGAACTGTAAAAGAATAAACTTATGTTGCTTTAAGCCACTAAGTTTGTGGTAATTTGTAGTGACAATAGGAAACTAATACACTGTACAGGCAGCCCAATTTGCCTGGAGCTTCCAGGCCAGTTACTTCTGGCAATGAACAGTCTTGTCCAGTATAGCCCCATGTCTGTAGATAAGTTATCATTTTGTATATGTGTTATGGTCTTAAGATTTGGAAACAGTGCTCCAATAGATTGTTGTTCCATTTGAGAAAGGAGCTTTTTCTCTTCTGTACTTTCCCAGGGGTTCTGGATGCAGAAGGAATGAAGATAAGTTGATCCATTGTTTCTCCAAGTGTGATATGCCTGGTAGCTCAGGTGCAGCACTTTGCTTGTTATCAGATTTCTGATCCTTAGAGAGGAATATTTTCTGAATCAATTGAGATGAAATTGAAGTATAAATCAGAATACCAATATGTGGGGTTTTGTCTCTTCTGATGACAAGATGTCTCTTCAATGGGTAGTGCTGGATATATACAGACAGAATTTACCTCCTGATGCCAATTTTTGCTACAACATACTGTTGCAAAGAGTGTTTAGGAGATACTCAGCCATTAGTTATGTTAATTCTCCCATGTTAATTCTCTTAGATCAACTCCAGTAATTACTGAGGCACTCCATTGTGACAGCCTACATTCCAGGATAAGAAATAAATTTTATATCTTGCGCCAATTCCAATTGATTGAAATCGGTTTTCATAATATGCTGGCTTGACAATGATTCTGAGGTGCAAGGGGACAATTCTATGGTAGATTACTGATGTCTGCCATAGATAGGAGATTGGCATCAGGCTGGCCTCATATATTACATCCTTATGATGATTCTTTTATTTATTCAGAAACATTTGTTAAGCATCTTCTTTATACCAGGCACTGTGATATATACTTTGAATAGAGAGATGAAAAAGATATGTTCCTAGTCCTAGAGAAGCTGATATTAGTAGAAGAGACACATAAACAAATGTACACAGCAAAATATCACAGATGCTTGATAAAAGTCTATATAGAATACATTAGAGACACAGAGGAGGACCATAGTTAATTCTGTTGGGTGGGAGAGGGTTCCAGAAAGAAATTAATGCCTAAGTCCTGCAAGGTGTGTAGATGTTGTCAGCTTTAACTGTTGGGGCTGAGAAATAGAAGAGAGTCATTCCAAGCAGTGGTGGTATGAGCAAAGACACATTATATGAAATAATTCAATGTTTTCAGTATATTTATGGTATGTTCAAAATGGTTAGTATACTTGGAACATAGAAAGTGAGAGGGTATTTAATGAGAAGAAGATAGTGGCCAGATCACTGAGAGCCTTGAATGCTATACTAAGAACCGTGGGGAGATATTGGGATTTTAGTCAAGGGATTATTAACAGGAACAGATTTGCATTTTAGAAATATCCAGTGAATGAGTTTTTTTAAATTAATTTTTATTGGAGTATAGTTGCTTTACAATGCTGTGTCCATTTCTACTGCACAGCAAAATGAATCAGCCACACACATACATATATCTCCTCTTTTTTGGATTTCCTTCCCATTTAGGTCACCACAGTGCATTAAGTAGAGTTCCCTGTGCTATATAGTATGTCCTCATCAGTTGTCTAGTGGATGAGATTTTGATGGATAGACTGGAGAAGACAGAACTGGGTACAGGGAGATGAGTTCAGAGGCTATTACACAAGAGGAGAGATGTTGAAGCCTGAGTTAAGGCAGCGGGAATGAAATTAGAATACATGTATGTGAAAAATTAAGAACTCAGTGGCTGACTGGAGGATATAGGGAGGCCGATGAGAAGAAGGAATCTAGGATGATCTTCAGTTTTCTTTCTGCCTTGGGTGGTTGAAATGTAAAAACCATTCCATGAGCTGGAGAACTCAGAATGAGGAACAGGTTTGAGGGGAAAAAATGATGAGTTCAATTTTGAACAAAGTCTGAAGCACCTTTGGAATGTCCAAGAGGAAGTATCCAGTAGGCAGTCAGGAATTTATTCTGCTGTGAAGCAAGTAGGGTTACAGATAGATTTGGAGGTCATCAAGCATAGAGGTGCTGGTTTTAATTAAGGTATGAATGAGCTTGCCCCAGGAGAGTGTGTGGAGTGAGAAAAGGTGGGGGCGGGGCAGAATCTCAGAAATACTGGCATTTGGGAGTGGGGATGGGGGCAAAAAAGCTGAGAATGAGCAGCAGGAAAGGTAGGAGGGGAACCAGGGGAAATACTACATTCTTGTTGTGCTCTCTTGTGGCAGTCTGAGTTTCTTTCCCAGAATAAATTTCCCCTCTCCTGTCTTCAGTCTCCCCCGTCTCTGACTATCTTGGACCCATAATTTCCAGTTCCACCCTACCTGTGAGACTGGGGCTACCAGGTCCTCTGGTGGTCACTTCTCAAGTGTTAAACTCCCCTTTGACTATTGCTACAATTTAAGAACAATTTGGAACACCCACTTCCCTGAGTTGCAAAAGAATAAAAGGCAAACATTGGGGGCCCTTCACTTTCTACATTTATATGCTCCTCACCTCTTGATCTATTCTGTTGACCATATTAATTTCAGTAAATCCCAGTTCTCATCATATCCCTTTCCTTTATAATTAACTAGCGCCCTTTATAATGAAAGTATATTCTATTTTGTATTTTTATTATAGTAAGTATAATATTTAGATACAATATATTCTATATTATAATAAGGCCTATATATGGCTTAAAAATATATAGTCATAACAAAAAATAGCAGTATTTAGCTTCACCTCCCCACACTCACCAGGCTCAAGTGCCTGAAGTAACCAACTTTGAAATGTGTTAGCTATTTATTTTGGTTTTTATCTCAATAATTCTAAACAATACGGCTATACTATTATTTCTTGAGTTACTTATTTCAGGTATTAGCTGTTGACTTCCTGTTGTGGTAGATGAAGATTAAACTTTCACTTTTCCTCTCCTACTTCCCTTCTCCATCCTTTTAATATAGTTATAGCATACATTTTTAATGATAACATTTACATTATTGTGTGTGCATTGTTCACTAAAGAGACCAGTAGTGAATTGTGATTACATTTTTCTTGTACACATTTTTATCAATTCTAGATTTAATAATTGCTTTTCACTTGCATTTTTTATATATTACTATCTTTTCCATCTAATCTGTATGTCTGTTTTTTTTGTTTTTGTTTGGGTTTTTGCATCATGCTCAAGTAAGTTAGGTTATCCAGAAAATTTATTTTCTGGAAATCCCCTTTCTAGAGCTTTCTGTCCTATTCCAGTCTGGACTATTTCCACCCCCAACTCCTGGAAGCTTTTAGAATTTCTACTTTATCACTGATATTCTGAAATTTCATGGTGATGTGTGGATATTTGTGTATCTATTGTACTGGACACTTGGTAGACTCTTTCAATGTGTATGTTCTTGTGCTTAAGCTCTGGAAAATTTTATTGCAAGCTCCATAAGGACGGAGATTTTTATCTAATTTATTTCTGTGTCCACAATGCCTAGAATAATGCCTGATACATGATGGGCACTTATTATTTGTTGAATGAATGAATTATTATTTACATTTAAAATAATATGAATAAAATAATGCCAGTAAACCCACCATCCAGGACAAGAAATAGAACATTAGCCATACCTTAGTGCCCCCCCTGCCATGTGCGCTTCTCCAATCACCCCTCCCGTTTACCTCCATCTAGAGGTAACACTTCTCCCTGACTTTTGTATTAACAGTCCCCTTGGTTTTCTTATAGTTTTATCACCTTATATGTATGTCCCTAAACAATATATTGTTAATTTAAAAAAAATTGAAAAGCACGCATCTAGTTGCATGAGAAAAGGGTAGTATTGCCCCTGTTAGATAATGTGTCCTAGGAAAACATAGGTTCTGAGTCAAAGACTGACTTCAGCGTTCCTGAGAATTTAGTAAAGCCATTTCTGGGAAAATTAGTGATTGAAATCATGAAGTTTCGTGTAAAGTTCTTTGCCTGTCTGGCTTTAATTTTTCTATTGTAGATAATTTTTTCTTTCTATCTGTAAGCTTGTAAGATGTTTTCTTTATTCTTTGAGTTCAGGAATTTGATCAGGGTATGCCTAAGTATGTTTTATAATGTAAGCTTCATGAAGGCAGGGATTTTTGTCTGTTTTGTTTACTGATATATCTCAAGGGCCTTAGAACCATGCCAGACACATAACAGGTCCTTATTAAATGTATTGATTAGATTAACATATAGCACCATAAAGTAATGAATGGATAGGTGAATGGATAAATGAATTAGTCAGTGTCAATCTTGTCTGGAATTCAGAGGGATCATATGGTTGTTCCATTTTTAGTTTTTTGAAGAGCTTCCATACTGTTTTCCATAGTGGCAATTTACATCCCCAGCAACAGTGTACAAGGGTTCTCTTTTCTCCACATCGTTGCCAACATCTGTTATTTGTGGACTTTTTGATGATAGCCATTCTGACAGGTGTGAGGTGATATCTCATTGTGTTTTTTTTTAATTGAGGTACAGTTGCTGTACAATGTATGTTTCAGATGTACGATATGCTAATTCACAATTTTTAAAGGTTATATTCCATTTATAGTTATTATAAAATATTGGCTATATTCCCTATGTTGTACAGTATATCCTTGTAGCTTATTCACTTTATACCTAGTAGTTTCTGCCTCTTAAATGCCTACCTCTGTCTCGCCCCTCCTCCTTTCCCTCTCCCCACCGGTAACCACTAATTTGTTCTCCATATCTGTGAGTCTGTTTCTTTTTTGCTATATTCACAAGTTTGTTTTATCTTTCAGATTCCACGTATAAGTGATATCATAGAGTATTTGTCTTTCTCTGTCTAACTTATTTCACTTAACATAATACCCTCCAAGTCCATCCATGTTGCTGCAAATGGCAAAATTTCATTCTTTTTTTATGGCTGAGCAGTGTTTCATTGAATATATATGTCACATCTTCTTTATCCATTCGTCTGTTGATGAACACTTAAGTTGCTTCCATATCTTGGTAATTGTAAATAGTACTGCTAGTGGATTAGCAGTATTGACCTTGTTGTATTTGGGTCAGTACCACTAGAACACCCAACTATGTGCAAGTATGAAAAGTGTTCCTATGCAAAAGAGGTCACATGTGAAGTCCAGTTCTCACACTGCTTTATTTCCAGAGAACAGTTGGCATTTCTGTACAACACAAATTGTCCTAGGGTAAAAACTGAAAATTCCAATATTTGGGCCTAGTTACCTTGGACACAGATTGTACTCTGAAATGGTGTTATTTCACTAATAAGCAGACAAGCACAGTATTTAAGTTTGTATGCAAGGGCTCAAAAGCTAACACAAAGCTAGCTAGCAAAAAGAAAACAAAAGAAATAGCCAAAATGTCTGTTAGAGTATAAATTTCCAGAAAACTTGTTAACAAGAACATCCTATCAGACTAAATTCTAGTTTTTTCTTAAAAGGGTTTTTTTACCCCTTAAGAAATGGTTCACCGATGTATAATCTTGTCTTTCTCTAGTAAGGCTTTCGTACATCTGGATGAATATCTAACTCCTTTTCTAGTATTTCACATAAAGGTTTGCCACCCTATCCCATGAAAGAATTCTAAGCAATCTTAAGTGCTAATCAAAAACAAACTCCACCTTGAAACTTGTTTGTGTTAAAGACAGATAAAGCCAGTAAAGAGAATTTACATGATTTCAGTGGTCTACATTGTGTGGGAATTGTAAGGGATCAATAAATAACACTTGTCTTCCCTGCCTAGGTTCAAAACCAATTGAAATATAAATGTAGGAATCAGATAGATGGAGATCAAAACATCATCTTCATTACTAATAAAGCTGGTTGGAGAAGATGGTTTTAGTGTGGAGTTCCAATTAGTGTGGACCCCAGAATTAGGCAAATTTGCCCAGACAACTGCAAAACCACAAGACTCCAGACCAAAGTAGGCCCCTTATTGTATGGCAGGGAGCCAGTCAGAATGCATGTTCACTATAGGCACACAGATTCCTGAAAGAGAAGCAGAGAGCAAGGGCCCAAGCCAAGCCTGCTCAGATATTTCTCCTAAACATACTAGTCATATAACTCATCTCTTTTCCCATGGACAGAAAAGCAGGAACGTTAGTCTAGTTGAAGTTCTTCCACATGGAAGCATGAGAAGTAAAGATTAAGCGTTCCATCTAACATAGCTTAGTGATATCTTCAGTATTGCCATTTGCTTGAACCTGTCTATCCTCTACAGTACCAAAAATATCACAATTTTGCTTTTAGCTTCACAAAAAAACTGTTGGGATATTTTAGGAAGACTTAAGTATAGTGCAAATAACTTAACTGCATAGTTTCATATTAAAGTCATATCAATGGAATATTTAAAAACTTCATCTAAATGCAGTAACAAAACATGAAGAAATGTTTCTTAAAGGCAAATGTACCAAAAGGAATCCATTTACAACTAGCTAAAGTGGGAACACAAAATATTGTAACTTTTGACCATGGTCTGTTCCTCTACTTACTAAAGCTTTGAAATGAAGCTTCATGTAAGATATTTCCCTACTATATCTGCATTCATGTAATAACCACATATTGGGAAATTATGTGGTATGGGGTGGGAGAGAAGAGAAGGGAAGGGAAAAAAGAGAAAATGAGAAAGATTGCAGGGGATGGGCACCATGTGTAAAATTGTGGATGATCTGAGCTGTGTATTTGATGCAGAGATGGGGAGAGTATTGAGTGACAGTGGGATAGTGGGGAGTGATGTGAGCAAGGTATGTGTGATCATGGTGGCAATGGGGACGGTGTGAATAATAGTGGAGGATGGTATGAAATCACTGAAAATGAAGTCAGGGACAATGTGAATGTTAGTGACAGGACAAGATCAGAAAGTATGTGATAATGATAGGGATGCAGTGCATGTCATACTGTGGAAGATGAGAACTGTGCATATGTATGGTTGTGTGAAAGAGTAGGGAGGGAGAGAAAATAGTGAGAAAGGACATGATATTAATGAGACCCTGAGATGCTTGTGTGTTTGAAAATGTGGATGGGGCATTTCAAGCAATAATAGGAGGATGTAGACAGTGGGTGGAATGGGGAAAATGTAGTGTGATGGTAGAAGATAGGTACATGGTGGAAGTGATAGGGTTAGTGTGTTTGTATATTTGAGTGTGATGCTGGGGGCAATAAGAAGTATATCAATTAGTGGGGGCAGATAGGTACAGTGAGCATGCATGACAATGGGGAATGGTAATATTTATGATAACTTAGAGCATGGAAATCATGAGTGTCTGAGTGGAGTTGTTGAATAAAGTGTGTGATGGGTAAATGCAGTTTCTGAGTGTCAGTGAGGAATGGCAAAAGAGTGTGTGAGAATGGAGGTGATGTGGTTATTGATTGTGAGTGTGTATGATATGGAGATAGCATGAGCATGTGGGAAAGGAATTTTGGAGGATGATGGAGGTTTTATAGTGGGGATGTGGACTGTGTGTATGATAGTGGATATGGATAGGCACTGTGTGATAGTGTAGGGATTGAGGAATGGTAGATGTGACTGAGTGATGGAGATGGTGTGTGTGATAATGGAGGTTGATTAGAGGTACTTATATTTGACAGTGGGTGTCATGGTACTGTATGGACACTTGTGTGTATGATAGTACAGGATAGGATAATGTATGTGCAGAAATGGGAGTAATAAAGACAGTGTGTGGGTTAGTGTGATAGTTTGGAGAACTGGGATAGTGTGTGGAGATCATAAATCATAGTCATTATCATATAAGTCATAGAGGGAATCATGTGTGAATGAGATAGTGTATTAAAGATTCTGTGTGTGTGTTTGTCAGAGAGAGAGAGAGAGAGATTTCATGTTTTGTGATAGGCATTTGGAATTGCATTTGGATATGAGTAACAGAGACCTGAAAAGTAAGTTGCTTAAAATGACTAGGGGATATCTTTATCTTACTAAAACAAATCCAATGGTATAAAGCCCAGGACTTCCATGATTTCATCAGTGTCTCAGGTACCACATATTTTTTTGTTGTTATTCCATGATCCTTAGCATGTGGCTCCCATCATGGTTGCAGGATGGCTGCTGCAACTCCACCCATCATTTACATGTTCCAGGTAGGAAGATGAGGAAGAGGAGAGGGCAAAATAACTTGTCAGTAGAATTCATCTCCTTTATACAGAGCTTTCCCCCAAATCCTACCCAACAATTTCCATCTACATCCAGTGGACAGAACTGTGACACATGACCACCACTGTCTGCAAGGGTGTCTGGGAAGTATGTTTACAATTGGGAACATTATCACCCATAATAAAAATCAAGGTTTATTTAGTAAGAAAAAGGGATGTTGGGTAGGATACAGCCAGTAGAGAAAGAGGTTGAAGATACGGGAGAGAGGGTTTATAATTAATAGATTAAAATCCCAGAGGTGAGAGACACAGTATTCAGGGTACAGGAACACTATATGATTGGCACAGTTTGAGTTGCTGGGGATATCGTAGGCAGAAATAAACATGTTTTCTCTACCCTCATGGAACTTACTGTCTTGTGAAGAAGACAGACATTAATCACAGACCAAATTTTTGTGAAGTTGACACTGCTGTGGAGGGTAAGTAGGGGGCTTTGTGAGTAGGTTTAAAGAGAATTTGATCTACTCAGGGAGGTGAAAGATGGAGGAAGTGATGATTGAGCTGAGACTTGAAGGCAGATTCAGAGTTAACTGGATGAAGGATGGATGGATGGTTGGGATGGGGAAAAGTGTTCCCAAAAGAGGAAACAGTGTAAACAAGGGCATTTATGTGCTGTTTGTTTTTAAATTTTTATTTAATTTAGAATATTTGCTATTGTTATGTCTTCAAGTTCACTTGGAACTTGAATTAACTAGGAAAGTTCACTAATCTTTCCTAGTTAATTCCATCCAGTGTATTTTTTATTTCAATTCTGCTTTTTATCACTAAGCCCGTGATTTGCACCTTATTAAATATATCTCATTTCTCTACTTAACATGACCATTCTTTTTTCTAGCCTTTTGGACATATGGAACATAGGTATAATAACTTTTTTAATGTGCTTGTCTGCTAAATATAGCATCTGTGTAAGTTCTGGGTCAGTTTGGATTGATTAACTTTTTTTTCCTCCTCATGATGGGTCCCATTTTTCTGTTTCTTCATATGCTTGAGTTGTTTTTTTTTTTAATTGCATGCCAGGCATTACGAACTTTACTTTTTGGTAAAATTTTGGTATAAAGGTTTACCTTTTGGTGCTATTATTGTATTATTATACATCTTCTTGAGCTTTATTATGAGAAGCAATTACTCGGAAGCAGTTAAATCTTTTTCAGGCCTTGCTTTTAAGATTTATTAGGCAGGACCACAGCATTGTTCTGCTAAATTATCCCAGCCTACTGAGGCAAGCCCATCTGAATACCCCATGCCTCAGGAATTGAGTTTTTCTGCTCTGGATGGTGGGAACAGGCATGATCCCCAGACCTGTCTGAGCGTCTGACACTTGTTCCCTCTAACACTTTCAGGTGGTTCTTTTCCAAGCCTTGGATAATTTCTTTATATGCATTCACTAATCAGTACTCTCCTGAATATTTTATGGCAATCCTTCAAAGGTGTCTGGAATTCTCCCTAAGTGCAGCGCTCTCCTTTTTGGTATTCTGTTCTCTGAACTCTAGCCACCTTGGTCTTTCTGGTCTCATCTCTGTCACCTAAACTGAGTGAATCCTTTGGACTTTGACTGCATTCTCCCTCATTGCACCACAAACTGGAAACTCCCCCAAGTTGTAAAGGTTCACCTCATTTTCCCTCATCTCTCAGGGATCACTGGTTTTCATTCCTGGATGTCCAGTGTCTTGAAAAGAATTATTTCACATTTTTTGTCCTCCATTTTTTTAGTATGTTTGTCAGGTTGGAGGGTAAATTGAGTCTCTAGCTTGCCTCTTAGGAAGCTATATGGTGGAGACTTGTTTAAGAATAATTTCCTTTCTTTTCTTTCCATTTTCATTTCCATTTCCTTTTTCTCTTCTTCTTTACTCTTCCTCTCCTCTCCTTTGAGCTGGTTGGTTTCCTCACTACTGCCAAGTATCAGATATAAGTGATAGCTGTACTTTAAAAATTTGTGTTATCAGATGAGGAGAAAGAGCCTGAAAAAGAACAAGAAATTTATTCAAAATCAAGGATTTGAGGAAGATTTTGGATCACGGGTAATATGACCACATATTCCAAGGATAACTTCATAACTCTGAGTTTAAGAAACTTCTGAGTGTAAAGACAGGTTAAAGAGACAGATTAACCTCCCTTCAAAGGATAGATGTTTAAGCCTTAGGATAGATACTCACAGAATTGGCTCCCAGCCAGGGAGCTTCCAAGACTATGGTAAGTATTAGAATAACTGTGCTCTAATCTTAGACACTGTCCTACGTTAGGATGAATCTATACATAGGACAGACAGCCCATGATGTGGGTCACATGATCATAGCTTCAGTCCAACTTCAGAGATTATAAGTCACCAAGAAGTTCATGATGGTGAGAAACATGTGCAAAGAGTATTGAAGAGCCTTTAACCAGGCTTCAGATCTCGTTAACATCAGAAAATTCATCAGCAGAGATAAGCCCATGTATGTAGTGATCATGGATGATCTTTCAACCAGAGTTCAAGTTGCTCAACATCGCTAATCATCAGAGAAGTGCAAGTCAAAACCAAAGTGAGGTATCACCTTACACCTGACAGAATGGCTATCATCAGGAAGAACACAAATAACAAATGTTGGCAAGGATGTGGAGGAGAAGGAACCCTCTACACTGTTGGTGGGAATGTAAATTGGTGCAGCCACTATGGAAAACAGTATGGAGGCTCCTCAAGAAACTAAAAATAGAACTACCATGTGATCCAGCAATTCTACTCCTGGGTATATATTCGAAAAAAACCAAAAAACACTAATTCAAAAAGATATATGCACCCCAGTGTTCATAGTAGCATTATTTACAATAGTCAAGATAAGGAAGCAACCTAAGTGTCCATCAACAGATGAATGCATAAAGAAGATGTGGTATATAAATACAGTGGAATATTAACCATAAAAACAAATGAAAGTCTGCCATTTGCAACAACATGAATGGACCTAGAAGGTATTATGCTTATTGAAATGTCAGACAGAGAAAGACAAATACTGTATGTTATCACTTATATGTGGAATCTAAAAAATAAAACAAACAAATGAATATAACAAAACAGAAACAGACTCCCAGATACAGGGAACAAGCTAGTGGTTACTAGTGGGGAGAGGGAAGGAGGGAGGGGTAGGGGATTAAGAAGTATGAATTACCATTTATAAAATAAATAAATCACAAGGATATATTCTACAGCACAGGGAAATATAGCCATTGTTTTATAATAATTTTAAATGAATATAATCTATAAAAATATTGAACCACTATGTTGTATACCTTAAACTAATATAATATTGTAAAACAACTATAATTGAATATAAAAAAAAGTTATTAAGTGTAGTTGAATACATGGTGAAGAGAAACCATAGGAATGCACTTAACGTAGAGAGGTCTTCAGGAGCGAGTCAAACCTTAGTAATCATCAGAAATTCCAATCTGGAGGGAAACTGTTGACTATCCAAAATGTGATAAAATACTCCCCTCTCTTCTTATCTCATGCAGATTCCCCCAGTCTCTATAAGTGGTTCTTTGGATCCCTCTTCACATGGTTTTGGCAAGGGAGTCGCATGCCCTTCCCTTCCTCAAGGGAGAGAAAGACAGTCTTTCCCAAGCCAAGGACTCACAACACTGTAAATTGTTCTCTAATTCTTTCTAGTCTCTTAAGTACATTTGGGCTGAGAAGGAATGGAATAAGTATCAGTAGTATGAGTAGTCTGCCACCCCTGCCTAAGCCCTATTGGATTGTGTTCAGGACTCCTTGGTGGCTCTCTTTAGAATATGGGGATACTTGGCATCTTTTTTTTTTTTTAGCTATGTGGCTTTAACCAAAATTCTGAGGCAACTGTAAAAGTCCCAGTGAATATCCTGCTGAATTTGTATTGTGTTTTCTTACTTTATACTTCATGCTTCTGTCATGAAAATCATCAAAAGAGTTCAGATTTTTATCATTTCCCACTTAGAGCATAGTCTTGAAAGGTAAGTTACTGAGAAAGTATTTTTAGGCCCTAAATACACATTTCCAAATTAATCTCCAGAAAAATGAATATTTATTTGGCTTTTGGATTGGGAAGGACATCTGTAGCATTAAAAATATAGAGGAAATGACAATGGAAAAGAAAGTAATGGTTTACATTTTTTCCTAGATCGAGAATTCATGAACAAAATTAAGAGGCAAGCCACAAACTAAAAAATAAATTGCAGCAAATGAGCTAGATATAAGGTTAATAATCTTAATATTTAAAGAACTCTCACAGCAGAAGTACAAATGTCTAATAAACATTGAAAGCGTGTTCCACTTCATTAATCTTGAAAGAAATGCAATTTAAATCAATTAAATATCATTTTGTCTATCAAACTGGAAAATATTTTTCAAGCAAACACTCAACACTATCAGAGGTACATGTGACCTCTTCTACATTACTAGTGTTGATCAAAATCTTTCTGGAAAGCATTTTGGTATTATTGAATAGCAACCTTAAAATAGTTCATACACCTTTGACCTAGTAATTCCATTTCTAATAATATACCATGAGAAAATAATTTGAAATATGCACCGAAGTTTGTGGGGAAAAAAATCACCACAATGATAATTTAATGAACAAAAATAAATAGAAATAATACTTTTGTTAATTAGTCATAGGTAAATTCATATCATTGGATATTGCATAGTTATTATAAAGGAAGTTTGCAAAGGCTTTTTAATGTCATGGAAAATGTTATGTCAAAATAATTGTGATGTAACATCATATACTAAAAAACAGTCTCAGGTGGAATATATCATTTACCATTGTGCATGTGCGTGTGTGTGTAGTATGTTGGAGTTGGTATGGTATCCCAGTGCTTTTCAGATTATCCTTGTTTCATTAAATGAATCAGGAAATGCCATAAAGCTGAAGTATGTGATGACTTGTCTAAGCCCAGCTCCCTGTTATAGTTGTCGTTAAAGCTTTGTGATTCTCAAATTAGGCGGTTTAGAAGTTTTATATTGATGCTGAACATTAAAAGACACATATGGAGCTAAATCATATCCCAGGTATATGAGAACATTCAGATATACCTCTGGATTTTCCAATGCAAATGATAGAGGGCCTGTGTGTCACAAGATACCAAGAGCCCTTATGGCAAGATCATCTGATAAAATATCAAACATCCTCAAACTGTGTGGAAGTTCTACTTGCAGGCTTCTTCCTCTTGTCTCTTCTGGTAACCTTCTGCTTATTAATGGAATATTAATTGCTAGGTGGTGGGAGGGAGGAATTAACTGGAAGGGAAATGTGGAGTATGCAGGAAGGTGTAACCTATTTAAGTTTATAAAAAAATCATTTGATGTAACCTCGAGATGTCAGTTTGGCTGATCCCGTGATACAAATTGGCATGAACAGCTCAGTAAGGTTTCTTAAAATTGTGTGAGCGTGACTGGGCTCAGTTTGTTTACATTAGACTGAGATCCATTAGTCCTTGAAAGCAGGTAATATGTGTGTTTTTGCTCATCATTATTTCCCCAGCACTTACCACAATACATAGCACCTCTTAAGCATACAGTACTTTAAAATTTCTTTCTTCATTCTTACACATATGTAAATGAAACAGATGAAATCAAGTTACCTCCATTCCAGAAAACATGGAAGAAGGATTTAAGAATTCCATAATGCTCATTTTGAGGCACCATAATATTTTATGTTTGGGCCTCAATGAACAGTATCTTTGTAAGAGTTTTAAGAATCATATTTTGAATGATTAGTCTATCATTCACTTAGAAAGGGGTGTTATAATAGCATGATATGATTTTGGTTTTATTATTCCTTCTTGCACATCTATTAAATTACGATTTGTATATTATTCTGTTTATATTATGCAGTGAACTTTTAATCTAGAATGTTTTGCCTTAAAGTACTATGTCTAATATTAATACATCTTCTTTTTTTAATTGTGTGCCATAACTTAATTCATCCTTTTATTTTATCCTTGCTATATGTTTATGGTTGAAATATTTCTATTGTGAATTGCATGTAGTTGTTTAATAATGGAAAAATGTATTGCATAAATTTCCTTTGATTAAAGCATCCCAGAATGTCTATAATTGTAGTTTTGATTTCCTCTTTGAAGGAAAGCTTCATTTATTCCCTCTCTGATGCTTTTCCTGTCTTTATGTAGTTCTGCACTTCTGCCCTATATCATTTTCCTTGTGCCTGAAAAATCTTTTGACACTTCTTGCAGGGCAGATCTACTGGTGATGAATTCCTTCAGTCTTTGCTTGTCTGAGAAAGTCTTTATATCTCCTTCACTTTTAAATGATACTTTTGCTAGACATAGAAATCTAGGTCACTGGATTTTATTCTTTTAACATTTTAAATATTTCATTCCACTTTCTTCTTGCATGCTTGGTTTCTGCTGAAGTCTTCTGTAATTCTTATCCTTGTTCTGATATAAGTATACTTAGAATTTTTTTCCTCTGTCTTCTTCCAATATTTTTTTTTGTTTTTGGTTTTCTGCAGTTCGAGTATGATGTTCCTCAGTGTAAATTTTTTAGTATTTACCTGCTTGGTGTTCTCTGAGTTTCTTGGACCTGTGATTTGTTCTCTTCATTAATTTTGGAAAAGTCTTAGCCATTATTATTTGCAATATTCTTCTGTTCCATTCTCTCTCTTTTCTCCTTCTAGTGTTCCAGTTATGACATAGTTGTATCCTTTGAAATTATCTCACAATTCTGGAATGTTCTGTTCTGTTTTTTTCATTCTTCTATTTATATCAGTTTGGCAAGTATCTCTTGCCCTGTCTTCAAGTTCACAAACTCTTTCCTCAGCTGTGTCCAGTCTACTAATGAGCCCATCAAATGCAGTCTTTATTTCTGTCATGAGATTTTTTTATTTCTAGCATTTCCTTTTGATTCTTTCTTAGGATTTTCATCTCTCTGCTTACATTACCCATCTGTTCTTGCATGTTGTTTGCTTTTTTCATTAGAGCCTTTAACATATTAATTATAGTATGTTAAATTCCCTAATAATTCCAATAGCTCTGTCACATTTGAGTCTGATGCTTGCTTTGTCTCTTCAGACTTTTTCTTCCTGCCTTTTGGTGTGCCTTGTAATTTTTTGTTGAAAGCTGGACAGGTCATAGGAACTGAGAGAAAGAGAAGCCTCTATTGTGAAGATTTATGTTAATCTTGTTAGGAGTTGGGCTTTGTTTAAAATTTACTTTAGCAACAGGTGGCAGAGGCTTCATATTCCTCTAGCGTCCTCTCCTCTCTTGACTTTGGGCTTCCTTAGAAAGTCTCTGTCTTGCAGCTCATTCCACTATAATCCACTATAATATAGTGGAGCCCTGTTGGTATGGTGGTATGGTGTGGGGGAAAGGGAGTGTTTTGTAATATTCCAATTAAATTTCAGTGTTTTAGTGGGCCTGTGACCCTTACAAGTACTTCTTCTTGTATAGTCCCCACATCTCCACCCACACAACTGTCCCTCTGCCACACATACTCCTTAGGTGAGACAAGAAAGCTAGAGGGAGGCTGGAGTGAGAAAAATAATGTCCTACCTTCATAGCTCTGGGACAGGGCTCTGGTAGTCCTTCTTCCTGGAAAGTAGGGTGTTGTTACGGATAAGGCTCTGGGCATATTTCACAAGGATAATCACAAAGACTCTTACCCTCCTCCTGCTGGGGCTGCCAAGGTGTCTTTCTCGTATCTTTACTGTGAGAACCTGGTGAGATTCCTGGAAATAAAGCCCATGAAAGTGTGCTTTCTCAACAAGACTACCACTCCCAGGTGTTTCTCACTCTCATTCTAGTCCATATTCAGCCTCTAGCAGTTTGTCAAAATTTTCATTTAAGAGTTCCTACAAGGTTATGGCTCTAGTGGCTTCTGCCTTAGGTAAGCAGATCTTGTCTGTGACTCTTGATTTGCCTGTCCCTCAATATTTCAGGATGGTGGTTTGCTCTGAAACTTTGTTTCTCCTTGAAGTCCAAGAAAAGTCATTGACTTTTAGTTTGTTTAGCTTTTTGTTCTTGTTAGCACTTCTTTTCAAGACTGTATCTCTAGCCTCATATTCATTTTGGGAAGAAAAGCAAAGAAGAAGTAAGAAGTCAGTAGATATTGTGGGTTACTGAAAAAAGGAGAAACCTAGACCCTGTGTTACAGGGATGGGAAGAAACCCAAGATAGGTTTGTAAGATCCTCTAGCAATGTGGCCTTGTGCCTCACTTCTTGGGTAAGGCCAGGAAGAGGACAAGGACAAGACTACAAACTAAAAATGGTTGTGTGGTATCTATATGCTTTCTGAGCTTTGGGCTTCCTCACATAGTTTCTTTCAGCTCAGGATATCATGGGAGTATAAGAAGAATATGTTAATCAAAGACAGCCTCACAGAGAGGAACATATGATAGGAGTAGCAGAATATTTCCCATGTATATGAGTGGGATATGACACCCTCAGAGAGAGTCAGACCCCAAAAGGGGCTTTGTGGTAAAGAATTAGGCTCAACTCAACAGCTACCTGCTTGGACAAACATTGGTAAACCAGATATGACATCATGTCATGCTGGCATGGACATGTGATACTCCACATATATCACCCATCCTGATGTTTTGACACTAAGATACCATAACTTACAATCCCAAAGAATGGGGTGAGGAGAATTTCACACTGCTGGAGTTGAGTTTCAACCACTCAGTAGATTGGGAACTTGACAGAGTTCAAGTTGAGTTGCAGAGAAAAAGAAAACTTACATTTCCTGCATACCTAAATTTATCAGATAACATCCATACCTGATGAATAACGAGCAGCAGAAAGTATGTGATAAATGCTGAGTATCACACACAAATTTATCTATTCAAAATGTGGGGCACGTGGCGCTTACTGGTTGAAAACCACAGTGGTCTTACCTCTAGGCAAGAGTGACGTCCTGTGAGAAATTACCTCTGGCACTTTGATGGGTACCAAATATAAAGGGAACTAGGTATTTGAGGAGAAAAAAAAAGTTCTAACATTAAGCATTCTTCTCTCTACAGACTGAAATCTGCCAATAGTGAGGTGTGATTCCACATCATTCCTCCTTCTCCCTCTCCCCCATCCCCCTTCCTCTTCCTCCTCCACCCTGCCCCTCTTACTTCAGACACTCCTCTTTCCTCCCTAGTTATTTTCTCTACACCTTCCTTCCTCTTTCTCTTCCTTCCCCTTGTTTATTTTCCTTTCTTTTTCATTTACCTCTTAATCTCTCTATCTCCTTCCACCTCCCTTTCACTCTTCCATCCTACATCTCTTCTCCCTTATGCATTCTACTTCCTCATTCTCTTTCCTCCTGCTTTGTCTATTTCAACTTAGTATCCATTCCTTCTCCATTCTCTTATTTCTCCTTATCTTAATAATTCCATTTACTTGTAACTGCTATTGTCACTCATTCTTTCTTTTATTACTATTTTCTTTTTTCTTCTTTCCTTCCTCCCTTCTCTTTCTCTTCATCCCCTCTCTTTTCAACTTTTCTCTCCATTTCTCCCTCACTTCATGCATCCTTCTAGCAATAGGATGATGAAAAGTGAGAGAATAGAATGGAATTGAGGTGTACTTAAAATGGTAGAATCAACAAGAATAGGTGATGGATTAGATTTGGGAACAAGGCAGAAAGAAACATGAGTAACTGTAAGTAAAATAGGAAGAGAAATAAACTACTAAATATGTTGTTTGAAAGCTACTTATAAAAAAGCAACAAACATTCTAAATGGTAAAATCATTTCAAGAAAAAGAAAAGGATGTTACTTTTTCAGATTATTGCCCAATATTGTTTTTGTTATTTCAGCAAGTCATATAAGACATCAAAATGACTGCAATATATATTGTTAATTAAGTGATCAAATTATTTTTTTCTTATAGTATGATTTTACATTAGAAATCTCAATAGTTATAACTTTTTTAAAAGCCCCCAACTAGAATTGGGGGCTTCTGCTTCCAGCAGGAAGAGGTAGATGGTATAGATGTACTCTTCCCTATTTGTCACTGAGCATTATATATAAACCAAACGTGTGATGACCCTGAAAGTAGGAGATAAGATGGCATGCTCTCTAGGAAATTTGGATCCCAAGCAATGACGTGGTGGTGAGTTCCCTGGCTATGTAATTAGGCACCTGGTCTCTCCCAATCAGGGTGGTATCAGTAAAAGCTTAATATGGAGCTGGAACTCTCACTTAGCCCTCAGTAAAAAGAAGCCCCTCTCTCCCAGGTGTCAGTGGAGGCTGAGTAGGAATGTGGACTTCCACCCACATGTGGTAAACCAGAAGATTTAAGTAAGATTCAGATCCTTATAAGATGCAAAATATCCTGGATGCAATTGAAAATCAATTGTCATATCAAGAACTATGATAATCACAACTGGAATGAGAAAAGACAGTCAACACACACCAACACCAAGATGACAGATATTAGAATCATCTACAAGGGTTTCTAAACAGCCTTGATAAAAATGTTTCAATGAGCAATTGTTCATAGGACACATGAAAGAATAGAAAGTCTCAGCAAAGAAATAGAAAATCTTCAAAAGAATAGAAGATATAAAGAAGAATTTTTAAAATTTAGGAACTGAAAAATCCAATAAATGAACTTAATCAATAGATGAACTCAACAGCAGAATAAGATGACAGAAGAATGAATTAGTGGACTTGAAGGTGAAATGATAGAAATTATATCTGACAGAAAAATAGACTGAAAAACAAAAATAAATAGAGCCTTCAGGTATTTGTTGGACTATTGCAAAAGATCTAACATAGGTGTCATCATAGTCACAGAAGGAGAGAAGGAGGAAGGGCTGAAAAAGTGGCTGAAAACTTCCCAAATTTGGAGAAAAGCATAATCAGATAGACTCAACATCATCAGCCAACAGGATCTAATTGATATTTATAGAACACTCCACCCAACAACAGCAGAATACACAAAACTCTGATGAAAAAGTCAAAGAAGATCAAAATAAAAGGAGAGACATACTGTATTCATGAATTAGAACAATCAACATAGGAAAGATGTTAATTCTCCCTAAATTGATATACAGGTTGAATGCAGTTGCTATCAAAATTACAGTATGATGCTTTGTAGATATAAATTATTCCAAAATGTGTGGAAAAACAGAAGAACTAGAATAATAGATAAAATAATTCTGAAAAAGAAGAATAAAATTCTATCCAACTTCAAGACTGTTGTATAACTACAGTAGTCAGGACTATTGCAGTACTGATGGATGAGTAGACACATAGACCAGTGGAACAGAATAGAGAACTCAGAAATAGCCTCATGCAAGTATGGCCAACTGATTTTTGACAGAGGTGCAAAGATAACTCAATGGAAGGATTATCTTTTAAACAAATTGTGCTGGAATGATCAGATGGATTTCTGTAGCTCTGCCTCTCCCATACCCCCAAATAAAACTCGACCTAGACCTCACATCTCATTCAAAATTTAAGTCCAAATGGATGATAGACTCCCATATGAAAGTTAAAACCTGGGCTTCCCTGGTGGCACAGTGGTTGAGAGTCCGCCTGCAGATGCAGGGGACACGGGTTTGTGCCCTGTTCCGGAAAGATCCCACATGCCGCGGAGCAGCTGGGCCCGTGATCCATGGCCGCTGAGCCTGCGCATCCGGAGCCTGTTCTCCGCAACGGGAGAGGCCACAACAGTAAGAGGCCCATGTACCACCAAAAAAAAAAAAAAAAAGTTAAAACCTTAAGTCTTTTAGAATATAATATAGGATAAAATCTTCAGATCCTCATGGCTTGTTGAAGAGTTCTTAGAAATGACACAAAAACCACAGTCTTTGAAAGGAAAAAAAAATCAATAAATTGGACTTCTAAAAAATTTGCCATGTGACTCTGTTAAGAGGATGAAAACACAAGCTACAAACTGGGAGAAACCAGTTTGCGAACCATATATCTGACAAAAGACTCATACATAAAATATATAAATTCTCAAGGTTCAACACTTTAAAAAAAAGAAAGAAAACAATCAATTGTAAAATGGACAAAAGACATGAAGAAACATTTCTCCAAAGAGGATATATTGATGGCAAATAGGCATATGTTAAAAATGTTCAACATTATTAGCCATTAGGGAAATGTAAATTATAACCACAATGAGTTATTATTTCACATTTATCAGAATTCCTAAAAATATGCAACACATGCTGCCAAGGATTTGGAGAAAATAGATCCACTCACATATTGTTGGTGGGAATGTAAAATGATACAATCACTCTGGGAAAGTTTGGCAAGTTTCTTATAAACCTAGCATGCTCTTATTACACAATCCAGCAGTTGCCCTCTTGGGCATTTATCCCAGAGAAATGAGAACTTATGTTCACAGAAAAAACTGTACAAAAATGTTTATAGCAGCTTTATTCTAATAGCCCAAACTGGAAACCACACAGATGTACTTCAGTGGGTGAATGGTTAAACCAACTGTGGCACATCTATACCATTGAATAGTACTCAGCAATAAAAAGGAGAAAACCACACAACTTGGATGTATCTCACAGGCATTATGCTGAGTGGAAAAAGTCACTCAAAATGTGACATACTGTGTGATTCCAATTTTATAATCTTCTTGAAATGTTAAAATTACAGAGATGGAGAACACATTAATGGCTTCCAAGGGTTAGGGATAGTGGTGGGAATGGAGGTAAGTGTGACTATAAAGGGGTAGTACAGGGAAATCTTTTTGGTCACAGAATAGTTCTGTATCTTGGTTGTTGTGGTGATTACTGTGGAAACCTCCACATGTGATAAAGTGACATAGAACTATACACACATGTGATACCAATGTCAATTTCCTGGTTTTGATATTGTATTATATGTATATAGATATGCACACTGAGGGAAGCAGCTAAAGGGTACATAAGACCTCTCTGTACTATCTTTGCAATTTTCAGTGTATCCATAATTAATTTTTAAAGTTTAAATATTCTTAAGTATGTTAAAGTGGTAGAATTAATAAAATAATTTGCTAAGAGCAGCTGGCCCAGCTGTATTTCAAAAATCATGCCATAAATATTGGCATGGTTGGATACTATTACTGTCACCACTGAATACTGTATACTGGATGCTGCCCTTGGCCCTGCTACCAATGCTGTGCCTAGAAACTGGATTTTCTTGCGGTTCCTGCTCCCACCATCACAGATAAGGCATTGAATTCCATCATTGAATCTTTGAATCACTCCTTTCAGATCAAGTGTTAGGTTGGAATTATGACTGTGCAGTAGAAGACTTGACTCGGCAGGTCTGGGGTGTTCAAACCCTGTGCATTCCGAAAAATGTCTGCACATTCCAAAGAAAGGTCCAGCTCTTGACAAACCCCTGGGAGATAACCTCTAAGCCTTTGGCATATGGTGCCTGATTAGAGTCTCTTTGTTAACCCGGGGCTTTGGGCCAACAGATGGTTTATGTTAAGAGTATGATTTATAGTGGGACCTTGAGCCTTGCGGCATTATTTTGACCTCTGCACAGGCTGAAGACTGAGTAAACTAAGGTTAGCCACCCAGGTGTTCCATGCCTACGTGACTGACCTCCAGTAAAATCCCAGGCGCCAAGGCTCAGGTGAGCTTCCCTGGTTATCACACATCTTGCTGGGAGAATTAAGCACTGCCATACAACTCCACTGAGAGAGGACAACTGGAAGCTCATCCCTGTTCTCTCCTGGACTTTGACTTAATGCACCATTTAGCTTTGTGGATTTAAATCGGTATCCTTTCATTGTAATAAACCATAGCCATGAATGTAGCACCTATCCTGAGTTCTGTGAGTGCTTCTAGTGAATCATTGAACCCGATGGTGGTCTTCAGGACCCCACCACACTGGTAAATCCTAGATCATATTCTCTTAGCTGCTAAGGGAATGTGCATAAGTGAATAATATATCTGGCCTTTTTGGCAGATATATTCTTGCAGTTGGAACTGTTACATAGTATAGAGTATACACACTTACTAAAATGTGAAAAAAAACATTTGCAATACATCTAGCTCTAAGGGATTTCAATAAGCATCTGTAGGACTGTACCAAGAAGTCCGCAAAATAATTAAGACAAAGACAACACAAGAAAAATAGGTAAAAGACTTGCGTAAGTACTTTCCAAAAGAAATCCAGTAGGTCCATTCTTATATGAATATGTGGTCCACTACTTACTTATCAGAAATGTAAATTAAAAACACAAGGAGATACCAATAAAATACACATCAGATTGGAAAAAAAATTGGAAAAGTCTTATGACACCAAACGTAGAGTATATCAGTCTTACTCCTGGGCATCTGATGTCATAGGAATAAATATTGAGCATTAAAATATAAGGATATATGTACAAGTATTTTATTGCAATGTTGTTGGTATGTGCTCCCTCCCTCCGCCAAAACACCTGGAACCAAAATGAATTACTATCAGTGAGGAAATGGTTGAATACATTGTGGTCCATCCCTATTATGGAATATTATGCAGGAATGTAAAGGAATGAATCAGAGGTAGATTAGCATTAACTAAGATAAATCAGATGCATTAAAGTGTATATAATATGATCTTAATTTTTGTAAAACAAAAAACATGGAACATGTTTGGACATAAAAGGATATTAAAATGGCTGTTAAAAATGCATGTCTCAGGACTTCCCTGGTGGTGCAGTGGTTGAGAATCCACCTGCTGATGCAGGGTACACGGGTTTGTGCCCCGGTCTGGGAAGATCCCACATGCCGCCGAGCAGCTGGGCCTGTGAGCCATGGCTGGCTGAGCCTGCGCGTCCGGAGCCTGTGCTCTGCAATGGGAGAGGCCTGCGTACCGCAAAAAAAAAAAAAAAACAACCATGTCTCAGATGAGGGTATAGAGGTGAAAGAAAGTGGGAGGAAGTGGGAGGCAGTAAGTAAAAGAATGCAATTTAAAGTATGGCATATATAATGTAATCCCATTTATGTAAGAATATATATGCATAAAGTGTATGAAAAGGTAGCATCAAAATCTTAATAGCAGTTATCTCAAGGTGGTGAGATTTGGAGTGATGGCTACTTAATTTCTAAAATATTTAGGTAATGTTTGAATTTTTAATGATGAATATGCATTATTTGTGTAATGAGTAAAAGTAAGTGAATTCATCACAGGAAAGAAAAAAGAGTGCCTCTCAGGTTTCTTGCATAAGCAGTAGGGTGGATGGTGGGATTCATTCATTCATTAAATATTTTTTGAGCATGTAAAATATGCCAGCCATCATTTTAGGTGCTAGGGATACAGCAATGAATAAAACAAAAATTCATCTCTCTAAAAGAGAAGGGCATGACTAAAGGAGAAACACAATGTGCTGAGGAGGAGGATATATGGGACCTGTTAATAGTAAAAATACCAAGACAATTGCAGAAGTGAGGTAGTCTGTTGGATTATAGATCTAGAACTCATAAGCCAAGTCAAGAACTGGAAATACAGATTTGGGAGCAGAAAGCATATAACATGGTGTTTCAGACCTTTCCTGAGTCTGATCACGTCCCACTGCAGACACTTTACAGAGGAAGTGCTGAGGAAAAACAGGCAGCTTGACAGGGGAGGTTGCTATGCAACAGATGAGGAAAGTCATCCAGCCAGGCAGAATTGATGTTGGCCCTTGGGGACCAAATGCTGCAGTTCTTCCCAGCATTAGCTTCCTTTCATATGTTGGCTCCTGGCAGGAGCTGATGCAAGAACAAATGTGAAGTGTACAAAGATCTACCTTGGATTTTTGGAGAGTATCAGTTCAATTTGAGTCATTTCACATCTGTATATCATTTTCTGCCTTTTTGAGCTTCTCCAGTCATTCTGGAAGTGCAGCATGTTTGTTGTTGGGTAGGACCCCAGTAAGTGCTACTTGTGCTTCCCGTTGAGAAGCCGGGCTCAGAGAATTCCAGTGGCCTGAGTGGGCTCATGCAGCTAGTGACACACTGGTCCAGCACTCCATCCCACGAATTGAGGCCCAGCCCTGGAAGGAAGCAGGTCAAACGTTTACTCTTAATCAAGGCTTGCCATGGCTCAGACATACAGGTGCCTTATTGTCCTGGCTGCTCCAGCAGGCACCAGAAAGGCCTCAGGGACAGCGTTTGTGCCACTCATAGCAAAGAGGCCTGACGGAGCAGGGAGTGGACCCCAAGGAGCAATTTGCACAACGGGATGGACGCACGTAGAGCAGGTGGGGAGGGGGGAGCGGGGGACTTCCACCTGTGCCCTCTGGGATGCAGAGCATGAGCTTAGGTCTCAGGGAACAGAACACTTGCTTGCTTGGGACAGGTGCTGACAGAGCAGGGGAGGTGGGGCGGATCTGTTGCTCAAACTGAAGAAGGGAGGGTGCCTCAGTCCCCAGGCCAGCGATGGTGCAACAAGGGTTTTTAGGGTCTGGAAGACCCAGGCCCACATTTTGCATTTTCTGTTTACTGGCTCAGTGTCCTTGTCTAGTTCATGTAATGTCTAGCTCAGCGTCTTTATCTGTACAATGGAGATGCTGATATCCACCTCCCAAGGCTGCTGTGAGAGGAAAACAAGCTCCAGCGTAGATCGTGCTGTGAAGTACACGTTGTGCCCTTCCCTCCCCTCCTCCCCGCCTCCACACACAAAATAAATAGCTGGAGCTGCAAAAGGGCAGGAAAGAAGCTAATGTTTATGAGTCTGGAAGCTGTTGGGTGGGGGGGAAGATCATGTAGAGTCACGTGACAGGCACAGACTTTTTCTACCTCCATTAATGTATCCTCTCTGGCCATTCCTTTTCCTAGGCCCCCTAAGTGGATGAGCTTATTTTTAGCAGGAGCCAAGCACTTGTTGCAATTAGAGACCCCACACAGAGACCTCCTTAATAGTGACCTAAGTGCTGCTAGACTAGAGGGTGGAGTTGCATGCCCACCTGACAGGAGGGGCCTTGAGAGGGAGGGATAGAACAGAGACGCATTGCGGAAAAGGTAGGGGGCCGGTGTGTGGGGCAAGGGGTGGGATCTAGAGGCACAGCGCATCTGTTTGGGGGAGGGGATATAGAGGAAGGGGAGGGACCGCTGTAAACTGTCCACCTGGTTGGTGGTGGGGTGGTGTGTTGGCAAAGGGGCGGGACTGCTTCCCGCTGCACATGCGCAGCATAGCCTTCAAGGCGAAGCTTTTGTTGGGGAAACGGGTGGGACTCTTATTTGGTCGGTCAGTTCTTGCGCATGCGTACAACCATGTGAGGCGGTGGGTGGTATATTAGGCGAAGAGGCGGGGTCGTCCTAGCTGCCGCGCTGGCATTTTCTCCTGGACAAGGAGAGGGTGCGGCTGCTGAGAGCAGAACACTGCAATCCCGATCCTCTGAGTCGTGAAGAAGGGAGGCAACGAGGGGGTTGGGGTTGGGACCTGAGGCAAGGTGAGAATTAGCCCCCAGACAGGGCATCTTGCCCCCTGGTGCGGGCCCCCCATTTTTCATCCCGATCCCTTTACCCCGGATTCTGATCCCTCTTCCACTCCCCGAACCCCGATTCACACACCCCTCACCTGAACCTCCCTTATTCAGAATCCCCGTTCGCTCTCTGAACCCCTCCCATCGTTCAGAATCTCTACAGATTTCTCGACCTCGATCTGTACTGTTATACGATTCCTCCTGATTCGAAAATTCCATTCAATTTCCCAAATGCGAATCCCAACGCAATCTGAGTGGATTCAGAACTCTTATCTGAACCCCGATTTGAAGCTTCTCCCCGTCGTAGCTTCTCGGGATTCAGAACCTCCATCCGGACACCCATTCACTTTTCGCACTCCGATCTGGCCCGTTCCCCTCACATTCAGCACCACATCCGCCCCCACAATCAAACCTCAAACACCACCATCTCCCCAAATTTGTTCCTTCGCATTTGCCCTCTGTAGTATAATGCCCAACTCCTCCTCCACACCCCCCAGGCTCTGCTCTTGCCAGAGGGACAAGAACCATGTCTCAGAAAATGGACTGTGGTGCGGGCCTCCTCGGCTTCCAGGTGAGATCTCCACTCCCCTCCCCACCATTTCCCTAGCCGACAGTTCCCCCCGGGCCCCTTTGGCTGTCCAGACGCCTGGATCCGATTTTGCCTTCTTGGTGCCTAGATTCCGTCGTTTTTCAAATTCCCATGGTTTAAGGGCGCGGGGTGGGGGGGGTCGTCCCTTTTCAGCCATCAGTCCCTGCTCAGAGAAAGGGGAGACCCTGTTAGTAGTCAGGGCAATCTGCCCAGAGAATCCTGGTTGGGTAAGGAACCTTTTTTTTCCGTAGTCCTGAGGCTTGTAGAGCTCTCTGCCGCCCCCTCCCCCAACCTCCCGCCTCCACCCTCCCTTTCTCCAGCATTCCCCACCCCCTGCGACCCCCTTATTCTACTCAACTCCTCAAGGCGGCACTCTTGCTCCGCCTCCTCCTCCTGAGCTCCTACCTCACTCTGCATTGCCCTGTTCTAACCTCACTCCTAGATCAGCACCCCCCATCCACTTTGCCCCCTCTCCTCATTTGGCCCCACCCCTTGTTTAGCCCCTGCCCCACTCAGCCCCTACCACAAGTTTTGTTATCCCTTAATCCACGCAGGCTGCTAGATCTCTTCCTCAGCCTTCCTCTTTTTGCACCAACCGCTCGCCTGCACCATCCCTGCATGTTCTCTCCCCTATCCTCCCAACCCCACTTCGCAGACCCAGAGATTTAATTTTTTTCCCCCTGTATTTGCAGGCTGAGGCCTCCGTGGAAGACAGCACCTTGCTTATGCAGACCCTGATGGAGGCCATCCAGATCTCAGAGGCTCCGCCTACCAACCAGGCCACAGCAGCTGCCAGCGCACCGAATGCTAGTCCTCAGAGTTCACAGTCCCCAACAGCCAGTGAGATGGCTGATATGCAGGCTTTAGCAGCTGCCACTAAGCCTAAGACAGCTTTTAAGGCCCAGAATGCCACCACAAAAGGCCCAAATGCTGCCTATGATTTCTCTCAGGCTCTTAATGCCAAGGAGACTCCCAACACACCGCCTACAGCAGCCTTTAAGTCCCAGAATGCCCCCCAAAAGGGCCCAAATGCTGCCTATGATTTTTCCCAGGCAGCAACCACCAGTGAGTTAACTGCCAACAAGTCGGAGATGGCCTTTAAGGCCCAGAATACCACTACTACGGTGGGCCCAAATGCCACCTACAATTTCTCTCAGTCTCTCAGTGCCAGTGAGATGGTCAGCACTCAGCCCAAAACAGCCTTCAGGGCTTGGAATGATACCACTAAGGCCCCAGTAGCTGATACCCAGACCCAGAATGTTAACCAAGCCAAGATAGCCACTTCCCAGGCTGACATAGAGGCTGACCCATGCCCAGGTATCTGTGAATCTGATGGTGCAGCTGCACAGACATCAGCAGATGGTTCCCAGGCTCAGAATCTGGAGTCCAGGACTATAATTCGGGGCAAGAGGACCCGCAAGGTGAGATCCCTGCTAGTTCCACTTTGCTTTGGGCGCTCTCTTTTCTTCTCTGAGGTTGTTCATTTGTTCTAAACAAAACAAAACAATATATGCAACTGTCTGTATTTGACTAGGTTGTAGGGGATGATAAAGGTGAAAGTGTTAATTCCTGTTCTCTGAGTGTCCACAGACTAATGGGGAGAGGAGACATGGACACATAATATATACAGCCTGTATGTAATTCACTTTACGTTTTGAAAGTAGCCACCATGTGTTATGTCTTGGCCTAGACACATTCACACAGGTTATCTCACTCACTAAATCTTCAAGGTACCTCATACCGGCTAGGGATCATAGTTTCAGTTTTATGAGAAGGAAACTAAGTCCCAGAGAGGTGAAGTGACTTGAGTGATTTGTCCAGGGTGGTACAAGCAGAGCCAGTGGTGGACATGGGAAGAGGAGAAGCCTCAGGCCCCACCCTTGGGTTGCTCCTGGCCTGGTTCAGAGATGAAACTCCTGCCTGGAAGACAGTGAAAGACAAGCCCAGGACTCAGGGTGACCATTGGCTAGTGGGTCAGGCTGTCACTACAGGTGAGGGTTTTAGGGGGCCTTCCTGGAATAGATATGGTGAGGACATAGAAACAGTTGGTGACCCTGACCTTCCTTTTCTCTGATGATGCAGATTAATAACTTGAATGTGGAAGAGAGCAGCAGTGGGGATCAGAGGCGGGCCCCACTGGCTCCAGGGACCTGGAGGTCTGCACCGGTTCCAGTTACCACTCAGAGCCCACCTGGCGCACCCCCCAATGTGCTCTGGCAGACCCCATTGGCTTGGCAGAACCCATCAGGCTGGCAAAACCAGCCAGCCAGGCAGACCCCACCAGCACGTCAGAGCCCCCCAGCTAGGCAGACCCCACCAGCCTGGCAAAACCCAGTTGCTTGGCAGAACCCAGTGATCTGGCCAAACCCAGTGATCTGGCAGAACCCTGTGATCTGGCCGAACCCCATTGTCTGGCCTGGTCCAGTTGTCTGGCCAAACCCATTGGCCTGGCAGAATCCACCTGGATGGCAGACTCCACCTGGATGGCAGACTCCACCAGGCTGGCAGGGTCCTCCAGATTGGCAAGGCCCTCCCGACTGGCCACTACCCCCTGATTGGCCACTGCCACCCGATTGGCCACTTCCCACTGACTGGCCGCTCCCACCTGACTGGATCCCCACTGATTGGCCAGTTCCACCTGACTGGCAGAACCTGCGCCCCTCACCAAACCTGCGCCCCTCTCCCAACTCGCGTGCCTCACAGAACCTGGGTGCCTCACAGCCCCGAGATGTGGCCCTTCTTCAGGAAAGAGTAAGAACTGTAACTCCCCAGTCACTTCTCCCCCCACCCCTTGCTCTTTTCATTGTTGTCTTTCCATCTATAATTCAACCAAGTGTTCTGTAAATATCTTATAACTTTAATGATTTCCTTTTTCCCTCCCAGGCGAATAAGTTGGTCAAGTACCTGATGCTTAAAGATTACACAAAGGTGCCCATCAAGCGCTCAGGTAGGTATCCAGTGCCCTCTCCTGGAGCTCTGCTCTTCCCCTCACCCCGTGCTCTGTGGACATCTCTTTGCTTATATGTCCCCTCCTCTTCAATCCCGTCCTTCCATGGTTGAGTCTTCCTTTTTCACTGACTGTGCTCCCCTGGGCAAGGCTGGCAAAGAGGTCGCAGCTCTGTGGTCCTTGCTCAGCTCAGGTGCTCCCTCCTCTCTCCTACAGAAATGCTGAGGGATATCATCCGTGAATACACTGATGTGTATCCAGAAATCATTGAACGCGCATGCTTTGTCCTGGAGAAGGTGAGAAGGCAGCCCTGAGGAACAGAATGATGGGGAAAGGGTTTTTGGTTTTTGTTTTTGATAGATATCATGGGAAAGTCTTGATTAAAAAGATTCATGGGATTCCTACTGGGAGTTTAGGGCAAATCTCACAGGGAGGCGAAGGAGTAGATAAGTGTGGGTAGTACTGAGTGGGGGTAGCTTATGCTAGATTTTGTAATTTCATAGTCTGTTTTCTTGTCCCTGTAGAAATTTGGAATTCAGCTGAAGGAAATTGACAAGGAAGAACACCTGTATATTCTCATCAGTACCCCTGAGTCCCTGGCTGGCATACTGGGAACGTAAGATGGGAAAGGAGGTGGAACATTGCCTTTCTCAGTGATGCTTTTTTCCTGGAGTTTCGAGTAGGCCAGGGTCCAGGATTCAGGGTCACATAGCAGGTCATGGGCAGACCTGGGGTAGAATTATCCCCTAGCTGAGGAATACTGGGGAAGCTAGATGGGTAAGCTGCCTGGGGTGTCTCATGCAAATGACTGCTGAAAATATATTCTTTTTGTACTTCTTTAGGACCAAAGACACACCCAAGCTGGGTCTCCTCTTAGTGATTTTGGGTGTCATCTTTATGAATGGCAACCGTGCCAGTGAAGGTGAGTGGCTGGGCCAGCAGCTGGGGGTTGGCTACCGCCTGTTTTCCATGCTCATTTTCCGTCCCTTGTCTCCCCTTGCCTCCCATTGCAGCTGTCCTCTGGGAGGCACTACGCAAGATGGGACTGCGTCCTGGGTATGATTGGGCTCTCTCATCTCTTGCCTGTTTATATCATCCTTTGGCAACAGAGGATGGTCCCAGGATTGCATCACCCTGGTGGTCTAAGGGAATTGGTTTGGGGAGGTACAGAGCCCAAGGATGTGACCTGGGTGGATGGGGAAATAGTCCTGACCTCTCTGCCTCTTCTCTTGTCTCTGACCTCTGTGCTGGAAAACTCTTTTCTTTCCTTTGGGCAATGTCATAGTGTGTGATTATGGATCCCTTTTTTTTGTTGTTGTTACTATCAGGGTAAGACATCCCCTCCTTGGAGATCTGAGAAAACTTCTCACTTACGAGTTTGTAAAGCAAAAGTAAGTGATGCCTAAGCAGCTTTGTCTGGTCTTCATGAATTCTGTGTGCTGGTCAGCCTCAGAAAGCCCTTTCCATGCTCATTTCTTATACTAACTATACCTATACCTATGCATATACACACACATATATACGCAGGAGTATTTATTGAGTATGCTCTTTGTGGTTGGATTTTCCTGCAGTATAGTGATCTTGCAAGTGGAGCCTGTCCACCATGCCCACAGTAGATATTCCAAAGGCTGAGCTTAGCTGAGGCTTTGCAATGGGCCTATCTGTGATTCAATGACAAGATTATAAGCACTTGGAGCTAGAGCTGTGACAGAGGGGGTGAAATTAAGTGTTGTCCTTTCTATGACCCTACTCAAGCCACCCTCCAGGCCTAGGTGACTGCTTTGTGTAGAAGCACTGGCACAGGAATTCAAAGGCCTGATTATTAGAGGGTAAATCTGTGTTTAGGAATGAGACTGGGGGGAGTTGCTACCTGAAATCTGGGATGTCAGAATCTCAGATTATTATGCATTGATGGACTATCATTCTGCCTGGGTAGAAACAAAGGCCTTTCTCCTCTTTCTAAGGTATCTAGACTACAGACGAGTGCCCAACAGCAACCCTCCTGAGTATGAGTTCCTCTGGGGCCTCCGTTCCTACCATGAGACTAGCAAGATGAAAGTGCTGCGATTCATTGCAGAGGTAATAGAGGAACTGCAAGACTCGATAGGTTAAGGGATGAACTATGACTGACTGGGAAAATTCCAGAGCAGGAATGAGATTTTAGGTATCGCACACGGTAGGTACCACATTATTGGTGGTATTTGTTGTTACTACATAAACAATAGCACAAAGTAGGGTGCTAAATATATAGTAGGTGCTTCATAAATATTAACTAATACTATTATGGGTTTTATTTTCTATTCCTCATCTCAGGTTCAGAAGAGAGACCCTCGTGACTGGACTGCGCAGTTCATGGAGGCCGCAGATGAGGCCTTGGATGCTCTGGATGCTGCTGCAGCTGAGGCCGAGGCCCGGGCTGAGGCAAGAACCCGCATGGGGATTGGAGATGAGGCCGTATCTGGGCCCTGGAGCTGGGATGACATTGAGTTTGAGCTGCTGACCTGGGACGAGGAAGGAGATTTTGGAGATCCCTGGTCCAGAATCCCATTTACCTTCTGGGCCAGATACCACCAGAATGCTCGCTCCAGATTTCCTCAGACCTTCGCTGGCCCCATTATTGGCCCTGGTGGTACAGCCAGTGCCAACTTTGCTGCCAACTTTGGTGCCATCGGTTTCTTCTGGGTTGAGTGAGATGTTGGGTAGGTATATCACTTTGGACTGGGCACTTAGGGTCATTGGGAGATACAGAATTCATGGGAATGTATTTATGTGCTCTAGCTGGGAGTCATAGGAAACACGTGGTGGGGAGCAGAGGGAAGTATGTGGAAGCAGTATTTGTTATTTATGTTCCTTACTATTTGGTATATAGCATTGACTTTTACATTTTTTTTCTTTTTTATGTTCACAGATATTGCTAATCAGTTGCAATAGTCTTTCCCCTGAGTGAGGCTGAAGCCTCAGAATCCTTCTAAACACAGCTATCTAGAGAGCCACATCCTGTTGACTGAAAGTGGCATGCAAGATAAATTTATTTGCTGTTCCTTGTCTATTGCTTTCTTCCCCCCCTTGTGTGCTGTCAAGTTTTGGTATCAGAAATAAACGTTGAAACTGCAAAGTGAATTAGATATGCTCCCTGTTTTTTCTGTGTTTAGGGAGAGATCAACATGTTTATATGGGAGAGATGGGGCCTCAGTTCTAGCTTGAAGGGCAGATCAGCTTTCTGACTAATGGATAGGGAAACAAAGGAGTGATTGATGAACACGAATGCTAATGAGGTCTAAAAAAAAGTATGGTATTAAATATCACTGATGTGACTCATATGTGATAGATATGCTGCTAGGTGTTTTGAAGTGACATTGAAAGATGAAATAATGAGAGAGGGTGTAGGCGGTCAGACAGTTGCATTTAAGAAGACGGAGGAGGTAGAACTCCAGGTAATAATAATAAAGTTCGGAGAGTGGGTAGTTGAAGGTAAGGGGAGATAACTGTTCCTGGAGATAATGTTCTGGGGACTCCAGGGTGTTGGTTATATTATCCATGTGGAAAGTGAAATGACCCCAGGATGGGGGCAGGAATAGGAGCAGAGAACATGATGAGCCAGGTGCCAGAGTTTCCTGTGTGAGAAGGAAGATCTCATACCCCTAGTCATATTGCTCATAAAGGGTCAGTCCCACTGGTGCCCCTTACTTCTGGAAATGCTGCCCAGGAATCTGCCTCTAGAAAGCCTTCACAATCCCCACCCCCACAGGAACAGGGCCTCATCACAGAGACAAGTTCTTATGCATAGTGAAGGAGGCCTCACAATGGCCACTTCTCCCCCTCCTGCAGGGAGAAAGAGGAACATTTGTTGCTCAGGGAACAAGAATTGAGAAAGTAAGACAAAGCTCCATGCAGAGCCAGACAGTCTTTCGGCTATGACTGTGAACAGGGATAGCTTGAGCTGCTGAGGTCTTGCTGGAAGCAGAGCTCTCTCGCTGAGGATCAACTTAGAGGCCATAACTTCCTCAGAGGCTTAGTGTTACCTGAGCATATGGGCAAGGGCAGACGCAGGAGCTCCTGCGGTAGAAGAAAGCAGGAGCAAAGGCAATTTGATCTGGGAAGGGCTCAGTAGTGGGCAGGGACAGTGTCCAGGGCTTCCACAGTTTCCCGGGTGACGTTCACATTCTGAGAGGAGAGAACCCAGTATTAGCAGGAAGCAGCCAGCAGTGTGGAGCCCCTGCCCCTCCCTGCCTCTTGTCCTTACTGCCAGGCTCCCCTCTTTCAGCCAGGCCTGGATCCTGACCCTCTTCTCAGGCAAGCCTGGGGGAACCTCAGCCAGAGAGACCTTTTAGGCAGGGTTGCTCTAGCTGTGCGTGTCTATGGTGCCTCGGGTCTGGGCTGTGGTTCCTGCATTTCTGGGTGCTGGTTATTCTACCTGTTGGTGGAAACACCCAAGCTCTGTGGGACTGGGGCTGCCTTTCTGCAGGGGAGGGTGCTTTCACCGCGTGCCAGCTTAGGCCACAGAGTCCCTCACCTACCTCAGGCTTCTCCCGATGTGTGTTTACAGCCTCCATGTTCAGGTAGATGGACTCCACTTTGCAGCCTCAGAAAAGAACAACCCGTTCATCCATAAGCCACCCGGGTAAGCACAGGTCTTCCCTGAGGTGTCATTCCCTCCTCCACCCGTCACCACCCACACCCCCAGCTCCACGCTGTGCGCAGACTGTGACTGCCCTTTAGGGAGGGGAATTTAGACCACTTGTGTGATGTCAGGGGAAGACACTAGGCCTAAGAGACAGGAATGGGGTATCCCCCCAGCTCTGCCCCTAATAGTCTCAGACTTCTCTGAGCCTCCCTTGCCCAGTTGTCAATGGGAATGAGAGATGACAAGAGATGATTTTTGCACCCCTCCCCAGCTCGTGTCTATGAGACAGAAACCTAATAATAACAATGGAGCTCTGTGGATCCTCCTAGCTGTGTTAGGTGCTAAAGTGGTGGAAGAGTCCTGGGGCCTCTGCCTTGGGACCAGTCCCAGGTAAAGTTTATTTCCAGAACTATGCGGTTATGGCAACATCAGAGGTGTGGAAGATCACAAGGGAGTTCTAGGAAGCCTGAAGAAAGAGGAGGGTGGTATCATTGGGGCCTGGAGCTGGCAGAGGAGGCCCAATGCCTATGGAAGCCCCCTTAGCTCCATCCCTGTGGATTGAACCCTAATCCAGACTTCAGTACACCATCTGCCCTATTCATACCCCAGAAGAGATTTGATTCCTTCCCTTCACTGCTCATGAAATTCTGGTGCAATTTGGACAGTTGGCAAAATCTGAATAAGGTCAGTTAGTGGTCTGTTAGTATCAATGTTAGTGGTCTGATTTTGATTATTCTACTGTTTTCTGTAAGAGAATGTGTTTGTAACTTACTCTCAAAATATTTTAAAATTTGTGTCCACATGTATGTGTGTATAGAGTGTGAGAGACAAGGAGAATAACACAAATATAGTAAAATACTTACATTGGAGAATCTAGGTTAAGTGTATATGGGAATTCTTTTTACTATCCTTGCAACTTTTTTGTGAGTCTTATCAGAATAAAAAGTTAAAAAATTATTTTTACTTTAACTAATATTTACTGAAGTTCACTTATCCAACATCTACACACACTCCTTGCCATTGCACCCTTTGGAAATATATATATATATATATATATATATATATATATATATATATATATATATATATAATATGAATATATAGGCTATTGCATCCAGATCTAAGTCCAGGGATAATGGTTCATCCTAATTAGCAGAGATTTTGAATGAGGACATTTGGGAAAATGGACACAAAACAGATCTAAGGAAGTGGTATATGGACTTCTTGGAACCAGTCAGGAGCATGAGACTATTAGTGTTAGATGTGACCGCTCACACCAATATGCTTTCAGTAATCAGGTGGGCAATATGACCCATTCAGTGGAGGTCAGTAAACCTCTTTTCTCAGACACTCCTGTGCTTCCTTAATGGGCACCTGTAGAAAGTGGTCATGGTGGCATGAACAGAGGCTAATACATGACCTCAGCAATATGGTTTCACTTTACAAAGGCTGATGTGACCACCCCCGCTGCTGAATGCCCAACTTGTCAACACTGTACTGAATTCCTGTTACATATCAATCTCAAGGGGACCAGCCAGGTACCTGGGGGTAAGTTAATTAATTTGGAGCCATTATATCATGGAGGAGTTAGTTGGCTTTATAATTTCTCTGGAATAAGTGAGTATTCTAGACATGGATTTGCCTTCACTGCCTGCAGTACTTCTGTCAGTACCACCATCTGTGATCTTACAGAATGTTTTATCCATAGTTGTGAAATTTTATGCAGACTTGCTTCCGATCAAGGGACATTTTAAAACTAAAAAAGTGTGGTGATTGGCTTATACCTACGGAATTCGTTGTTTTATCATGCACTCCATTACTCATAAAAAATGTTGTCCTTATAGAGTGGAGTAATGACTCTACTGAAGACAGTTATGCCACAAGTTGAGAGACAACACCTTGTGTGTTAGAGGTGCTGTCCTACAATATATGCTATGTGTCTTGAACTAGCCACCATATACAATATATAATGTCATCTAGTCAACAACCAGAATTCCTAGGTCTAAGAACTGAAGGATGGAATTTAGAGTTGCTCCTAAAGGCCTATTCACAAAATGTTTCTGGTCCTTGCAACTTTGGACTCTACTGGTTTAGAATTTTTAGTAGGCACCTGGCTCCAAGCTGTATAGTTACCTTCAGTCATAAAGAGATGAGAAGTTTGCTTTCCCTCTGTATAAAGCCAATTAGCTGACGCAGATGGTCACCCCAATTACCAGATAAAGTTAGTGACAAATGGTGCTGTCAAGTGCTAACATGACTGATTTCAATCTTCAAGGGAAAGTAGGGTTGCTGCTACATAATGGGTGCAGAAAGGAGTGTGTCTGGAGACCAGGAGATCTTCTAGTGTGCCTTATCATGTCCCAACATGGTTAAAATTATTAGACAGCTACAGCAATCCCATACAGGCAAGGCTACCAATCTCTCAGACTTCACATAAATAAATGTTTGAATCATTCTTCTACATAACCCATCCAACCCAGTCAACCCATGCTGACTGGATGAAAAGAAACATAACAGGAAGAGTGAAGAAAGAAAGTTTATATCAACTTTGACCTAGTAACCAGTTTTAGAAATGAAGGCTGCAGTAGCTACCATATTTGATTCTTTGCAAAAATATGCATATATGTATATATTTTAGTGTGCCCCTTTTTATTACTTTCTTTTTACTATTACTCTCTTTTCTTACTATTTTATATATGGTGAGTTGGTGGTAGTTTTATTTTTTATTTATCCATCTTATTACAGAATATTGATGCAGTATTGTATTGAACTAGAGGAAGAATGGATGCCATCTGAAGACCCTGAACTTGCACATGGATACTATGACTGATAACACTTCAGGTTTGGCTCCCTTTGGGGATGAGTGAATACATTTCTTCTTGTATGAAGAATAGTTGCATGTTGCCATTTTCCAAAGTATAAGATGGCAAAAAGTATGTGTAGATGTTGGACAAATGGACTGTAGAGAATATCTGTCTTGTTGGTATACATTCATTCTCCTAATGGCACTCAATTTCCTTTTAAAATAATAGAGTTCCCCCATTTTTGTGGTAGGAAGAATTCTAGGATGACTCATGAGATCCCCACCCTTGGTGTACATACACCTTCTCACCATTATTCAATAAAAGACTAATCTAGACACTGCTGTGAAGGGATTTTCCACATGTAATAAGGTCCCAAATCAGTTGACCTTAAAACAAGACGATCATCCTGGGTGGGCCGGACCTAATCAGGTGAGATCTTAGTGGGGCCTGTACTCTTCCTGTTAAGAGATATTTGAAGACTGAGAGAGATTTAATACATGGAAATCATACATTCCTGGATTTGAAGATTGAGGGGCTATATGGCAAAGAAAATGGGTGGCCTCTATGAACTAAGTGAGGCCCTCAGCTGATAGCCAGCAAAGAAACGAGGACCTCAGACCTACAGCTCAAAGACAGGAGTTCTGCCAATAATCTGAATGTGCATGGAAGTGGATTCTTCCCCAGAGGTTCCAGAAAGGAATGTAGCCTGCTGACTCCTTGATTTCGGGCTTGCCTGAACAGAGAACCCAGGCAAGCCATGCCTGGACTTCTGACCTACAATTACTATGAGATAATAAATGGATGTTGTTTTCCACTCAAATTGTGGTCATTTGTTTTTCATTAATAAAAAACTGATACATAGTCTTTGTGGGATGATATGTTCAGATGTGTGCCTCCTCCCACTGAAATGTTATAAGCCAGATTCTTCCTCTCCCTGTCCTGGTATTGTCAAGGGGCAGGCATGCAACCTACTCTTCTCAATCACATGTCCTTTCCTTGGACTTTGAAACTTAACTGATTGACACAAGAGTAAAAAAAATGGTTTATGGGATTTTTATCCCGAGGGCAGCATTCTGATCAGACTATTTCTGTCTTTGTGCTCCCTATCCAGTTCTTAAGTTCCTTTCTCCAGTCTCCCTCCAGTTCTGTGAGTCTCTGATATCTTTCTAATAAAGCCTACTTATTTACTTTGGCAAGAAAGACTTCCTATTGCTTATAAGCAGTGATGTGCTGCGGCCAGCTTGCTCCTGTGTGCACTTCATCCTGCCTTTACATTCAGTGAAACTGGTAACTTGAAGTTGACCATGGTGAGATTATATACTCTATGAAAAGCGGCAAAGACTACCAATCAGGGATATTTTTGTTTTGTTTTGAGAACCAGTTGTTAACCATTTACCAGTATACCATTGCTTACAATAAAAATCTTAAGTGATGGAATATGTGAGTGCATGGAAAAGGGCAGGGATACTGTGAGCTCTAGGAGAGCTGAGACAGCAGGATGTTGTAGAAAGAACTTGGACTTTGCCATCAGAGAGCCCTAGCTTCTAATTCTGCCTCCCCCAGTGGTGTCACTTGGGGCAAGTATTTTCTCTTCTCTGTGTTTTAGCTTATTTATCTATGAAAGTATATGAGAAAGCCCATATACAACAAACCCACAGCAAACATCATTTTCAATGGTGAAAAACTGAAAGATTTCCTCTAAGATCAGGAACAAGACAAGGATGTCCACTCTTGCCACTTTTATTCAACATAGTTTTGGAAGTCCTAGCCACGGCAATCAGAGAAGAAAAAGAAATAAAAGGAATCCAAATTGGAGTAGTAAAACTGTCACTGTTTGCAGATGACATGATGCTATATGTAGAAAATCCTAAAGATGCTACCAGAAAACTACTAGAGCTAATCAATGAATTGGGTAAAGTTTTAAGATACAAAATTAATACACAGAAATCTCTTGCATTCCTATATGCTAACAATGAAAGATCAGAAAGAGAAATCAAGGAAACAATCCCATTTACCATTGCATCGAAAAGAATAAAATACCTAGGAAGAAACCTACCTAAGGAGGCAAAAGACCTGTACTCAGAAAACTATAAGATACTGATGAAAGAAATCAAAGATGTCACAAACAGATGGAGAGATATACCATGCTCTTGCATTGAAAGAATCAATATTGTCAAAATGACTATACAACCCAAAGTAATCTACAGATTCAATGCAATCCCCATCAAATTAGCAATAGCATTTTTCACAGAATTAGAACAAAAACTTTTACAATTTGTATGGAAACACAAAAGACCCGGAATAGCCAAGGCAATCAATTTTTTTGGTTTATTTTTAAATTTAATTTTATTTTTTATACAGCAGGCTCTTATTAGTTATCTAGTTTATACATAGTAGTGTATATATGTCAATCCCAACTTCCCAGTTCATTCCACCACCACCCCCTCCCTCCACGCTTTTCCTCCTTGGTGTCCATATGTTTGCTGTCTACATCTGTGTCTCTATTTCTGCAGCCAAGGCAATCTTGAGAAAGAAAAATGGAGCTGGAGGAATCAGGCTCCCTGACTTGAGACTATACTACAAAGCTACAGTAATCAGGACAGTATGGTACTGGCACAAAAACAGAAATATAGATCAATGGAACAGGATAGAAAGCCCAAATAAACCCACACACCTATGGTCACCTAACCTATGACAAAGGAGGAAAGAATATACAATGGGGAAAAGACAGTCTCTTCAATACCTGGTGCTAGGAAAACTGGATAGCTACATGTAAAAGAATGAAATTAGAACATTCTCTAACACTATACACAAAAGTAAACTCAAAATGGATTAAAGACCTAAATGTAAGACCAGATACTATAAAACTCTTAGAGGAAAACATAGGCAGGACACTCTCTGCCTGATCTTTTTTGATCCATCTCTGAGAGTAATGAAAATAAAAACAAAAATAAACAAATGGGACCTAATGAAACTTAAAAGCTTTTGCACAGCAAAGGAAACCATCAGCAAAATGAAAAGAAAACCCACAAAATGGGAGAAAATATTTGAGAATGAAGCAATCGACAAGGGATTAATCTCCAAAATATACAAACAGCTTATGCAGCTCAATATCAAAAAAACAAACAACCCAATTTTAAAAACTGGGCAGAAGGTCTAAATAGACATTTCTCCAAAGAAGACATACAGATGGCCAAGAGGCACATGAAAAGATATTCAGCATCACTAATTATTAGAGAAATTCAAATCAAAACTACAATGAGTTATCACCTCACACCGGTTAGAATGGCCATAATTTAAAAAATTCTACAAACAAGAAATGCTGGAGAGGGTGTGGAGAAAAGGGAACCCTCCTATACAGTTGGTGGGAATGTAAATTGGTAGAGCCACTATGGAGAACAGTATGGAGATTCCTTAAACAGTAAAAATAGAGCTACCATATGATTCAGCAATCCCACTCCTGGGCATATACCCAAAGAAAACTATAATTCGGAAGGATACATGCACCCCAATGTTCATTGCAGCACTATTTACAATACCCAGGACATGGAAGCAACCTAAATGTCCATTGATGGAGGAATGGATGAAGAAGATGTGGTACATATATACCATGGAATATTACTCAGCCATAAAAAGAATGAAATAATGCCATTTACAGCAACATGGATGGACCTAGAGATGGTCATAGTGAGTGAAGTAAGTCAGACAGAGAAAGACAAGTATTATATGATATCCTTTATATATGGAATCTAAAAAATATGGTACAAATGAACTTATTTACAGAACGGAAATTGAGTCACAGATGTAGAAAACAAACTTATGGTTACCAACGGGGAAACGGGGGTGGGGGATATTGACATATAGACACTACTATATATAAAAGATAACTAATTAAAACCTACTGCATAGCACAGGGAACTCTATTCGGTGCTCTGTAATGACCTATATGGGAATGGAGTCTAGAAGAGAGTGGATACATGTATATGTATGGCTGATTCACTTTGCTGTACAGCAGAAACTAACACAGCATTGTAAATCAGCTATACTCCAATAAAAAAACTTAATTAAAAAAAAGAAAGTACATGAGGAAAATTCAGTATTTGGCAACAAAGCAAAAAACAAACAAACCAACAAACAAAAAAACCCACCAAAACCACTTAGTGCTTACTTTTCCCAGGCACCTTTGCAATTTTGTTGGGATCATCTGACTATTTCTAGCCAATGGATAGAGGTAATATGTACATTTCCAGGACATCACCTAAGAGCCCATATATCTTTAAAATAATGTGTGCCCAGCAGACTCCTGGAGGAGGTTCCCTGCATGGGTAGCTTGATGTCATGGTGGAAGTGGGACTGTTAGTAGTAGAATGAGAACATGGAAGGACTGGGGTGGCCTCTAAATCCTGGGTCTGGCCCCAACTTTCTCTATCTCTGCCAGAGCACTGAAGTACAAAAAGGTTCACACGCAGAAGTAGTTTTTAGTAATTTGGTTTGTTATGGAGAGGTGCAGGTGAATGATATAGACAGACTGGATTGGGGGTTCCCAGTCCAAAGGGAAACAGAGGAACAAGTGTAAGCTGGGGCCAGATTAAAGAAAATCCCCAAAGACCAGCCTGGGCAGCTTAGACTCTCTTCTGGGGTATTAGTCATCCATGCACATGATGCCAAATTTTTTACCCATTAATTTTAGTATCATTGATAATTCTTGCCTCATTCAGTTATTACCATGCTTATTGTCCAGAGATGACTTTCTATTTTCATCACTTTTTCTACTTTTTAAAAGTTGGATTTCTACTATTGAATTCTCTGTTATAAAGAAATTTCTTTCTCTTCTCATGTAAGAATGTATATATGTATGTATGTATGTATGTGTGTGTATGTATATCAGTGTTGACTCTGATTATTATTCTATTCAATACAGTATAATCCTTTACTAAGATTTATTTAGATATGCAAATACTTACAGATTTGATCAGTAGGAATCCCTTCTAGTTGACTCTTCAGTTCATTTGATGCATCCCCATCATTTATTGAGCATTTCTTACATTTGGCACAGCAAGGTAATACAGACTCATTTTGTATGTTTCCTGCCTCAGCCATCATACATTTCACCATGGAGCTCTTGCTTTTTTTTCTTCAGTGGGAAATGGTGTTTATAAACCAAGACCTGTGTGCTAAATGTACTCACTGCTATTGAGGTATCATTGCTACAGGCCATCTCAGAAGACAGATCTAGGAGAAGTGTGTGTGTGTGTGTGTGTGTGTGTGTGTGTGTGTGTGTGTGCATCCACATTTTAATCTATTGATATTTTATATCCATTTTAAAAGCAATGAGTTCATACTGTTACCTCACTTCCAGTCCAACACAGGATTCATTTCAACCTTCTCCCTTTCAATAATTGTAATCCCCTTCTCCAACAGTGAGAAACCTGGCTCTCATTATCCACTAATTTATTTATTTGTTCAATGCTAGTCTACACAAAATTTAGTTTCCGAATTTTTAACCCATACTTCTTAAAGAAAAATAAAATCAACAACAAAAACGACAATAAAACTATTACTTAGGGCTTCCCTGGTGACGCAGTGGCTGAGAGTCCGCCTGCCGATGCAGGGGACACGGGTTCGTGCCCCGGTCCAGGAAGATCCCACATGCCGCCGAGCGGCTGGGCCCGTGAGCCATGGCCGCTGAGCCTGCGCGTCCGGAGCCTGTGCTCCGCAACGGGAGAGGCCACAACAGTGAGAGGCCCACGTACAGCAAAAAAAAAAAAAAAAAAAAAAAAAAAAAAACCTATTACTTAGAGTTCAATATTTAAGTTGGTTTTGTTGTTAGTCCTAAGGCATACAATGCACTTTTCAAAAGTCACTTTGGGGGACTCTTGCTTCCAGAAATATGGAGTAGATGTACTTAAAAAATATTCCTTCCAGAAATAAACCTTTAGACAGTAACTGCAAAACATCATGAAAAATCTGCAGTGCACTCCAACACCCTCACCCCCAGTGAAGGTCAAATGGAGAGCCTAGATTTCTACCCTCGCATGGGTATAGACAGGCACTACAGACTCTGACCTTGCCAGGATGGTGTCAGAGAAAAGTAAATGGGGATCCAGAACTTTTGTCCTGTCTGGGTGGCAACTAGTTCCACTCCTCACCTCAGATGTCAAGACCATGTGCAGAAGTAATGAGTAGTCCTTCCCCCTTCTGATTGTGGTGATGTCAGAGAATACCTAAGTAGAGAGTCAGAAATTTCACCACCTCTAGGGTAAGGAGTCTACCATCATCTCTGGAAGTGTCAGTGAAGGCAATATGAGGAGCCTGGACTTCTACACCTACCCAGAAATAATGAAGCACCCCTCCATCTCCACTGGGATGGTGTCAGAGAAGGTCTGTAGAGAGCCAGGACTATCACTACCCCTTATCCTTAACAAGGCCACCATACCACTGTGTCAGTAGAAACCACATGGGGTGCAGTAACAAAACACTTCTGCGTCTACCAGCCAGGGTGATATCAGCAGAAGCCTAAAGAGGAGACTGAACGCCTGCCCCTGCACAGTGGTAATAAGGAGTCTCTCTTGCACTCTGGGTATCAACAGAGGCCAAGTGGAGAACCTGCACTTCAACTCCTACCTAACAAGAATGAGGCAATGCCACCTTTCAACAGCTGGAGCAGTGTCAGAAGTTGCTTGCTAAAACATAAATTTAAGTAAGATATCGAGTCCCATCACAAAATACACCAAATTTCCAAATTTCAATATGAAATCACTCATCATAGTAAAACTCAATTTGTGTTTTAAATATTTTAGTTCAATTTTTTTTATTATGACAAAATACACATAACATAAAACTTACTATCTTAAGCATTGTGCAACCACCACCATCATCCATCTCCAGAATTCTTCATCTTGCAAAACTGAAACTCTGTACCATTAAATGATAACTTCCCATGACCCAGCCTCTGGTAACCACAACTCTACTCTTTGTTACTACAAGTTCAGGTTTTTTGTTTGTTTGTTTTTATTATATTCTACATATAAGTGAAATCATGTAGTATTTGTCTTTCTCTGACTTATTTCACTTAGCATAATGCCCTTAAGGTCCATCCATATTGTCACAAATGGCAGGATTACCTCCTTTTTATGACTGAATAATATTCCATCATATATAATTGGCTATTGTGAATAATGCTGTAATGAACATGGGGGTGCTGATCTCTTTAAGATAGTTGATTGCATTTTCTTCAGATATATACCTAGAAGTGGGATTGCTGAATCATATGTTAGTTCTATTTTTAGTTTCTTGAGGAATGTTCATACCGTTTTCCATAGTGGCTGTACCAGTTTACTTTCCCACCAAGAGTGCGTAAAAGTTCCCTTTTCTTCACAGTCTCTCCAACACTTGTTGTTGCTTGTCTTTTTGATAATAGCCATTCAAACAGGTGTGAGGTGATAGCACATGGTAGTTTTGATTTGTATTTCCTTGATAATTAGTGAAGTTGAGCATCTTTTCATGTGCCTGCGGGCCATTTGTATGTCTTTGGGGAAATGTCTGTTCAAGTCCTTTGCCCATTTTTTAATAGGATTATTTATTGTTTTGCTATTCAGTTGTATGCATTCTTCATATGTTTGGATATTAACCTCTTATCAGATAGATGGTTTGTAAGTATTTTCTCCCAGTCTGTAGTGTACCTTTTTATTGTATGGATTGCTTCTTTTCCTGTGCAGAAGTTTTTTTTGTTTCATGCAATGCCACTTGTTTACTTTTGCTTTTCTTACTTGTGCTTTTGTTGTCATATCCAAAAAAATCATTGCTAAGACCAATTTCAAGGAGGTTTTTACCTATGTTTTCTTTTAGTAATTTTACAGTTTTGAGTCCTATGTTTAAGTCTTTATCCACTTTGAGTAAACTTTTTGTGAGTGGTGTAAGATAGAGGTCTGATTTCATTCTTTTGCATGTGAATATACAGTTTTCCCAACACCATTTGCTGAAGACACTATCTTTTCCCCATTGAATATTCTTGGCTCTCTTATCAAATATTACTTGACCATATACGCATGGGTTTATTTCTGGGCTCTTGATTCTATTCCTTTGGGCTATGTGTCTGTCTTTATGCCAGTGCTATATGGTTCTGATTACTATAAATTTGTAATAAAATTTGAATTCAGGAAGTGTGATGCCTCTGCTTTGTTCTTCTATCTCAGGGGTTGCTTTGACTATGCAGGGTCTTTTGTGGTTCCATACAAGTTTTAGGATTATTTTTTCTACATCTGTGAAAAATACCATTGGAGTATTGATATGGATTTCACTGAATCTATAGATGGTTTGGGGTAGTATGGATATTTTAACAATATAAGTTCTTCCCATACATGAACATGGAATATCTTTCCACTTGTGTCTTCCTCAATGTCTTTCATCAATGTTTCATAGTATTCAGTGTACACATCTTTCACTTCTTTGGTTAAATTTATTCCTAAATATTTTATTATTTTTATGGTATTGTAAATGGGATTATTTTCTTCATCGTTTCAGATAAGTTGTTGTTAGTGAGTAGAAACATAAGTGATTTTTGTATGTTGACTTTGTAATCCTGCAAATTTAGTGAGTTTGTTTATCAGTTCTAACAGATTTTTCGTGGAGTCTTTAAGGTTTTCTATCATGTCATCTGCAAACGGAGACAATTTTATTCTTCCATTCTGATTTGTGTGCCTTTTATTTCTTTTTTCTTGCCTAATTTCTACTAGAACTTCCAGTACTATGTTTAATGGGAGTGGTGAGAGTGGGCAACCTTTTCTTATTCCTGACCTTAGCAGAAAAGCTTTCATAGTTTCACCATTATGATGTTAGCTGTGAATTTGTCATATATGGCCTTTATTATGTTGAGGTACATTCCTACTACAGCCAAGTTGTTGAGAGTTTTTATTATGAAAGGATGCTGAATCTTGTTAAATGCTTCTTCTGCATACATTGAGATTATGATATGATTTTTGTATTTCATTCTATTAATGTATGTTACATTTGTTGATTTGCATATTTAGACCCATCCTTGCATCACAGGGATAAATCTCACTTGATCGTGGTGTATGATCCTTTGAATCTGCTGTTAAATTTGGTTTGCTAGTATTTTGTTGGGAATTTTTATAAATATATTCATCAGGGATATTGGCCTATGTTTTTCTTTTCTTGTATGTCTTTATCTGGCTTTGCTATTAGGGTAATGCTGGCCTCATAAAGTGAGTTTGGGAGTGTTTCCTTCACTTCAATTTTTTGGAAGAGCGTGAGAAGGATTGGTATTAATTCTTCATTGAATGTTTGGTAGAATTCACCTGTGAAGTCATCTGATCGAGGGCTTTTATTTGTTGGGAGTTTTTTTTGTTCTGTTTTTAATTACTGATTCAATCTTCTTAGTCATTAGCCTGTTCAGCTTTTTTATTTCTTCATGATGCAGACTTGGTAGGTTGTATGTTTCCATAAATTTATCCATTTCTTTTAGAATATCTAATATTATGGCATAAAAGTGTTCTCTCTTTTTTTCTTAGTATAATTAAAAGTTTGTCAATTTTGTTTATGTTTTCAAAAAAACCAAATCTTGGTCCCAGTTCAGAAAGCTTCCTGGGCATGAAGGCTCGAGAGTTATTTCATAATAAGAGTGAGAGCCAGTGCAATAAGGATCGCATGATCATCAGCAGCCTTTCTGAGACCCTAAAGACAGAGCTGGGCAAAGATTTAGGTATGGAAACCAATACTGCCCTGAATCTAGATGGCCTGCACCCATCTCCCTCACACCTGGACAGTGTTGGACGTCTCTGTGTCCTGGACTACAGTGAGACTCATCATGAACACAGCTAAAGATGATGGTAAATCAGTGTTAACTTGTGTATTGCTGGAAAAGAACAGGAGGTGTGAAAAAAACCCACTCAGTTTCATTCATCTTTTATATTGTGTTCTTTGGTCTCTTTTTCATTTATTTGTGTTCTGATCTTTGTTATCTTCTTCCTTCTGATAACTTTGGGCTTAGTTTGTTCTTTTTCTATTTCACTGAGGTGTAAAGTTAGGTTGTTTATTTCAGATTTTCTTTTTTCCTAAGTCCCTCTTAGAACTGCTTTTGCTGCATCCCATAAATTTTGGAATGTTGTGCTTCCATTATTGTTTCTTTTAACATATTTTTTATTTGCTTTTAATTTCTTCTTTGATCTATTGGTTGTTCATAAACATGTTTAATCTCTACCTGTTTTTAAATTTTTCAGTTTTCCTCCTGTTATTTAGTGTCATACCACTGTGGTCTGAAAAACTACATGATATGATTTCATTCATCTTAAGTTTAAAAAAACTTATTTATTTATTTATTTACTTACCTAGGCTGTGCTGGGTCATAGTTGTGGCACACAGAATATCCATTGCGACATGCAGGAACTTTAGTTGCATCATGGGAACTCTCAGTTGCAGCATGCATGCAGGATATAGTTTCCTGAAGAGGGATCGAACCCAGGCTCGCAGCAAAGGGAGTTCATAGTCCTACCCACTGGACCACCAGGGAAGTACCTCATTCATCTTTTTTTTTTAAACATCTTCATTGGAGTATAATTGCTTTACATTGTTGTGTTAGTTTCTGCTGTATAACAAATTGAATCAGCTATATGTACACATATATCTCCATATCCACTCCCTCTTGCACCTCCCTCCCACCCTTCCTATGCCACCCTTCTAGGTGGTCTAAAGCACCGAGCTGATCTCCCTGTGCTATGCAGCTGCTTCCCACTAGCTATCTATTTTATATTTGGTAGTGTATATATATGAATACTACTCTCTCTCTTCATCCCAGCTTACACTTACCCCTCCCTGTGTCCTCAAGTCCATTTTCTACGTCTGCAACTTTATTCCTGTACTGCCCATAGGTTCATCAGAACAATTTTTTTTAAGATTCCATATATGTGTTAGCATAGGGTATATGTTTTTCTCTTTCTAACTTACTTCACTCTGTATGACAGACTCTAGGCCCATCCACCTCACTACAAATAACTCAATTTTGTTTTTTATGGCTGAGTAATCTTCCATTGTATATATGTGCCAGATCTTCTTTATGCATTTATCTGCCGACGGACACTTAGGTTGATTCCAAGTCCTGACTACTGTAAATACTGCTGCAATGAACATTGTGGTACATGTCTCTTTTTGAACTATGGTTTTCTCAGGATATATGCCCAGTAGTGGGATTTCTGGGTCATATGGTAGTTCTATTTTTAGATTTTTAAGGAACATCCATAAGGTTCTCCATAGCGGCTGTATCAATTTACATTCCCACCAACAGTGCAAGAGGGTTCCCTTTTCTCCACATTCTTTCCAGCAGTTATTATTTGTAGATATTTTGATGATGGCCATTCTGACCAGTGTGAGGTGATACCTCACTGTTGATTTGATTTGTACTTCTCCAATGATTAGAGATGTTGAGAATTCTTTTGTGTGTTTGTTGGCAATCTGTATATCTTCTTTGGAGAAATGTTATTTAAGTCTTCTGCCCATTTTTAGATTGGGTTTTTTTCTTGATTCTGAACTGCATGAGCTGCTTCATATTTTGGGGATTAATCCTTTGTCAGCTGCTTCGTGTGCAAATATTTCCCCCCATTATGAGGGTGGTCTTTTCGTCTTCTTTATGGATTCTTTTGCTGTGTAAAAACTTTTAAGTTTCATTATGTCCCACTTGTTTATTTTTGTATTTATTTCCATTTCTCTAGGAGGTGAGTCAAAAGGGATCTTGCTGTGATTTATGCCATAGAGTGTTGTGACTGTATTTTCCTCTAAGAGTTTTATAGTATCTGACCTTTCATTTAGTGCTTTAATCCATTTCGAGTTTATTTTTGTGTATGGTGTTAGGAAGTATTCTAATTTCACTCCTTTACATGTAGCTATCCAATTTTTCCAGCACCACTTACTGAAGAGGTTGTCTTTGCTCCATTGTATATTCTTGCCTCCTTTATCAAAGGTATGGTGACCATATGTGTATGGGTTTATCTCTGGGCTTTCTATCCTGTTGCATTGATCTATATTTCTGTTTTTGTGCCAGTGCCACACTGTCTTGATTACTGTAGCTTTGTAGTATAGTCTGATGTCAGGGATTCTGATTCCTCCACCTCCATTTTTCTATCTCAACATTGCTTTGGGTCTTTTGTGTTTGCATACAAATTGTGAAATTTTTTGTTCTAGTTCTGTGAAAAATGTCAGTGGTAATTTGATAGGTATTGCACTGAATCTGTCAAATGCTTTGGGTAGTATAGTCATTTTCACAATGCTGATTCTTCAAATCCAAGAACATAGTATATCTCTCTTTCATCAGTGTCTTATAGTTTTCTGCATACAGGTCTTTTGTCTCCTTAGGTAGGTTTATTCCTAGGTATTCTATTCTTTATGTTGCAGTGGTAAATGGGAGTGTTTCCTTAATTTCTCTTTCAGATTTTTCGTTAATACTATATAGGAACACAAGAGATTTGCATTAAATTTGTATCCTGCGACTTTACCAAACTCACTGATAGCTTTAGTAGTTTTCTGGTAACATCTTTAGGATTCTCTATGTATAGTTATCATGTCATCTGCAAACAGTGACAGCTTTAGTCCTTCTTTTCCAATTTGGCTTCTTTTTATGTCTTTTTCTTCTCTGATTGCTGTGGCTAAAACTTCCAAAACTATGTTGAATAATAGTGGTGAGTGTGGGAAACCTTGTATTGTTCCTGATCTCGGTGGAAATGGTTTCAATTTTTCACCATAGAGAATGATGTTGGCTGTGGGTTTGTCATATATGGTCTTTATTATTTTGAGGTAAGTTCCCTCTACACCTACTTTCTGGAGGGTTTTTTTCATAAATAGGTGTTGAATTTTGTTGAAGACTTTTTCTGCGTCTATTGAGAAGATCATATGGTTTTTATCCTTCAATTGGTTAATATGGTGTATCACATTGATTGATTTGCATATATTGAAGAATCCTTGTAATCCTGATATAAACGACACTTGCTCATGGCACATGATCCTTCCAATGTGTTGTTGGATTCTGTTTGCTAGTATTTTGCTGAGGATTTTTGCATCTATGTTCATCAGTGATATTGACCTGTAGCTTTCTCTCTTTGTGATATCTTTGTCTGGTTTTGGTATCAGGCTGATGGTGGCCTTGTAGAATGAGTTTGGGAGTGTTCCTCCCTGTGCTATAATTCGGAAGAGTTTGAGAAGGATAGGTGTTAGCTCTTCTTTAAATGCTTGATAGAATTCGCCTGTGAAACCATCTTGTCCTGGGCTTTTGTTTGTTGGAAAATTGTTAATAACAGTCTCAATTTCAGTGCTTGTGATGGGACTTTTTTTTCTGTTTATTTCTGGTTCAGTCTCAGAAGGTTGTGCATTTCTAAGAATTTGTCCATTTCTTCCAGGTTGTCCATTTTATTGGCATATACTGCTTGTATTAATCTCTCATGATCCTTTATATTTCTGAAGTGTCAGTTGTTACTTCTCCTTTTTCATTTCTAATTCTATTGATTTGAGTCTTCTCCCTTTTTTCTTGATAAATCTGGCTAATTGTTTATCAATTTTGTTTATCTTCTCAAAAATCACCTTTTAGTTTTATTGATCTTTGCTCTTGTTTCCTTCATTTCTTTTCCATTTACTTCTGATATGATATTTATGATTTCTTGCCTTCTAACTTTGGGTTTTTTTTGTTCTTCTTTCTCTTATTGCTTTAGGTGTAAGGTTAGGTTGTTTATTTCCGATGTTTCTTGTTTCTTGACGTAGGATTCTATTGCTATATACTTCCCTCTTAGAATTGCTTTTGCTGCATCCCATAGGTTTTGGGTCATTGTGGTTTCATTGTCATTTGTTTCTAGGTATTTTTTGATTTCTTCTTTGATTTCTTCAGTGATCTCTTGAATAGTACGTAGTGTATTGTTTAGCCTCCATGAGTTTGTATGTTTTACAGATTTCTTCCTGTAATTGATATCTAGTCTCATAGCATTGTGGTCGGAAAAGATACTTGATATGATTTCAATTTTCTTAAATATGCCAAGGCTTGATTTGTGTTGCAAGATGTGATATATCCTGGAGAATTTACCATGAGCACTTGAAAAGAAAGAGTATTCTGTTGATTTTGGTTGGAATGTCCTATAAATATCAATTAAATCCATCTTGTTTAATGTATCTCTTAAATGCTGAATTCTCTTAGCTTTTGCTTGTCTGCCAAGGTTTTAATATCTCTGTTGAATCTGAATGAGATCCTTCCTCGGTAGAGTAATTGTGGCTGTAGCTTTTACCCTTTCAGCACTTTAAATATGTCCTGCCACTCCCTTCTGGCTTGCAGAGTTTCTGCTGATAGATCAGCTGTTAACCTTATGGGGATTCCCTTGTATATTATTTGTTGTTTTCCCCTTGCTGCTTTTAATATTTTTTCTTTGTATTTAATTTTTGATAGTTTGATTGATATGGGTCTTGGCATGTTTCTCCTTGGATTTATCCTCTATGAGACTCTCTGCACTTTCTGGATTTGGTAGACTATTTTCTTTCCCATGTTAGGGAAGTTTTCAACTATAACCTCTTCAAATGTTTTATCAGACCCTTTCTTTTTCTCTTCTTCTTCTGGGACATATATAATTCGAATTTTGGGGTGTTTAATATTGTCCCAGGTGTCTTGGAGACTGTCCTCAATTCTTTTCATTCTTTTTTCTTTATGCTGCTCTGCGGTAAGTATTTCCACTATTTTTTTTCCATGTAACTTATCCGTTCTTCTGCCTCAGCTGTCCTGCTATTGATTCCTTCTAGAGAATTTTTAATTTCATTTATTGTGTTGTTCATCACTGTTTGTTTGTGCTTTAGTTCTTCTAGGTCCTGGTTAATAGTTTCTTGTATTTTCTCCATTCTATTTCGAAGATTGTGGATCATCTTTACTATCATTACTCTGAATTATTTTCAGGTAGACTGCCAATTTCCTCTTCATTTGTTTGGTCTGGTGGGTTTTTATCTTGCTCCTTCATCTTCTGTGTGTTTCTCTGTCTTCTCATTTTGCTTAACTTACTGTGTTTGGGGTCTCCTTTTCACAGCCTGCAGGTTCGAAGTTCCTGTTGTTTTAGGCATCTGCACCCAGTGGCTTAGGTTGGTTCAGTGGGTTGTGTAGGATTCCTGGTGGAGGGGACAGGTGCCTGTGTTCTGGTAGATGGGGCTGGATCTTGTCTTTCTGGTGGGCAAGGCCGTGGCCAGTGGTGTTTTGGGGTGTCTGTGAACTTAGTATGACTTTAGGCAGCCTCTCTGCTAATGGGTGGGATTGTGTTCATATCTTGCTAGTTTCTTGGCATGGGGCGTACAGCATTGGAACTTGTTGGCCGCTGGGTGGAGCTGGGTCTTAGTGTTGAGATGGAGATCTCTGGGAGAGCTGTCACCGATTGATATTATGTGTGACAGGGAGGTCTCTGGTGGTCCAATGTCCTGGAATCAGCTCTCCCACCTCCAAGGCTCAGGGCTGACACCTGGCTGGAGCACCAAGACCCTACCAGCCACCAGTCTCAGAAGAAAAGGAAGAAAGAAATGGCAAAATAGTAATAATAGAATTTTAAAAAGAGAGCAACCAAACCAATAAACAAATCCACCAATGATAACAAGCACTAAAAAATAAACTAAGATAAATGTAAAACTCAGAAACAAATCCATCGCAGAAAGCAAGCTCCAAGTTTACAGTTGCCCCCAAAGTCCACTTCTTCAATTTTTTTTTTTTAAACATCTTTATTGGGGTATAATTGCTTTACAATGGTGTGTTAGTTTCTGCTTTATAACAAAGTGAATCAGCTATACATATACATATGTTCCCATATGTCTTCCCTCTTGCATCTCCCTCCCTCCCACTCACCCCATCCCACACTTCCAGGCTGTCACAAAGCACCGAGCTAATATCCCTGTGCCTTGCGGCTGCTTCCCCCCAGCTATCTACCTTACTACGTTTGTTAGTGTGTATATGTCCATGACTCTCTCTCGCCCTGTCAAAACTCACCCTTCCCCCTCCCCATATCCTCAAGTCCGTTCTCCAGTAGGTCTGCGTCTTTATTCCTATCTTACCCCTAGGTTCTTCATGACATTTTTTTCCCTTAAATTCCATATATATGTGTTAGCATACGGTATTTGTCTTTTTCTTTCTGACTTACTTCACTCTGTATGACAGACTCTAGGTCTATCCATCTCATTACAAATAGCTCAATTTCATTTCTTTTTAAGGCTGAGTAATATTCCATTGTGTATATGTGCCACATCTTCTTTATCCATTCATCCGATGATGGGCGCTTAGGTTGTTTCCATGTCCTGGCTATTGTAAATAGAGCTGCAATGAACATTTTGGTACATGACTCTTTTTGAATTTTGGTTTTCTCAGGGTATATGCCAAGTAGTGGGATTGCTGGGTCATATGGTAATTCTATTTGTAGTTTTTTAAGGAACCTCCATACTGTTCTCCACAGTGGCTGAACCAATTCACATTCCCACCAGCAGTGCAAGAGTGTCCCCTTTTCTCCACACCCTCTCCAGCATTTATTGTTTCTAGATTTTTTGATGATGGCCATTCTGACTGGTGTGAGATGATATCTCATTGTAGTTTTGATTTGCATTTCTCTAATGATTAATGATGTTGAGCATTCTTTCATGTGTTTGTTGGCATTCTGTATATCTTCTTTGGAGAAATGTCTATTTAGGTCTTCTGCCCATTTTTGGATGGGGTTGTTTGTTTTTTTGTTATTGAGCTGCATGAGCTGCTTGTAAATTTTGGAGATTAATCCTTTGTCAGTTGCTTCATTTGCAAATGTTTTCTCCCATTCTGAGGGTTGTCTTTTGGTCTTGGTTATGGTTTCCTTTGCTGTGCAAAAGCTTTGAAGTTTCATTAGGTCCCATTTGTTTATTTTTGTTTTTATTTCCATTACTCTAGGAGGTGGGTCAGAAAGGATCTTGCTGTGATTTATGTCATAGAGTGTTCTTCCTATGTTTTCTTCTAAGAGTTTGATAGTTTCTGGCCTTACATTTAGGTCTTTAATCCATTTTGAGCTTATTTTTGTGTATGGTGTTAGGGAGTGATCTAATCTCATACTTTTACATGTACCTGTCCAGTTTTCCCAGCACCATTTATTGAAGAGGCTGTCCTTTCTCCACTGTACATTCCTGCCTCCTTTATCAAAGATAAGGTGTCCATATGTGCGTGGGTTTATCTCTGGGCTTTCTATCCTGTGCCACTGATCTATCTTTCTGTTTTTGTGCCAGTACCATACTGTCTTGATTACTGTTGCTTTGTAGCATAGTCTGAAGTCAGGGAGCCTGATTCCTCCAGCTCCTTTTTTCGTTCTCAAGATTGCTTTGGCTATTCGGGGTCTTTTGTGTTTCCATACAAATTGCAAAATTTTTTGTTCTAGTTCTGTGAAAAATGCCAGTGGTAGTTTGATAGGGATTGCATTGAATCTGTAGATTGCTTTGGGTAGTAGAGTCATTTTCACAATGTTGATTCTTCCCATCCAAGAACATGGTATATCTCTCCATCTATTTGTATCATCTTTAATTTCTTTCATCAGTGTCTTATAATTTTCTGCATACAGGTCTTTCGTATCCTTAGGTAGGTTTATTCCTAGATATTTTATTCTTTTTGTTGCAATGGTAAATGGGAGTGTTTTCTTGATTTCACTTTCAGATTTTTCATCATTAGTATATAGGAATGCCAGAGATTTCTGTGCATTAATTTTGTATCCTGCTACTTTACCAAATTCATTGATTAGCTCTAGTAGTTTTCTGGTAGCATCTTTAGGATTCTCTATGTATAGTATCATGTCATCTGCAAACAGTGACAGCTTTACTTCTTCTTTTCCGATTTGGATTCCTTTTATTTCCTTTTCTTCTCTGATTGTTGTGGCTAAAACTTCCAAAACTATGTTGAATAAGAGTGGTGAGAGTGGGCAACCTTGTCTTGTTCCTGATCTTAGTGGAAATGCTTTCAGTTTTTCACCATTGAGGATGATGTTTGCTGTGGGCTTGTCATATATGGCTTTTATTATGTTTAGGAAAGTTCCCTCTATGCCTACTTTCTGGAGGGTTTTTATCATAAATGGGTGTTGAATTTTGTCGAAAGCTTTCTCTGCATCTATTGAGATGATCATATGGTTTTTCTCCTTCAATTTGTTAATATGGTGTATCACATTGATAGATTTGCGTATATTGAAGAATCCTTGCACTCCTGGAATAAACCCCACTTGATCATGGTGTATGATCCTTTTAATGTGCTTTTGGATTCTGTTTGCTAGTATTTTGTTGAGGATTTTTGCATCTATGTTCATCAGTGATATTGGCCTGTAGTTTTCTTTCTTTGTGACATCCTTGTCTGGTTTTGGTATCAAGGTGATGGTGGCTTCGTAGAAGGAATTTGGGAGTGTTCCTCCCTCTGCTATATGTTGGAAGAGTTTGAGAAGGATAGGTGTTAGCTCTTCTCTAAACGTTTGATAGAATTCACCTGTGAAGCCATCTGGTCCTGGGCTTTTGTTTGTTGGAAGATTTTTAATCACAGTTTCAATTTCAGTGCTTGTGATTGGTCTGTTCATATTTTCTATTTCTTCCTGATTCAGTCTTGGCAGGTTGTGCATTTCTAAGAATTTGTCCATTTCTTCCAGATTGTCCATTTTATTGGCATAGAGTTGCTTGTAGTAATCTCTCATGATTTTTTTTGTTTCTGCAGTGTCAGTTGTTACTTCTCCTTTTTCATTTCTAATTCTATTGATTTGAGTCTTCTCCCTTTTTTTCTTGATGAGTCTGGCTAGTGGTTTATCTATTTTGTTTATCTTCTCAAAGAACCAGCTTTTAGTTTTATTGATCTTTGCTATTGTTTCCTTCATTTCTTTTTCATTTATTTCTGATCTGATTTTTATGATTTCTTTCCTTCTGCTAGCTTTGGGGTTTTTTTGTTCTTCTTTCTCTAATTGCTTGAGGTGCAAGGTTAGGTTGTTTATTCGAGATGTTTCCTGCTTCTTAAGGTGGGCTTGTATTGCTATAAACTTCCCCCTTAGAACTGCTTTTGCTGCATCCCATAGGTTTTGGGTCGTTGTGTCTCCATTGTCATTTGTTTCTAGGTATTTTTTTATTTCCTCTTTGATTTCTTCAGTGATCACTTCATTATTAAGTAGTGTATTGTTTAGCCTCCATGTGTTTGTATTTTTTACAGATTTTTTCCTGTAATTGATATCTAGTCTCATGGCGTTGTGGTCGGAAAAGATACTTGATACAATTTCAGTTTTCTTAAATTTACCAAGGCTTGATTTGTGACCCAAGATATGATCTATCCTGGAGAATGTTCCATGAGCACTTGAGAAAAATGTGTATTCTGTTGTTTTTGGATGGAGTGTCCTATAAATATCAATTAAGTCCATCTTGTTTAATGTATCATTTAAAGCTTGTGTTTCCTTATTTATTTTCATTTTGGATGATCTGTCCATGGGTGAAAGTGGGGTGTTAAAGTCCCCTACTATGAATGTGTTACTGTTCATCTCCCCTTTTATGGTTGTTAGTATTTGCCTTATGTATTGAGGTGCTCCTATGTTGGGTGCATAAATATTTACAATTGTTATATCTTCTTCTTGGATCGATCCCTTGATCATTATGTAGTGTCCTTCTTTATCCCTTTTAATAGTCCTTATTTTAAAGTCTATTTTGTCTGATATGAGAATTGCTACTCCAGCTTTCTTTTGGTTTCCATTTGCATGGAATATCTTTTTCCATCCCCTTACTTTCAGTCTGTATGTGTCTCTAGTTCTGAAGTGGGTCTCTTGTAGACAGCATATATAAGGGTCTTGTTTTTGTATCCATTCAGCCAATCTGTGTCTTTTGGTGGGAGCATTTAGTCCATTTACATTTAAGGTAATTATCGATATGTATGTTCCTATTTCCATTTTATATATTGTTTTGGGTTCGCTAGTATAGGTCATTTCCTTCTCTTGTGTTTCGTGTCTAGAGAAGTTCCTTTAGCATTTGTTGTAAAGCTGGTTTGGTGGTGCTGAACTCTCTCAGCTTTTGCTTGTCTGTAAAGGTTTTAATTTCTCCATCAAATGTGAATGAGATCCTTGCTGGGTAGAGAAGTCTTGGTTGCAGGCTATTCTCCTTCATCACTTTCAGTATGTCCTGCCACTCCCTTCTGGCTTGTAGGGTTTCTGCTGAGAGATCAGCTGTTAACCTTATGGGGATTCCCTTGTGTGTTATTTGTTGTTTTTCCCTTGCTGCTTTTAATATGCTTTCTTTGTATTTAATTTTTGACAGTTTGATTAATATGTGTCTTGGCGTGTTTCTCCTTGTATTTATCCTGTATGGGACCCTCTGTGCTTCCTGGACTTGATTAACTATTTCCTTTCCCATATTAGGGAAGTTTTCAACTATAATCTCTTCAAATATTTTCTCAGTCCCTTTCTTTCTTTCTTCTTCTTCTGGAACCCCTATAATTCGAATGTTGGTGCGTTTCATGTTGTCCCAGAGGTCTCTGAGACTGTCCTCAGTTCTTTTCATTCTTTTTTCTTTATTCTGCTCTGCAGTAGTTATTTCCACTACTTTATCTTCCAGGTCACTTATCCGTTCTTCTGCCTCAGTTATTCTGCTATTGATCCTATCTAGAGTGATTTTAATTTCATTTATTGCATTGTTCATCGTTGCTTGTTTCATCTTTAGTTCTTGTAGGTCCTTGTTAACTGTTTCTTGCATTTTGTCCATTCTACTTCCAAGATTTCGGATCATCCTTACTATCATTATTCTGAATTCTTTTTCAGGTAGATTGCCTATTTCCTCTTCATTTGTTAGGTCTGGTGGGTTTTTATCTTGCTCCTTCATCTGCTGTGTGTTTTTCTGTCTTCTCATTTTGCTTATCTTACTGTGTTTGGGGTCTCCTTTTTGCAGGCTGCAGTTTCGTAGTTCCCGTTGTTTTTGATGTCTGTCTCCAGTGGCTAAGGTTGTTTCAGTGGGTTGTGTAGGCTTCCTGGTGGAGGGGACTAGTGCCTGTGTTGTGCTGGATGAGGCTCGATCTTGTCTCTCTAGTGGGCAGGTTCACGTCTGGTGGTGTGTTTTGGGGTGTCTGTGGCCTTATTATGATTTTCGGCAGCCTCTCTGCTAATGGGTGGGGTTGTGTTCCTGTTTTGCTAGTTGTTTGGCATAGGTTGTCCAGCACTGTGGCTTGCTGGTCGTTGAGTGAAGCTGGGTGCTGGTGTTAAGATGGAGGTCTCTGGGATATTTCCACCGTTTAATATTATGTGGAGCTGGGAGGTCTCTTGTTGACCAGTGTCCTGAAGTTGCCTCTCGTACCTCAGAGGCAGAGCCCTGACTCCTGGCTGGAGCACCAAGAGCCTTTCATCCACACAGCTCTTCAATTTGGGATCATTCCTTGTCTATTCAGGTATTCCACAGAGGCAGGGTATATCAAGTTGATTGTGGAGCTTTAATCCGCTGCTTCTGTGGCTGCTGGGAGAGATTTCCCTTTCTCTTCTTTGTTCTCACAGCTCACAGGAGCTCAGCTTTGGATTTGGCCCTGCCTCTGCGTGTAGGTCGCTGGAGGGCGTCTGTTTTTTCGCTCAGACAGGACGGGGTTAAAGGAGCCGCTGATTCGGGGCCTCCGGCTCACTCAGGCCGGGGGTTGGGGGATGGGGGAAGGAGGGGCACTGCGTGCGGGGCGGGCCTGCGGCGGCAGAGGCAGCGTGACGTTGCGGCAGAGGCCGGTGTGACGTTGCACCAGCCTGAGGCCCGCCGTGCGTTGTCCCGGGGAAGTTGTCCCTGGATCCCGGAAACCTGGCAGTGGCGGGCTGCACAGGCTCCGCGGAAGAGGGGTGTGGAGAGTGACCTGTGCTCGCACACAGGCCCCTTGGTGGGGGCAGCAGCAGCCTTAGCGTCTCCCGCCCGGCTCATGGGTCCGCGGTTTTAGCCGCGGCTCGCGCCCGTCTCTGGGGTTTGCGCTTTCAGCCGCGGCTCGCGCCCGTCTCGGGGGCTCGCGCCCTCAGCCGTGGCTCGCGCCCGTCTCTGGGGTTCGCGCTTTTAGCCGCGGCTCGCGCCCGTCTCTGGAGTTCCTTTAAGCAGCGCTCTTAAACCCCTCTCCTCACACACCAGGAAACAAAGAGGGAAGAAAAAGTCTCTTGCCTCTTCGGCCGGTGCAGGCTTTTCCCCGAACTCCCTCCCGGCTAGTCGTGGTGCACTAACCCCTTCAGGCTATGTTCAAGCCGCCAACCCCAGTCCTCTCCCTGAGCTCCGTCCAAAACCAAAACCCGAGCCTCAGCTCGCAGCCCCGCCCGCCCCGGCGGGTGAGCAGACAAGCCTCTCGGGTTGGTGAGTGCTGGTCGGCACCGATCGTCTGTGCAGGAATCTCCCCGCTTTGCCCTCCGCACCCGTCGCTGTGCACTACTCCGCGGTCCCGAAGCTCCCCCCTCCGCCTCCCGCAGTCTCCGCCCGCGGAGGGGCTTCCTAGTGTGTGGAAACTTTTCCTCCTTCACAGCTCCCTCCCACTGGTGCAGGTGCCGTCCTTATTCTTTTGTCTCTGTTTTTTCTTTTGCCCTACCCAGTTACGTGGGGAGTTTCTTGCCTTTTGGGAGGTCTGAGGTCTTCTGCCAGCCTTCAGTAGGAGTTCTGTAGGAGTTGTTCCACGTGTGGATGTATTTCTGGTGTATCCGTGGGGAGGAAGGCGATCTCCGCGTCTTACTCTTCCGCCATCTTCAAGGTCCCCCCCACTTCTTCAATTTTTGAAACATTCCTTGTCTATTCAGTTATTCCACAGACGCAGTGTTTATCAAGTTGATTGTGGAGATTTAATCCGCTGCTCCTGAGGCTTCACGGAGAAATATCCCTTTCTCTTCTTTATTCGGCCAGCTCCTGGGGTTCAGCTTCGATTTTGGCCCTGCCTCTGCATGTAGGTCCTCTTCAGGCATCTGTTCCCCACCCAGACAGGAAGGGTTTAAAGCAGCGTCTAATTAGGGCTCTCTTGGTCAATCAGGCTGTGGAGAGGGAGGGGTACAGTAGTCATAATTGAAATGCAGGGCAAGCCTGAGGTGACAGAGGCTGGCGTGATGTTGCCACAGCCTGAGATGTGCCGTGCATTCTCCCAGGGAAGTTGTCCCTGGATCTCGGGACTCCCTCCCGGGTAGTTGTAGCACACTAGCCCCCTTCAGGCTGTCATCACACAGCCAACCCCAGTAGTCTCCCTGGGACTCAGCAACAGGGGTGCAGAGGGCAAAGCGGAGAGATTCCTGCACAGAGGATCAGTGTCAACCAGCACTCACCGACCTGAGACACTTGTCTGCTCACCCACCGTGGTGGGTGGGCAATGGGTGCTGAGGCTCAGGCTTTGGAAGTCAGATCCCAGGGAGACTACTGGGTTTCGCTGTGTGAAGACAGCCTGAAGGGGGCCAGTGTGCCACAACTAGCTGGGAGGTAGTCTGTAAAAATGTCTGGACCTGCCGAAGAGGCAAAAGACCATTGTTCTAGGGTGCACAAAGAAAAGGGATTCCTTCCACATGTGCCCACAGAAGGCAGAGCACCGCCTAAGTGAGCTTCAGAGACAGGCGTGAGCTGCAGCTATCAGCTCAGATCAGAGAAACAGGCATGAAATGCTAATTCTGCTGCCACTGCCACCAATAATCCTGTGTGCAAGCACAGGTCACTACCCACACCCCTCCGGGAGCCTGTGTAGCACACCACTGCCCGGGTCCTGAGATCCAGGGACAACTTCCCTGGGAGAATACATGGCACGCCTCAGGCTGTGGCAATGTCACTCTGGCCTCTGTCACTGCAGGCTTGCCCCGTATCTCAATTATGACTACTGTACCCCTCCCTCTCCACAGCCTGAGTGAGCAAGAAAGCGCTAATTAGATGCTGCCTTAACCCCTTCCTGTCTGGGTGGGAAACAGATGCCTGAAGAGGACCTACATAGAGAGGCAGGGCCAAAATTGAAGCTGAACCCCAGGAGCTGGGTGAACAAAGACGATAAAGGAATGTTTCTTTGTGCAGCCTCAGGAGCAGTGGATTAAATCCCCGAAATCAACTTGATAAACCCTGCATCTGGGAATACTTGAATAGACAAGGAATGTTTCAAAAATTGAAGCAGTGGACTTTGGGAGCAAATGTAGACTTGGGGTTTGCTTTCTGCAATGGATTTGTTTCTGAGTTGTATATTTATCTTAGTTTAGTTTTTAGTGCTTGTTATCATTGGTGGATTTGTTTATAGGTTTTGTTACTCTCTTCATTTTTTAAATTTTTAAAAATTTTATTGTTACAATTTTACCTTTACTTTCTGCCTTTTCTTCTGAGACTGCTGGGTGGCAGGGTCTTGGTGTTCCAGCTTGGTGTCAGGCCTGAGCCTTGGAGGTGGGAGAGCCAAGTCCAGGACATTGGACAACCAGAGACGTCCCAGCCACACATAATATCAAATAGCGAGAGCTCTCCCAGAGAGCTCCATCTCAACACGAGGACCCAGCTACACCCAACGGCCAGCAAGCTCAAATACTGGATGCCCCATGCCAAACAATGAGCAAGATACGAACACAATCCTACCCATTAGCAGATAGGCTGTCTAAAGTCATACTAAGTTAACATAGTAAGTTAAGCAAAATGAGAAGACAGAGAAACACACAGCAGATGAAGGAGCAACGTAAAAACCCACCAGACCAAACAAATGAAGAGGAAGTGGGCAGTCTACCTGAAAAAGAATTCAGAGCAATGATAGTAAACATGATCCAAAATCTTCAAAATAGAATGGAGAAAATACAAGAAACTATTAACCAGGACCTAGAAGAACTAAAACACAAAGAAGCAATGATGAACAACACAATAACTGAAATTAAAAATTCTCTTAAAGTAATCAATAGCAGAATAACTGAGGCAGAAGAACGGGTAAGTGACATGGAAGATAAAATAGTAGAAAGAACTACCACAGGGCAGAATAAAGAAAAAAGAATGAAAAGAATTGAGGACAGTCTCAGAGACATCTGGGACAATATTAAACACACCAACATTTCAAATTATAGGAGTCCCAGAAGAAGAGAAAAAGAAAGGGTCTGAGAAAATATTTGAAGAGGTTATAGTACAAAACTTCCCTGACATGTGAAAGGAAATAGTCTATCAAGTCCAGGAAGTGCAGAGAGTCCCACACAGGATAAATCCAAGGAGAAACATGCCAAGACACATATTAATCAAACTATCAAAAAATTTTTTTAAATAGTAAAGGAAAAACAGAAGAAAACGTACAAGGGAATCCCCATAAGCTAAACAACTCATCTTTCAGCAGAAACTCTGCAAGCCAAAGGGAGTAGCAGGACATATTTAAACTGAAGAAAAGGAAAAAGCTACAACCAAGATTACTCTACCCAGCAAGGATCTCATTCAGGTTCGACAGAGAAGTTAAAACCTTGGCAGCCAAGCAAAAGCTAAGAGAATTCGGCATACAAATGATACATTAAACAAGATGGACTTAATTGATATTTATAGGACATTCCATCCAAAATCAACAGAATACACTTTCCTCTCAAGTGCTCAAGGACATTCTCCACGATATATCATATCTTGGGTCACAAATCAAGCCTTGGTATATTTAAAATTTGAAATCATATCAGGTATCTTTTCCAACTACAACACTACGAGACTAGATATAAACTACAAGAAAAGATCTGTAAGAAATACGAACACACGGAGGGTAAACCATACACTACTTAATAATCATGTGGTGGCTGGAGAAATCAAAGAGGAAATTAAAAAATGCCTAGAGACAAATGACAATGGAGACACGATGACTGAAAACCTATGGGATGCAGCAAAAGCAGTTCTAAGAGGGAAGTTTATAGCAATACAATCCTACTTTAAGAAACTGGAAACACCTCAAATAAACAACCTAAACTTGCACATAAAGCAATTAGAGAAAGGAAAAAAAAACCCCAAAGTTAGCAGAAGGAAAGAAATCATAAAGATCAGATCAGAAAAAGAAATGAAGGAAATGAGAACAAAGATCAATAAAACTAAAAGCTGGCTCTTTGAGAAGATAAACAAAATTAATAAACCATTAGGCAGAAGCATCAAGAAAAAAAGACAGAAGACACAAATCAATAGAATTAGAAATGAAAAAGGAGAAGTAATAACTGACACTGCAGAAATACAAAGGATCATGAGAGATTACTACGAGCAACTCTATGCCAATAAAATGGACAACCTGGAAGAAATGGACAAATTCTTAGAAATGCACAACCTACCGAGACTGAACCAGAAAGAAATAGAAAATATGAAAAGACAAATCACAAGCACTGAAATTGAAGCTGTGATTAAAAATCTTAAAACAAACAAAAGCCCAGGACCAGGTGGCTAAACAAGGGAATTCTATCAAATATTTAGAGAAGAGCTAATATCTATCCTTCTCAAAATCCTCCAAAATATAGCAGAGGGAGGAACACTCCCAAACTCATTCTATGAGCCCACCATCACCCTGAAACCAAAACCAAACAAAGATGTCACAAAGAAAGAAAACTACAGGCCAATATCACTGATGAACATACATGAAAAAATCCACAACAAAATACTAGCAAACAGAATCCAACAGCACATTAAAAGGATCATACACCATAATCAAGTGGGGTTTATTCCAGGAATGCAAGGATTCTTCAATATACGCAAATCAAACAGCGTGATACACCATATTAACAAATTGAAGGAGAAAAACGACATGATCATCTCAATAGATGCAGAGAAAGCTTTTGACAAAATTCAACACCCATTTATGACAAAAACCCTGCAGAAACTAGGTACAGAGGGAACTTTCCTCAACATAATAAAGGCCATAGATGACAAACTCACAGGCAACATCATCCTCAATGGTGAAAAACTGAAACGATTTCCACTAAGATCAGGAGCAAGAAAAGGTTGCCCACTCTCACCAATATTATTCAACATAGTTTTGGAAGTTTTAGCCACAGCAATCAGAGAAGAAAGAGAAATAAAAGGAATCCCAATCGGAAAAGAAAAAGTAAACCTGTCACTGTTTACAGATGACATGATACTTTTCATAGAGAATCCTAAAGATGCTACCAGAAAACTACTAGAGCTAATCAATGAACCTGGTAAAGTAACAGAATACAAAATTAATGCACAGAAATCTCTGGCATTCCTATACACTTATGGTGAAAATTTTGAAAGTGAAATTAAGAAAACACTCCCATTTACCATTGCAACAAAAAGAATAAAATATCTAGGAATAAACCTACCTAAGGATACAAACAACCTGTATGTAGAAAAGTATATGACACTGATGAAAGAAATTAAAGATGATAGAAATAGATGGAGAGATATACCATGTTCTTGGATTGGAAGAATCAACATTGAGAAAATGACTGTACTACCCAAAGCAATCTACAGATTCAATGCAATACCTATCAAACTACCACTGGCATATTGCACAGAACTAGAACAAAAAATTTCACAATTTGTATGGAAACAAAAAAGACCCTGAATAGCCAAAGCCATCTTGAGAATGAAAAATGAAGCTGCAAGAATCAGGCTCCCTGGCTTCAGACTATACTACAAAGCTACAGTAATCAAGACATAACAATACTGGCACAAAAACAGAAATATAGATCAATGGAACAGGATAGCAAGGCCAGAGATAATCCCACACACATACGGTCACCTTACCTTTGATAAAGGAGGCAAGAATATACAGTGGAGAAAAGACAGCCTCTTCGATATGTGGTGCTGGGAAAACTGGACAGGTACATGAAAAAGTATGAAATTAGAACACTCCCTAATACCATACACAAAAATGAACTGAAAATGGATTAAAGACCTAAATGTAAGGCCAGACACTATCAAAGTCTTAGAGGAAAACGTAGGCAGAACACTCTATGACATCAATCACAGCAAGATCCTTTTTGACCCAATTCCTAGAAAAATGGAAATAAAAACAAAAATAAACAAATGGGACCTAATGAAACTTAAAAGCTTTTGCACAGCAAAGGAAACCATAAACAAGACCAATAGACAACCATCAGAATGGGAGAAAATATTTGCAAATGAAGCAACTGACAAAGGATTACTCTCCAAGATTTACAAGCAGCTCATGCAGCTCAATAACAAAAAAACAAACAACCCAATCCAAAAATGAGAAGAAGACCTAAATAGACATTTGTCCAAGTAGATATACAGATTGCCAACAAACACATGAAAGAATACTCAAAATCATTAATCATTAGAGATATGCAAATCAAAACTACAATGAGATATCATTTCACACCGGTCAGAATGACCATCATCAAAATATCTAGAAACAATAAATGCTGGTGAGGGTGTGGAGAAAAGGGAACACTCTTGCACTGTTTGTGGGAATGTAAATTGATACAGCCACTATGGAGAACAGTATGGAGGTTCCTTAAACAACTACAAATAGAACTAGCTTACGACCCAGCAATCCCACTACTGGGCATATACCCTGAAAAAACCATAATTCAAAAAGAGTCATGTACCAAAATGCTCATTGCAGCTCTATTTACAATAGCCAGGACATGGAAGCAACCTAAGTGTCCATCATCAGATGAATGGATAAAGAAGATGTGGCGCATATATACAATGGAAAATTACTCAGCGATGCAGGGAAACGAAATTGAGATATTTGTAGTGAGGTTGATGGACCTAGAGTCTGTCATACAGAGTGAAGTAAGTCAGAAAGAGAAAAACAAATATCATATGCTAACACATATATATGGAATCTAAAAAAAAATGGTCATGAAGAGCCTAGGAGAAGACGGGAATAAAGACCCAGACCTACTAGAGTGTGGACTTGAGGATACGGGGAGGGGGAAGGGTAAGCTGGGACAAAGTGAGAGAGTGGCATGGACATATATACGCTACCAAACATAAAATAGATAGCTAGTGGGAAGCAGCCGCATAGCACAGGGAGATCAGCTCGGTTCTTTGTGACCGCCTGGAGGGGTGGGATAGGGAGAGTGGGAGGAAAGGAGACGCAAGAGGGAAGAGATACGGGAACATACGTATATGTATAACTGATTCACTTTGTTATAAAGCAGAAACTAACACACCATTTTAAAGCAATTATACTCCAATAAATATGTTTAAAAATCAAACAAACAAATAAACAAACAACTGAATCCAAATCTGGGCAAAAACCCTAAATAGACATTTCTCCAAAGAAGCTATACAGATTGCCAACAAACGCATGAAAGGATGCTCAACATCCCCAATCATTAGAGAAATGCAAATCAAAACTACAATGAGGTATGACCTCACACCAGTCATAATGGCCATCCTCAAAATATCTACAAACAATAAATGCTGGAAAGGGTGTGGAGAAAAGGGAACCCTCTTGCACTATTGGTGGGAATGTAAGTTGATACCGCCATTATGGAGAACATTATGGAGGTTCCTTAAAAAGTAAAAATAGAACTACCATACCACCCAGCAATCCCAGTACTGGGCATATACCATGTGAAAAGCGTAATTCAAAAATAGTCATGTACCACAATGTTCATTGCAGCTCCAATTACAATAGCCAGGACATGGAAACAACTAAGTGTCCATTGACAGATGAATGGATAAAGAAGATGTGGCACATATATACAATGGAATATTACTCAGCCATACAATGAAATGAAATTGATTTATTTGTAGTGAGGTGGATGGACCTAGAGTCTGTCATGCAGAGTGAAGTAAGTCAGAAAGAGAAAATCAAGTACCATATTCTAACACATATATATATGGAATCTAAAAAAAAAAAGTTTCTTAAGAACCTAGGCAAGGGGTAGGAATGAAGACGCAGACCTAGAGAATGGACTCTGGACCCGGGGAGGGGGAAGGTTAAGCTGGGACGAAGTGAGACAGTGGCATGGACTTATATGTATTACCAAATATAAAATAGCTAGCTAGTGGGAAGCAGCCGGATACCACAGGGAGGTCAGCTTAGGGCTTTGTGACCATATAGAGGGGTGGTATAAGGAGGGTGGGAGGGAGATGCAAGACGGACGAGATATGGGAATATATGTATATGTATAGCTGATTCACTTTGTTATAAATCAGAAATTAACACACCATTTTAAAGCAATTATACTCCAATAAAGATGTTTAAAAAAACCAGAAAAACAAAACAAAAATCTTAAATTTGAACACACCCTAAAGTTCTACATTTTACTCTCCCCCCCCACATTTTCTGTATTTGATGTCACCATTTACATCTTTAATATAGTATATTCATTAAGAAATTATTAAGCTGTATTGAATACTTTTGCCTTATAACTTTTATACTACAGTTATAACTAATTTACACACCACCATTAGAATATTAGAGTATTCTGAATTTAACTATACATCTACCTTTACCAGTGAGTTTATACTTTCATATATTTTCATGACACTAATTAACTTCCTTTCATTTCAGCTTGAAAAACTCCCTTTAACCTTTCTTATCAGGCTGGTCTAGTTATGGTGAACTCTTTCATGCTTTGTTTGGCAAAATTTTTATCTCTTTTTCAGTTCCAAAGACAGCTTTGCCAGGTAAAGTATTCTTGTTTGGAATTTTTTTTTCTTTCAGTGCTCCCTTTTGACTTACAAAATTTCTACTGAAAAATCCACTGATGTCCTTAAGGGGGTTCCCTTGTATATAACAAGTCAGTTTTCTCTTGTTGCTTCTAAGATTACCTGTGTCTTTAACTTTGGACAATTTCAATATGTCTCAGCATCGGTCTCTTTTGATTTATATTTTTGTTATCATTTGGGTTTCCTGCATCTGGATTTTTGTTTCTTTCCCCAGGTTTGAATAAGCTTCATAACCCTTTCTCTCTCTCTCTTCTCTTCTGAGACACTTATAATTCATATATTGATCCACTTGATAGTGTCTCATAAGTCCCTTAAACTATCTTCACTATTTTCATTCTTTTTTATTTTTGCTCCTCTGATTGGAAGATTTCTCCTGGCCTGTCTTTTAGTTCTCTGATCCTTTCTTCCACTTGATCTAATCTGATGTTGAATCCTTCAATTGAAATTTTCAGTTTAGTTACTGTTTTCAACTCTATGATTTCTGTTTGGTACTTTTAAATATTTTCTCTGTTGAAATTCTCACTTTGTTCATGCCTTGTTCTCCTGACCTGGTGAGTATATTTATGACCATTATTTTGAACACTCTGTCAAGTAAGTCGCTTACTTCCATTTCATTAAGGTTGGTTTCTGGAGATTTATCTTGTTCTTTTGTTTAGAACTTATTCTCCCACTTCTTTATTTTCCTTGACTGTGTTGGTTTTTGCACATTAGGTGAAACAGCGATATCTCCTAGTTTTGACAGACTGACCTCATGTAGGTGATGAACTTCATCAATCAGCCCAGCCTGAGCTCCTGGTTGCTTTTCAAATTTTCTGTTTGCCCAAGCTGCCATCTTTGTTCTTAGTGGCTCCCAGTAGATTAAGATTACCAAGACTTTCAGGGTCCCAAGGACTACTAATTTACTACCCCTTCAGCTTCCTGATGCAGACTAATTAGAAGTTCAACTTTTTGGATGCAGGTGGTAATGTCAGAAACTTAGATATGCAGTTTGGCCTCTGTCAGGGAGAAACCAAGAGCTAGGTGTTCATACCTACTCGCTTAGTCTTGAGCCAGAGGGAATAGACATTAGAGTGCTTATGCACTCTTATAGAACCACCTCTTTTTTCTGTGTATTCTAGGGGATTCGTGAATGCCAAGCCCCATCATCTCCCAGAACTAAGTAATTTTGGAGCTCATTCCCCATGTGGCAGCCGTAACAGTTAAGGTGCTAGATTTATGAGAAAATTCCTTCCAAAAAGAAGCTGGATATTTGATTGTACTGTTGGAGTGAGCCAGTGGGAGAAGGTGGGGAACATGGCCACCAGCTCTTTCTGGCTCCTGGGAGGATCACAGTCAGCTCTCACATGCAGGCTGATTAGAAGCCAGACCTTCAGGCAACAGCTGGGAAAGTATGCAGTCAAACTTCTTCCAGGGAGAACTTGGGAAATGGGTGTTTTTGCTGTTCCCTCTGTGCTGAGCCTGGGGATATAGCTTCAGGAAGTTCTAATGCACCCACTTAAAAACTGATTCTTTGTTTAATATAATTAATATCTAGCGAGTGCCAAGCCCCATTGACTATCAAAACTAAGAAGACTCGTCCATTGGGTAGAAGCTATAAAAGTTGGGATGCTTGCTGTCTGTGCAAGTTCCTTCCAGGAAAAAGCTAGTGACTTGGTTTTTTTGGAATGAACTGGAGAGAGAAGGTAGCGGATAATGCTCACCAGCTCTTTCAGGCTTCAGGGAGGATCTCAGTCAGCTCTCAGATACAGGCTGATAAGAAACTGGATCCTCAGGCTGCAGCTGGGAAAAGACGCAGTCATAACTCTTCCAGGGAAAAACTAGGAGATTGGCATTTTTTTCCCGCTCCATCTGCACTGAGTTTGGGGAGGCGATAGCTGCAGGATGTGTTCATATGTCCATTTAACAACTGCTTTTTTCTTTGCTATAATCCTATGAGACTCATATATGCTGAGCCCTATTGGCTCTCAGAGCTAGGTGATTTGAGTGGCAGACTTAAAAACTGGACACTAAGAGGGGGATTAAGATGGCAGAGTAAGAGGATGTGGGACTCACCCCCCTCCACGAACACATCAAAAATACATTTACATGTGTAACAATTCTTATGAGAAACTAACTGGAAACTGGAAAAATAACTCTTATACAACCAAGGCTATAAGAAAGATACACACGTAATTGGGTAGGATGAAAAGAAAAGCATTGGGTCAGGACCTATGACCCTGGGAGGGGACTAAGAGGAAAAGGGAGATTACACAGGTGGACATTCACCCTGGAGAGTGAGTGGGTTAAGCCACAGACTGGGTGTCCCAGCCCTGGGGACCTATGCATAGGAGACAAGCCCTCTTGGCTGCTTGTAGAATCACTGGGACAGGTAAAAAACTGGAGATGCATAGACTCCACTTATGAGGGGTGTGTAGGTGCTGGCTTGCCACCAGACAGGACGGAGAGAGGTGTGTCCTAATGGCTGCCATCTCACTGCACTCCTCAATCCAAACTGAGTGAACACTCACTCCATGCCATAGCTAGGAACTGAATCTATTGTGGCCAGGACCTGGGAAAATAATCTAGGAACAGAGGTAACCTGGGGGACCAAGGTGTTGTCCAAGTGAGGCATCAGTGGCCATTGTTGGCACTAGCTCAGACAGCATTACAGAAGCAGCCCAGACTTCTGACTGCCACTTGAATTCCCACAATCACCATGCCCGTTCCCCAGCCCCAGCCAAGCAAGTGCTCCAGTCAAGGCCACTCCATGCCACAACGTAACACTAGAGCTAGGATGACCACAACAGGTGAGAAGGCTGTGTCTGAGCATAGCTACAGATGCCTACACAGGCAGACCATCAGACCTCAGTAAACACTGCCCTTCTTTGGGGCAAAGGCCACAGTGCAGGAAGAAGGAAAAACACACAATGGAAACAGAGCCAGTTTGAGCCTGATCCTCAAGGCTTTCACTCTAGCAATTTGGGAGCAGGCCCTGCCCCTGACAGGGTGGTAATGGCCACTGAGTAGAGAGAAAACCCTGCCTCACACCCTGCACAGACTCTAGCTCCTCCATCAAAAGCCACACCCCCTACCAAAGTGATGGTGGCCAGGACATGATGAGGAAAGACATGACTGGTGTCCACATCAAATCCATCCCTCACACCAGGAGCACTGGGCATATGAAGTCTACATAGGGACATGCCCACCTAAGAACAACCCTTCAAGACCACAATAGATAACTCTTTCAGCTAAATTCTTAGATACAGAGAAAGTTAAGTAGAATAAAAAGTCAGAGGAACTACTCTCAATTGAAAGAGCAAGAGAAAATCCTTGAAAAAATAGTGAAATAGAGATAATCTGTCTACCAGACAATAAATTGAAAACACTGATAATAAAAATGCTAAATGAATTAAGAAAGAGAATTGATCTGAGCACAGGTCATTTTAACAAACAACTAGAAACTATAAAGAAGACCCAATCAAAAATAGATAATTCCATTTCTGAGATAAAAAGCACACTAGAAGCAATGAATTGCAGACTAAATGACACAGAAGAATGCATAAGTGATCTGGAAGATAGAATAATGGAAATCACCCAATCAGAACAGCAGACAGAAAGACAAATTTTAAAAAATGAAAGCAACATATGACATCTATGGGATAACATAAAATGTGCCAACGTTTGCATCATAAGAGTTCCAAAGGAGAAGAGAGAAGGGGATCAAAATGTATTTGAAGAAATTACGGCTGAAAACTTCCCAAACTTAAAGAAGGAAACAGATACAGAAAGCACAGAGGGTTCCAAAAACAGGTGAACCCAAACAAACCTACACCAAGACATATCATAATTAGAATGGCAAAAGTTAAAGATAAAGAGAGGTTCTGAAGGTAGCAAGAGAAGAACAAAGAGTCATATACAAGGGAATCCCCATAAGGCTATCAGATGATTTCTCTGCAGAAACTTTGCAGGCCAGAAGGGAGTGGCATGATATATTCAAAGTCCTGAAATGGAAAAACTTGCAACCTAGGATACTCTACCTAGCAAGATGATCAGTTAGAATAGAAGGAGAGATAAAGAACTTCTCAGACAAGCAACAATTAAAGAATTCAGCAATACTAAATCTACCCTAAAATAAATATTGCAGGATCTTCTCTAAATGGAAAAGAATCTATAGAAAAGGGAAAATCCCAGTAAGAAAGGCAAATATATTGTAAGAATAGAAGATCACTTAAACCAGAACATAGATTAAAAGACAGAAAAATTGCAAAAGTAAATATAACTATAACACAAAGTAAAGGTATAAGCATGAAGATGTAAAATATGACATCAAAAACACAAAATGTGGTGGAGGGGAGAAAAAAGTGTAGATCTTTTAGACTGTTTGAACTTAAATACTATCAGTTTAAAGCAAGTACCTATAATTATGGGTCAACATATGTGAACCACATGGTAACCACAAATCAAAAATTACAACAGGTACACAATAACCACAAAGAAAGAAACTCAAGCATACTACAAAAGAAAAGCATTAAACCACAATGGCAGGAGAAAAAGATGAAGAAATGAACAGAGAGGAACTACAAAAACAACTGGAAAACAAGTAATAAAATGGCAATAAGTACATAACTATCAATAACTACTTTAAATGTCAGTGGACTAAATACTCTGATCAAAAGACATAGAGTGGGCTGATTGGATAAGAAAACAAGACCCTTCAATATGCTGCCTACAAGAGACTCACTTCAAGTGAAAGACACACAGACTAAAAGTGGATGGAAAAACATATTTTATGCAAACAAATGACAAGGAAGCAGAGGTAGCAATACTCAGACAAAATAGACTTTAAAACAAAGGCTATAATGAAAGACAAAGAAGGGCATTATATAATGATAAAGGAATAAATACAAGAACAGAATATTACACTTGTTTACATATATGCACCCAATACAGGAGCACCTAAATATATAAAGCAAATACTAACAGATGTAAAGGGAGAAACTGACAATAATACAATAATAGTAGGAAAATTGAACATCCCACTGACACTAATGGACAGATCGCCCAGACAGAAAATCCATAAGGCAACAGTGATCTTAAATGACACAATAGACCATTTAAACTTAATTTATATCTATAAGACATTACATCTAAAAACAAAAAGCAGAATACATAATCTTTTCAAACGCACATGGAATGTTCTCCAAGATAGATCACATACTAGGTCTCAAAACAAGCCTCAACAATTTTAAGAGGATAGAAATTATATCAAGCATTATTTCTGACCATGACAGTATAAAACTAGAAATCAATTACAGAAAGAAAAATGGGAAAAGAACAAACATGTGGAGACTAAAATACACACTACTAAAAAACCAACAGTCAATGATGAAATCAGAAAATACCTCAGGAAAAATGAAAATTGAAACACAACTTTCCAAAATCTCTGGGATGTAGCAAAAGCAGTTCTAAGAGGGAAGTTCATAGAGATATAGGCCTTCCTCAAGAACCAAGAAAAATCTCAAATAAACAACCTAAACTACCACCTAAAAGAATTAGAAAAAGAACAAACAAACCCCAAAGTCAGCAGAAAGAAGGAAATAATAAAGCTCAGACAGAAAATAAATACAATAGAAATTTAAAAAATAGAAAAGATTGATGAAACCAAGAGGTATTTTTAATAAACATTTTATAAATTTGTTTTAAATTTTGTACTAATGGATGTCTCTAAATCTTGCATCCAACAAATGCAAAACACCTATTTTTCCATGACGCATATACATTACAATTGCAAACAACTTGTCTATTAGAGAAATTTCAACAAATTTCCAAAGGTTGATATTGAACAGGAGAGGTTCTTCAACTACAATGGATTTAAGGTTTATTTTTTAATTTAATATAATTTATATTTTTATACAGCAGGTTCTTATTAGTTATCCATTTTATACATATTAGTGTATATATGTCAATCTCAATCTCCCAATTCATCACACCACCACCACCCCACCTGCCAAGAGGTATTTTTTGAAAGGATAAACAAAATCAACAAAATTCTAGCCAGGATCACCAAAAGAAAAGAGAGCACCCAAATAAACAAAATACGAAAGGAAAGAGAAGAAATAACATCTGACACTACAGAGATACAAAAAATCATAAAAGAATACTATGAACAGTTATATGCCAACAAAGACTCAATATGATAAAGATAGCATTTCTTCTCATGTTGGTCTATAGGTTTAATTCCTATAAAACTCTCAGCAGGATATTTTGTAGATATAGACAAGCAGATTCTAAATTAATATGGAAAGGCATTAGAATATCAAAAACAATTTTGAACAAAGAATAAAGCTTGAAGAATAAGACAATCTGATTTTAAGAATGACTATGAAGTGTTTCTCAATCTCAGTACCATTGACATTTAGGCTAGCTGACATTTAGCAACCCCACCACCACCTCCAATTATGAAAACCAAAATATCCCCAGCTATTGCTAAATGTCTCTTAGGAGCAATATTATCTCTCATCAAGAACCACTTAGTATAGTAATAAAGACAGTGTGCTATTTGCGAATATATAGACATATAGACCAATGGAACAGAATAGAGATTTGACAAACTGAGAAACAGATCCACACAAATATGGGTATTTGATTTTTTTTTTTTTTTTTTTTTTTTTTTTGCGGTACGTGGGCCTCTCACTGTTGCGGCCTCTCCCGTTGCGGAGCACAGGCTCCGGACACGCAGGCTCGGCAGCCATGGCTCACGGGCCCAGCCGCTCCACAGCATGTGGGATCCTCCTGGACTGGGGCACGAACCCGTGTCCCCTGCATCGGCAGGCGGACTCTCAACCACTGTGCCACCAGGGAAGCCCGGGCATTTGATTTTAACAACAGTGCAAAACAAATAAATAAGACAGGACAGTATTTTCAACAAATGTTGTTGGAGCAATTAGACATCCATGTGCAAAAAAAGAACTGAACCTTGAATTAAACCACTCACCTTATACAATATTTAAGTTAATATAGATTATAAATCTAAATATCAATGTAATATTATAAAAAGGAGAGAACATAGATAAATTGTTGCTTGAATTAGGCAAAGAGTTCTTAGATATAACAGCAAAAGCATCATTGATAAATTGAATTTCATTAAAATTTTGCTTTGCAAAAGTCACTGTTAAGAGAATTAAAAGACAGACTACATACTGAGAGAAAATATACAAATCACATATTTAACAAAGGGCTTGTATCCAGAAGATATTTTTAAAACTCTCAAAATTCAATACTAAAACAAACAAGAACATTTGAAAATGGGCAAGAGACTTGAACAGACACTTCAACAAAGACAAATAAGAATGTGAAAAGATATACAACATCATTAGGTAAATGCAAATTAAAACCGCGATGAACTACTACTACTTGCCTGAATGTCAAGGATGTGGAGAAAATGGTTCTCTCATACACTGTATGATAGAGATTTCTGTGGTGATGGAATAGTTTTGTATCTCGACTGCCATGGTTGTTACAAGAATTTATACATGTGATAAGATGGCATATGACTGTACATACATTTTATGTGTTAATTTTCTGGTATTCTACTATACTATGGGTGTGTAAAATGTAATTGGGGAAATTGGGTGAGAGGTACACAGTACCTGTACTATTTTTTTCAACTTCCTGTGAATCTATAATTATTTCAAACTAAAAAAAATTTTTTAAGCTAATGAAACTACCAGGTGCTAGAAAGACTGTGGAGCAAGTGGAAATTTCATACATTGTTAATAGGAAGGCAAAGTAGTAAACAATTTAGGATATGGTTTGGAGGATTTTTACAAAGTTAAACATACATTTGCTATATGACCCAGCAATCACTCTTGTGGGTATTTACCCTTGACAAACGAATTTATAATTAAACATAAACCTGTATATGAATGTTTCTACCTGCTCTATTCAAAATCTTCACAATTCTGAAAACCAGACAAATGTCCTTCAACAGGTAAATGGATTAAAAATCTGGATACAGCCGGGCTTCCCTGGTGGCACACTGGTTATGAGTCCACCTGCCAATGCAGGGGACACGGGTTCGTGCCCCGGTCTGGGAAGATCCCACATACCGTGGAGCGGCTAGGCCCGTGAGCCATGGCCACTGAGCCTGCGTGTCTGGAGCCTGTGCTCCGCAACGGGAGAGGCCACAACAGTGAGAGGCCTGCGTACCGAAAAAAAAAAATCTGGATACAGCCAATAAATGGAACATACCTCAGCAGTAAAAAGAAGTGAAATATGGATAGGTGTGATAACTTGGATAAATCTCAAAAGCATGCTTAGTCAAAGAAGTCAATCTCAAAGAGTTACATAACATATTGTTCTATTTATATGATATTCTCAAAAAGATAAATGTAATGTAGAACACATTGTGATTATTGTCAGGACAAGGACTGGGGAGAGGGTGTGACTATAAGGCAGTGGTACATAACTACAGGAGATTATTTTTCTCCTCCCAAGGGAACATTTATTTGGCAATGACTCCAGACAATTTTGATTGTCACAACCAGGTGCTGGGGGGAGGTGGTGGCTGCTACTCGCACCTTGTGGGCATAGGCCAAGGATGCTTCTAAGCATCCTACAGTGCACAGAAAAACTCTCCCCAACAAAGAAGTATCCAGCCCAATATATCAATAGTGTCAAGATTGAGAAATTCTGCTATGATGAAATGGCACAAGGGAGTTTTGGAAATGATGGCACAGTTCTCTCTTCTGACTGTGGCAGTGGTTACATAAATGAGTGCGTGTTTTAAAATTCATAGGACAAAGGGAAGAGATCAATTTCAATGTATGATGACTTTAAAAATAAAATAAATTAAAAATGTTATACCACCTGAGTTGTAGCCCCAAATAAAGCAGATGGGAGCTATTCAATACTGGTCTAAATATATAATAGCAATAATCAGAGGGGCAAACCAGAAGGTGCAAAATGCTGTCAAAGTATGCACAATGTTCTATAGCCCAAGTCCAAGATTTTTATGCACAACAAGTTGAGAAACTTTGAGCACTAGTATACAAATTCATATCCAATGACTCCAAACCCATAATGTTTCTGAAAATCTATTGTTTTAAAAACAGAGGGCTCTTTCAGGATCTAATATCTCCCAAGTTAAAAAATATTTAAACAAATTTCTTCTCTTTCTTGTTTCACTTCCATTTATTTTATTATAGTCTTAAAATTTTACTTTAATACATTTGATTCTAAATAGAATGTAGGCTGTGTAGGCTATAAGCCTATTGTTGTCAAATTCATTTCTGTCAAATTATCTTTCTTTCTAGCTATCCACATATTAATCTATACTTTTATTTCACACATGAAGAAATATGTATCAGTTAATTTTTAAAATTAAACTTTTAATTTTGAGGTGACTGTAGATGCTCATAAAGTAAGATTTTTAGATTTGCTTTTTAAAAATTCAGCATAATGCTTTTTTTCTTTCAGCATAATGCTTTTAAGATTCATGCATGTCATTGCTTATAAATTGTTAGCTCGTTTTTATTGCTGAGTAGTATTCCATGGTATGGATGTACCACCATTTGTTTACCCATTCACCCATTGAAGGACATCAGAGTCATGTCCAGTTTTTAGCTACTATGAATAAAAGTCCTATGAACATGCATGTACAGGTTTTTGCATTATCCTAAATTTCCAATTCCCTTGGATAAATGCCCAAGAGTGGAATTTCTGAGTCATATGATAGTTGCAGATTTAGATATATTTCACTGAGTTATACTCACATATAACAGATTTCATCATTTTATAGTGTACAGTTGAGTAATTTTTAGTATATTCACAAACTTACGTATTCATCACCACTAACTTTTCCAAAAAATTTTCATCATCCCAAAAAGAAAGCCATCAGCAGTCATTTCCCATTCCCCCTTTCCTTTGTACCCTGGAAACCACTTGACTAGTTTCTGTTTTTGTACTGACATGCTTGCATTACCTTCATTTCCTTTTGTGTATATCCTATAGATATTTTCTTTGTGATTACCATAGGTCTTATATAAACATCTTAGTTATAACTATCTATTTAAACTGACAACAACTTAACTTCAGTGGTATAAAAAACTCTACTCCTTTACAGCTCCACCCCCACTTTATGTTATTCATATCAAAATTTACATCTGTACATGTTGGGAACCCATTAACATAGATATATAGTTTCTTTTTATACTTTTATCTTTTAAATCTCATAAAAGAATTAAACTGGATTTATGAACCAAAATTACAGCATTACAGATTTTTATATTTGCATATATATGCATTTTTGTATTTTCTGTGTGTGTGTGTATATATATATATCCTTGATGGAGCACTTTATGTTTTTGTATGGCTTCAGGTTACTGTCTAACCTCCTTTCATTTCTACTTTAAAGGACTCCTTTTGGCATTTCTTGTAGGTCTTTTCTAGTGGTAATGAACTCCCTCAGTTTTTGTTTATGTGAGAAAGCCTTAATTTGTCCTTCATTTTTGAAGGACGGATTTGCTGTATATAGTATTCTTTGTTGATAGTTTCTTCCTTTCAGCACTTTGAATGTATTAACTCACTTCCTTCTAGTTTGCAAGCCTTCTGCTGAGATTTCCATTGATGATAATCTTACAGAGGCCTCATTGTATGTGATGAGTCAGTTTTTTCTTGCTGTTTCTAAGATTCTCTGTCTTTGAATTTTGACTGTTTAATTATAATATGCCTCAACTGGGTCTTTTTGAGTTTATCCTACTTAGAGTTCACTTAGCTTCTTGTATTTGGATATTCCTTTCCATCCTGAGATTTGGAAAGTTTTTAATCAATTATTTTTTTTAAAAAGCTCTCAGCTCCTTTTTCTCTCTCTTCTGCTGGGATTCACATAAAGTATATACTGATCCATTCAATAGTTTCTTATAAGTTTTTTAGGCTCTATTTGCTTTTCTTCATTCTTTTTTCTTTTGCTCTTCTGACTCAATAATTTCAAATGACCTGTCTTCACTGATATTTTTTTCTACCTGATCAAATCTGCTGTTGAAACCCTCTAGTGGATTTTTCAACTCAGTTATTTTATTCTTCTTTTCTAAATTTCCTGTTTCGTTCTTCTTAATAATTTTAACCTCCTTATAGATATTCTCATTTTGTTGGTGTCATTTTCCTGATTTTGTTTAGTTGTCTGAATTCTCTTTTACCTCATTGAGTATCTTTTAAACAGTTGTTTTAAATTTTTTGTCAAGTAAGTCAGAGGCCTGCATTTCTTTAGGTTGATTTCTAGAGACTTTTTTCCTTTGAATGGGCCAACTTTTTCTGTTTCTTTGAATGCTTTGTGATATTTTGTTGAGATTTTGGCATTTGAAAAAATAGCCACCTCTCCAAACCTTTACGGACCAGCTTTGTGGAGGGGAATAGCTTCACTGACCAGTCTATCTTAAAGGCTCATTGTTCTTTTAAGCCGTTTTTATTTCTTAAACATTTTTATTGGAGTATAATTGCTTTACAATGGTGTGTTAGTTTCTGCTTTATAACAAAGTGAATCACTTATACATATACATATATCCCCATATCTCTTGCCTCTTGCATCTGCCTCCCTCCCACCTTCCCTATCCCACCCTTCTAGCTGGTCACAAAGCACTGAGCTGATCTCCCTATGCTATGCGACTGCTTCCTGCGACTGCTTCCCACTAGCTATCTATTTTACATTTGGTAATGTATACATGTCTGCACTACCACTCCCTCACTTTGTCCCAGCTTACCCTTCCCCTCCCCGTGTCCTCAAGTCCATTCTCTAGTAGCTCTGTGTCTTTATTCCCGTCTTGCCCCTAGGTTCTTCATGACCTTTTTTTTTACATTCCATATATATGTGTTAGCATACGGTATTTGTTTTTCTCTTTCTGACTTACTTCACGCTGTATCACAGACTCTACGTCCATCCACCTCACTACAAATAACTCAATTTCGTTTCTTTGTATGGCTGAGTAATATTCCATTGTATATATGTGCCATATCTTCTTTATCCATTCATTTGTCAATGGACACCTTAGGTTGCTTCCATGTCCTGGCTATTGTAAATAGTGCTGCAGTGAACATTGTGGTACATGACTCTTTTTTAATTATAGTTTTCTCAAGGTATATGCCCAGTAGTGGGATTTCTGGGTCATATAGTAGTTCTATTTTTAGTTTTCTAAGGAACCTCCATACCGTTCTCCATAGTGGCTGTATCAATTTACATTCCCACCAACAGTGTATGAGGGTTCCCTTTTCTCCACACCCTCTCCAGCATTTATTGTTTGTAGATTTTTTGATGATGGTCATTCTGACTGGTGTGAGATGATATCACATTGTAGTTTTGATTTGCATTTCTCCAATGATTAATGATGTTGAGCATTCTTTCATGTGTCTGTTGGCAATCTGTATATCTTCTTTGGAGAAATGTCTATTTAGATCTTCTGCCCGTTTTTGGATTGGGTTGTTTGTTTTTTTTTTTTTGATATTGTGCTGCATGAGTTGCTTGTAAATTTTGGAGATTAATCCTTTGTCATTTGCTTCATTTGCAAATATTTTCTCCCATTCTGAGGGTTGTCTTTTGGTCTTGTTTATGGTTTCCTTTGCTGTGCAAAAGCTTTGAAGTTTCATTAGGTCCCATTTGTTTATTTTTGTTTTTATTTCCATTTCTCTAGGAGGTGGGTCAAAAAGGATCTTGTTGTGATTTATGTCATAGAGTGTTATGCCTATATTTTCCTCCAAGAGTTTGATAGTGTCTGGCCTTACATTTAGGTCTTTAATCCGTTTTGAGTTTATTTTTTTGTATGGTGTTAAGGAGTGTCCTACTTTCATTCTTTTTCATGTACCTGTCCAGTTTTCCCAGCACCACATATTGAAGAGGCTGTCTTTTCTCCACTGTATATTCTTGTCTCCTTTATCAAAGGTAAGGTGACCATATGTATGTGGGCTTATCTCTGGGCTTTCTATCCTGTTCCATTGATCTCTATTTCTGTTTTTGTGCCAGTATCATACTGTCTTGATTACTGTAGCTTTGTAGTATAGTCTGAGGTCTGGGATAAGCCTTTTTTGATATGTTTCTTCACTGGGCTTATGTTTTACTTTTATTCCAGTTCTCAGTGTATACAGCTGCTTTTAAATGGCTTGATTTCCTTAAGAGTCTCATCCGTGCTTCTTTTCAGAAGCCTTGGTTTTCTATTATATTCCTCTGCTCATAACATCTAGCCCCTTGTGCCTGTGGGTCTGCAAGTCCCCTGAGCTCTGTTGCATACACCACTACTCTATGTCTCCCAAATTACTATCCAAACCATGTCCTAATACATATTAGTGCCCTGAGTCACAGGACACAAAAACTAGTCTCTTCGACATCTCTGAACAGAGACCACTGCAAGTAAGTTACAACTCTTTTCCTTACCTCCTGAGGGAGGAACTGGGAATTGGGAAGTTTCTTCCCGACCATGCTGTGCTGAGCTAAGGAGGAGGTGGGGCAAGAGTGAACAAAATGTCATGAAATTTCTTACCATCTTAATTGTGGCCTTTCCGTATTTAGATGTTTGTTTGGTTGCTGCTGCTTCTCACCTGGTTTCTAGAATTCTCAAAGTTATTTTGGTTCATATATTTTGGTTTACTCAGTGTTTCTGTGGAAGACTGAATGCCTAGAGCTTCTTAGTTAATCTTCTTGCTGACATCACTCTCTCTTCTTTAGGCTTTTGATATGATGGGTTTTATTGATTGATTTCAGAATGCTGCACCAACCTTGCATACTTGAAATAAATCTTACTTGGTTATAATGTAGACTTCTCTTTATACATCTCTGAAATTGATTTGCTAGTATTTCATGGAGAATTTTTGCATCGACTCTCATGAAAGTTATTTTGTAGAGTTTTCTGTTTTTGTACTATTTTTGCCTGAATTTAGTACCAGAGTAATACTGGCCTCATAAAATTAGTTTGGAATTGTTTGTTCCATTTTCTGTAAGAGATTGTATAAAATCAATATTAATTGTTTAAATATTTGTTTATGTTCTTATGTGAAGCCCTCTGGGCTTATAGTTTTCTTCTTCAGGAGCTTTTACATTACAAATAATGTTCTTTATTAGTTATATATCTCTTTAATCTTGGTTTAATTTTAACATCTTGTAGTTTTGAGGAATTGATCTATTTCTTCTAAGTTATGGATTTTATAAGTGTTAAGTTGTCACATTCCCTGTTAACCCTATAAGCTTGCAGGATCTATAGTGTTATCCCTTATTTTATTCTTGATATAAAAGATTCATATCTTCTCTCCTTTTATATGTGTCAGTTTTGCTAAAGGTTTGTCAATTTTATTGATATTTTCAATGAATCAACTTTTTGTTGCATTGGTTTTCTGTATAATTTCCCTCTTTTCACTGTTACTGTTTTCTACTTTCTTCTTTATTATTTCCTTCCTTCCACTTATTTGTGTTAACTTTGTTCTTCTTTTCCTAGTTTCTGGAGATAGAAACTTAGGTCAATAATTTTAGACCTTCACTCTTTTTAATGTAAGCATTTAGTGCTATAAATTTCCCTCTCATCATCACTTTAGTTGTATCCCACATAATGTTGATATGTTGCATTTTTATTTTCTTTCACTTCTATGTGTTTAAAAAATTTCCTTTGAGACTTCTTTGATCCACAGATTAGGTAGAAGTATATTGTTTGATTTCTAAGTATGCATACATTTTCTGTTGCTTTTTCTTTTATTGATTATTATTTTATTCCCTTATGGTTGGTGAACATACTCTGTATAAGGTCAATTCTTTTAATGTTGCTGAGGTTTGTCTCCAAGGTATGAGTTATCTTGTTGAAAATTCCACGGGTACTTGAAAAGAATGTGTTTTCTGCTGCTCTTAAGTGGAAAGTTCTCTGTGTATACATCAATTACATTATTTTTGTTGATTATATTATTCAGTTCTTCTATATCCTTACAGATATTCTGTCTCATAGTTTTATCAATTGCTGAGAGTGTGCTGTTGAAGTTTTATAGTATTATATTTTTGGATTTGTCTACTTCTCTTTTCATTTATATCAGTTTTTCCTTCATATATTTTGAAGCTCTGTTTGATACACACATATTTAAGATCACAATTTCTTCCAGATGATTGACACTTTATCATTGTCTCTACTTTGTCTCTACTTTTGTGTGTGTGTGTATATATATATATATATATATATATATATATATATATATATACTTTGTCTCTATTTTTGAGAATTCACATTTGTTTTTGTAAATAGGTCCACATTTTAACAGTTTCCAGGTTTGGTTCATTTGAAATTTTAACAGCACAATCAATTTTTATGCATAGCCTAATATGTTTATGATCAGATTATTTTCTATTCAAACATTAGTGATCTATGTCCCTGGGTTGGGGTGGGTTTCTCTTACAACTGCTCCCTAGCCCAGGGAAACTCCCCTTCTCTCAAGACCTTTCCTCACTCCTCCCTTAGAGGGAAGACTGATGTGATGGGCTAGATTCCAGAGCACTGTGAGCAGTACCAACGTGCACTGCAAGGGGACACCCATACATGGAGGACATGTCTATGCCCTTCTCTCTCTCATGATACTAAACAGTAGGTAAGCTGAGCCAGTGCCTACTAGCAAAGGCTGGGTGCTGCCACATCACTCTCTCCTCCTTTCTTCTCACTGGAGATTTTGGGCTCTGTCAACCTTGCACATTAGGGAGCAGATGGTGGTAAGCTGCAGAATTAGAACCAAAGAGATTCTGCTTCATTTGTGAGCCCAAGCAGTGCAGTGCTTCAACCCAACTCGACCAGAAGACTCTTTTTTTTAACTCCCCTGTGAACTGGCCATGCTCAGTTACCTATCTGCACATTATGTTCCCTCTCTAGGCAGTTACCCTTTCTTCCACTGATTTTCTTGATTAATTCTGCACTTTTTGATCCCCGTCTTTCCTGCCCAGCTCCAGTATTGATGTCCAGGAGACACAATTAGCACTCCATTATATTCATACATTTCATCCATGCTGCACTTTACCAAATTTTCTTAGTGTTTGACATATTATATGCTATTTTGTATTGGTTGCTACTTTTAAAAGTTGTCACACATTATTCTACAGTCTGTTATAAAATGTGATTTAATGAAAGAATCATGTGGTTTGAGTTCTGACTTAACAGTTTTCTAGCTGTGCAGAAGGCTCTACATTGAGGGGTACTGGGAACTGGCCTAGTGACTGATATTCCAGATTCTTGTGTGTATGTCTCCTGTAGGTAAAGGCCTGGGAGAGGGCAGAGTGGCAATGTAGGGTGGGAGTGAGGCATTCTTTTGTCCCCTGGACAAATACTAGCCTCATATAGTCAGATTCTCACTAGGAACCTCACACTCTATTGCATATCATGAAAACATCCACCGAAAAATCATAACCCACATTGAAATGTCACAGGTACCCATTCAAATAGACATGCTCTCAGGTGTTGCCATGCTCTCATCCAGAGGCCAGCACTTGGTGTTTGCAGATATGGCTGGTGAACCCCATGTATAAAATGACAAGGTAATTTTCTGCAATTCTTAGTTGTTTCAACGATTTGCAGAGTCATTATTTCCTCCCTGTTCTTCTGCTTCTTACACATTCATGTCTTTGGTGATTCTATTCTATTTGGCCATTTTGTCACCTGCTTTCATTTTCTGGGTTCATATCAGGATGTCTTCAGTACCCTTATGCCTTCCTAGGGCTGATGGTAATATAAAGACAGGCCTACCAATAACCTGAGTGGGAGGACTGTTGATAGGAGGACTGGTCAAAGCCTCCTGAGTTCTGGTTCTTAAACTGTTTTCACAATAAGCAGATTGTCCTTATTTGGACATCATTTCATATCTCAGTAGTTTGACCTTGACATTTAAGTTGTTCAAACTGGCAAAACATATCCCAGGCCAACTTATTAGTTTCTGCTGTTTCTCAGTTGTCTTAATTACAGTGAAAATTAGACACATCAGTTCATCTTCAGTAACTATGTCCACATAGCTAACTAATTATTGCTTTATGTACCTCACATTTTACAATCGCCTTGAAATAGATAACACATAATGAGAAATGCTTTGCAGCTATCACTATTATATATTTTAACATTTTTCCTGCAGCATCACTACCACTTTCAAATGTATATTTCCCTTGAACAAAAATCTCACACTTACAGGCCGATACCAGCTATTAATATAAGCATAGTCATATTTTATCATATGCTTATTTTATCATAAGATAAAATTTTCTTTGGTGATCACGTTTCAAATATACCTTCACATGAGCAGGTGGAGTCTACTGTATAGTCCCTATAATCCACCCTAAACTGCCGCTACACAACAGTTTCCCCACCACTAGAAAATCAATTCTCTGTTCCCATAGTCTCTGGTAAAGTTACATTCCTCTGTGTCCCAAAATAAATCTACCACTGAGATCACACCCATATCACATGGTGCCATCACTCAAATTCAGCCCTAGTGGAAAGATCATCAACTAAGTGTTCCCTAACACATGTCCAGGAAAGGGAATGGAACATGTCATGATGAAGCTAAGCTCGATGCAGTAAAGTGGTTTCAGAATGGGAGGCACTTTTACATTTCAGTGTATCTGCATACTGAAAATCTTGGCTAAAAGACTTCTTATTATCCTGTATTAATTGATTGACATATATGCACTACCATGTGTAAAATAGCTAGTGGGAACCTGCTGTACAGCAACAGGGAGCTCAGCTTGGTGCTCTGTGATGACCTAGATGGGTGGGATGGAGAGGAGTGGGAGGGAGGTCCAAGAGGAAGGGGATATATGTATACATATAGTTGATTCACTTCGTTGTAGAGTAGAAACTAACTAAACTTTACAACATTGTAAAGCAACTATACTCCAGTAAAAAAAATAATACTGTCTCATAATGAATTATAATCAACATATAAATTGAGAAATATATAACACAATCTTACAGCTTTGCACCAAGATTGCCTTGGTGTTTAATTGCCATAGTTGATAATATTTATATATACCAGAGGACTAACATGTTCATGGCTCTTGAATGTAAGTTCCCTATTTAGTAGATTTACTTTTATCTAATGAATTAAGAATACCAGTGTGAGTATTTTGCTAATAGAAAAGTCTAGATAACATCCCAGTGTCTCAGAAAGGGATATGGATACTTCATCCTGAAATATTCAAAAGATTCTCAAGAGAAACATTTTAGCAATAACAAATGCAGCAGTTTTTGCTACTCACTATGTGAGAGATGAGGCATCCACCACTCTTTCCCATTCCCTACAATTGCTACTAGCATGAGTTTTGGAAAAATACACTGCTGTTAAAAGTCTTTCAATGATCACCTGCAGGATAAAGTTAAAACTCCTTGGCATGTGACTTTTAACACTCTGTGTTTTGACCAAACTGTGCTAGTAGCCCCACCTCTCTCACCATTCTCCTGAGAGTCACCACCCCCTCTTACTTGGCACCCACAGCAACACAGAACTCTCTGTCCTTCTCTAAGTCACTGATGCCTTCTCCCCTAAGTGTCCTGGGCCATGCCTTATATTTGATGGCTCTGTCTTCCCTGCAGCTGCTACAGTTTGGTGCTTGTCTATGCTAAATTGTCAGTGCTCCATGGTTATTTGCTCTGGAAACTGTGGGGAAGAATGATGCTGTTCTTGAGTCAGGAAGGAAAGGTAGCCATCTAAGTAGTGCTGCTCTGGGCAGGGTTGAGGGCTTAGCAATGTTTATGAAAAAATTAATCAGTCACTCTAAGAAAGAAATGGAAAATTTTATTTGAGCCAAATTGAGGGTTATAACTTGGGAACAGCCTCTCAAAAAGCTCTGAAAACTCTTCAGCCCATTAGAAGTCAAAGCACAACTGTGTAAGTATTTTTGAGACAGAGGGCTGTACATTAAATGATGTATTATTGAGAGTTTACACAGTCCAGATCTGCAAGTACAAAGTGGTGGGTAATTGTGACCTCTTACAAGATCAAGAAGGAATGTAATCTTTTAAGCAGTTATCTTGTTGATGTTTGGAGAATGTTGCTTTTTACGGTTGAGCAGATATTTCTGCTGATGGGGGAGGTTTGGTGGATGCACAGCGCAGACATACAAAGCACAGTAGAGGGAAGAGAAGAGGCCAAAGGGCAGAGAAAAAATTTTTTATGGGTAAATTATTCTTGCTTTTCCATAAAATATGAATTTTATTCCGTGATTTCCCACTTTTGATTATTAATCTTTCTAAAGAAAGCATTAAGAAATCAAATATTTGCTCCCGCAATGCCAGGGTGGTTGCTTGCCTCCTCTAGGACCATCATGACTCTCAATGCTGGGTCCTAATACCCCAGGTATCTCTTTTTGGGTGGATTATATTAGCAGAAAGCTTGGCAAGAACTGACAGTCAAATCTAGGTTATCCAGTAAGATACTTATGACAATTTTCCTTGCATGAGCATTGTGTGTGCCCATTATCTTCTAGAGAGCTATAGATCTGATCTATAGTTTCAAGTTATTAAGACATAATTATCTTAGTACAAGCAGGTGACACACAGCACTAAAGGCAAGAAACTATCGCCTTAGAAGTTCCAAAAACTAATTAAAATTGCTAGTAGGACCAACAATGTCATCAACAAAGACTTAAGCCAAGATCCTACTGAACCAAATAATTTTCCTAGTATTTCTCCTAAACTGGGAATAGGATTGTTCAGAGCAATAATTTGACTCTTCACATTGGTCATAAGATTGATTGCATTTGAAAACTCATCAGGTATAAACACATAACATTAAGTACATATTACAGCACAAGGTTCCCCTTGGGAAGCAGTTAAAATATTGAGAGTCATGCGATTCTGTAGGAATGGTTTTCACATCATGGAGACTTCTGAATTGTGCAAGGTAATGGCTTACTAACATTCAAAGCTTGCTGAGTGAATTTTGTTAAACCCTCTATGTGAGTAATAATCTTTTTTTCCAAGTGGAGGAACAGATATCGAGATCAAATGATCATAGCATTGGAAAACTGATCAAACCCAAGGTGCCCACATTAAAGGCAGTTTGGCAGGGGCTGTTTCCAAGATCACTAAAAAGTGACCTTGGGGAGAGGGCAGACAGGAGAAGCAAGAAGAACTACAATCCAGCAGCCTGTGGATAAAACCCACTTTCAAAGAAAGATAGACAAGATGAAAAAGCAGAGGGCGATGTACCAGAAAAAAGAACAAGATAAAACCGCAGAAAAACAACTAAATGACATGGAGATGGGCAATCTTCCAGAAAAAGAATTCAGAATAATGATAGTCAAGATGATCCAGGTCCTCGGAAAAAGAATGGAGGCAAAGATCAAGAAGATGCAAGAAATGTTTAACAAAGATCTAGAAGAATTAAAGAACAAACAAACAGAGATGAACAATACAATAACTGAAAAGAAAAATACACTATAAGGAATCAATTGCAGAATAACTGAGGCAGAAGAACAGATAAGTGACTTGGAGGCAGAATGGTGGAATTCACTGCTGTGGAATAGAATATAGGAAACAGAAAGAAAAGAAATGAAGACAGCTTAAGAGACCTCTGGGACAACATTAAATGCAATAACATTCACATAATAGAGGTCCCAGATGGAGAAGAGAGAGAGAAAGGACCCAGGAAAATATTTGAAGAGATTATAGTTGAAAAGCACCCTAACATGGGAGAGGAAATAACCACCCAAGCCCAGGAAGCACTGAGAGTCCCATACAGGATAAACCCAAGGAGAAACACGCCAAGACACATAGTAATCAAATTGGCAAAAATTAAAGACAAAGAAAAATTATTGAAAGCAGCAAGGGAGATATGACAAATAACATAAGGGAACGCCCATAAGGTTAACAGCTGATTTCTCAGCAGAAACTCTACAAGCCAGAGGAGAGTGGCATGATGTACTTAAAGTGATGAAAAGGAAGAACCTACAACTAAGATTACTCTACCCAGCAAGGATCTCATTCAGATTCAACAGAGAAATCAAAAGCTTTACAGACAAGCAAAAGCTAAGAGAATTCAGCAATACCAAACCAGCTCTACAACAAATGATAAAGGAACTTCTCTAAGTGGGAAACACAAGAGAAGAAAACGGCCTACAGAAACAATCCAAAAAAATTTTTTAAATGGTAATAGGATCACATATATCGATAATTACCTTAACCGTGAATGGATTAAATGCTCCAACCAAAAGACATAGACTGGCTGAATGGATACAAAAACAAGACCCATATATATGCTGTCTACAAGAGACCCACTTCAGACCTAGGGAAACATACAGACTGAAAGTGAGGGGATGGAAAAAGATAGTCCATGCAAATAGAAATCAAAATAAAGCTGGAGTAGCAATACTCATATCAGATAAAATAGACTTTAAAATAAAGAATGTTAACAAGAGACAAGGAAGGACACTACATAATGATCAAGGGATCAATCCAAGAAGAAGATATAACAATTATAAATATATATGCACCCAACATAGGCGCACCTCAGTACATAAGGCAACTGCTAACAGATCTAAAAGAGGAAATTGACAGTAACACAATAATAGTGGGGGACTTTACACCTCACTTACACCAATGGACAGATCATCGAAACAGAAAATTAATAAGGAAACATGAGATTTAAATGACACAACAGACCAGATAGATTTAATTGATATTTATAGGACATTCCATCCAAAAACAGTAGATTACACTTTCTTCTCAAGTGCACACGGAACATTCTCCAGGGTAGATCACATCTTGGGTCACAATCAAGCCTCAGTAAACTTAAGAAAATTGAAATCCTATCAAGCATCTTTTCTTACCACATGCTATGAGATTAGAAATCAATTACAGGGAAAAAAATGTAAAAAACACAAACACAGGGAGGCTAAACAATACATTACTAAATAACCAAGAGATCACTGAAGAAATCAAAGAATAAATCAAAAAATACCTAGAAGCAAATGACAAGGAAAACCTGATGATCCAAAACCTATGGGATGCAGCAAAAGCAGTTCTAAGAGGGAAGTTTATAGCTATACAAGCCTACCTCAAGAAACAAGAAAAATCTCAAATAAACAATCTAACATTTCACCTAAAGGAAGTACAGAAAGAAGAACAAACAAAACCCAAAGTTAGCAGAAGAAAAGAAATCATAAAGATCAGAGCAGAAATAAATGAAATAGAAACAAACAAAACAGTAGCAAAGATCAATAAAACTAAAAGCTGGTTCTTTAAGAAGATAAACAAAATTGATAAACCATTAGCTAGACTCATCAAGAAAAAGAGGGAAAGGACTCAAATCAATAAAATTAGAAACAAAAAAGGAGAAGTTACAACAGAAACAGCACAAATACAAAGCATCCTAAGAGACTACTACAAGCAACTCTATGCCAATAAAATGGACAACCTGTAAGAAATGGACAAAGTCTTAGAAAGGTATAAGCTTCCAAGACTGAACCAGGAAGAAATAGAAAATATGAACAGACCAATCACAAGTAACGAAATTGAAACTGTGATTAAAAATCTTCCAACAAACAAAAGTCCAGGACCAGATGGCTTCATAGATAAATTCTATCAAACATTTAGAGAAGAGGTAACACCCATCCTTCTCAAACTCTTCCAGAATACACCAGAGGGAGGAACACTCCCAAACTCATTCTATGAGGCCACAATCACCCTGATACCAAAACCAGACAAAGATGTCACAAAGAAAGAAAATTACAGACCAATATCACTGATGAATATAGATGCAAAACTACTTAACAAAGTACTAGCAAACAGAATCCAACAACACATTACAAGCATCATACACCATGATCAAGTGGGATTTACCCCAGAGATGGAAGGATTCTTCAATATATGCAAATCAATCAATGTGATACACGATATTAACAAATTGAAGAAGAAAAACCATATGTTCATCTCAATAGATGCAGAAAAATCTTTTGACAAAATTCAACACTCATTTATGATAAAAACCCTCCAGAAAGTGGGCATAGAGGGAAGTTACTTCAACATAATAAAGGCCATATGTGACAAACCCAGAGCAAACATCATTCTCAATGGTGAAAAACTGAAAGCAATTCCTCTAAGATCAGGAACAAGACAAGGATGTCCACTCTTACCACTATTATTCAACATAGTTTTGTAAGTCCTAGGCATGGCAATCAGCGAAGAAAAAGAAATAAAAAGAATATAAATTGGAAAAAAAAGAAGTAAAACTGCCACTGTTTGCAGATGACATGATACTAGACATAGAGAATCCTAAAGATGCTACCAGAAAACTACTAGAGCTAATCAATGAATTTGGTAAAGTAGCAGGATACAAAATTAATGCACAGAAATCTCTTGCATTCCTATTCACTAATGATGAAAAATCTGAGAGAGAAATTAAGGAAACACTCCCATTTACCATTGCAACAAAAAGAATAAAATACCTAGGAATAAACCTACCTAAGGAGACAAAAGACCTGTATGCAGAAAACTATGAGACACTGATGAAAGAAATTAAAGATGATACAAATAGATGGAGAGATATACCATGTTCTTGGATTGGAAGAATCAACATTGTGAAAATGACTCTATTACCCAAAGCAATCTACAGATTGAATGCAATCTCTATCAATCTACCAATGGCTTTTATTTTACAGAACTAGAACAAAAAATCTTAAATTTGTATGGAGACACAAAAGACCCCAAATATCCAAAGCAGTAGTGAGGGAAAAATACGGAGCTGGAGGAATCAGGCTCCCTGACTTCAGACTTTACTACAAAGCTACAGTAATCAAGACAATATGGTTCTGGCACAAAACCAGAAATATAGATCAATGGAACAGGATAGGAAGCTCAGAGATAAACCCACACACCTATGGTTAACTAATCTATGACAAAGGAGGCAAGGATATACAATGGAGAAAAGACAGTCTCTTCAATAAGTGGTGCTGGACAAACAGGAAAGCTTTATGGAAAAGAATGAAATTAGAACACTCCCTAACACCATACACAAAAATAAACTCAAAATGGATTAGAGATGTAAATGTAAGACCGGACACTATAAAACTCTTAAAGGAAAACACAGGAAGAACACTCTTTGACATAAATCACAGCAAGATCTTTTTTGATCCACCTCCCAGAGTAATGGAAATAAAAACAAAAATAAACAAATGGGACCTAATGAAACACAAAAGCTTTTGCACAGCAAAGGAAACCATAAACAAGACAAAAAGGTAACCCTCAGAATGGGAGAAAATGTTTGCAAATGAATCATTAGACAAAGGATTAATCTCCAGAATATATAAACAGCTCATGCAGCTCAATATTAAAAAAACAAACAACCCACTCCAAAAATGGGCAGAAGACCTAAATAGACATTTTTCCAAAGAAGACATAGAGATGGCCAAGAAGTACATGAAAAGCTGCTCAACATCACTAATTATTAGAGAAATGCAAATCAAAACTACAATGAGGTATCACCTCACACCAGTTAGAATGGGCCTCATCAGAAAATCTACAAACAACAAATGCTGGAGAGGGTGTGGAGAAAAGGGAACCCTCTTGCACTGTTGGTGGGAATGTAAATTGATACAGCCACTATGGAGAACAGTATGGAGGTTCCTTAAGAAACTGAAAATGGAACTACCATATGACCCAGCAATCCCACTACTGGGCATATACCCAGAGAAAACCATAATTCAAAAAGACACATGTACCCTGACGTTTACTGCAGCACTATTTACAATAGTCAGGTCATGGAAGCAACCTAAATGCCCATCGACAGACGCATAGATAAAGAAGATGTGGTGCATATATACCATGGAATATTACTCAGCCATAAAAAGGAACGAAATTGAGTCATTTGTAGAGACGTGGATGCATCTAGAGACTGTCATACAGAGTGAAGTAAGTCAGAAAGAGAAAAACAAATATCGTATATTAACTCATATATATGGAAACTAGAAAATGGTACAGATGAACTGGTTTGCAGAGCAGAAATTGAGACACAGAAGTAGAGAAAAAATGTATGGACACCAAGGAGGGGAAAGCAGCGGGGGTGGGGGTTGTGGTGTGATGAATTGGGAGATTGGCATTGACATGTATACACTGATGTGTATAGAATGGATGACTAATAAGGAAAAATAAATAAATAAAAAGTAAACATAAAAGAAAAAGATCCACCTGGATAATTCAGGATCATCCCCTCATCACACGATCCTTAACTTATTCGCATCTGCAAAGATCCTTTTTTCAAATAAGGCAACATTTATTAGATTCCAGGGATTAGGACCTGATATAACTGGGGGCCATTATTAAGCCTACTACAGACTGGTATTGATTTTGGTGTGTTAACCTTGGATTCAGCAACATTTAAAGGGTAAAAATAAAATAAAAATTTAAAAACGTGACCCTGGGCCCAAGGGAAACCAATTGTGCATCTCCCTAACCAATCTGGGGGAAGCTAAGGCCACAAATTTCTTGCACAAATCCATTGGGCCCCATTAAGAGCTACCCAATATTTAACATTTAGTGAAAAGAAAGTATTTATGGATAGGTTCAGAACAGGCATCATTAATTGGCCGGGTAAGGAGGTCTCACTTTGTGATATTGGTGGTAACATTAGCTTGCACACTGCTAGAGTTTCTTTCTTTTAAAATAAAATTTGTAAGAGATTTATCCTTGGAGAGGAAAAATCTACTAAGGTAACCTGGGAGTACTGGACATAGGTAACTGGCCACAAACCCAGAAATTGGATTGAGTTTTGAAACTTGGAAATGTCTGAGCCCAAGGAAGCAATACATTTGGTTCATAAGCAAAAGTGTGAGCAAATTGTCAAAGTAATCAGTATGTAAGCCTGGTCCAGTATCTTGAGTCATCTACTTCAGATATTTGTTGTCTTCTTGTCCCACTCTGGTAGTGCTGCCCTTATTTAGTCATAGTCAGGTGTCAGAAGCAGGAGTTGCAGTCCATCCAGGTGAGGCCTGATATGGTCCCTTCCAATGTGGCTGTAAAAAGTTCTTTATCTGATATTGTTTCTAGTGTGCATAATCTCCTGGTTGCAGGTCATGGCGAATCTGATCTTCATCCAAAGATAGATTACTGTGATAAACTTCGGAAACAAACTTAGAATATCCTTTTAATAATTTAATTAAATTTTACAATAATAGCATAACAACAAGGACCTATCTGGGAAGTATTAGGCAGTAAATACAGACCTCAATTAACAAAACTAGATTTATATCCACAGAAATATAATCTTTTACTGTCTGAAATTACACTAGTTTCTACCAAATATAACCAAATTAAGACTAATTTGTTCGCAAAATAAATCTGGTTAATTGATCACATGGGCTCTTTTAAATTGTCTGTGCTGGAACCCTTCATAAATAATCTCAGATTGAAATTTTAAAGACCTCTCAATTCCAGGAAGACCACGCCAAGGGTGTGTCACAGATTCCACCTGTGATACCTCTAGGTATGGGTGAATTCCTCTCATCTTGTGGCCCCCAAAATACCTTTAGATTCATGCACATGTTAGGAGGCGGCCTTCCTTATTTACCTGATAAAGCAACAGGAAACCTAAGAGTTTCCAAACTCTGGAGGGATCAGGTAGAGAGAAAAAATAAATGCTCAATTTTACTTACAAAATTATAATTTACCAAATTCCTACAAGTTATAATTAGCTGCAGGGGAAAGGTTTCCTTATATTTGGAAAACACAGATTAAAAACTAATAATATTTCAGACAAAACCCCAAAATTATAACCATACTCATCAGTTTGCTCAGTCCTATGTGGCTAATCCTTGATCTTAATCTTCTGTTAACAGTTTTATAAAGCTATCAGTTTTTCCATTAGAATTCTTTAATTTCTTATATAGTTCAGCTGTATGATCTGAGTTATCAGAAACCTATACTTATCAAAAAGTCATTTCTATGAATCTTCTTGAAGATGAAGCATTTTTTGAAAAAAGTATCGGAGTACAACAATAACTGTCTATAAATAACAAAAGACTTTAAAATGCAAGGTTAAAGACCTTTGTCAATTACAATGCGATTGACAAATAAATTTTGTTACTTATGTGATATACAACAATTTAAGATAATTACTAGAATTATGACTGATAACAATTTACCAGGACATACCAGATTTTTAGGAGTTCCATATAATTTCTAGACTATTTATATTAATAACATTTACCCACATGATACAACCTAAGCTTTATCACCACTCATTTGAAAATGCTTCCCATGTATTGATAATGACATACCAAATAAGCCTAACTGGTTTAATATTTCTCTCTCTGAGATGGAGAGAAAACAAATATTTTGAGGTGTTCCATGGACCCTTTGGAAAACCTCAAAGTTAGCCAGAGGTCAAATGAACTTCACTCAGAATTTGATCTTTGGAAAGTTTGTAAAAAATATCAAAAAGTTTTAAAACACCTGGTCAAATAATATCATAGGTCACTGTGAAATAATACCCATTCACTTAATCAATGTGACAATAAAAGATCTCAAAGGTAATAAATCACTTAAAGGCGAACAGCACCACACAATCTACTACCAAAAGCAGCTCAATATTTTAAGGATGCTGTTTTACCAGCAGAGAGAGAAAAACAAACTCCAGGCTTGCATCAGCCTACTCTTAATAATGAGATTAATTTACTTAATTAAATTCAACCTAATTTTAGCCAATCCTGCCCATTCATAAAACTCTTCTCTGTTTTTCTCCTCCACAAATCTTCCATAACTTTCCATATCTATACTATTCTGTCCCTCACTTTCTTTTCCATTCAGAAACCACCAACTCTATGACAAAACAACCCTTTTTCTCCCCTTTAGCAAAATGCATTTCCATTCCTCATACATTCTTTTATTGAAAACATGCTTCTTGTTTTCCTTGAATACTGAAATGTTTCCTTTATTACTTAGTAGCTTTAGTTACATATATTATAATTATTAATCTTAAAACCTAGTTTCTAGCAGAAACTAGGAAGTAAGTACTTGTTAACTGTACTTTACATTAGCATTCTGTAGATTGGCAAGCTTATAAATACTACTTATGGTTTCTAGAAAACAGTTGCTTTCTTGAAGAAAATATCTTAGTATGTCACAAAACAGTAATAGTCCTAAATGTCTTCTCTGTAAAAGAAAGCCTATGTTCAGTAATTAATGTTCCAGTATCCTATTTGGAAATGATCTGGATATTCAGTGAATTCCCATAATTTAGCAAAACTCTAAAGTTTCAAGTTACTAAAATCCAGAGAGACTATTTTAGATAGACATTCCCCAAGCATAATTATTCCTAAAGAGTCTTCCTAAAAGCTCTTATCTCATTTATCTCTATTTTACTTACTTAAAATTTCATCATATCATTCTTTTCTTGCTGACAAACTTTGTAACAGGAATAATAAAGTCTTATTTGATTTCTAGTAAACCTAGGTACAATAAAAGTATTATACTTAAAGTTGATGACTCTAAAGACATGTCTGTATTAATTAAATCAACAAGGTTAGGCTAAATTTAATACCAGAGGTTAATTCAATACTGAATATTTCCCAGATCACGTGAACCCAATATTCATTCTGACCAGTTTCTTCTATATTTCTGAGTATTTATATAAGTGCTTATTTTTTTTAAAATAGATCTTTATTGGAGTATAGTTGCTTCACAATACTGTGTTAGTTTCTGTTGCACAGAAAAGCGAATCAGCCATATGCATACACATGTCCCCATATCCCCTCCCTGTTGAGCCTCCCTCCCATCCTCCCTATCCCACTCCTCTAGGTCATTGCAAAGCACCTAGCTGATCGCCCTGTGCTATGCTTCTGCTTCCCACCAGCCAAATATTTTACATTCGGTAGTGTATGTATGTCGATGCTACCCTCACTTTGCCCCAGCTTCGCCTCCAACCCCATGTCCTCAAGTCCATTTTCTATGTCTATCTCATTATTCCTGCCCTGCAACTAGGTTCATCAGTACCATTTTTTTAGAGCATTTAATTTTCTTTAAGCCAACTCAATAGAGTTTTACAAATTAATTTTGCAAATACCACACATCTACAACACACATATAGAAATACATACAAACACACAGACACCCCATAGTTCCCATTCCAAAATTTCAGCCATGAATCAGGTTCAATAATATAAACCCCATCAGTTACAAAAGAAGTTGGATTCAAATTGGGTTTCTGGCAGATGGAACAAATCAAGATCACCTGTCTAGATGGCTAAACCCTTTTTACTAATATTTATGAAGACCCTTATGATTTCTATTTGTCCTTGACAAGTCAAGTGCCAAATTACTTATCCCCTTTCCTGAAATTTGCATTTTAAAAAGATGGCAGACATAAAGTTTTCTGGAGAATACTAGGTAGAATATTTGCATCTCAAAGGCATAGAAGAAAGGCAAGTTTCTTCTAGGAGAACTTTGTTCCCTTAAGGCCAGAATTTTTTCCCCTCAATATTTACAAGCCTCTTAAGATAAATAGGGGAGGTTTGGGGAGTGGTAAAAGGATTGGTGGATGTTGATTATTTCTGGAGCCACAGAAATTGTCCTGTAAAGCCTAGATTTATAAAATAAGGACAGTTGGTTTTTCCTTGAAGAAATGGGTGGCCACCTCAATGATATCAAAGGACTGACATACCCATTTGCCTATGTTGGAATGTTTTACTTTCCCTCATTTAACTTAGGGCAGAACCACCACCGCCACCACCACCACCACCATCACCACCACCACCACCACCACCCACAATATTCCTATCAGGCTCCAAGTATCAGCTATGGTCAGGTTAGTCAGACCAGTGCCCTCCCATCTTGGTAATCCATTTACAAACACTTTTGTGGATCCTCCCTGGGCTTAAGAAATTCTTTAATTATGGTCCTCAGTTCAGCCTTTGATCTGAAGAGGCTCACCTACAGCTTCAGCTGCTCCCATTTCTAAAGGTAACCATCTAATAATGTCTTCAGAGTGGAAAGGCAATTCAGGTGGAAGATTACTAGAATCAACACTCAAAGGAGGATAGAGGGGAGTGGTAGTTAAAGTTTCAGGTACCTTTCATATGATTAATCTTTAATTAGCCTTCTACAGCAAATCTTATTTTGCTGTATAGGTTATTTTGAAGCCTTTTGGGACTTCTGCATATCAATTAAAATAGATACAATAGTTTAAGATGAGAGATATCTAAAATTTTAACAATTTAAAAGTTTTCTAATTCAAAGGATCCAAGGAGCTAGCCCTACAAATATTTTCCCTGCTAATCTAATTTTAGAAAAGAGGAAAACTCTTACCACTGTTGTTTCCAATAGACCCTGCAGGCACAGATCCAGAAGGCTGCTGGCTTTACACACAAAAAATCAGTTTTGGAGTGCCAAAAGAACACCATCTTGACCTGATTTCCTTTAATTCCCAATTAGGTACTTGCAGGTATACACGAACCCAGCTGGTATTCCCGCAGGTGGCTGTTTGCACAGGATCTATTTCGTCTTTGAGGAACAGTCTCCCATTATTAACTTCATAGCCTAATTCAAATATGAGATATAGATATGATCTGAACAACTTTCTGAAGGCAGTGTGGTGGATCAAATGTGTGCTGCTTCTGAGTCTAGCACCCCAAGGAGTTACCCTTGGGTTGGTTCAACTCTTTAACGTGTCTTGGTTTTTCCCTGCAACAATCTAAAACCACCACGAGTGCTCAGAGCACTAGGTTATCAGCCTCTGTTGTGCTCACTGGACGAGCAGTATTTACCTAATTGTTGTAGTGGGTCTCATTTATTCTTCAGAGCTGAATAATTCAGTCTCTCATTTCACTAGCAAAAGTTTTTTTCAGAGCATATATAAACTCATTTTTTTAAATTTAAGTATAATTTAACGAAAACCCAACCATCTATGTTTCCCTGGGCCTCTTGCCCAGATCCCTCTAGTTCCCTGACTAGTAAATATACCAGTGCCCCTTAAGACTCCAAGTCTTGAGTAAAGCAGCTGGAATAAAATTTTCAGGATCATCACTCAGATGATGCGACCTGGATATCAGAACTCACCAGAACACCTGAGGAATACCAAGAAGCTGGTGGCTCAATGGACCCATGCTTGGTGTGCTCTGGTGGGTGTCTCCGATATCCTGCCAGCTGTATCAAGTACATGTCAACGAATTGATCAATCACGTACACATGATTGATTAATCAATCAATCTAAGAAAAAAATGGAAAATTTTATTTGAGCCCAATTGAGGATTATAACCCAGGAACAACCTCTCAGAAAGCTCCGAAAACTGTTCTGCCCATTAGAAGTCAAAGCACAGTTATATAAGTTTTTTCTTGAGATGCACAGTGTACATCAAATGACATATTATTGACAGTTTACACAATCCAGATCTGCAAGTACAAAGTGGTGGGTCATTGTGACCCCTTACAAGATCAGAAAAGAATGTTATCTTTTAAGGAGTTGACTTCTTGGTACTAGGAGAATGTTGCTCTTTATGGATGAGCAGGTATTTCTGCCGTTGGGGAAAGTTTGGTCGATGCATAATGCAGATACACAGGGAACAGTAGAGGGGAGAGAGGAGGCCAAAGGGCAGAGAAAATTTTTTTATGTTTAAATTTTTCTTGTCTTGCCATAAAATATGAGTTTTATTTCACAGCAATAGAACTTTTCCTTACTTTATTGTGTAAGTAAACCTTCTCTTCAGAAACATTATATCTCTTGTCTTAAATATTCTCACTTTGGAGAAACTGTATACATTGGAACACCCCCAATAATGGAAGACTTTATCAGGAGCCTTCCAAGATAAAAGCATCCCAGACTGATTCTTCTATTCTATCCATTGAAGAAAACCCACAACCTAAAAGCTATGAATTAAGTTTTATTTGGGGACCTTACTGAGGACTATAGCCTGGGAGACAGCCTCTTAGATATCTCTGAGGAACTTCCCCAAAGAGGTAAGTGAGGAACCAGAATATATAGGATATTTTGCTAAAAACAAACAAAAAATCCCATGTAGTCAAACATCAAAAGATTACTGCTAATCACAAAAACAGACATCTCAAGTTAATGATTTTAACACTTTTCTATGTATGAGAAGATGCAAAAGCCTGGGAATATTGAAATTATTCCTTAGATATGCATCTTGAATATCTAGGGCCAGATCCTGAATTCCCCTCAAGGCCTACAGTCACGGGTGAGGAGGCAGCTGCAGCGACTGATGACTTGATCCTTGTAGAACTGAAATGATAGGAAACATCCTTTGTTTATTGAAATGGCAAGCAACATTCCCTTTGAAAGTTCTCATGTGAATTTCTTCTGGCCTTGCTGTATTTCTAATCTTTTTTGTTTCATTGAAGCTCCTAAATTCTCTGTGAGTGGTGTTGGTATACAAAGGACTAAACAAAAATAAGTCAAGGTACCAGGCAGGTGACATCAGTTCCCTGCAGAACAGTGTATGTAATAGATGAGGAGTGAGTCCATGTCCTCATCTCTTTCCATTTCCATTGCACCTGGCTCTTAGATAATCTAAGCTACTTTTTAATCTGTAATTGAATAACAGGAGAGGCCCCAAGGCTGCCTCAGCGTTACTTGAAACCCTAGTTTTTGGTGACCTATTGTTCTGCACAACCACTAATGCTTCAGTTTTTAATCCCAGCAAGACTATCTTTTATTTTCCAATAATTATAAAAAGTACTAATTATTTAAAGCAAAAAAATTAATTATGGGGTCTATAATAATTGTTGAAATAAAATACATGACCATGATCACACAATGGAGAGGGGAGAATAGAATTATAATGTTTTAAATTTATTACATTTATGAGACATGGTAAATATTAACTCTAACAGACTGTGATAAGTTAAAGATTCATATTGTAACCCTTGAGCAACTACTAAAAGTCATGTGAAAAGTTATAGATTTATCTATATATTTAAATAAAATACAAAAATATTGATTATCCTTAATGAATTAGGAATGTGATATAGAGGAATAATATACAAATAAGACAAAGAGAAAACAAATAGCAAATTATAGATTCAACCACTTGTAAAATTACATTAAATAAAAATAGACTAGGCACTTCCCTGGTGGTCCAGTGGTTAAGACTCTGCGCTCCTAATGCAAAGGGCCCGGGTTTGATCCCTGGTCAGTGAACTAGATCCTGCATGATGCAATGAAGATCCCGCCTGCTGCAATGAAGTCCTGGCACAGCCAAATTAAAAAAAAAAAAAGAGCAAACAATAGACTAAACACTCCAATAAAAGACAGAGATTATTAGACAGGATAAGAAGTCAAGACCCAACTGCTGAATCTCGTCTTTCCCCACACCCCGTGAGCAAAGAAGACCATGAGCGGTGCTTCAGGACCTGGCTTCAGAGTGTTTCTTTTCTCCATGGAAAACTCCAAAGCCTAAGTGGAGATATAATTTTGCATACTTTTCAAGTACAATAACTGGCTTAATTAAATAACATGGCTAACTGAAGTTTGAATAGCTACCATATTGGGCAAAGCAAATCAGGAAAATCCAAATATCGAGTTTGTGAGGTACTGAGAAGAGTCCTGGAGGACAGAGCAGTTTGTTGTAGTTGCTACTGAGGGTGTACAGTATACCCTTTTTGGCAGAAATTCAGCTGTTAGAATTCCAGACAGCTTCCTCCTAACCCCTTCCACCAACCCTAGATCATAAATAGATCAGCTCAATCTAAGGTGAAGGCAAAGCACTGTTAAACAAGAGCCTGACAAATTGAGACACTGGATGCTCCTATTGATTTAGGGGAAAATGTCACTGTCAGATTTTTTCTCTTGGTTTCTTAAAATTGTAATATAGAGAAGACCTTCAAGATGGTGAAGGAGTAAGACGTGGAGATCACCTTCCTCCTCACAAATACATCAAAATACATCTACATGTGAAACAACTCCTACAGAACACATACTTAGCCCTGGATAAAGACCTCAGACTTCCCAAAAGACCTGTAGCTGACAGGGACTTGGTGCTCTGGCAGGTGTCAGGCCTGTGCCTCTGAGGTGGGAGAGCCAAGTTCAGGACATTGATCCAAGAGAGACTTCCCGGTTCCACATAACATCAAATGGCAAGAGCTCTCCTGGAGATCTCCATCTCAACGCTAAGACCCAACTCCACTCAACGACCAGCAAGCTACAGTGCTGGACACCCTAAACCAAACAACTAGCAAGACAAGAACACAACCCCACCCATTAGCAGAGAGGCTGCCTAAAATCATAATAAGGTCACAGACACCCCAAAACACACCAACAGATGTGGTCCTGCCCACCAGAAAGACAAGATCCAGCCTCATCCACCAGAACACAGGCACCAGTTCCCTCCACCAGGAAGTCTACACAACCCACTGAAGCAACCTTAGCCACTGGGGGAAGACAGCAAAAACAATGGGAACTACAAACCTGCAGCCTTCGAAAAGGAGACACCAAACACAGTAAGTTAGGCAAAATGAGAAGACAGAGAAACACACAGCAGAAGAAGGAGCAAGGTGAAAACCCACCAGACCAAACAAATGAGGAGGAAATAGGCAGTATACCTGAAAAAGAATTCAGAGTGATGATAATAAAGATGATACAAAACCTTGGAAATAGAAGGGAGAAAATACAAGAAATGTTTAACAAGGACCTAGAATAAATAAAGAGCAAACAAGCAGTGATGAACAACACAATGAATGAAATTAAAAATTCTCTAGAAGGAATCAATAGGTGAATAACTGAGGCAAAAGAATGGATAAGTGACCTGGAAGATAAAATAGTGGAAATAACTACTGCAGAAGAGAATAAAGAAAAAAGAATAAAAAGGATTAAGGACAGTCTCAGAGACTCCTGAGACAACATTAAATGCACCAACATTCGAATTACAGGAGTCCCAGAGAAGAGAAAAAGAAAGGGACTGAGAAAATATTTGAGAAGATTATGATTGAAACATTCCCTAATATGGGAAAGAAAATAGTCAATCAAGTCCAGAAAATGCAGATAGTCCCGTACAGGATAAATCCAAGGAGAAACACGCCAAGACACTTATTAATTAAACTATCAAAAATTAAAAACAAAGAAAAAATATTAAAAGCAGCAAGAGAAAAACAACAAATAACATACAAGGCAATCCCCATAAGGTTAACAGCTGAACTTTCAGCAGGAACTCTGCAAGCCAGAAGGGAGTGGCAGGACATATTTAAAGTGAAGAAAGGGAAAAACCTACAAACAAGAATACTCTAAACAGCAAGGATCTCATTCAGATTTGAGGGAAAAATTTAAAACTTTACAGACAAGCAAAAGCTAAGAGAATTTAGCACCACCAAAACAGCTTTACAACAAATGCTAAAGGAACTTCTCTAGGCAGGAAACAAAAGACACAGAAAAGATCTACAATAACAAGCCCAATTCAAATTAAAAATTGGTAATAGGAACATACATATCAATAACTACCTTAAATATAAATGGATTCAAAGCTCCAAGCAAAAGACATAGAATGGGTGAATGGATACAAAAGCAAGACCCGTATATATGATGTCTACAAGAGACTCACTTCAGACCTAGGGACATATATATACAGACTGAAAGTGAGGGGATGGAAAAAATTATTCCATGCAAATGGAAATCAAAAGAAAGCTGGAGTAGAAATTCTCACATCAGATAAAATAGACTTTAAAATTACTTTAAAATTAAGACTAGTACAAGACACAAAGAAGGACACGACATAATGATCAAGGGACCAATCCAAGAAGAATATATAACAATTGTAAATAGTTATGCACCCAACATAGGAGCACCTCAATATATAAGGCAAACGCTAACAGCCATAAACAGGGAAATCGATAGTAACACAATCATAGTAGGGGACTTTAACACCACATTGTCACCAATGGACAAATCATCCAAAATGAAAATAACTAAGGAAACACAAGCTTTAAATGATACATTAAACAAGAGGTACTTAATTGATATTTACAGGACATCTCATGCAAAAACAACACAATATACTATCTTCTCAAGTGCTCATAGAACATTCTCCAGGGTAGAGCATATTTTCAGTCACAAATAAGCCTTGCTAAATTTAAGAAATTTGAAATCGTATGAAGTATCTTTTCTGACCACAATGCTATGAGACTAGACATCAATTAGAGGGAAAAAAATCTGTAACAAACACATGGAAGCTAAACAATACACTACTTAATAACCAAGAGATCACTGAAGAAATCAAAGAGGAAATCAAAAAATACTTAGAAACAAATGACAATGAAAATATGATGATGCAAAACATATGGGATGCAGCAAAAGCAATTCTAAGAGGGAAGTGTATAGCAATACAAGCCTACCTCAAGAAACAAGAAACATCTCAAATAAAGAACCTAACCTTACACCTAAAGCAATTAGAGAAAGAAGAAAACCCCCAAATTTAGGAGAAGGAAAGAAATCATAAAGATCAGACCAGAAATAAATGAAAAAGAAATGATGGAAACAATAGAAAAGATCAGTAAAACTAAAACGTGATTCTTTGAGAAGATAAATAAATTGGTAAACCAGTAGCTAGACTCATCAAGAAAAAAAAAGGAGAAGACTCAAATCAACACAATTAGAAATGAAAAAGGAGACATAACGACTGACACTGCAGAAATACAAAGGATCATGAGAGATTACTACAAGCAACTATATGCCAATAAAATGGACAACCTGGAAGAAATGGACAAACTCTTAGAAAAGCACGACTTTCCAAGACTGAACCAGGAAGAACTAGAAAAAATAAACAGACCAATCATAAGCACTGAAATTGAGACTATGATTTAAAATCTTCCAACAAACAAAAGCCCAGGAACAGATGGCTTCACAGGAGAATTCTATCAATCACTTAGAGAAGAGCTAACACCTATCCTTCTCAAACTCTTCCAAAATATAGCAGAGGGAGGAACACTCCCAAACTCATTTTACAAGGCCTCCATCACCCTGATACCGAAACCAGACAAGGATGTCACAAAGAAAGAAAACTACAGGCCAATATCACTGATGAACATAGATGCAAAAAACCTCAAAAAAATACTAGCAAACAGAACTCAACAACACATTAAAAGGATTGTGTGCCATGATCAAGTGGGGTTTATCCCAGGAATGAAAGGATTCTTCAATATACACAAATCAATCAATGTGATACATCATATTAACAAACTGAAGGAGAAAAACCATATGATCATCTCAAAAGATGCAGAAAAAGCTGTCGACAATATTCACCACCCATTTATGAAAAAAACCCTCCAGAAAGTAGGGATAGAGGGAACTTACCTCAACATAATAAAGGCCATATATGACTAACACAGAGCCCACATCGTTCTCAATGGTGAAAAACAGAAACCATTTCCACTAAGATCAGGAACAAGACAAGATTGCCCACTCTCATGACTATTTTTCAACATAGCTTTGGAAGTTTCAGCCACAGCAATCAGAGAAGAAAAAGAAATAAAAGGAATACAAATTGTAAAAGAAGAAGTAAAGCTGTCATTGTTTGCAGATGACATGATACCATACATAGTTATTTCATACCTATATGTTATTTTCTGCCTTTTTAGTCACTCCAGTCATTCTGGAAGCACAGCATCATGTGTGTCATTGGGTAGGACCCCAATAAGTGCCCTTTACACTTTCCATTTTGTATATTGATAAACCAGGCTCAGAGATGTCCAGTGACCTGAGCAGGCTCAAACAGTTAGTCAACAAACTTGCCTGGCACCCCATCCCTGTAATTCAGAAGTCCAACCCAGCTTCTATCCACAAGACTAGAGTTGCCCCAGGCCCCAACTATGGAAGGAACCAGGCCAAACATTTACTCTGAATCAGGGCTTGCCATGGCTCAGACACACAAGTTCTTGATTGTCCTGGCTGCTCCAGTGGGCACCAGGAAGGCCTCAGGGACAGCATGTATGTGCCACTCACAGAAAGAGGCCTGACAGTCAGAGCAGGGAGTGCACTCCCAGGAGCAATTCACACACCTGGATGGACCCACATAGAGAAAGTGGGGATGGGGATGGGGTCTCTACTTGTGTCCTCTGGGATGCAGAATATAAGCTTAGATCCCAGAGAACAGAAATCTTGCTTGTTTGGACAGATGTTGACAGAGCATAGGAGGTGGGGTGTATCTGCTTCTCAAACTGAAGAGGAGAGGGTGCCTCAGTCCCCGAGCCAGCACTAGTGGAACATGGGTTTTTGGAGTAATGAAGACCCAGGCCCACATTCTACATTTTCAATTTACTGGCTCTGTGGCCTTGCCTAGTTCATGCAATGTGCCTGTCTGTGCCTCAGCTTCCTGATCTGTAAAATGGGGATGGCATCTACCCCCCAGGGCTGCTGTGAGAGGAAGACAGACTTCAGCACAGATCCTGCTACAATGTCCAAACTGTACCCTACCTTGACCCCTTTTCTCAGTACACACAAAATGAGTCCATAGCTGGAGCAGGAAAAAAGAGCAGGGAAGACGGATATAGGCAATTCATGAATAAGGGGCTCACATGGAGCAAGTTGGTAGTCACTGAGGTAACTGCCATACCAGTTAGTGTGTTTTCCCTAGGTCCTTCCTTTTCCTTAGCCCTAGATCTGAGAAGATGCTTAGCATGTGTTTGGTGTAGCAGTTGTTCCCTCACCGAGATCTATTTCAGAGACGCAGATGGCTTCTTGGACTGGCTACCCTTATTGCTAGTCCTGTTGGCCACCATGATTCAAGTTGTGGGCACTCTGCAAAGGTTTAGCCTGGGGAGGCTGACCCATGGCAATCAGACTCTCAGGAGACTAATGTATAAGAAAAGCGAATACATTTACAAAAATTCATTTTGACTGGCTGTTGTATACCTTTTGTATACCTGTTGTATACCTTTTCTCTCAATAAAGGAAAATAGTCACAGGCAGCTTAGAGTCTTCAGCAACAGAGTGAGGGAAGTTGGTTGGTCATCTCAGTGGCTGGAAATCTTGAATTAGGATCCTTTATGCATACAGAGCCTGTATAGGGAATTTCTGGTCACAAGTTCAAATGCTTCTATCAGCAGCCAGAACACTCTCTCATAGGTAGATTGTCTCACACAAAGGGACACGTCTTTTTTTTTAACATCTTTATTGGAGTATAATTGTTTTACAATGGTGTGTTAGTTTCTGCTTTATAACAAAGTGAAGCAGTTATACATATACATATGTTCCCATATTTCTTCCCACTTGCGTCTCCCTCCCTCCCACCCTCCCTATCCCACCCCTCCAGGCGGTCACAAAGCACCGAGCTGATCTCCCTGTGCTATGTGGTTGCTTCCCACTAGCTATCTATTTTACATTTGGTAGTGTATATATGTCCATGACTCTCTCTCACTTTGTCACAGCTTACCCTTCCCCCTCCCCATATCCTCAAGTCCATGCTCTAGTAGGTCTGTGTCTTTATTCCCGTCTTACCCCTAGGTTTTTCATGACATTTTTTTTCTTAGATTCCATATATATGTGTTAGCATACGGTATTTGTTTTTCTCTTTCTGACTTACTTCACTCTGTATGACAGACTCTAGGTCCATCCACCTCACTACAAATAACTCAATTTCATTTCTTTTTATGGTTGGCACGTCTTTTCTGCTGCTTGGATAACCCCGCCACAGATTCCATTCATCCTACCCCCACTTCTGTGTATATAATACTTCTTCATACAGGATACAATGTCACTATTAGGTATTAACATCAATGTAGCCCTGCCACCTCCACATGACACTCTGACCCAGGCTTCTCACTTCTAACAGATGCTTTCATGTCACTACCTAAATGGTGATTTTTCTCACCATTCCTTAAGGCCATGAAAATATTATTCAAAAACAACATAAAAGTATTCTAACTATGGATTCACATTGTAGATAAACTAGTTTTAAATCTCATAATGTTGGACTCAGTTGTTTTCCAATTTTCACTATTGCATATGAAAAATGAATAATTTTGTTCCTAAATATTAAAGTAAATCTCTGATTATTTTATTGTAGTTAGTTCCTAAAACTGGAATCATTGAGGAAAATATATGATTTTTCTAAGGCTTTCATGTGTATATTCCTCTCCAGAATGGTTTCACCAATTTATAGTGCTACAGCTATGTGTGAATGCCAGTTTTATTGCATTATCTCCAACGCTGGCCACTATTTTCTTTAAAAATCTGCCAATCCCTATTTTCAAAAATAAGTGACTAATATTATTTTATTTAAAAATATCTTACTCTTTCCTGATTATAGAGACAATTCATAATCTATGTAGGAAATTGGGAAATACAGAAAGAAATGAAGAAGAAAATTAAAATGGTATACAATTTCACACCAATATAACCACTATTATAATTTTAAATATTTTCTTTATACTTATTTATTTATTTCTGACTTATTTCTTTCTCTCCACATCACACATCCAACCAATCTGTCAGAAAAATATTTTGGTTCTAGCTTCAAAATATATACTTTTAATTTGACAACTTCTTACCACCTTGGTTCAAACCACCACCATTGTTCATATGGACCATTACTATAGCATCCTCACTGATCTCCCTATTTCCAACATGTCCTGTACAGTCTATTCTCCATGCAGTACTCAGAAGGATCCTGCTAAAACCTCACATCCCTCCTCTGCTCACAAAGTCTAAAGTCCTTAGAGTGATCTATAAAGTCCAACATGATCCATTCCTCACCTCTCTGATTTAATTACCTCACCCCCTCACACGTTCTAGTTATGCTAAATTGGCTTCTTTCTGGATCCTTAAATATACCTTTCTTGCTTACTCCTACTGTAGGTGTTCACTCAGCTGTTTCCATTGCTAGGAATAACCTTCAACAATATAGCTGCATGGCTAATCCCTTCATAGTGAAGAATTATCTCAAGTAGGGACCTCCAACTCTTCCGATCCCCCTTACTCTGCTCTATTTTTTCTTATTCTCATAACTCCTATTTTGTAATGCATTATGTAATTTAGTTATCTTTCATGTTTATTGCTTATAATCTGTTTCACCCACTAGAAAATAAGACCCACAAGGGCAGAGATATTTATGTGTTTTGTTTTGTTTCCAAAGAACACTGTATAATGAAATTAGAACACTTCCTAACACCATACACAAAAATAAGCTCAAAATGGATTAAAGCCCTAAATGTAAGGCCAGACACTATAAAACTCTTAGAGGAAAACATAGGCAGAATGCTCTGTGATATAAATCACAGCAAGATCCTTTTTGACACACGTGCTAGAGAAATGGAAATAAAAACAAAAATAAACAAACAGGACCTAATGAAATAAAAAAGCTTTTGCACAGCAAAGGAAACCATAAACAAGAAGAAAACACAACCCTCAGAATGGGAGAAAATATTTGCAAGTGAAGCAACTGACAAAGGATTAATCTCCAAAATATACAAGCAGCTCGTGGAGCTCAATATAAAAAAAACAAACAACGCAATCAAAAAATGGACAGAAAACCTAAATAGACATTTCTCCAAAGAAGATGTACAGATTGCCAACAAACACATGAAAGAATGCTCAACATCATTAATCATTAGATAAATGCAAATCAAAACTCCAATGAGGTATCACCTCACACCATTCAGAATGGCCATCATCAAAAAATCTACAAACAATAAATGCTGGAGAGGGTGTGGAGATAAAGGAACACTCTTACACTGTTGGTGGAAATATAAATTGATATAGCCACTATGTAATTCAAAAAGAGTCATGTACCGCAGTGTTCATTGCAGTACGATTCACAATAGTCAGGACATGGAAGCAACCTAAGGGTCCATCGACAAATGAATGGATAAACAAGATGTGATACATATATACATTTAATATTACTCAGCCATGAATAAAACGAAATTGAGTTATTTGTAGTGAGGTGGATGGGCCTAGAGTCTGTCACACAGAGTGAAGTAAGTCAGAAAGAGATAAACAAATACCATATGCTAACACATATATATGGAATCTAAGAAAGGAGAAAAAAAAGGTCATGAAGAACATAGGGGTAAGACGGGAATAAAGACACAGACTTACTAGAGCATGGACTTGAGGATATGGGGAGGGGGGAGGGTAAGCTGTGACAAAGTGAGAGAGTGGCATGGACATATATACACTACCAAACGCAAAATAGATAGCTAGTGGGAAGCAGCCGCATAGCACAAGGAGATCAGCTCGGTGCTTTGTGACCACCTAGAGGGGTGGGATAGGGAGGGTGTGAGGGAGGGAGACACAAGAGGGAAGAAATATGGGAACATATGTATATGTATATCTGATTCACTTTGTTATAAAGCAGAAACTAACACACCATTGTAAAGCAATTATACTCCAATAAAGATGTTTAAAAAAAGAAAGAGGAAAAAGTGTAACCAGCTTTGCCAATATAGCAAATTCAGCCAGTAGACTGGGTTCTCCATGGAGAAAAAAAAACGGTTATGAAGAACCTAGGGGCAGGGCAGGAATAAAGACACAGACGTAGAGAATGGACTTGAGGACATGGGGAGGGGGAAGGGTAAGCTGGAATGAAGTGAGAGAGTAGCACTGACATATACACACTACCAACGTAAATTAGCTAGTGGGAAGCAGCTGCATAGCACAGGGATATCAGCTCGGTGCTTTTTGACCACATAGAGGGGAGGGATAGGGAGGGTGGGAGGGAGACACAAGAGGGAGGGGATATAGGGATATATGTATGTATATAGCTGATTCACTTTGTTATACAGCAGAAACTAACACAACATGGTAAAGCAATTATACTCCAATAAAGTTGTTAAAAAACAAAACAAAACTGTGCTTGCCCTGCACTATCTTTGGTGCATAGCAAATAATTAATAACATGGGAAATGTTACATTATTTCCTCTTTGAGAACTGTTTTCATCATCCTCCAACCTGACCAAATCCTAATAATTGCCCTTCAGTTTATACTCCTGATATTAATATATTTTCATAAATATTCAAATATTTACATATTTTAATTTTCTATATACGCTTAAAATTCTGGAATTCTTGTAATCTTCAGTGTTCATTTTGCCATTTACCCTATGGTTTTCCATTTCACCCCATATCAGTTTTGTGTAATTTTCATCTATGTTTGTTCCCTCCTTGAGGAAGTCAAGGACTATATCATATTTATCTCCTTCATTCCCTCTAAAATACCTTTGATAAGTATGTGTCAAATGAATGAGTGAATAAAACAAAGTAACACAATGCAAAGGAAAAGAAAAGGCACTCAATAAATATTTGCTGAATCTATTTATATATCTTTATATCTATCTATCTATATTAATAAATGCTTAGGATAAGAAATGAGCCTGTGTGGGCGTAAGACAAGAGGAAGTTTATTTTGTTGCTCCATAAATGTAGAGTTGATGCGGATTTTAAAAAGTAAACTAGAAGCCAAGGAGTGGTGGAAAGTTGTCTAAGTGTTTGATGTAACTCCTTTTATTCAACTCCAAGGTCTTTAATAAATTTCACAAAATCTCATGCACTGTTTGGCCTGTGTGAATATTTTGGAGGTTGGGGTTGGCATGTGTGGAAGGCAGAGTTGTGAGTTCAAGAGACATGAAGCAAAACAGAGGCAGTATAAGAGTGACCTCAACAAGATGGCAAACTAGAAAGTTCCAGGTCTTAATTTCCCTACAGAGAAACAAAGTAAATACCAATAGATGGGCCAGGAGACCTTTGTGAGAACTCCAGAGACCAGTTGAGAAGCACCCAGGCCAATGTAAAGCCAGGAAGGGATTCCAGCAAAAGGGGTAGGAAAATTCACACCATTTTGTGAGCTTGTCTGAGTCTCTTCCCCTACCTGCCATAGTGAGGCACAACCAAGAGAACACCTTCTGTACTGGGGCTCTGCATTCAAGATGGAAACCAAACAGTGAACTATGTGTCAAATGTTCTGGGTTGTCTGGAGGTTCACTAAGGGATGGATTTCTCTCTTCTTTTACTCAGAGCACTGACAAGACTGGTGGCATAGATTTTAAACCACTGAAAATGATATGAGCAATGTGACACATGAGAGCTGCAGTTCCACAGGCAAATACTAGGGGAAACAAAAGATTATGGGCTTCTGGGAAGAAACCAAGATGAGCTGCTTAGGGAATTTGAGAAAGTTAAGAAGACACATATAGTCAAGAGAAGGCACATTCCCAGAAAAAGCGTGAGAAGTCCTTGTACCTACAGGTTGTCTGATGGGTAAGGGTCTTATTCTGCACAAAAACCAGTACATAGAGATAGGGAGATGTGGTTGTTTATTCAAATGCCCAAATCTCAATAAAAGTTCACAATGCATACCCAAAGAAGGGAAAGATAGAACAATAAAAAGAACAAAATAAAACTCAAGACACCAACCCTAAAGGAACAGAGATCTATGAGCTGCCTGACAAAAAATGTTTTAAAACTGTCTTAAAGGTACTAAATGAGCTAAAAGGAATACAGAATGACAAATTAAAGCAGGAAAGTGATGCATGGACACAATGAGAATACAAACAAAGCAATAGAAACCATAACAATAACAAGGAAACAAATTCTGGAGCTGAAAAATACAATAAACAAACTGAAAATTTTACTAAAGGTATTAAACAGCACAGTAGACCAGGCAGAAGAAAGAATCAATGAACTTGAAGATAGGTCTTTTGAAATCATTGAGTCAGAGGAGCAAAAATAAAGAATGACCCGGCTATTGTAAATAGTGCTGCAGTGAACATTGTGGTGCATGACTCTTTCTGAATTATGGTTTAAGCAACCTAAGTGTCCATTGACAGATGAATGGATAAAGAAGATGTGGCACATATATACAATGGAATATTACTCAGCCATAAAAAGAAATGAAATTGAGTTATTTGTAGTGAGTTGGATGGACCTAGAGTCTGTCATACAGAGTGAAGTAAGTCAGAAAGAGAAAAACAAATACTGTATGCTAACATATATATATATATATGGAATCTTAAAAAAAACCTGGTTCTGATGAACATAGGGGCAGGACAGGCATAAAGATGCAGACATAGAGAATGGATTTAAGGACATGGCAAGTGGAAAGGGTAAGCTGGGATGAAGTGAGAGAGTAGCATTGACATATATACACTACCAAATGTAAAATACATAGCTAGTGGGAAGCAGCCACATAGCACAGGGAGATCAGCTTGGTGCTTTGTGACCACCTAGAGGGATGGGATAAGGAGGGTGGGAGGGAGATGCAAGAGGGAGGGGAAATGGGGATATATATATATACACACATATAGCTGATTCACTTTGTTATACAGCAGAAAATAACACAACATTGTAAAGCAAGTATACTCCAATAAAGATGTTAAAAAAAATAAGGGATGAAGAAACTGAACAACATGTGCATTATGTGAGCCTCAGAATGAACAAAGTGAGAAAAGGGGTCAAAGAGACTATTTGAAGAAATAATGGCTGAAAACTCCCCAAATCTGTGGAAATAAATAAACATACAAATCCAAGAAGCCCAACAAATTCCAACTAGAAAAAACCGCAAAGAGATCCACACCAAGACACATTATAAACAAACTGTCAGAAATCAAAGACAAAGAGGAAATCTTGCAAGCAGCAAGAATAAAGCTAGTTATGATATATAAGGGAACTTCCAAAAGATTACAAGCAGATTTCTGAGCAGAAAGCTTTCAGGCCAGAAGAAAGTGGGATGATATATTCAAAGTGTTGAAAGAAAAATAAGAAAACTCTATCAACCAAAATATTCTATTTGGCAAAATATGTCATTCAAAAATGAAGGATAAATTGAGCCTTTCCCAGATATACAAAAGCTGAGAGTTCATTAACATGAGATCTGCTCTACAAGAAATGCTAAGGGGAATCTTTCAAGTTGAAATGAAAGAAAACTATACAAAGCAACATGAAGCCATATGGAAATATAAAATTCTCCAGTAAAGGTAAATACATGGACAAATATAGTAACATGTATTATTGTAATTTTGGTGCATAAATTCACTTTCAATTTAATTGAAATGAGAAAACATAAAAATAACAATAAATCTATGTTAATGGGTATACAATATATAAAGATATAATTTGTGACATCAATAGCATAAAGTGAGGGCTTCCCTGGTGGCGCAGTGGTTGAGAGTCTGCCTGCCGATGCAGGGGACACGGGTTCGTGCCCTGGTCTGGGAAGATCCCACATGCCATGGAGCGGCTGGGCCCGTGAGCCATGGCCGCTGAGCCTGAGCGTCTGGAGCCTGTGCTCCGCAACGGGAGAGGCCACAACAGTGAGAGGCCTGTGTACCGCAAAAAAAAAAAAAAAAAAAATTGCATAAAGTGAGGCAGGAGAGTTGTAAAGGAGTAGAGTTTTGGTATGTATTTGAAGTTAAGTTATCACTTTAAGATAGATTGTAATAACTTTAAGATGTTCTCTGTACCATCATGGTAACCACAAAGAAAATAACTATAGAATATACACAACATAAAATGAGAAGGGAATCCAAACATGTCACTATAAAATTTCAATTAAACACAAAGGAAGTCAGTAAGAAGGGAAAGGAGGGTCAGTTAACAAAACTCCCCAATCAAAAAATAGATTGGCAGAATTGATTTTTTAAAAAAAGGATCTAACTATATGTTGTGTACAAGAGACTCACTTTAGGTCTAAAGACACAAAAAGGCTAAAATTGAAAGGATGGAAAAAGATATTCCATGCAAATGGTAAACAATATAGATCAGGGTAGCTTTACAAATATCAGATTGGATACATTGTAAGTAAAAAACTGTTAGATGAGACAAAGAAAGTCATTATATATTGATAAAGGGTCAATTCACTAAGAAGATATAACAATTATAAATATTTATGCACCAAACATTAGAGCTTCTAAATGTACAAAGCAAACTTTGACAGAATTGAAGGGAGCAATAGACAGCAACACAATAGCAGTAAGCGACTTCAAAACATTTTTAATAATGGATAAAACAATCAGAAAGAAGATCAATAAGGAAATAGAGGACTTCAATAACACTCTACACTAGTTGAACCTAAGAGGTATATACGAAATACTCCACCAAAAATCAACAGAATATACATTCTCCAAGAGATATCACATGTTAGGCTACAAAAAAAGGCTTAAAGGATTGAAATTTTAAAAGATCAAAATTAAAAATCAGTGTCTTTTCTGATCACAATGGAATAAAATGAGAAGCTAAAAGCAGAAATCACACTGGAAAATCCATAAATGTGTGTAAATATACTCTTCAACAAGCAATGTATTTAAAAAGAAGTCACAATGGAAATTAGAAGTATTTTGAGACAAATAAAAATAAAAACATAACATACAAAACTTATGGGATGCAGTGACAGCAGTTCTCAGAGGGAAATTTATAACTGTCAACATCCATTACAAAAAGAAAAAAGATTTCAAATCAATAACTTAAGCTTCTACCCTGGGAGACTGGGAATAAAAGAACAAGCTCAATTCAAAGATAGGACAAGGAAGGAAATAATAAACATTTAGAGAGGAAACACATGAAATACAGAATAGAAAAAAAAGATAATCAACAGAACAAAAATTGGTTATTTAAAAAGATCACAGGCATTGACAGAACTATAACCAGACTGGTAAAGAAAAAAGGAGAGAAAGATGAAATTATTAAGATCAGGAATGAAAGAGGAAACTACTACCAACATTACAGAAATAAAAAGGATAGTAAGAGTGTTATGAACAATTGAATACCAATAAATTAGATGGCACAGATAAAATAGATATATTTATATAAATATATGAACTAGAGAAAGTGACTGAAGGAAAAACAAAATCTAAATACCTATAATAAATAAAGAGACTGAATTAGCAATCTAAAATCTTCCAACAAAGAAAAGCCCAGGATAAGATGACTTTATGGGAAAATTTTCCCAAATAACTCTTACAAAAAGAAGAAGAGGAGAAACACTTCCTAGCTCACTCTGGAAGTTCTCATTACCCTGACACCAAAGCCAGATAAAGTCCTCACAAGAAAAGAAAATTACAGACAAATATTAGTTATGAATATAGATTCAAAAAAGCTGGTTCTTTGAGAAGATAAACAAAATTGATAAACCATTACCCAGACTCATCAAGAAAAAAAGGGAGAAGACTCAAATCAATAGAATTAGAAGTGAAAAAGGAGAAGTAACAACTGACACTGCAGAAATACAAAGGATCATGAGAGACTACTACAAGCAACTCTATGCCAGTAAAATGGACAACCTGGAAGAAATGGACAAATTCTTAGAAATGCACAACCTTCTGGGACTGAACCAGGAAGAAATAGAAAATATGAACAGAGTAATCACAAGCACTGAAATTGAAACTGTGATCAAAAATCTTCCAAAAAACGAAAGTCCAGGACCAGATGGCTTCATGGGAGAATTCTATCAATCACTTAGAGAAGAGCTAACACCTATCCTTCTCAAACTCTTCCAAAATATAGCAGAGGGAGGAAAATTCCCAAACTCATTCTACAAGGCCACCGTCACCCTGATACCAAAATCAGACAAAGATGTCACAAAGAAAGAAAACTACAGGCCAATATCACTGATGAACAGAGATGCAAAAACCCTCAACAAAATACTAGCAAACAGAATCCAACAGCACATTAAAAGGATCATACACAGTGATCAAGTGGGGTTTATCCCAGCAATGCAAGGATTCTTCAATACACAAAAATCAATCAATGTGATACACCATATTAACAAACTGAAGGAGAAAAACCATATGATCATCTCAATAGATGCAGAGAAAGCTTTCGACAAATTCAACACCCATTTATGAGGAAACCCCTCCAGAAAGTAGGCACAGAGGGAACTTACCTCAACATAATAAAGGCCGTATATGACAAACCCACAGCCAACATCGTCCTCAATGGTGAAAAATTGAAAGCAGTTCCTCTAAGATCAGGAACAAGAAAAGGTTGCCCACTCTCACCACTCTTATTCAACATAGTTTCGGAAGTCTTAGCGACAGCAAGCAAAGAAGAAAAAGAAATAAAATAATCCAAATTGGAATAGAAGAAGTAAAGCTGTCACTGTTTGCAGATGACATGATACTATACATAGAGAAACCTAAAGATGCTACCAGAATACTGTTAGAGCTAATCAATGAATTTCATAAAGTAGCAGGATACAAAATTAATGCACAGAAATCTCTAGCATTGCTATACACTAATGATGAAAAATCTGGAAATGAAATTAAGAAAAGACTCCGATTTACCACTGCAACAAAAAGAATAAAATACTAGGAATAAACCTACCTAAGGATACAAAAGACCTGTATGCAGAAAATTATGACACTGATGAAAGAAATTAAAGATGATACAAATAGATGGAGAGGTTTACCATGTTCTTGGATTGGAAGAATCAACATTGTGAAAATGACTCTACTACCCAAAGCAATATACGGATTCAATGCAATCCCTATCAAACTACCACTGGCATTTTTCACAGAACTAGAACAAAAAATTTAACAATTTGTATGTAAATGCAAAAAACCCCGAATAGCCAAAGCAATCTTGAGAAAGAAAAACGGAGCTGGAGGAAGCAGGCTCCCTGAGTTTAGACTATACTACAAAGCTACAGTAATCAAGACAGCATGGTACTGGCACAAAAACTGAAATATAGATCAATGGAAAAGGATAGAAAGCCCAGAGAGGAAACCATGCACATATGGTCACCTTATCTTTGATAAAGGAGGCAAGAATATACTGTGGAGAAAAGACAGCCTCTTCAATAAGTGGTGCTGGGAAAAGTGGACAGGTACATGTAAAGGTATGAAATTAGAACACTCCCTAACACCATACACAAAAATAAACTGAAAATGGATTAAAGACCTAAATGTAAGGCCAGACACTATCAACTCTTAGGGGAAAACATAGGCAGAACACCCTATGACATTAATCACAGCAAGATCCTTTTTGACCCACCTCCTTGGGAAATGTAAATAAAAACAAAAATAAGCAAATGAGACCTAATGAAACATAAAAGATTTTGGACAGCAAAGGAAACCATAAACAAGACGGAAAGACAGCCCTCAGAATGGGAGAAAATATTTGCAAATGAAGCAACTGACAAAGGATTAATCTCCTAAATTTTCAAGCAGCTCATGCAGCACAATATCAAAACAACAAAAACCCAATCCAGAAATGGGAAGAAGACATAAATAGACATTTCTCCAAAGAAGTTATACAGATTGCCAACAAACACATGAAAGAATGCTCAACATCATTAATCATTGAGAAATGCAAATGAAAACTACAATGAGATATCATCTCACACCAGTCAGAATGGCCATCATCAAAAAACCTACAAAAAATAAATGCTTGGAGGGTGTAGACCAAAGGGAACCCTCTTTCACTGTTGGTGGGAATGTAAATTGATACAGCCACTATGGAGAACAGTATGGAAATTCCTTAAAAATCTAAAAATAGAACTACCATGCGACCCAGCAATCCCACTACTGGGCATATACCCTGAGAAAACCGTAATTCAAAAAGAGTCATGTACCAAAATGTTCATTGCAGCTTTATTTACAATAGCCAGGACATGGAAGCAACCTAAGTGTCCATCGACAGATGAATGGATAAAGAAGATGGGGCACATATACACAATGGAATATTACTCGTCCACAAAAAGAAACGAAGTTGAGTTATTTGTAGTTAGGTGGATGGACCTAGAGTCTGTCATACAGAGTGAAGTAAGTCAGAAAGAGATAAACAAATACCATATGCTAACACATATATATGGAATCTAAGAAAGGAAAAAAAAAGGTCATGAAGATCCTAAGGGCAAGATGGGAATAAAGACACAGACTTACAAGAGAATAGACTTGAGGATATGGGGAGGGGGAAGTGTAAGCTGTGACAAAGTGAGAGAATGGCATGCACATATATACACTAGCAATCGTAAAATAGCTAGTGGGAAGCAGCCGCATAGCACAGGGAGTACAACCCGGTGCTCTGTGACCACCTAGAGGGGTGGGATAGGGAGAGTAGGAGGGAGGGAGATGCAAGAGTGAAAAGATATGGGAACATATATATATGTATAACTGATTCACTTTGTTATAAAGCAGAAACTAACACACTATTGTAAAGCAGTTATACAGCAATAAAAATTTTTCTTTAATTACATGTTGGAATATATGTGTGAAGATTTATAGGGGCAAATTTGGCCATAAACTGATTAAAGTGAACACCTAATTAAATTTATAGCAAATTAAAAAGAAAAGTAATCAATTCCATAATTATTTTTGGTCCAAATGTGAAAGGTAAAGCAGTAAATGTTTTAGAGAAAGCAGGAGAATTTTCATGACTTTAGAATATCAAATATTTTTTGACAAGTTCCTTTTCTATTTTATTTTGGTGTAATTTGGCATACAGAAAAGTTGTAAAAACAAAACAAAGAATTCATATATACGATCTTTCCCTTGCAGGTTCCCAAAATATTTATATTGTACCATATTTTCTGTATTCTTCTCTATCTCTTTTATTATATTTCTATCACAGTATTATTTTCTAAAGCCTTTGAGAGTACATTGCAGAAATGATGGCTTTTTACAACTAAATACTTTATTGTGTATTTCCTTAAAAACAAGGAAACTGTGTTACATAATCACAAATTATCAAATGCTAGCTACTAGTGTTGACATAATAATATCTCATCTATTGACATTGTGTTCTCTATATTTAAATTAATCAATATTTTATGGTTTCTGGGTTTTGAGTCATAGTTAGAAAGCCTTTCACTTCAAGTTAAAGAGGAATTTACTCATGCTCTTCTGGTATTTGTATGATTTCATTTTTTACTCAAAGACATTTTGGTGCATTTGGAATATGTTCTTGGGTATAGCTTCAGATATGGATCTAATTGTCAATTTTTCCAAATGGCAAAACCAGTCATCCCAGCACAACTTTTGTTAAAATGTTTATCTTTTATCAAGTCATTTGACATGCCAACTTCGCTACATACTAACGTTCTACACATACTTTTATTATTTATGGATTTTCTCTTCTATTCTACTGGTCTATCCATTCATATTTTAGCACTACTGTTTAAATCATATAAGCTTTATAATATGTTTTAATGTCTTAAGAGTCTTAAAGGACTTGTTCCCATTAGAGGCTTTTTTAGTGTTTTCTTGTATGTTTATTTTTCGATATGATATTTAATATCAAATTGTCTAGCTCTATCAAAATTCTTCTTGACGTTTTTGTTGAGATTGAGTGAAATTTATTAATTTAGGGAAAATAACTATGATGTTGAATCATTTCTTTTAAAAAAAATGGAATCTTTCCATTTGTTCAAGTTTTTAAAATTTCCAAGATAGATTTTAAATATATTAAGTCTTATCTTCCTTTCTCTATTTTAAAGGGATTTTCTACACCATTATACTTTCTAACTATTATTGTTTCTTTATGTGAAGGCTATTAAGTTCTATATAGTAATTTTTTATCCTGTTTGTTTTATTAAATACTGCTCTTTTTAAAGTTAACTTTATCATTAATTTTCCTGGGTTTTCCAAATACATGATCATACCATGTGCAAATAAAGGTAGTTTTTATCCTTCCAAGTTTCTATGCCTCTATTTGATTTCTCTTATCTAATTACATTGGTTAATACCTCTAGAAAAATGATGAGTACTGGTGAAGACAGTGGGACTCTTGTCATTGTACTGATTTCTTAATGCTTTAATGTGAAATGTATTTAGTATGTCACCACTAAAAAAAGATGCTGAATTGTGAATCTACTACACTTCAATTTTTTAAAAAGATGCATGATTTAGTACTGATTGTGTATATACTGTGTATGTATGAGTGTGTATATATATATATAATATATATAATAAATAGAGAGTATATATATATTAAACACACTATGTAACATATAATATACTATATTAATAAGTGATATGTCTAGTATTTTTAATATTGTCTTTATTAGATTTAGATATCAATGTTTTAGTTGTTTCATTAAAAACAATCATAAACTTTTCTTCATTTTTTAAAATTAAGTTTTTATTTTATATTGGGGTATATTTGATTTACAATGTTGTGTTAGTTTCAGGTGTACAGCAAAGTGGTTCAGTTAAACATATACATATATCCATTCTTTTTCAGATTCTTTTCCCATATAGGTTATTACAGAATATCAAGTAGAATTCCCTGTGCTATACAGTAGGTCCTTGTTGATTATCTATTTTATATCTATTTTTGGTCTCTTCATTTGCAAATATTTTCTCCCATCCTGTGGGTTGTCTTTTCATTTTGTTTATGTTATCCTTTGCTATGAAAAAGCTTTTCAGTTTCATTAGATCCCATTTGTTTATATATTTTTTTATTTCCATTACTCTAGGAAATGGAGCCAAAAAGATATTGTTGTAATTTATGTTAAAAGGTGTTTTGCCTATGTTTTCTTCTAAGAGTTTTATGGTATCTGGTCTTACATTTAGGTCTTTAATCCATTTTGATTTTTTTAACATCTTTATTGGAGTATAATTGTTTTACAATGGTGTGTTAGTTTCTGCTTTATAACAAAGTGAATCAGTTATACATATATATATGTTCCCATATCTCTTCCCTCTTGTGCCTCCCTCCCTCCCACCCTCCCAATCCCACCCCTCTAGGTGGTCACAAAGCACTGAACTGATCTCCCTGTGCTATGTGGCTGCTTCCCACTAGCTATCTATTTTACGTTTGCTAGTGTATATATATCCATGCCACTCTCTCACTTTGTCACAGCTTACCCTTCCCCCTCTCCATATCCTCAAGTCCATGCTTTAGTAGGTCTGTGTCTTTATTCCCGTCTTACCCCTAGGTACTTCATGACCTTTTTTTTCTTTCTTTTTTTCTTAGATTCCATATATATGTGTTAGCATATGGTATTTGTTTTTCTCTTTCTGACTTACTTCACTCTGTATGACAGACTCTAGGTCCATCCACCTCACTACAAATAACTCAATTTCATTTCTTTTTATGGCTGAGTAATATTCCATTGTATATATGTGCCACATCTTCTTTATCCATTCATCTGTTGATGGACACTTAGGTTACTTCCATGTTTGAGTTTATTTTTGTGTATGGTATTAGAGAATGTTCTAATTTCATTCTTTTACATGTAGCTGTCCAGTTTTACAAGCACCACTTATTGAAGAGACTGTCTTTCCTCCATTTTTTAGTCTTGCCTCCTTTGTCATAGATTAATTGACCATAGGTACATGGGTTTATTTATGGGCTTTCTATTCTGTTCCACTAATCTATGTTTCTGTTTTTGTGCCAGTACCATACTCTTTTGATGACTGTAGTTTTGTAGTATAGTCTGAAGTCAGGGAGTGTGATTCCTGCAGCTCTGTTTTTCTTTCTCAAGATTGCTTTGGCTCTTTAGGGTCTTCTGGGTCTCCATACAAATGTTAAGATTTTTTTTATTCCAGTTCTGTGAAAAATGCCATTGGTAATTTGATAAGGATTGCATCAAATTTGTGGACTGCCTTGGGTAGTATAGTCATTTTGATAATATTGATTCTTACAATCCAAGAACATGGTATATCTTTCCATATGTTTGTGTCATCTTCGATTTCTTTTATCAGTCTTATAGTTGTCAGAGTACAGGTCTTTTGTCTCCTTAGGTAGGTTTACTCTTTTTGATGTGATGGTAAATGGGGTTATTTCCTGAATTTCTCTTTCTGACCCTTTGTTGTTAGCATATAGAAATTCAACATATTTCTGTGTATCAATTTTATACCCTGAAACTTTACCAAATTCATTAATAAGCTCTAGTAGTTTTCTGATAGCATCTTTAGGATTTTGTATGTATAGTATCATGTTATCTGCCAACAGTGACAGTTTTACCTCTTCTTTTCTAATTTGGTTTCCTTTTATTTCTTTTTCTTCTCTGATTGCTATGGATAGGATTTCCAAAACTATGTTTAATAAAAGTGGCAAGAGTGGACATCCTTGTCTTGTTCCTGAGCTTAGAGGAAAGCCTTTGTGCTTTTCACTGTTGAGTATGATGTTAGCTGTGGGTTTGTCACATATGGCTTTTATTATGTTGAGGTAGATTCCCTCTATGTCCACATTCTGGAGAGTTTTCTTATCATAAATGGATGTAAGTTTTCTTCATTTTTTATTCTCTTAAAAAATTTGTGGAGCACTTGGGTCTATCAGGCTTTGAAAATTGGAAGAATTGCCCCTTGAAAACTTCAAAGTCTCCTACTTTTAGTGGGGAGAATTTGAATTCTTTTTTCTTTCTATTGGAAGTCAGTTTGTTTAAACTTTCTATTTTTATTGGATTAATATTAGTAAATTATTTTTTCTAAGAAATTACACATCTCATCTAGGTTTTCATGTTATGTACATATAAGAATAGAAAAAATTTATGATTTTTTAAAAAGTGCTCCTATTTCAATGGTTATTATCCCTTATCATATCATAAATTAGTGATTTCTGGGTTTTTATTTATTGTTAGCTAGTGAGTTGTCTGTTTTATTTTTTATAACATTTTTCTCTCCTCTAGCTCATTATTTTCTCATTTTATCTTTACTATTTAATTCCTCATGCTTTCTTTAGGTTTATTTACTGTTCTTTCTCCAGCTTTTTGAGGTTAGAATTTAATTTATTTTGATTATTTTATTTTTATTTATGTAAATGTTTAAGACTATAAAAGTTTTCTTCAATTATGGTTTTAAATGTGGTCCACAGACTCCCACATGCAGTGTTTCTGTTATCTTTTATTTTAGAAATCTTATAATTTTGGTTTGTAACTCCTATTTACTCCAAACTTTTAAAGTAGATTTTTAAACATTTCAGGAGGAAGACCACATGTGCATTTTAATTTTGTTTATAAAAGTCAGTTTTATTACATTGTTTTAATACTACTGCAATATGGAATGTAACCAAATGGAAAAGATTTTTGAGCAAAACCAAAACAGCAAAAACTATTTTAAAAAAATACAAATTTAAATGTATATATAAGTAAATTATAATGGATAAAAATATTTACTGTATTCTTCATGGATCATGTAAACTTTTATTCATCAAAAAATTCTATTAAGAGCGAAAAGGCAAGCCATAGAATGGGAGATAGTATTTGCAGCCATGTATCCAAAAGAGTTATCTTACTTAGGACGTGTAAAGAAAACTAAAATTCAATATGAGCAAAGTGGACAAATCAATAGAAAAATTGATAAAAGTGTGGAACAAGCACTTCACTAGAGAAGATTACAAATGACTAAAAAATACATGAAAAGGTGCTAAACATCAGGAAATTATACCTACAATGACATCCAATGCCAGCTCCAATGGCTAGAAACAAATAACAATGCCAAATTTTGGTTGGAATGTGGGGAAACACAAACTGTCATATATAGCTGATGGGAGTGTAAATTTGTATGACAATTTTGGAAATGTCTTTGGTAGCATATAATAAATCTGAATACATGCAATGACCTATCACTTCCACTACTGGGTAAATACTTGGAGAAATCTATATATATGAGTACAGTTATTAACAAAACTGTGTATAACACTGTGCTGAAGCATGATATGGAATATCCCAGATGAAAAACTACCCAAGTATCCATAATAAGTAGAAATAATGAATAAAGTTTTCTACATGTATATGATGGAACCATGTAATTAAAAATAATTGTCATTCCAAACCTGTATTGTTTTTGAAACTCTATTTCTTAAATCTTGTAGAAATCTTCCAAGAATTATCTCTTCAGTGAAAGAAATCTTTAATAAAGTTTCACCACTTTCTCGTGCCCCTTCCCATTATTTTATAGTAGTCTACTAAAATGAAATCTAATACATTTTTATTTTGAATAGCATGTGTGGTACAACTCATCATTGTAAAAATTCATTTCTGTAAATCTATCTCTCTCTTTTTTACTTTCGACTAACATCCTTTTATTTCACACTTCTATAGAGATGTTTGTAGTGATTTTGACCCAGTGTTAGAACTAGAAAATTCTGAATGTTTTGATTTTCTATACTTTACTGATTTCTCCTCCATATTTCCATAAATTATTTGATTTTTTAACCATGAATATAATATGATAAAATTATGAAGTCACTAACCTTTTTAAAATAATGTATATATACCTCACACTGTTATATTTTTAACATCTTTATTGGAGTATAATTGCTTTACAATGTTGTGTTAGTTTCTCCCATATAACAAAGTGAAACAGCTATACATATACATATATCTGCATATACCCTCCCCCTCCCCCTCCGTATCCCACCCCTGTAGGTGGTCACAAAGCACCCAGTTGATCTCCCTGTGCCATGCGGCTGCTCCCCACTAGCTATCTATTTTACATTTGGTAGTGTATATATGTCAATGCCACACTCTCACTTTGTCCTAGCTTACCCAGCCCCCTCCGCATGTCCTCACGTCCATTCTCTATGTCTCCGTCTTTATTCTTGTCCTGCCCCAAGGTTCTTCACAACCTTTTTTTTTTTTTTTACATTCCATATATATGTGTTGGCATATGGTATTTGTTTACCTCTTTCTGACTTCACTCTGTGTGACAAACTCTAGGTCCATCCACCTCACTACAAATGACTCAATTTCATTTCTTTTTATTTTTTTTACCATCTTTATTGGGATATATTGCTTTACAATGGTGTGTTAGTTTCTGCTGTATAACAAAGTGAATCAACTATACGTATACATATATACCCATATCCACCTCTTCTTTAGACTCCCTCCCATCCTCCATATGCACCCCTCTAGTTGGTCACAAAGCACTGAGATGATCTACCTGGGCTATGCGGCTGCTTCCCACTAGCTATCTATTTGACATTTGGTAGTGTATATGTGTCCATGCCACTCTCTCACTTCATTCCAGCTTACCTTTCCCCTGCCCCGTATCCTCAATTCCATTCTCTACATCTGTGTCTTTACTCCTGACCTGCCCCTAGGTTCATCAGAACAATTATTTCTTTCTTTCTTTTTTTTTTTTTTTTGGATTCCATATATATGTGTTGCAATACAGTATTTGTTTTTCTCTTTCTGAGTTACTGTACTCTGTATGACAGACCCTAGGTCCATCCACCTCAGCACGAATAACACAATTTTATTTCATTTTATGGCTGAGTAATATTCCATTACATATATGTGTCACATCTTCTTTTTTTTTTTTTTTTAAACATCTTTATTGGGGTATGATTTCTTTACAATGCTGTGTTAGTTTCTGCTTTATAAAAAAGTGAATCAGCTATACATATACATATGTTCCCATATGTCTTCCCTCTTGAGTCTCCCTCCCTCCCACTCTCCCCATCCCACCCCTCCAGGCTGTCACAAAGCACCGAGCTAATATCCCTGTGCCTTGTGGCTGCTTCCCCCCAGCTATCTACCTTACTACGTTTGTTAGTGTGTATATGTCCATGACTCTCTCTCGCCCTGTCAAAACTCACCCTTCCCCCTCCCCATATCCTCAAGTCCGTTCTCCAGTAGGTCTGCGTCTTTATTGCTGTCTTACCCCTAGGTTCTTCATGACATTTTTTTCCCTTAAATTCCATATATATGTGTGTTAGCATATGGTATTTGTCTTTTTCTTTCTGACTTACTTCACTCTGTATGACAGACTCTAGGTCTATCCATCTCATTACAAATAACTCAATTTCATTTCTTTTTAAGGCTGAGTAATATTCCATTGTGTATATGTGCCACATCTTCTTATTCCATTCGTCAGATGATGGGCGCTTAGGTTCTTTCCATCTCCGGGCTATTGTAAATAGAGCTGCAATGAACATTTTGGTACATGACTCTTTTTGAATTTTGGTTTTCTCAGGGTATATGCCCATTAGTGGGATTGCTGGGTCATATGGTAATTCTATTTGTAGTTTTTTAAGAAACCTCCATATTGTTCTCCATAGTGGCTGAACCAATTCACATTCCCACCAGCAGTGCAAGAGTGTCCCCTTTTCTCCACACCCTCTCCAGCATTTATTGTTTCTAGATTTTTTGATGATGGCCATTCTGACTGGTGTGAGATGATATCTCATTGTAGTTTTGATTTGCATTTCTCTAATGATTAATGATGTTGAGCATTCTTTCATGTGTTTGTTGGCATTCTGTACATCTTCTTTGGAGAAATGTCTGTTTAGGTCTTCTGCCCATTTTTGGATGGGGTTGTTTGTTTTTTTGTTATTGAGCTGCATGAGCTGCTTGTAAATTTTGGAGATTAATCCTTTGTCAGTTGCTTCATTTGCAAATGTTTTCTCCCATTCTGAGGGTTGTCTTTTGGTCTTGATTATGGTTTCCTTTGCTGTGCAAAAGCTTTGAAGTTTCATTAGGTCCCATTTGTTTATTTTTGTTTTTATTTCCATTACTCTAGGAGGTGGGTCAGAAAGGATCTTGCTGTGATTTATGTCATAGAGTGTTCTTCCTATGTTTTCCTCTAAGAGTTTGATAGTTTCTGGCCTTACATTTAGGTCTTTAATCCATTTTGAGCTTATTTTTGTGTATGGTGTTAGGGAGTGATCTAATCTCATACTTTCACATGTACCTGTCCAGTTTTCCCAGCACCATTTATTGAAGAGGCTGTCCTTTCTCCACTGTACATTCCTGCCTCCTTTATCAAAGATAAGGTGTCCATATGTGCGTGGGTTTATCTCTGGGCTTTCTATCCTGTTCCACTGATCTATCTTTCTGTTTTTGTGCCAGTACCATACTGTCTTGATTACTGTTGCTTTGTAGTATAGTCTGAAGTCAGGGAGACTGATTCCTCCAGCTCCATTTTTCGTTCTCAAGATTGCTTTGGCTATTCGGGATCTTTTGTGTTTCCATACAAATTGCGAAATTTTTTGTTCTAGTTCTGTGAAAAAATGCCAGTGATAGTTTGATAGGGATTGCATTGAATCTGTAGATTGCTTTGGGTAGTAGAGTCATTTTCACAATATTGACTCTTCCCATCCAAGAACATGGTATATCTCTCCATCTATTTGTATCATCTTTAATTTCTTTCATCAGTGTCATAATTTTCTGCATACAGGTCTTTCGTATCCTTAGGTAGGTTTATTCCTAGGTATTTTATTCTTTTTGTTGCAATGGTAAATGGGAGTGTTTTCTTGATTTCACTTTCAGATTTTTCATCATTAGTATATAGGAATGCCAGAGATTTCTGTGCATTAATTTTGTATCCTGCTACTTTACCAAATTCATTGATTAGCTCTAGTAGTTTTCTGCTAGCATCTTTAGGATTCTCTATGTATAGTATCATGTCATCTGCAAACAGTGACAGCTTTACTTCTTCTTTTCCGCTTTGGATTCCCTTTATTTCCTTTTCTTCTCTGATTGCTGAGGCTAAAACTTCCAAAACTATGTTGAATAAGAGTGGTGAGAGTGGGCAACCTTGTCTTCTTCCTGATCTTACTGGAAATGCTTTCAGTTTTTCACCATTGAGGATGATGTTTGCTGTGGGCTTGTCATATATGGCCTTTATTATGTTGAGGAAAGTTCCCTCTATGCCTACTTTCTGGAGGGTTTTTATCATAAACGGGTGTTGAATTTTGTCGAAAGCTTTCTCTGCATCTATTGAGATGATCATATGGTTTTTCTCCTTCAATTTGTTAATATGGTTTATCACATTGATAGATTTGCGTATATTGAAGAATCCTTGCACTCCTGGAATAAACCCCACTTGATCATGGTGTATGATCCTTTTAATGTGCTGTTGGATTCTGTTTGCTAGTATTTTGTTGAGGATTTTTGCATCTATGTTCATCAGTGATATTGGCCTGTAGTTTTCTTTCTTTGTGACATCCTTGTCTGGTTTTGGTATCAAGGTGATGGTGGCCTCGTAGAAGGAATTTGGGAGTGTTCCTCCCTCTGCTATATTTTGGAAGAGTTCGAGAAGGATAGGTGTTAGCTCTTCTCTAAACGTTTGATAGAATTCACCTGTGAAGCCATCTGGTCCTGGGCTTTTGTTTGTTGGAAGATTTTTAATCACAGTTTCAATTTCAGTGCTTGTGATTGGTCTGTTCATATTTTCTATTTCTTCCTGATTCAGTCTTGGCAGGTTGTGCATTTCTAAGAATTTGTCCATTTCTTCCAGATTGTCCATTTTATTGGCATAGAGTTGCTTGTAGTAATCTCTCATGATTTTTTTTATTTCTGCAGTGTCAGTTGTTACTTCTCCTTTTTCATTTCTAATTCTATTGATTTGAGTCTTCTCCCTTTTTTTCTTGATGAGTCTGGCTAGTGGTTTATCTATTTTGTTTATCTTCTCAAAGAACCAGCTTTTAGTTTTATTGATCTTTGCTATTGTTTCCTTCATTTCTTTTTCATTTATTTCTGATCTGATTTTTATGATTTCTTTCCTTCTGCTAGCTTTGGGGTTTTTTTGTTCTTCTTTCTCTAATTGCTTGAGGTGCAAGGTTAGGTTGTTTATTCGAGATGTTTCCTGCTTCTTAAGGTGGGCTTGTATTGCTATAAACTTCCCCCTTAGAACTGCTTTTGCTGCATCCCATAGGTTTTGGGTCGCTGTGTCTCCATTGTCATTTGTTTCTAGGTATTTTTTTATTTCCTCTTTGATTTCTTCAGTGATCACTTCATTATTAAGTAGTGTATTGTTTAGCCTCCATGTGTTTGTATATTTTACAGATCTTTTCCTGTAATTGATATCTAGTCTTATGGCCTTTTGGTCAGAAAAGATACTTGATACAATTTCAGTTTTCTTAAACTTACCAAGGCTTGATTTGTGACCCAAGATATGATCTATCCTGGAAAATGTTCCATGAGCACTTGAGAAAAATGTGTATTCTCTTGTTTTTGGATGGAGTGTCCTATAAATATCAATTAAGTCCATCTTGTTTAATGTATCATTTAAAGTTTGTGTTTCCTTATTTATTTTCATTTTGGATGATCTGTCCATGGGTGAAAGTGGGGTGTTAAAGTCCCCTACTATGAATGTGTTACTGTCGATCTCCCCTTTTATGGCTGTTATGTATTATATGCCTTATGTATTGAGGTGCTCCTATATTGGGTGCATAAATATTTACAATTGTTATATCTTCTTCTTGGATCGATCCCTTGATCATTATGTAGTGTCCTTCTTTATCCCTTTTAATAGTCCTTATTTTAAAGTCTATTTTGTCTGATATGAGAATTGCTACTCCAGCTTTCTTTTGGTTTCCATTTGCATGGAATATCTTTTTCCATCTCCTTACTTTCAGTCTGTAAGTGTCTCTAGGTCTGAGGTGGGTCTCTTGTAGACAGCATATATAAGGGTCTTGTTTTTGTATCCATTCAGCCAATCTGTGTCTTTTGGTGGGAGCATTTAGTCCATTTATATTTAAGGTAATTATCGATATGTATGTTCCTATTCCCATTTTCTATATTGTTTTGGGTTCGTTATTATAGGTCGTTTCCTTCTCTTGCGTTTCTTGTCTAGAGAAGTTCCTTTAGCATTTGTTGTAAAGCTGGTTTGGTGGTGCTGAACTCTCTCAGCTTTTGCTTGTCTGTAAAGGTTTTAATTTCTCCATCAAATGTGAATGAGATCCTTGCTGGGTCGAGTAGTCTTGGTTGCAGGTTTTTCTCCTTCATGACTTTCAGTATGTCCTGCCACTCCCTTCTGGCTTGTAGGGTTTCTGCTGAGAGATCAGCTGTTAACCTTATGGGGATTCCCTTGTGTGTTATTTGTTGTTTTTCCCTTGCTGCTTTTAATATGCTTTCTTTGTATTTAATTTTTGATAGTTTGATTAATATGTGTCTTGGCATATTTCTCCTTGTATTTATCCTGTATGGGACTCTCTGTGCTTCCTGGACTTCATTAACTATTTCCTTTCCCATATTAGGGAAGTTTTCAACTATAATCTCTTCAAATATTTTCTCAGTCCCTTTCTTTTTTTCTTCTTCTTCTGGAACCCCTATAATTCGAACGTTGGTGCGTTTAATGTTGTCCCAGAGGTCTCTGAGACTGTCCTCAGTTCTTTTCATTCTTTTTTCTTTATTCTGCTCTGCAGTAGTTATTTCCACTACTTTATCTTCCACGTCACTTATCCGTTCTTCTGCCTCAGTTATTCTGCTATTGATCCTATCTAGAGTACTTTTAATTTCATTTATTGCATTGTTTATCGTTGCTTGTTTCATCTTTATTTCTTCTAGGTCCTTGTTAACTGTTTCTTGCATTTTGTCCATTCTACTTCCAAGATTTCAGATCATCCTTACTATCATTATTCTGAATTCTTTTTCAGGTAGATTGCCTATTTCCTCTTCATTTGTTAGGTCTGGTGGGTTTTTATCTTGCTCCTTCATCTGCTGTGTGTTTTTCTGTCTTCTCATTTTGCTTATCTTACTGTGTTTGGGGTCTCCTTTTTGCAGGCTGCACATTCGTAGTTCCCGTTGTTTTTGATGTCTGTCTCCAGTGGCTAAGGTTGTTTCAGTGGGTTGTGTAGGCTTCCTGGTGGAGGGGACTAGTGCCTGTGTTGTGCTGGATGAGGCTGGATCTTGTCTCTCTAGTGGGCAGGTTCACGTCTGGTGGTGTTTTTTGGGGTGTCTGTAGCCTTATTATGATTTTAGGCAGCCTCTCTGCTAATGGGTGGGGTTGTGTTCCTGTTTGGCATGGGTTGTCCAGCACTGTGGCTTGCTGGTCATTGAGTGAAGCTGGGTGCTGGTGTTAAGATGGAGGTCTCTGGGAGATTTCCGCCGTTTAATATTATGTGGAGCTGGGAGGTCTCTTGTTGACCAGTGTCCTGAAGTTGGCTCTCCTACCTCAGAGGCAGAGCCCTGCCTCCTGGGCTGGAGCACCAAGAGCCTTTCATCCACACGGCTCAGAATAAAAGGGAGAAATTGTAGAGAGAATTAGTAGAAGTATGAGGAAAGAAAGAAGCAAAGGAGGAAAGGAAGGAAGGAAGAAAGAAGCAAGGAAGGAAAGAAAGGAGGGAGGGAGGGCAGGAGGGAGGAAGGAAGGAAGGAAGGAGGGAAAGAAGGAGAAAATGTAGAGAGAATTAGTAGATGTATGAGGAAAGGAAGGAAGGAAGAAAGAAGCAAAGAAGGAAAGAAAGGAGGGAGGGAGGGAGGGAGGAAGGAAGGAAGGAAGGAGGGAAAGAAGGAGAAAATGTAAAGAGAATTAGTAGAAGTATGAGGAAAGAAAGAAGGAAAGGAGGAAAGGAAGGAAGGAAGAAAGAAGCAAAGAAGGAAAGAAAGGAGGGAGGGAGGGAGGGAGGAAGGAAGGAAGGAAGGAGGGAAAGAAGAAAAAAAGACAGAAAGAAAGAAGATAAAGTAAAAATAAAATAAAGTATAATATAGTTATTGTACTAAAAAATATTTAGAAAAAAATAAAAAGGGACGGATAGAACCCTAGGACAAATATTGGAAGCGAAGCTATACAGAGAAAGTCTTACACAGAAGCATACACATACACGTTCACAAAAAGAGGCAAAGGGGGAAAAATCATAAATCCTGCTCCCAGAGACCACCTCCTCAACCTGGGGTGATTCGCTGTCTAAAGGAGGGAAGGAAGGAAGGAAAGAAAGAAAGAAAGAATGAAGGTAAAGTACAATAAAGTTATTACAATTAAAATTAATTATTAAGAAAAAAAATTTTTTTAAAAAAACCATGGACGGATAGAGCCCTAGGACAAATGGTGGAAGCAAGAGTATACAGACAAGATATCACACAGAAGCATACACGCACACATTCACAAAAAGAGGAAAAGGGAAAAAAATCACAGATCTCGCTCCTAAATTCCACCTCTTCAATTTGGGATCACTCCCTGTCTATTCAGGTATTCCACAATGCAGGGCACATCAAGTTGATTGTGGAGCTTCAATCCGCCGCCTCCGCGGCTGCCGGGAGAGACCTCCCCCTCTCCTCCCTGCTCTCACAGCTCACAGGAGCTCAGCTTTGTACCCGGCCCTGCCCCTGCGCGCAGGTCACTGGAGGGCGTCTGTTTTTTGCTCAGACAGGACGGGGTTAAAGGAGCCGCTGATTCGGGAGCTCCGGCTCACTCAGGCCGGGGGTTGGGGGATGGGGGAAGGAGGGGCACTGCGTGCGGGGCGGGCCTGCCGCGGCAGAGGCGGCGTGATGCTGTGGCAGAGGCCGGCGTGACGTTGCACCAGCCTGAGACCCGCCGTGCGTACTCCCGGGGAATTTGTCCCTGGATCCCGGGAACCTGGCAGTGGTGGCCTGCACAGGCTCCGCGGAAGAGGGGCGTGGAGAGTGACCTGTGCTCGCACACAGCCCCCCTGGTGGCGGCAGCAGCAGCCGCAGCGTCTCCCGCCCATCTCTGGGGTCCGCGGTTTTAGCCGCGGCTCGCGCCCGTCTCTGGGGTTCGCGCTTCCCGCCGCGGCTCGCGCCCGTCTCGGGGGCTCGCGCCCTCAGCTGCGGCTCGCGCCCGTCTCTGGGGTTCGCGCTTTTAGCCGCGGCTCGCGCCCGTCTCTGGAGTTCCTTTAAGCAGCGCTCTTAAACCCCTCTCCTCGCGCACCAGGAAACAAAGAGGGAAGAAAAAGTCTCTTGCCTCTTCGGCCGGTGCAGGCTTTTCCCCGAACTCCCTCCCGGCTAGTCCTGGTGCACTAACCCCTTCAGGCTATGTTCAAGCCGCCAACTCCAGTCCTCTCCCTGCGCTCCGTCCAAAACCGAAACCCGAACCTCAGCTCACAGCCCCGCCCGCCCCGGCGGGTGAGCAGACAAGCCTCTCGGGTTGGTGAGTGCCGGTCGGCACCGATCGTCTGTGCAGGAATCTCCCCGCTTTGCCCTCCGCACCCATCTCTGTGCACTACTCCGCGGTCCCGAAGCTCCCCCCTCCGCCCCCTGCAGTCTCCGCCCACGGAGGGGCTTCCTAGTGTGTGGAAACTTTTCCTCCTTCACAGCTCCCTCCCACTGGTGTAGGTGCCGTCCTTATTCTTTTGTCTCTGTTTTTTCTTTTTTTCTTTTGCCCTACCCAGGTACGTGGGGTGTTTCTTGCCTTTTGGGAGGTCTGAGGTCTTCTGCCAGCCTTCAGTAGGTTTTCTGTAGGAGTTGTTCCACGTGTAGATGTATTTCTGGTGTATCCGTGAGGAGGAAGGCGATCTCCACGTCTTACTCTTCCGCCATCTTCCCCTTCTCCCTCTATACTCTCACATCTTCTTTATCCATTCATCTGTCGATGGACACTTAGGTTGTTTCCATATCCTGGCTATTGTAAATAGTGCTACAATGAACGTTGTGGTATATGACTCATTTTGAATTATGTTTTCCTCTTGGTATATGCCCAGTAGTGGGATTTCTGTCTCATATGGTAGTTCTATTTTTAATTTTCTAAGGAACCTCCTAACTGTTCTCCATAGTGGCTGTGTCAATTTATATTCCCACCAACAGTGCAAGAAGGTTCCCTTTTCTCCACACCCTCTCCAGCATTTATGGTTTACAGATTTTTTGATGATGGCCATTCTGACTGGTGTGAGATGATATCTCATTGTAGTTTTGACTTGCAATCTCTAATGATTAGCGATTCTGAGCATCCTTTCATGTGTTTGTTGGCAATCTGTGTATCTTCTTTGGAGAAATATCTATTTAGGTCTTCTGCCCACTTTTGGATTGGATTTTTTGTTTATTTGATATTGAGCTGCATGAGCTGCTTGTATATTTTGGAGATTCGTCTTTGTCAGTTGTTTCATTTGCAAATATTTTCTCCCATTTTGAGCGTTGTCTTTTTGTCTTGTTTATGGTTTCCTTTGCTATGCAAAACTTTGAAGTTCATTAGGTCCCATTTGTTTATTTTTGTTTTTATTTCCATTTCTCTAGGAGGTGGGTCAAAAGGGCTCTTGCTGTGATGTATGTCATAGAGTTTTCTGCCTATGTTTTCCTCTAAAATTTTAAAGTGTCTGGCCTTACATTTAGGTCTTTAATACATTTTGAGTTTATTTTTGAGTGTGGTGTGAGGGAGTGTTCTAATTTCATTCTTTTACATGTAGCTGTACATTTTCCCAGCACCAGTTATTGAAGAAGCTGTCTTTGCTCCATTGTATAGTCTTGTCTCTTTTCCAAAGGTAAGGGGACCATGTTTTATCTTGGGGCTTTGTATCCTGTTCTATATTTCTGTGCTTGTGTTAGTACCATACTGTCTTGATTACTGTAGCTTTCTAGTTTACGCTGAAGTCAGGGAGCCTAATTTCTCCAGCTCCGTTTTTCATTCTCAAGATTACTTTGGCTATTTGGGGTCTTTTGTGGTTCCTTACCCATTGTAAAATTTTTTGCTCTAGTTCTGTGAAAAATGCCATTAGTAGTTTGACAGGGATTGCATTGAAGCTGTAGATTGCTTTGGGTAGTATAGTCATTTTCACAATGTTGATTCTTCCAATCCAAGAACATGGTATATCTCTCCATCTGTTTGCCTCATCTTTAATTTCTTTCATCAGTGTCTTATAGTTTCCTGGATACAGGTCTTTTGTCTCCTTAGGTAGGTTTATTCTTAGGTATTTTATTCTTTTTGTTGCAAAGGTAAATGGGAGTGTTTCCGTAATTTCTATTTCAGAAATTTCATCGTTAGTATATAGGAATGCAAGAGATTTCTGTGCATTAATTTTGTATCCTGCTACTTTACTAAATTCATTGATTAGCTGTAGTAGTTTTCTGGTAGCATATTTAGGATTCTCTATGTACAGTATTATGTCATTTACAAACAGCTTTACTTCTTCTTTTCCGATTTGGATTCTTTTTTTTCTCTGATTGCTGTGGCTAGGACTTCCAAAACTATGTTGAATAATAGTTGTGAGAGTGGACGTGCTTCTCTTGTTCCTGATCTTAGAGGAAATGCTATCAGCTTTTCACCATTGAGTATGATGTTAGCTCTAGGCTTGTTGTATATGGTCTTTATTATGTTGTGGTAAGTTACCTCGATGTCTACTTTCTGGATGGTTTTTATCATAAATGAGTGGCAAATTTTGTCAAAAGCTTTTTCTGCACCTGTTGAGATTATCATATGGTTTTTCTCCTTCAGTTTTCTAAAATGGTGTATCACATTGATTGATGTGCATATATTGAAGAATCCTTGCATTCCTGGGATAAACCCCACTTAATAATGTTGTATGAGCCTTTTAATGTGCTGTTGGGTACTGTTTGCTAGTATTTTGTTGAGGATTTTTGTATCTATTTTCATCAGTGCTATTGGCCTGTACTTTTCTTTTTTTATGATATGTTTGGTTCTGGTATCTGAGTGATGTTGGCCACAAAGAATGAGTTTGGGAGTATTCCTCCCTCTGCTATATTTTGGAAGACTTTGAGAAGGATAGGTGTTAACTCTTCTCCAAATGTTTGATAGAATTCACCTGTGAATCCATCTGGTCCTCGGCTTTTGTTTGTTGGAAGATTTTTAATCACAGTCTCAATTTCAGTTTTTGTGATTGGTCTGTTTATATTTTCTATTTCTTCTTGGTTCAATCTCAGAAGGTTGTGCTTTTCTAAGAATTTGTCAATTTCCTCCAGGTTTTACATTTTGTTTCCATATATTTGCTTGTAGTAATCCCTAATGATTCTTTGTATTTCTCCAAGGTCAGTTGTTACTTCTCCTTTTTCAGTTCTAATTCTGGTGATTTGCGCCATCTCCATTATTTTCTTGATAAGTCTGGCTAATGGTTTATCAATTTTGTTTATCTTCTCAAAGAACCAGCTTTTAGGTTTATTGATCTTTCCTATCTTTTCCTTCAATTCGTTTTCATTTTATTGCTGATCTGATCTTTATGATTTATTCCCCTGTGATAACTTTGGGGTTTTTTAGTTCTCTCTATAATTGCTTTAGCTGTAACTTTAGGTTGTTTATTTGGATGTTTCTTGTCTCTTGAGGTAGAATTATATTGCTATAAACTTCCGTCTTAGAACTGCATTAGCTGCATGCATAGGTTTTGGGGTGTCATGTTTTCATTATCATTTGTTTCTAGGTATATTTTGATTTCTTCATTGATCTCTTGGTTATTAAGTAATGTATTGTTTAGCCTCCATGTGTTTTTATTTTTTACAGTGTTTTTCCAGTAATTAATATCTAGTCTGACAGCATTGTTGTTGGAAAACATACTTGATATGATTTCATCTTTCTTAAATTTACCAAGGCTTGTTTTGTGACCCAGGATATGGTCTACCCTGGAGAATGTTCCATGACCATGTGAAGAGAAAGTGTATTCTGTTGTTTTTGGACGGAATGTCCGATAAATACCAATTAAGTCCATCATGTTTAATGTGTCATTTAAAGCCTGTGTTTCCTTATTTATTTTCATTTTGGGGTGATCTGTCCAATGGTGAAAGTGTGGTGTTAAAGTCCCTACTATGTTTGTGTTACTGTCGATTTCACTTTTTATGGCTGTTAGTATTGGCTTATGTATTGAGATGCTCCTATGTTGGGTGCATAAATATTTACAATTGTAATAGCTTCTTCTTGGATTGATCCCGTGATCATTATGTAGTGTCCTTCATTGTCTCTTGTAACAGTCTTCGTTTTTTTGGGTTTTTTTTACATCTTTATTGGAGTATAGTTGCTTTACAATGGTGTGTTAGTTTCTGCTTTATAACAAAGTGAATCAGTTGTACATATAAATAAGTTCCCATATCTCTTCCCTCTTGCATCTACCTCCCTGCTACCCTCGCTATCCCACCCCTCTAGGTGGTCAAAGAAACGAGCTGATTTCCCTGAACTATGCGGCTGCTTCCCACTAGCTATCTATTTTACGTTTGGTAGTGTATATATGTCCATGCCACTCTCTCACTTTGTCACAGCTTACCCAACCCCCTCCCCATATCCTCAACTCCATTCTCTAGTAGGTCTGTGTCTTCACTCCTCTCTTACCACTAGGTTCTTCATGGCAATTTTTTTCTTAAATTCCAAATATATGTGTTAACATACGGTATTTGTCTTTCTCTTTCTGACTGACTTCACTCTGCATGACAGATTCTAGGTCCATCCACCTCATTACAAATAGCTCAATTTCGTTTCTTTTTATGGCTGAGTAATATCCATTGTATATATGTGCCACATCTTCTTTATCCATTCATCCGATGATGGACACTTAGGTTGTTTCCATCTCCTGGCAATTGTAAATAGAGCTACAATGAATATTTTGGTACATGACTCTTTTTGAATTATGGTTTTCTCAGGGTATATGCCCAGTAGTAGGATTGCTGGGTCATATGGTAGTTCTATTTGTGTTGTTTAAGGAACCTCCATACTGTTCTCCGTAGTGGCTGTACCAATTCACATTCCCACCATCAGTGCAAGAGTGCTCTCTTTTTCCACACCCTCTCCAGCATTTACTGTTTCTAGATTTTTTGATAATGGCCATTCTGACTGGTGTGAGATGAAATCGAATTGTAGTGTTCATTTGCATTTCTCTAATCATTAATGATGTTGAGCATTCTTTCATGTGTTTGCTGGCAGTCTGTATATCTTCTTTGGAGAAATGTCTACATAGATTTTCTGCCCATCTTTGGATTGGGTTGTTTTATTTTTTTTATTGAGCTGCATGGGCTGCTTGAAAATTTTGGAGACTAATCCTTTGTCAGTTGCTTCATTTGCAAATATTTTCTCCCATTCTGAGGGTTGTCTTTTGGTCTTGTTTATGGTTTCCTTTGCTGTGCCAAAGCTTTGAAGTTTCATTAGGTTCCATTTGTTTATTTTTGTTTTTATTTCCATTTCTCTAGCAGGAGGGACAAAAAGATTGTTGCTGTGATTTATGTCATAGAGTGTTCTGCCTATGTTTTCCGCTAAGAGTTTGATAGCTTCTGGCCTTATATTTAGGTCTTTAATGCATTTTGAGCTTATTTTTGTGTATGGTGTTAGGGAGTGATCTAATCTCATGCTTTTACATGTACCTGTCCAGTTTTCCCATCACCAATTATTGAAGAGGCTGTCCTTTCTCCACTGTGCATTCCTGCCTCCTTTATCAAAGATAAGGTGACCAGATGTGCGTGGGTTTATCCCTGGGCTTTCTATCCTGTTCCATTCATCTATATTTCTGTTTTTCTTCCAGTGCTATACTGTCTTGATTACTGTAGCTTTGTAGTGTAGTCTGAAGTCAGGGAGCCTGATTCCTCCAGCTCTGTTTTTCGTTCTCAAGATTGCTTTGGCTATTCGGGGTCTTTTGTGTTTCCATACAAATTGTGAATTTTTTTGCTCTAGTTCTGTGAAAAATGCCAGTGGTAGTTTGATAGGGATTGCATTGAATCTGTAGATTGTTTTGGGTATTAGAGTCATTTTTACAATGTTGATTCTTCCAATCCAAGAACATGGTATATCGCTCCATCTATTTGCATCATCTTTAATTTCTTTCATCAGTGTCTTATAATTTTCTGCATAAAGGTCTTTTGTCTCCTTAGGTAGGTTTATTCCTAGATATTTTATTCTTTTTGTTGCAGTGGTAAATGGGAGTGTTTACTTGATTTCAATTTCAGAGATTTCATCATTAGTGTATAGGAATGCCAGAGATTTCTGTGCATTAATTTTGTATCCTGCTACTTTACCAAATTCATTGATTAGCTCTAGTAGTTTTCTGCTAGCATCTTTAGGATTCTCTATGTATAGTATCATGTCATCTGCAAACAGTGACAGCTTTACTTCTTCTTTTCCGATTTGGATTCCTTTTATTTCCTTTTCTTCTCTGATTGCTGTAGCTAAAACTTCCTAAACTATGTTGAATAACAGTGGTGAGAGTGGGCAACCTTGTGTTGCTCCTGATCTTAGTGGAAATGCTTTCAGTTTTTCACCATTGAGGATGATGTGGGCTGTGGGTTTGTCATATATGGCCTTTATTATCTTGAGGAAAGTTCACTCCATGCCTACTTTCTGCAGACTTTTTATGATAAATGGGTGTTGAATTTTGTCAAAGCTTTCTCTGCATCTATTCAGATGATCATATGGTATTTCTCGTTCAATTTGTTAATATGGTGTATCACGTTGATTGATTTGCGTATATTGAAGAATCCATGCAATCCTGGAAATAACCCCACTTCATCATGGTGTATGATCCATTTATTGTGCTGTTGGATTCTGTTTGCTAGTATTTTGTTGAGGATTTTTGCATCTATGTTCATCAGTGTTATTGGCCTGTAATTTTCTTTCTTTCTGACATCCTTGTCTGGTTTTGGTATCAGAATGATGGTGGCCTCGTAGAATGAGTGTGGGAGTGTCCCTCCCTCTTCTATAATTGGAAGAGTTTGAGAAGGATAGGTGTTATCTCTTCTCTAAATGTTTGATAGAATTCGCCTGTGAAGCCGTCTGGTCCTGGGCTTTTGTTTGTTGGAAGATTTTTAATCACAGTTTCAATTTCAGTGCTTGTGATTGGTCTGTTCATATTTTCTATTTCTTCCTGATTCAGTCTTTGCAGGTTGTGCATTTCTAAGAATTTGTCCATTTCTTCCAGGTTGTCCATTTTATTGGCATAGAGTTGCTTGTAGTAATCTCTCATGATCTTTTGTATTTCTGCAGTGTCAGTTGTCACTTCTCCTTTTTCATATCTAATTCTATTGATTTGAGACTTTTCCCTTTTTTTCTTCATGAGCTGGCTAATGGTTTATCAATTTTGTTTATCTCCTCAAAGAAACAGGTTTTAATTTTATTGATCTTTGCTATCATTTCCTTCATTTCTTTTTCATTTATTTCTGATCTGATCTTTATGATTTCTTTCCTTCTGCTAACTTTGGGGTTTTTTGTTCTTTCTCTAATTGCTTTAGGTGCAAGGTTAGGTTGTTTATTCGAGATATTTCCTGTTTCTTAAGGTAGGATTGTATTGCTATAAACTTCCCTTTTAAAACTGCTTTTGCTGCATCCCATACGTTTTGGGTTGTCATGTCTCCATTGTCATTTGTTTCTAGGTATTTTTTGATTTCCTCTTTGATTTCTTCAGTGATCACTTCGTTATTAAGGAGTGTACTGTTTAGCCTCTATGTGTTTGCATTTTTTACAGATCTTTTCTTGTAATTGATATCTAATCTCATAGCGTTGTGGTCGGAAAACGTGCTTGGTACAATTTCAATTTTCTTACATTTACCAAGGCTTGATTTGTGACCCAAGATATGATCTATCCTGGAGAATATTCCATGAGCAGTTGAGAAAAATGTGTATTCTTTTGTTTTTGGATGGAATGTCCTATAAATATCAAATAAGACCATCTTGTTTAATGTATCATTTTAAGCTTCTGTTTCCTTATTTATTGTCAATTTGGATGATCTGTCCATTGGTGAAAGTTGGGTGTTGAACCCCTACTATGAATGCCTTACTGTCGATTTCCCATTTTATGGCTGTTAGTATTTTCCTTATGTATTGAGGTGCTCCCATGTTGGGTGCATAAATATTTACAATTGTTATATCCTCTTGGTTCGATCCCTTGAACATTATGTAGTGTCTTTCTTTGTCTCTTCTAATAGTCTTTATTTTAAAGTCTATTTTATCTGATATGAGTATTTCTACTCCAGCTTTCTTTTGATTTCCATTTGCATGGAATATCTTTGTCCATCCCCTTACTTTCAATCTGTATGTGTCTCTAGGTCTGAAGTGGGTATCTTGTAGACAGCATATATATGGGTCTTGTTTTTGTATCCATTCAGCCAGTCTGTGTCTTTTGGTGGGAACATTTAATCCATTTATATATAAAGTAATTATCGATATATATCCTCCTATTCCCATTTTCTTAATTGTTTTGTGTTTGTTATTGTAGGTCTTTTCCTTCTTTTGTGTTTCTTGCCTATAGAAGTTCCTTGATCATTTGTTGGAAACCTGGTTTGGTATCGCTGAACTCTCTCAGGTTTTGCTTGTCTATAAATGTTTTAATTTCTCCATAAAATCTGAATGAGATCCTTGCTGGGTAGACTAATCTTGGTTGTAGGTTTCTCTCCTTCATCACTTTAAATATGTCCTGCCACTCCCTTCTGCCTTGCAGAGTTTCTGCTGAAACATCAGCTATTAACTTTATTTGGATTCCCCTGTGTATTATTTGTTGTTTTTCCCTTGCTGTTTTTAACATGTTTTCTTTGTACTTAATTTTTGACAGTTTGATTAATATGTGTCTTGGCGTGTTTCTCCTTGGATTTATCCTGTATGGTACTCTCTGTGCTTCCTGGACTTGGTTAACTATTTCCATTCCCATACTAGGGAAATTCGCAACTATAATCTCTTCAAATATTTTCTCATTCCATTTCTTTTTCTCTTCTTCTTCTGGAACCCCTATAAATCAAATGTTGGTGTGTTTAATGTTGTCCCAGAGTTCCTGGAGACTCTCCTCAGTTCTTTTCATTCTTTTTGTTTTATTCTGCTCTGCAGTAGTTATTTCCACTATTTTATCTTGCAGTTCACTTATCCGTTCTTTTGCCTCAGTTATTCTGCTATTGATCCCATCTAGAGTATTATTCATTTCATTTATTGTGTTTTTCATCATTGCTTGTTTCATCTATTGTTCTTCTAGGTCCTTGTTAATTGTTTCTTGCATTTTGTCTATTCTATTTCCAAGATTTTGCATCATCTTTACTATCATTATTCTGAATTCTTTTTCAGGTAGACTGCCTACTTCGTCTTCATTTGTTAGGTCTGGTGGTTTTTTATCTTGCTCCTTCATCTGCTGTGTGTTTTTCTGTCTTCTCATTTTGCTTTTTTACTGTGTTTGGTGTCTACTTTTTGCAGGCTGCAGTTTCGTCATTCCCATTGTTTTTGGTGTCTGTCCCCAGCGGCTAAGGTTGGTTCGGTGGCTTACTGGTGGACGGGACTAATATCTGTGTTCTGGTGGATTAGGCTGGATCTTGTCTTTCTGGTGGGCAGGTCCACGTCTGGTGGTGTGTTTTGTGGTGGCTGTGGCCTTATTATGATTTTAGGCAGCCTCTCTGCTAATGGGTGGGCTTGAGTTCCTGTCTTGATAGTTGTTTGGCATAGGGTGTCCAGCACTGTAGCTTGCTGGTCGTTGAGTGAAGCTGGGTCCTGGTGTTGAGATGGAGATCTCTGGGAGATTTTCTCCATTTGATATTATGTGGAGCTGGGTGGTCTCTTGTGGACCAGTGTCCTGAAGTCGGCTCTCCCACTTCAGAGGCACAGATCTGACTCCTGGCTGCAGCATCAAGAGACTTTCATCCACATAGCTCAGAATAAAAGGGAGTAAAAGTCAAAAGAAAGAAAGAAAGAAAAAAAGAGACAAAGAAAGAAAGAAAGGGAAGAAGGAAGGAAGGAAGGAAAGAAAGAAAGAAAGAAGGAAGGAAGGAGGAAAGGAAGGAAGAAAGAAAGAAAGAAGATAAAATAAAGTAAAATAAGGTAAGATAAAATAAAATAAACTTATTAAAATAAAAAAATAATTATTAAGAAAAAAAATTTTTAAGAAAAAAAAATAAGGACGGATATAACCCTAGGTCAAATGGTGAAAGCAAAGCTATACATACAAAGTCTCACAGAGAAGCATGCACATACACATTCACAAAAAGTGGAAAAGGGGAAAAAAATCATAAATATTGCTCTCAAAGTCCACCTCCTCAATTTGGGATGATTCATTGTCTATTCATGTATTCCACAGATGCAGGGTACATCAAGTTGATTGTGGAGCTTTAATCCACTGCTTCTGAGGCTGCTGGGAGAGATTTCCCTTTCTCTTCTTTGTTCGCACAGCTCCCGGGGCTCACCTTTGTATTTGGCCCTGCCTCTTCGTGTAGGTGCCAGAGGGCGTCTGTTCTTTGCTCAGATAGAATGGGGTTAAAGGAGCCGCTGCTTCGGGGACTCTGACTCACTCAGGCCGGGGGGAAGGAGTGGTTTGTATGCAAGGCGAGCCAGCGGTGGCAGAGGCCAGTGGGACGTTGCACCAGCCTGAGCCATGCCATGTGTTCTCCCGGGGAAGTTATCCCTGGATCCCGGGACCCTGGCAGTGGCGGGTTGCACAGGCTCCCCGGAAGGGGGGTGTGGATAGTGACCTGTGCTCACACACAGGCTTCTTGGTGGCGGCAGCAGCAGACTTAGCATCTCTTTCCCATCTCTGGGGTCCGTACTTTTAGCCGTGGCTCCCGCCCGACTCTGGAGCTCCTTTAAGCCATGCTCTTAATCCCCTCTCCTTGCGCATCAGGAAACAACGAGGGAAGAAAAAGTCTCTTGTCTCTTTGGCAGATCAAGGCTTTTCCCCGGACTCCCTCCGGGCTAGCCTTGGTGCACTAAACCCCTGCAGGCTGTGTTCACACAGCCAACCCCAGTCCTCTCCCTGCACTCTGACCGAAGTCTGAGCCTCGGTTCCCAGCCCCGCCCACCCTGGTGGGTGAGCAAACAAGGCTCTCGGGCTGGTGAGTGCCGGTCGGCACCGATCCTCTGTGCGGGAGTCTCTCTGCTTTGCCCTCCGCTCCCCGGTGGCTGTGCTCTCCTCTGCAGCTCCAACACTACCCCCCTCCTCCACCCACAGTCTCCGCCCACGAAGGGGCTTCCTAATGTGTGGAAACCTTTCCTCTTCACAGCTCCCTCCCACTGGTGCATGTCCAGTCTCTATTCTTTTGTCTCTGTTTATTCTTTTTTCTTTTGCCCTACCCAGGTACGTGGGGACTTTCTTGCCTTTTGGGAGGTCTGAGGTCTTCTGCTAGCATTCAGTAGGTGTTCTGTAGGAGTTGTTCCACGTGTAGATGTATTTCTGGTGTATCTGTGGGGAGGAAGGTGATCTCCACATCTTTCTCTTCCGCCATCTTTTCTAGTCTTTGTTTTAAAGACTATTTTGTCTGATATGAGAACTGCTATTCCAGTTTTCTTTTGATTTCCATTTGCATAGAATACTTTTTTCCATTCCCTTACTTTCAGTCTGTGTGTGTCCGTAGGTCTAAAGTGGGTCTCTTGTAGACAGCATATATATGGGTCCTGTTTTTGTATCCATTCAGCCAGTCTATGTCTTTTGCTTGGAGCATTTAATCCATTTACATTTAAGGTAATTTTCAATATGTATGTTCCTATTCCCATTTTCTTAATTGTTCTGGGTTTGTTATTCTAGGTCTTTTCCTTCTCTTGTGCTTCCTGCCTAAAGAAGTTCCTTTAGCATTGGTAGTAAAGCTGATTTGGTGGTGCTAAATTCTCTTAGCTTTTGCTTGTCTGTAAAGGTTTTAATTTCTTCATCAAATCTGAATGAGATCCTTGCTGGGTAGAGTACTCTTGGTTGCAGGTTTTTCTCCTTTATCACTTTAAATATGTCCTGCCACTCCCTTCTGGTTTGCAGAGTTTCTGCTGAAAATTCAGCTATTAATCTTATGGAGATTCCCTTGTATGTTATTTGTTGCTATTCCGTTGCTTGTAATATGTTTTCTTTGTATTTAATTTTTGACAGTTTGATTGATATGTGTCTTGGCATATTTCTCCTTGGATTTATCCTGTATGGGACTCTCTGTGTTTTCTGGACTTGATTAACTCGTTCCATTCCCATATTAGGGATGCTTTCAACTATAATCTCTTCAAATATTTTCTCAGTCTCTTTCTTTTTCTCTTCTTCTTCTGGGAACCTTGTAATTCGCATGTTGGTGTGTTTAATGTTTTGCCAGAGGTCTCTGTGACTGTCCTCATTTCTCTTCATTCTTTGTTCTTTATTCTGCTTTGCAGTAGTTATTTCCACCATTTTATCTTCCAGGTCACTTATCCGTTCTTCTGCCTCAGTTATTCTGCTATTGATTACTTCTAGAGAATTTTTTATTTCATTTATTTTGTTGTTCATCATTGTTTGTTTGCTTTTTAGTTCTTCTAGGTCCTTGCTAAATGTTTCTTGTATTTTCTCTATTCTATTTCCAAGATTGTAGATCATCTTTACTATTGTTACCCTGAATTCTTTTTCAGATAGACTGCCTATTTCCTCTTCATTTGTTTGTTCTCGTGTTTTTTACTCTGCTCCTTCATCTGCTTCATATTTCTCTGTCTTCTCATTTTGCTTATCTTACTGTGTTTGTGGTCTTCTTTTCCCAGGCTACAGGTTCGTTGTTCCCATTGTTTTTGGTGTTTCTCTCCAATGGGTAAGTTTTGTTCAGTGGTTTTTGTAGACTTCCTGGTGGAGTGGACTGGTGCCTGTGTTCTGGTGGATAAGGCTGTATCTTGTGTTTCTGGGGAGAAGCATTGCGTCCAGTGGTGTGTTTGGGGGTGTTTGTGAACTTAGTATGGTTTTAGGCTGCCTCACTGGTAATAGTTGGAGTTGTGTTCCTGTCTTAGTCTTTGTTTGGCATGTGGTGTCCAGCACTGTAGCTTGCTGGTCATTGAGCGGAGCTGTCTCTTAGTGTTGAGATAGAGACCTCTGGGAGAACTCTCTTAGATTGATATTATGTGGGGACAGGAGGTCTCCAGTGGTCCAATGTCCTGAACTCAGCTCTCCCACCTCTGAGACTCAGGCCTGACACCCAGCCAGAGTATGAAGAACCCATCAGCCTTACAGCTCAGAAGAAAAGGGAGAAAAAAATAATAATGGAAAAAATAAAATATAGTTAGTAAAATAAAAAATAATTACTTAAATAAAACAATTTTAAAGTAATAAACAAAAAGAAGAGAGCAACGAAACCAAAATACAAATCCACCAATGATACCAAGCACTAAAAACTAAACTAAGATAAGCATAAAAAGCAGAGACTTGTCATTCGCCCTTCTGCCTCACAGGCCTTGTGGTGAGAAGAACCAGCAGCTTTGGTCATGGCAGGTGCAGGACTTCCGTGGCCTGGAGATTTGCTGAGAGCGGCATTCTTGTGGCCTGGGCAGAAGCGGGACATCTCGGGCTATCCTCTGGCCCAGGCAGGACTGCAGTGCCTGGGCCTGGCCTGGACCTCGGGCCTGGCCTGGACCTCAGCCCTGGGAAGCTGAATTTTCAGTCCTCTGCACCTTCCTAAGTGCTACATAAAATGAACATATCTGAGAGGAGCTTCTAAATGGTGGAAGAGTAAGACACGGAGATCAACTTCTTCTCCACAGATACATCCAAAATACATCTACATGTGGAACAGCTCTTACAGAACACCTACTGAACGCTGCCAGATGACCTCAGACCTCCCAAAAGGCAAGAAACACCCCACGTACCTGCATATGGCAAAAGAAAAAAACAGAGACAAAAGAATAGAGATAGGACCTGCACCAGTGGGAGGGAGCTGTGAAGGAGGAATGGTTTCCACACACTAGGAAGCCCCTTCACGGGCGGAGACTGCGGGTGGCGGAGGGGGGATCGTCGGAGCCACGGAGGAGAGCGCAGCCACAGGGGTGTGGAGGGCAAAGCAGGGAGATTCCCGCACAGGGGGTCGGTGCTAACCAGCACTCACCAGGCCGAGTAGCTTGTCTGTTCACCCACTGCGACAAGCTGGGGCTGGGAGCTGAGGATCCGGCTTCACAGCTCAGACACCAGGGAGAGGAGTGAGGTTGGCTGAGTGAACACAACCTGAAGGGGGCTAGTGCACCACAGCTAGCCAGGAGGGAGTACAGGAAAAAGTCTGGAGCTGCCGGAGAGGCAAGAGACATTTTCTTGCGTCTTTGTTTCCTGATGCGTGAGGAGAGGGGATTAAGAGCGCCGCTTAAAGGAGCTCCAGAGACGGGCGGGAGCCGAGACTCTCAGCGCGGACCCCAGAGACAGGCATGAGATGCTAAGGTTGCTGCTGCTGCTGCCACCAAGAAGCCTGCGTGCAAGCACAGGTCACTCCCCACACTTCCCCTCCCAGGAGCCTGTGCAGCCCGCCACTGCCAGGGTCCCGTGAACCAGGGACAACTAGCCCTAGAGAACACACATCAGGCCTCAGGCTGTTGTAAAGTCACACTGGCCTCTGCTGCTGCAGCCTTGTCCCACATTCGTACCTCTCCTCCCCTCCGGCCTTAGTGAGCCAGAGCCCACAAATCAGCTGCTCCTTTAACCTCGTCCTGTCTGATCGAAGAACAGACGCCCTCAGGGGACCTACACGCAGAGGCTTGGTCAAAATCCAAAGTTGAACCCCGGGAGCTGTTTGAAAAAAGAAGACAAAGGGAAATTTCTCCCAGCAGCCTTAGGAGCAGAGGATTAAATCTCCACAATCAACCTGATGTACCCTGTATCTGTGGAATACATGAATAGACAACGAATCATCCCAAATAAAGGAGGTGGACTTTGGGAGCAAAGATATAGTTTTTTTCCCTTTTTGTGAGTGTGTATGTATATGCTTCTGTGTGACATGTTGTCTGTATACCTTTACTTTTACCATTTGTCTTAGGGTTCTGCCTGTCTGGTTTTTTTTTTATCACTTTAAAAAAATTTTTTATTAAAAATTATTTTTTATTTTAATAACTATACTTTATATTATTTTACTTTATATTATTTTATTTTATCATCTTTCTTTCTATTTTTTCTCCCTTTTATTCTGACCTGTGTGGATGAAAGGCTCTTGGTGCTCCAGCCAGGCATCACGGCTTTTATTCTGACCTGTGTGGATGAAAGGCTCTTGGTGCTCCAGCCAGGCATCACAGCTGCGCCTCTGAGGTGGGAGAGCCAACTTCAGGACACTGGTCCATAAGAGACCTCCCAGCTCCACGTAATATCAAACAGTGAAAATCTCCCAGAGATCTCCACCTCAAGGCCAAGACCCAGCTTCACTCAACAACCAACAAGCTATAGTCCTGGACACTCTATGCCAAACAACTAGCAAGACAGGAACACAACCCCATCCATTAGCACAGAGGCTGCCTAAAATCATAATAAGGCCACAGACACCCCAAAACACACCATCAGACATGGACCTTCCCACCTGAAAGACAAGATCTAGCCTCATGCACCAGAACAGAAGCACTAGTCCCCTCCACCAGGAAGCCTACACAACCCACTGAACCAACCTTAGCCACTGGGAACAGACACCAAAAACAGTGGGAACTATGAACCTGCAACCTGCAAAAAGGAAACTACAAACACAGTAAGTTAAGCAAAATGAGAAGACAGAAAAACACAGAGCAGCGCTTCCCTGGTGGCACAGTCAGAGTCCTCCTGCCGATGCAGCGGACACAGGTTTGTGCCCTGGGCCCGGAGGATCCCACATGCCGCGGAACAGCTAGGCCCGTGAGCCATGGCCACTGGGCCTGTGCATCCGGAGCCTGTGCTCCACAACGGGAGAGGCCACAACAGTGAGAGGCCCATGTACCACAAAAAAAAAAAGAAAAGAAAAAAGAATAAAAGATAAACACACAGCAGATGAAGGAGCAAAGCAAAAACCAACCAGACCTAACAAATGAAGAGGAAATAGGCAGTCTACCTGAAAAAGAATTCAGAATAATGATAATAAAGATAACCCAAAATCTTGGAAATAGAATGGAGAAAATAAAAGAAACCTTTAACAGGGACCTATAAGAACTAAAGAGCAAACAAACAGTGATGAACAACACAATAAATTAAATTTAAACTCTCTAGAAGGTATCAATCGCAGAATAACTGAAGCAGAAAAATGGATAAGTGACCTGGAAGATAAAATAGTGGAAATAACTATTGCAGAGTATAATAAAGAACAAAGAATGAAAAGAATTAAGGACAGTCTCAGAGACATCTGGGACAATATTAAATGCACCAACCTTCGAATTATAGGGGTCCCAGAAGAACAAGAGAAAAAGAAAGAGACTGAGAAAATATTTGAAGAGATTATGCTTGAAAATTTCCCTAATATGGGAAAGGAAATAGTTAATCAAGGCTAGGAAGCATAGAGTCCCATACAAGATAAATCCAAGGAGAAATATGCCAAGACATATATTAATCAAAGTATAAAAAATTAAATGCAAAGAAAAAATATTAAGAGCAGCAAGGGAAAAACAACAAATAACACACAGAGGAATCCACATAAGATTAACAGCTGATCATTCAGCAGAAACTCTGCAAGCCAGAAGGGAGTGGCAGGACATATTTAAAGTGAGGAAGGAGAAAAACCTACAACCAAGATTACTCTCCCCAGCAAGGATCTCATTCAGATTTGTTGGAGAAATTAAAAGCTTTACAAACAAGCAAAAGCTGAGAGAGTTCAGCACCACCAAATCAGTTTAACAACAAATGCTACAGGAAACACAAGAGAAGGAAAAAACCTACAATAACAAACCTAGAACAATTAAGAAAATGTTAATAGGAATATACATATCGAAAATTACCTTAAATGTAAATGGATTAAAAGCTCCAACCAGAATACATAGACTGGCTGAATGGATACATAAACCAGGCCAGCATATATGCTGTCTACAAGAGACCCATTGCAGACCTAGGCACACATACAGACAGAAAGTGAGCAGATGGAGAAAGATATTCCATGCAAATGGAAATCAAAAGCATGCTGGAGTAGCAATTCTCATATCAGACAAAATAGACTTTAAAATAAAGACTATTACAAGAGACAAAGAAGGACACTACATAATGATAAAGGGATCAATCCAAGAAGAAGATATAACAATTGTAAATATTTATGCACCCAACATAGGAGCACCTCAGTACATAAGGCAAATACTAACAGCCATAAAAGGGAAAATCGACAATAACACAATCATAGTAGGAGACTTTAACACCTCACTTTCACCAATGGGCAGATCATCCAAAAATGAAAATAAATAAGGAAACACAGGCTTTAAATGACACGTTAAACAAGATGGACTTATATTGGTATTTATAGGACATTACATCCAAATACAACAGAATACACATTCTTCTCAAGTGCTCATGGAATATTGTACAGGATAAATCATATTTTGGGTCACAAATCAAGCCTTGGTAAATTTAAGAAAATTGAAATCACATCAAGTATCTATTGCGACCACAACGCTATCAGACTGGGTATCAATTACCGGAAAAAATCTGTAAAAAATACAAACGCATGGAGACTAAACAATACACTACTTAATAACCAAGCGAACAGTAAAGATATCAAAGAGGAAATCAAAAAATACATAGAAACAAATGACAATGAAAACACAACAACCCAAAACATATGGGATGCAGCAAAAACAGTTCTAAGAGGGAAGTTTATACCAATACAATCCTGCCTTAAGAAACAAGAAACATCTCAAATAAACAACCTAACCTTACACGTAAATCAATTAGAGAAAGAAGAACAAAAAAACCCCAAAGTTAGCAGAAGGAAAGAAATCATAAAGATCAGATCAGAAATAAATGAAAAAGAAATGAAGGAAACGATAGCAAAGATCAATAAAATTAAAAGCTGGTTCTTCGAGAAGATAAACAAAACTGATAAACCATTAGCCAGTCTCATCAAGAAAAAAAAGGGAAAAGACTCAAATCAATAGAATTAGAAATGAAAAAGAAGTAACAGCTGGCACTGAAGAAATACAAAGGATCACGAGAGATTACTACAAGCAACTATACGTCAATAAAATGGACAACCTGGAAGAAATGGACAAATTCTTAGTAATGCACAACCTTTCAAGATTGAAGCAGGAAGAAATATAAAATATGAACAGACCAATCACAAGCACTGAAATTGAAACTGTGATTAAAAATCTTCCAACAAACAAAAGCCCAGGACCAGATGGCTTCACAGGTGAATTCTATCAAACGTTTAGAGAAGAACTAACACCTATCCTTCTCGAACTCTTCCAAAATATAGCATAGGGAGGAACACTCCCAAATTCCTTCTACAAGGCCACCATCACCTTGGTACCAAAATCAGACAAGGCTGTCACAAAGAAAGAAAACTACAGGCCAATATCACTGATGAGCATAGATGCAAAAATCCTCAACAAAATACTACCAAACAGAATCAAACAGCACATTAAAAGGATCATACACCATGATCAAGTGGGGTTTATTCCAGGAATGCAAGGATTCTTCAATATACGCAAATCTATCAATGTGATAAACCATATTAACAAATTGAAGGAGAAAAACCATATGATCATCTCAATAGATGCAGAGAAAGCTTTCGACAAAATTCAACACCCATTTATGATAAAAACCCTGCAGAAAGTAGGCATAGAGGGAACTTTCCTCAACATAATAAAGGCCATATATGACAAGCCCACAGCAAACATCATCCTCAATGGTGAAAAACTGAAAGCATTTCCACTAATTTCACGAACAAGACAAGGTTGCCCACTCTCAGCACTCTTATTCAACATAGTTTTGGAAGTTTTAGCCACAGCAATCAGAGAAGAAAAGGAAATAAAAGGAATCCAAATCGGACAAGAAGAAGTAAAACTGTCACTGTTTGCAGATGACATGATACTATACGTAGAGAATCCTAAAGATGCTACCAGAAAACTACTAGAGCTAACCAATGAATTTGGTAAAGTAGCAGGATACAAAATTAATGCACAGAAATCTCTGGCATTCCTATATACTAATGATGAAAAATCTGAAAGTGAAATCAAGAAAACACTCCCATTTACCATTGCAACAAAAAGAATAAAATATCTAGGAATAAACCTACCTAAGGAGATGAAAGACCTGTATGCAGAAAATTATAAGACACTGATGAAAGAAATTAAAGATGATACAAATAGATGGAGAGATATACCATGTTCTTGGATGGGAAGAATCAACATTGTGAAAATGACTCTACTACCCAAAGCAATCTACAGATTCAATGCAATCCCTATCAAACTACCACTGGCATTTTTCACAGAACTAGAACAAAAAATTTTGCAATTTGTATGGAAACACAAAAGACCATGAATAGCCAAAGCAATCTTGAGAACGAAAAAAGGAGCTGGAGGAATGAGGCTCCCTGACTTCAGACTATACTACAAAGCAACAGTAATCAAGACAGTATGGTACTGGCACAAAAACAGAAAGATAGATCAGTGGAACAGGATAGAAAGCCCAGAGATAAACCCACGCACATATGGACACCTTATCTTTGATAAAGGAGGCAGGAATGTACAGTGGAGAAAGGACAGCCTCTTCAATAAATGGTGCTGGGAAAACTGGACAAGCACATGTAAAAGTATGAGATTAGATCACTCCCTAACACCATACACAAAAATAAGCTCAAAATGGATTAAAGACCTAAATGTAAGGCCAGAAACTATCAAACTCTTAGAGGAAAACATAGGAAGAACACTCTATGACATAAATCACAGCAAGATCCTTTCTGACCCACCTCCTAGAGTAAGGGAAATAAAAACAAAAATAAACAAATGGGACCTAATGAAACTTCAAAGCTTTTGCACAGCAAAGGAAACCACAATCAAGACCAAAAGACAAGCCTCAGAATGGGAGAAAACATTTGCAAATGGAGCAACTGACAAAGGATTAATCTCCAAAATTTACAAGCAGCTCATGCAGCTCAATAACAAAAAAACAAAAAACCCCATCCAAAAATGGGCAGAAGACCTAAATAGACATTTCTCCAAAGAAGATGTACAGAATGCCAACAAACACATGAAAGAATGCTCAACATCATTAATCATTAGGGAAATGCAAATCAAAACTACAATGAGATATCATCTCACACCAGTCAGAATGGCCATAATCAAAAAATCTAGAAACAATAAATGCTGGAGAGGGTGTGGAGAAAAGGGGACACTCTTGCACTGCTGGTGGGAATGTGAATTGGTTCAGCCACTATGGAGAACAGTATGGAGGTTCCTTAGAAAACTACAAATAGAATTACCATATGACCCAGCAATCCCACTACTGGGCATATACCCTGAGAAAACCAAAATTCAAAAAGAGTCATGTACCAAAATGTTCATTGCAGCTGTATTTACAATAGCCCGGAGATGGAAACAACCTAAGCACCCATCATCAGACGAATGGATAAAGAAAATGTGGCACATATACACAATGGAATATTACTCAGCCTTAAAAAGAAATGAAATTGAGCTATTTGTAATGAGATGGATAGACCTAGAGTCTGTCATACAGAGTGAAGTAAGTCAGAAAGAAAAAGACAAATACCATATGCTAACACATATATATGGAATTTAAGGGAAAAAAATGTCATGAAGAACCTAGGGGTAAGACAGGAATAAAGATGCAGACCTACTGGAGAACGGACTTGAGGATATGGGGAGGGGGAAGGGTGAGTTTTGACAGGGCGAGAGAGAGTCATGGACATATACACACTGACAAACGTAGTAAGGTAGATAGCTAGGGGGAAGCAGCCGCAAGGCACAGGGATATTAGCTCGGTGCTTTGTGACAGCCTGGAGGGGTGGGATTGGGAGAGTGGGAGGGAGGGAGACGCAAGAGGGAAGACATATGGGAACATATATATATATATGTATAGCTGATTCACTTTGTTATAAAGCAGAAATTAACACACCATTGTAAAGCAATTATACCCCAATAAAGATGCTTAAAAAAAAAAAAACCTACCTAAGGATACAAAAAACCTGTAGGCAGAAAATTATAAGACACTGATGAAAGAAAATAAAGATGATACAAATAGATGGAGAGATATACCATGTTCTTGTATTGGAAGAATCAACATTGTGAAAATGACTATACTACCCAAAGCAATTTACGGATTCAATGCAATCCCTATCAAACTACCACTGGCATTTTTCACAGAACTAGAACAAAATATTTCACAATTTGTATGGAAACACAAAAGACCCCGAATAGCCAAAGTAATCTTGAGAGTGAAAAACGGAGATGGAGGAATGAGGCTCCCTGATTTCAGACAATACTGCAAAGATACAGCAATCAAGACAGTATGGTACTGGCACAAAAGCAGAAATATAGATCAATGGAACAGGATAGAAAGCCCACAGATAAACCCACACACATATGGTCACCTTATCATTGATAAAGAAGACAGGTATATACAGTGGAGAAAAGACAGCTTCTTGAATAAGTGGTGCTAGGAAAACTGGACAGCTACATGTAAAAGAATGAAATTAGAACACTCCCTAACACCATACACAAAAATAAACTCAACATGGATTAAAGACCTAAATGTAAGGTCAGACACTATCAAACTCTTAGAGGAAAACATAGGCAGAACACTCTATGTCATAAATCACAGCAAGATCCTTTTTGACCCACCTCCTAGAGAAATGGAAATAAAAACAAAAATAAACAAATGGGACCTAATGAAACTTCAAAGCTTTTGCACAGCAAAGAAAACCATAAACAAGATGAAAGGTCAACCCTCAGAATGGGAGATAATATTTGCAAATGAAGCAACTGACAAAGGATTATTCGCCAACTTTTACACGCAGCTCATGCAGCTCAATATCAAAAAACCAAAGAACCCAATCCAAAAATGGGCATAAGACCTAAATAGACATTTCTCCAAAGAAGATATACAGATTGCCAACAAACACATGAAAGGATGCTCAACATCATTAATCTTTGAGAAATGCAAATCAAAACTACCATGAGATATCATCTCACACCTGTCAGAATAGCCATCATCAAAATATCTACAAACATTAAGTGCTGGAGAGGGTGTGGAGAAAAGGGAACACTCTTGCACTGTTTGTGGGAATGTAAATTGATACAGCCACTATGGAGAACCGTATGGAGGTTCCTTAGAAAACTAAACATAGAACTAGCATACGACCCAGCACTCCCACCACTGGGCATATACCCTGAGAAAACCATAATTCAAAAAGTGTCATGTACCAAAATGTTCATTACAGCTCTATTTACACTAGCCAGGACATAGAAGCAACCTAACTATCCCTCATTGGATGAATAGATAAAGAAGATGGGGCACATATATAAAATGGAATTCAGCCATAGAAAGAAACGAAATTGAGCTATTTGTAATGAGGTGGATAGACCTAGAGTCTGTCATAACGAGTGAAGTAAGTCAGAAAGAGAAAGACAAATACCGTATGCTAACACATATATATGGTATCTAAGAAACAAAAGGTCATGAGAAACCTAGGGACAAGACAGGAATAAAGACACAGACTTACTAGAGAATGGACTTCAGGATATAGGGAGGGGGAAGGGTAAGCTGTGACAAAGTGAGAGAGTGGCATGGACATATATACACTACCAAATATAAAATAGATAGCTAGTGGGAAGCAGCCGCATAGCACAGGGACATCAGCTCCGTGCTTTGTGACCACCTAGAGTGGTGGGATAGGGAGGGTGGGAGGGAGGGAGATGCAAGAGGGAAGAGAGATGGCTACATATGTATATGTATAACTGATTCAGTTTGTTATAAAGCAGAAACTAACACACCATTGTAAAGCAATTATACTCCAATAAAGATGTTTTAAAAAATGAAACTAGTCAGTCGCATACTGCAAACTCCAAGTCTACAGTTGTCCCCAAAATCCACCACCTCAATTTTCGGGATGATTCATTGTCTGTTCAGGTATTCCACAGATGCAGGGTACATCATGTTGATTGTGGAGATTTAATCCACTGCTCCTGAGGCTGCACGGAGAAATTACCCGTTCTCTTCTTTGTTCACAGAGCTGGGTTTCAGCTTTAGATTTGGCCCTGCTTTGGCATGCAGGTTGCCCTCTGGCGTGTGTTCTTCACCCAGACAGGAGGGGGCTAAAGCAGCAGCTGATTAGGGGTCTACAGCTCACTCAGGCTAGGTAGAGGGAGGGGTATGGAATGCGGGGTGAGCCTGTGGTGGCAGAAGCTGGCATGACATTTCAACAGCCTGAGTCCTGCTGTGTGTTCTCCCAGGTAAATTGTCCCTGGATCACGGGACCCTGGTAGTGGCGGGCTACACAGGCTCCGTGGAGGGGTGGTGTGGAGAGTGACCTGTGCTTGTACACAGGCTTCTTGGTGGCTGCAGCATCAGCGTTAGCATTTCATGCCCGTCTCTGATGTCCGCGCTGATAACTGCAGCTCTCGCCTGTCTCTGAAGCTTGTTTATGCGGTGTTCTGAATCTCCTCTCCTCGGACACCCCGAAACAATGGTCTCTTGACTCTTACACAGTTCCAGACCTTTTCCAAGACTCCCTCCGGTTAACTGTGGCACACTAGCCCCCTTCAGGCTGTGTTCACGCAACCAATCCCAGTCCCTCGTATATGACCTCCAAAGCCCGAGCCTCAGCTCCCAGGCCCCACCCGCCCTGTCGGGTGAGCAGACAAGCTTCTCAGTCTTGTAAGTGCTGGTCAACACCGATCCTCTGTGTGGGAATTTCTCCACTTTGCCCTCTGAAACCCTGTTGCTGATCTCTCCTCCATGGCTCCGAAGCTTCTACCACCTGTCTCCACCAGTGAGGGGGCTTCCTACTGTGTGGAGACGTTTCCTTCTTCACAGCTCCCTCCCAGAGGTGCAGGTCCCAACCCTATTCTTTTTTCTCTGTTTTCTTTTGCCCTACCCAGGTATGTGGGGAGTTTCTTGCTTTTTGGGAAGTGTGAGGTCTTCTGCCAGCTTTCAGTAGGTGTTCTGTAGGAGTTGTTCCACATGTAGATGTATTTCTGATGTATTTGTGGAGAGGAAGGTGGTCTCCACATCTTACTCTTCCGCCACCTTGAAGGTCGCCCCCCCCGTTATATTTTGTAAATATATGTGTATGTTGTCAATCAAACCATGTGGTCAATTTGCACTGCGATTAAAAGCTTTAAAATACATACCATTTATATGAGACATTTTGCTGCTTTTTAATTTTTTCATGAAAATTTGTTTTTTCAGAATTCACATTTGTTTCTGTAAACTGGTATACAAACTTAACAGCTTCTAGATTTGGTACATTTGAGATTTTAACAGTAAAATCAATTTTTGCACATGACCTACTTCTATGATCCAATCAGTTTCTCTCCATGGTTCTAGGTCACTGGAGGTGGGGGTCAGGCTTCTCTTTCCACTTCCCACCCCAGAGAGAGCCCCTTCTCCCAATCCCTTTCCTTACTCTTCCGTTAGAGGGAAGACTGATGTGATGGGCCAGATTCCGGAGCACTGTGAGCAGTACCAGTGTGCACTGGGACTGGACACCTATGCGTGGAGGACATGTCCATGCCCTCTCTTTCTTACAATACTAAGAGGTACGTAAGCTGAGCCACTGCCTACCCATGAAGGCTGGGAGCTGCCACATCACTCTCTCCTCCTTTCTTCTCACTGGAGATTTGGAGCTCTGTCATCCTTGCACATTAGGGATCAGCTGGTGGTAAGAAGTAGAATTAAAATCAAGGAGATCCTGCTTCATTCTTGAGCCCAAGCCCGTGCTTCACCCCAACTCCACCAGAAGGCACTTCACTGACGGACCCTGGGAGCTGGCCCAGTGAAGGATATTCCAGACTCCTATGTGTCTGTCTCCTTTAGGGAAAGCCCTGGGAGATGGCATAGCAGCTGTGTTGCGTAAGAGGAGGGCATTGTTTTGTCCACTGAACAAATACTGGCCCCATACTGTCAGATTCTCACCAGTAACTCCACACCTTCACGTCTCTCGCTCTACTGAAGATGGTGAACACACTCACCCAAATGCCATAACCTACAATTAAATGTCATAGGTACCCATTCAAAAAGACATGCCCTCAGGTGTTGCCATGCTCTCAGCCAGAGGCCAGCACTTGGTGTTTACAGACATGGTGGTGGACACAACTCATAGAATGATAAGGTAAATGTCTGTTGATAGGTTAAAGTCTCCTGAATTCCAGTGGTTCCCCCACACCTGCTTTCCATCAGGGGCTCATGCACCAATGTCAGGTCCCATGAAGGCAGTGTTCTCATTCTTAAGCTGGTCCCACTGTAAAACGTTGTCCTTATTTAGACTTCATGTTATCGCTCAGCACTTTGGCCTTGACATTTAGACTATCCAAATTGTAAACACTTTCTTGACTAACTCACTGGCTTCTGATATATCTCACTTAAAATTGGACATTCCAGGACATCTTCAGTAACTATTACCACATATCTAACAAATTATTTGTTTTCTTTGCACACAATGTTAATTATTTATCTCACGTTTAACAATTGCCTTGAAATAGCGCATATCACTACCACCCTTTTGGAAATACTTTCCGCTAGCACTAAGTTATATATTCAAAATTTTATATTTTTAGAGGTAGCCCAGATGTCCTACAGAATCACTGCCAATTACCAATATATGTTATTTCACTTGCACAAAAATTTTCACACTCACATGCCCATGTAAATTTTTAATATATGCAGAGTCCAGATAGGATAAGTTTATCTTTGGTGGTCAGTTTCCAAATATGCCTCCACATGAGAAGGTGGAGTCTATTTTATAGACTCTATAATCTATACTAAAGTGCCCGTTCCACAGCTTTTTCTCCAACGCCAGAAAATCAATTCTCTGTTCCCATAGGCTTTGGTAAAGTTGCATTCCTCTGTGTACCAAAATAAACCCACTGCTGAGATCACACCCATATCACATGGAGCCATCACTCAAAGTGAGCCCTAGTGGAATGATCATCAACTAAATATTCACTCACACATGCTCAGGGAACAGGGAACTGTTTTTTTTAATACATCTTTATTGGAGTCTAATTGCTTCACAATGCTGTGTTAGTTTCTGTTGTACAACAAAGTGAATCAGCTGTATGCATACATGTATCCCCATATCCCTTCCCTCTTGAGCCTCCCTCCCACCCTCCCTATCCCACCCCTCTAGGTCATCGCAAAGCACTGAGCTGATCTCCCTGTGCTATGCTGATGCTTCTCACTAGCTATCTATTTCACATTTGGTAGTGTGTATATATGTCGATGCTACTCTCACTTAGCCCCAGCTCAGGCTGAAGGCAAGACTCCAAGAAGCCTATGATGGAGCAGGTGCAGTGGAGCTGAGTGCAGAGCTCTTGCTGAACATTGTGGGCACTCAGCTCAGATGACAGATAAGCTAGACATTAGGTATAAAATACTCTGCCCTACAACTAAGTTCAAAACTGATACATGCCCACCCTCCCAAGGAATGAAAGCAAGCCCAACAAGCCATAAAGGACTCAACAGTAACTTAAATACCTGCCAGAACAAAACTGAAAAGCCTTTATAGACTACGAAACAGTCCAGATTTCAAACAGTGCACAAACCTTCTGCACCAAACAAAACAAAAATGCTTACATATACCAAGAAGCAGGAAAGAGTGAATCAAAATCAATAAAAATAGCAGTGAATAGAAAATGACCTCAAGAAATCTAAACTGTTGGAATTAGCAGAAAAACAGAAGGAAAACATGCCCAAGTTTCCCCTCTTCTCTGACCCTCATCATCACAACTATCACCAGTGACCCTTGTGAATCTATGAGGTTTGTTTAATAACTTGCTCAAGGTCACACAGCCAGTGGTGGAGCCAGGGTGTTCAAATTTTTCCCACTACACTGATATTAGTGATAATTTTTGTTGCACAAACCTCCTCCATACTTAAAAGTTTTGAAAATAGTTTCCTCATTTTGCATGGTATTAAATGAAGTGATAATAGACTCAAATTTACTTTACATCAGATGTCTTATAAATTCAATTTTAATGCAATCTGAGAGAGAGAGAGAATTAACGGACATGTGGTTTATCCCCCCACCACAAACCTCACAGTGTTTTTGTCCCTCTGACTCTACTTTTTGTCCCAGTGTGCCTGAAAAGGAGATGTCACATTCAGACTCTTATCTCATGAAGGGGCTCTTTGGCTTTCTGGCATGAGGAATACTGGCTTCAAAAGGCTGCCATGACCTGGTGCAAGTTGACACTGTGGTCCACACCTCACCCCACGTGTGGACTTAGATGCTCTGTTTTACAGGTCTTTATTATGTGGAAGCAGCCCCCAGATATAGAGGGGAAAAGATAGGCCCATGCCAGCAGGCCAACTGTAGTGTGAGAAACAAACAGGGTCTACACCTGGCTCATCCATCTTGACACACATCACCTTCATTCCCAGCAAAATCTGCTCTCCCTGTTACCAGGCAGTGACTCTGCAGTACCTACAATGCCCTACTAATGAAGCTTAAAATATCAAGGCCCTCCACAAAATATCTAAGTGCAACATCTGCAAATTACTGACCTTTCGGGATGACGCTATGAAGAATGCAGTGCACACACCATGATCCCTCAAAGGAAATTTATAAGGCTAATGCCCTCTCCAACTGCCTTTACAAGAAATAAAGGGGAAACATAGCAGGGAAACCATGAGAATCACTAGACAATCCTCACCACCCTGTGACATCTCCCCTTCCCCCACCTTAATAACAACCCCTCCCTCCAAGGTCTTCCTGGGACCTGAGTTATTATGATGAAGGAAGGAACACTGATCTGAGAAGAGATGGTTACTAGTAACATAAACAATGACAATAATAACAACTAATATTTATTGATCATTACTGTGTCAGGTATTTTGGTAAGCGTTTTACATGGACTCTCTCCTTTAATTCTCCCAACCACGATGTAAGTTAGATTATTATTGAAATTTCACAACGAAAACCTTGAAAAAGCAGAAGCAATTCTCTTAAGGTCACATGGCAGAAAGTGAGGAATCTGCGATCTAGGGTTTGGATCCAGGTCTGTCTCCAGCACCCTCTTTTATTTTGAAGTATAGTTGATTTACCATGTTTCAGGTGTACAGCAAAGTGATTCAGTTATACCTATCTCTCTAGATAGATAGATAGATAGATAGATAGATAGATAGATAGATAAATGATAGATTAGATAGATAGATAGATAGATAGATATTCTTTTTCAGATTCTTTCCCATTATCGGTTAATACATGATATTGACTATAGTTCCCTGTGCTATACGGTAGTTCCTTGATGTGTATCTATTTTACATATAGGAGTATGTATATGTTAATCCCAACCTCCTAATTTATCTCCCCCCCCCAACCTTTCCCCTTTGGTAAACTTAAGTTTGTGTTCTAAGTCTGTGAGTCTGTTTCTGCTTTGTAGATAAGCTCATTTGTATCATTTTTTTTAGATTCCACATATACGTGATATCATATGATATTTGTCTTTCTCTCTCTGACCTACTTCACCTAGTATGATAATCTCTAGGTCCATCCATATTGCTGCAAATGGCACTATTTCATTCTTATTTATGGCTGAGTAATATTCCATTGTATATATATATATACCACTTCTTCTTTATCCATTCCTCTGTCTATGGACATTTAGGTTGCTTCCATGTCTTGGCTATTGTAAATAGTGCAGCTATGAACATTGGGGGGTGCATGTATCTTTTTAAATTATAGTTTTCTCCAGATACATGCCCAGAGTGGGATTGCTGGATCATATGGTAATTCTATTTTTAGTTTTCTGAGGAACCTCCATGCTGTTTTCCATAGTGGCTGTACCAACTTGCATTCCCACCAACACTGTAGGAGGGTTCCCTTTTCTCCACATTCTCTCCAGCATTTATTATTTGTAGACATTTTGGTGATGACATTCTGACCAGTGTGAGGTGATACCTCATTGTAGTTTTGATTTGTATTTCTCTAATAATTAGCAATGTTGAGAATCTTTTCTTGTGCCTGTTGGCCATCTGTATGTCTTCTTTGGAGAAATGTCTGTTTAGATATTCTACCCATTTTTTCATTGGGTTGTTTTTTTAATATTGAGCTGTTTGTATATTTTGAAAATTAAACCCTTGTCAGTCGTATTGTTTGCAAATATTTTCTCCCATTCCGTAGACTGTCTTTTTTTGTTTGTTTGTTTATGGTTTCCTTTGCTGTACAAAAGCTTTTAAGTTCAATTAAGCCCCATTTGTTTATTTTTATTTTTGTTTCCATTACTCTAGGAGATGATTCAAAAAAAATATTGTTGCAATTTATGTCAAAGTGTGTTCTGCTTATGTTTTCCTCTAGGAGTTTTGTAGGACCCGACCTTACTTTAGGTCTTTAATCCATTTTGAGCTTATTTTTGTGTATGTTGTTAGAGAGTGTTCTAATTTCATTCTTTTACATGTAGCTGTCCAGTTTTCAAAGCACCACTTACTGAAGAGACTGTCTTTCTCCATTGTATATTCTTGCCTCCTTTGTCGTATATTAATTGACCATAGGTGCATGGGTCTATTTCTGGGTTTTCTATATGGTTCCACTGATTTATGTGTCTGCTTTTGTGCCAATACCATACTGTTTCAATTACTGTGTCTTTGTAGTATAGTCTGAAGTCAGGGAGCGTGATTCCTCCAGCTCTGTTCTTCTTTCTCAAGAATGTTTTGGCTATTTGGGGTCTTCCGTGTTTCCATACAAATTTAAAAAATTTTTGTCCCAATTCTGACAGCAACCTCACTCTTAATGACTATGCCAGTGTTTCCTGAACTTCAGTAATCATCTGCTTAGCACTATTCCTCTTTTTGCCATATTTGATCATGGTAAATGCTAGTCTAATACCAAATACCTCAATCTACATAAATATTTCACTCACATGTACTATATCTTTGCTAACAATTTTCATTTATTAATCTCACATGATATCCTCATTATTGTGTTTAGAAAGCTTAATATTTTCCCTTGATAAATCATTATACATCAGTAAGTATATTTTTCAATTAAACTTTCTATCACTACCATGGTGGAAATCCCACATCACTTGTCAAAAAAGGCAAGTGGACATAAAAACTAATTTCAGTGAAGCAAAGTGGATCATTTGTTTAAAAATTATTTAATACATGTTAATATTTTTCGATGGTTCATCCAGATGTATCACGGATCATCTGGGTGTCAGTTTGGTAGATTTTATCAATGTGAGGGATTCCTCTGTAGCCAAAATCCTCCGAGATACATGGGCAAAACTTAATTTCTGGACCTATGAAGCTGTGAATAATGGTGAATATACCAAGGTATTAACTTCCCCTATGGGAAACTGAGTGGGTGACAAGATGTCCTTCTTCATGTGTCCTTTGACTCCTGTGTTTTTAAACGATGAGTACTGAGTTGTGACATTTTCTTCCTGGTCCAGGGTGCATGCATTCACTAGTGACCAAGATAGATGCCATGTTGATTTCCCCTATAACCCCAGAAGCTTGCACAGTATATAGAAATCACAGAGTTCTCAATTAATATTTGTCAAATAAATTCTCCTGCATCATTGCAAATCTTGTTCCTTCTTGGAATGTTATTCCCACAGCTTTGATAGCTGATAAACTCCAATTCATCCTTACAAACCAGGTGCAAGTACTCCTGACTCCTTCAGGAAGTTGTTTCCTCCTCTCTGTTCCCATCAGTTATTGTCCATACCTCTATCAGAGAGATATTGTGGTATTGATTTGAAGCCTGCTTACCCGACCAGACTCTGAATTTCTCACAGCAGTAACTATTTCAAGTTCATCTTTGTGAAAGTTCTTCAAATTCTATGGCACTGTTTTTTTCCTTTAATAATGTCATGGGTTTGGTCTTATTTTCCAAACCAAATTGGGAGTTCCTGTAGTATAATGAGCCTGACCATCCAGTTTGTGTGTGTCATATGATTCTTCAGCCATCATCCCTGCTCCTAGGAGCCCCATCAAGCCCTTCTACCATCACTCAGTTCTTGAGATCGCCAAAATGCTTGAGCCTCAGTTAAGCTTCTTCCTTCTCCCAGGTTTCCATCTCTGGACTCAAAGACTTATTATCTACTTTAAAGACTAAATATACGTTACTGGGCAGGGGAATGAATAAAACCTTCAACATAGCATTGTTACTAAATCAAACTGTTTCCTCTAAAAATATTTGAATTTTAGAAATCATCATGTGGAATTCTTATCAAATCCACTTTTGGAAAAATTTCATCTAAAATTTCTCAAACATCTTCGAGTTCATTGTTGTAGATGTAAATGTTGATAGAGACAGAACGGATAGAAAGGTGAAGGGGGAACCTGTGAGATAAGAGGTTTGTAAGATGATGTCTGATCCTCATTATTCATGCACTCCTTATTCTACTGCTAGCAGGTGTCACCATCTCATTATCATGTGAGAAGATAGCCTAGAGAAAGAAAACCTACCCACCTCAACCCATCAACATCAGCATTGGTCTTTGGGGCTGAGAAAACTTAGGTAACTTGCTCAAGCTCCCTTATACTCATTCTATAAGACTAGTGTTCATTTCCCAGTTACTAAAATCAGAAAAGACATCATATGAAAAGTATACTACAGAATAATATCCTTTATGAATATAGATGAAAATATCCTCAATAAAATCAAAAGCAGAGATTGGAAGAATAGATTTTTAAAATACTTTTATTATATGCTGTCTAGAAGAGACACACTTTACATTCAAAGATACAAGTATCTTGAAAATAAAAGGGTGGAAAAAGTATGTCATCCAAACAAAAATGAAAAGAGAGCTGGAGCAATTGTATGAATATGACTTAAGACAAAAATATCATTAGACAAAATATACTTTAAGACAAAAGTTGTAATTAGATACAAATAGGGACATTTTTATCATGATAAAATGCTGAATCCATCAAGAAGGTATAATAATTCAAAACATATATGTACATCACAACAGTGCCTCATAATACATGAAGAAAAAACTGACAGAATTGAAGGGAGAAAGAGACAATTCAACAATAATAATTGGAGAATTCAATACCTCCCTTTTAGTAATATTAGAGTAAATAGGCAGAAAATAGCAGGTAATAGAACACCTTAGCAGCACTATCAAAAATACAGGACTAACAGATACCTGTAAAACATTTCACCCAACAACAGTAAGGAGAAGAGTACACAATCATCTGAAGTGCATATTCTCCAGGATAGACTATACGTTATGCCATTACACAAGCCTCAATAAATTTTGAAAATAATGAAATCATGCAAGCTTGTTCTCTTATTACAATGGAGTGGAATTAAAAGTAAGTGACAAAAGGGAGTTAAATAATTCAAAAGTATGTGGAAATTAACAAATAACCAGTGGGTCAAAGAAGAAGTCACAAGGAAACTTAGAAAATACTTTGAGATGAATGAAATGAAAAACACAAGATCCCAAACCTTACAGGATATAGTGAAAGCAGTTCTTAGAAACAAATGTATAGCTAAAAATGCCATTATTAACAAAGAAGAAACAATTAAAAATTCATTTAAGACACAGGAAAATGAAGAGTAAATTAAACCAAAACAAGTAGAAGGAAGAAAATAAGGAATATTACAATAGATATAAATGAAAAGAAAATAGAAAATAATAGAGGAAATCAATAAAACCAAAAGTTAATTTTTTGAAAAGATCAACAAAATTGAAAAGCTTTTAGCTAGACCAAGATAAAATAACAAAGACTCAAATTGCAAAAATCAGAAATGAAAGATAGAACATTAACACAAACCTTACAGAAACAAAAAGATTATGAAGAATGATATGAACAACTGAATGCCAACAAATCAGATAACCTAGATGAAATGGACAAATCCTCCAAAAGACACTAACTACTGAAATTGACTCAAGGTGAAATTTAAAAATCTGAATAGACATAACAATTAAAGGGATTGAATTAATAACAACTATATTTCCACAAAGAAAAACCTAGGATCAGAGGGCTTAAGTGATGAATTATACCAAATATATTTAAAGCAAAATTAACATCAAACTTTTACAAGATGATCCAACAAATAGGAGAAGAAGGGACATTTCCTAACTAATTTTATGAACATAGCTTTAACCTAATTCCAAAATCACACAAGACATCAACAAGAAAAAACAAAATTAAGACCAATATCCCTTATAATATGGGCACAAAAATCCTCCACAAATTACTCACATACTGAATCCAGCAACACACACAAAAAGATTATACATAAAGATCATGTGAGATTTATTCTGGGGATGTAAGGTTGACTCAACATACAAAAATCAATCAATGTAATATGTCATCTTGACTTAATAAAAGGAAAAATCTTATCATTTCAATAGACAAAAGCATGTAACAAATCCAAAAGCATTTTTTTTGATAAAAACAATGAAGAAAACAGGAAAAGAAAGGCACATTCTCAACTTGATAAAAGCAATCTACCAACAACCAACATAATATGTAACTATGAAAGCCTGAAAACTTTTGCCCTAAAATAATGAAAAAGACAACAATGTCCACTCTCACTTCTATCCAACATTGTACTGGTGCTTCTAGCATAACATTTAGGCAAGAAAATTTTTAAAAGACCTCGAAATTAGAAAGAAAGAAAGAAAACTATTTCACAGTTGACATGATCCTGTGTATAGAAAATATTAAGGAAGACAGAAAGGAAAATATTATTGGAACTAATCATCCAGTTTAGCAAGGTTGCAAAATATAAGATCATCATAAAAATTTGATTGTATTTCTATACACTAGCAGTGAAATATTTTCAAGAGAAATTAAGAAAAGAATTCCATGTATAACAGTATCCACAGAAATAAAATACTTAAAAATAAATTTAACAAAAGAAGTGTAAGACATACACTGAAAACTACAAAATATTGTTGAAAGAAACTAAAGAAGACCTAAATTAATGGAAAAGCATCCCTTATTCACTTATTGGAAGACTTTATATTGTTAAAAATGGTAATACACAACATGATCTACAGGTATTGTGTAATCCCTATTAAAAATCCCAGCAGGCTATTTCTGCCAGAATTGACAAGCTAATCCTAAAATTCCCATGGAAATGCAAGGAACCTAGAAAAGCCAAAAATAATCTTGAAAAAGACAAAGGTGGAAGGCTCTCACTTCCTGATTTGAAACTTACTATAGAGCAACAGTAATCAAGATGTGGTCTTGGAACAAAAAATCTTAAAATTTGTATGGAGACGCAAAAGACCCTGAATAGCCAGTGCAATCTTGAGAAAGAAACACGGAGCTGGAGGAATCAGGTTGCCTGACTTCAGACTATATTACAAAGCTACAGTAATCAAGACAGTATTGTATTGGTGCAAAAACAGAAATATAGATCAAAGGAACAGGATATAAAGCCAAGAAATACACCCACGCACCTATGGTCAATTAATCTATGACAAAGGAGACAAGGATATACAATGGTGGAAAAACATTCTCTTCAACAAATAGTGCTGGGAAAACTGGACAGTTATTTGTAAAAAAAAAAATGAAATTAGATCATTCTTTAACACCATACACAAAAATAAGCTCAAAATGGATTAAAGACCTAAATGCATGACAGGACATTATAAAACTCCTAGAGGAAAACATAGGCAGAACACTCTCTGACATAAATTGCAGCAATATCTTTTTTGATCCATCTCAAAATAAACACACGGGACCTAATTAAACTCAAAAGCTTTTGCACAGCAAAGGAAACCATAAACTAAATGAAAAGACAACCCACAGATTGGGAGAATATATGTGCAAATGATATGACTGACAAGGGATTAGTCTTCAAAATTTACAAACAGCTCATGTAGCTCTTTGTAAATCATCAAAACAAACAACCCAATGAAAAAATGGGCAGAAGATCTAAATAGACATTTCTCCAAAGAAGACAAACAGATGGCCAAGAGGCACATGAAAAGATGTTCAACATCGCTAATCGTTAGAGAAATACAAATCAAAACTACAATGAGATATCACCTCACACCAGTCAAAATGGCTCTCATCAAAAAATCCGGAAACAGGGGTTTCCCTAGTGGTGCAGTGGTTACGAATCTGCCTGTCAATGCAGGGGACATGGGCTTGAGTCCTGGTCCGGGAAGATCCCACATGCCGCAGTGCAACTAAGCCCATACACCACAACTACTGAGCCTGTGCTCTAGAACCCACGAGCCACGACTACTGAAGCCCTCGTGCCTAGAGCCCATGCTCTGCAACAAGAGAATCCATGACAATGAGAAGCCAGTGCACTGCAACAAAGAGTAGTCCCCACTCACCACAACTAGAGAGAGCCCGCACACAGCAACGAAGACCCAATACAACCAAAAATAAAAACAAATAAATTAATTAATTTTTAAAAATCCAGAAACAATAAATGCTGGAGAGGGTGTGGAGAGAAGGGAACTCTCCTGCGCTGTTGGTGGAAATGTAAATTCGTATAGTCACTATGGAGAACAGTATGGAGGTTCCTTTAAAAATTAAAAATAGAGGTACCATATGACACTACAATGCCACTCCTGGGCATATATCCTGAGAAAAACATGGTTTGAAAGGAAACATGCACCCCAATATTCATTGCAGCACTGTTTACAGTAGCCAAGGAATGGAAGCAACCTAAATGTCCATCGTTGGAGGAAAGGATAAAGAAAATGTGGTACATATAACCACAATGTTCATTGCAGCATTATTTACAATAGCCAGGACATGGAAACAACCTAAGCGTCCATCGACAGATGAATGGATAAAGAAGATGTGACATATGTACAACAGAATATTACTCAGCCATAAAAAGAAATGAAATTGAGTTATTTGTAGTGAGATGGATGGTTCTAGATCTGTCATACAGAGTGAAGTAAGTCAGAAAGAGAAAAATAAATACCATATGCTAACACATATATATGGAATCTAAGGGGGAAAAAAAGGTTTTAAAATGCCTAAGGGCAGGATAGTAAGAAAGATGCAGATGTAGAGCATGGACTTGAGGACATGGGGTGGGGGAAGGGTAAGCTGGGACGAAGTGAGAGAGTGGCAGTGATATATATATATACTACCAAATGTAAAATAGCTAGTGGGAAGCAGCCGCATAGCACAGGGAGATGAGCTCGGTGCTTTGCGACCACCCAGAGGGGTGGGTTACGGAGGGTGGGAGGGAGAAACAAGAGGGAGGGCAGATGGGGATATATGTATACGTATAGCTGATTCACTTTTTTATACAGCAGAAACTAACACAACAGTGTAAAGCAATTATACTCCAATAAAGATGTTTAAAAAGAAAAAAGATGCTGGACATCATTAGTCATCAGGAAAAGGAAAATCAAAATCACACATGAGATGGAACTTCACATCTTGTAGAATGGCAAGATAAAAAAGGTAGACAATAACAAGTATTGGTGATGATGTGTAGTGTATATATGTCCATGCCACTCTCTCACTTTGTCACAGCTTACCATTCCCCCTCCCCATATCCTCAAGCCCATTCTCTAGTAGGTCTGTGTCTTTATTCCCGTCTTACCCCTAGGTTCTTCATGACCTTATTTTTTTTCTTAGATTCCATATATATGTGTTAGCATACGATATTTCTTTTTCTGTTTCTGACTTACTTCACTCTGTATGACAGACTCTAGGTCCATCCACCTAACTACAAATAACTCAATTTCGTTTCGTTTTATGGCTGAGTAATATTCCATTGTATACATGTGCCACATCTTCTTTATCCATTCATCTGTTGATGGACACTTAGGTTGCTTCCGTGTCCTGGCTATTGTAAATAGAGCTGCAATGAACCTATTGGTGCATGACTCTTTTTGAATTATGGTTTGCTCAGGGTATATGCCCAGTAGTGGGATTGCTGGGTCGTATGGTAGTTCTTTTTTTTTCTTTTTTTTAAAACATCCTTATTGGGGTATAATTGCTTTACAATGGTGTGTTAGTTTCTGCTTTATAACAAAGTGAATCAGTTATACATATACATATGTTCCCATATCTCTTCCCTCTTGCGTCTCCCTCCCTCACACCCTCCCTATCCCACCCCTCCAGGCGATCACAAAGCACTGAGCTGATATCCCTGTGCTATGCGGCTGCTTCCCACTAGCTATCTACCTTACGTTTGGTAGTGTATATATGTCCATACCTCTCTCTCACTTTGTCACAGCTCACCCTTCCCCCTCCCCATATCCTCAAGTCCGTTCTCCAGTAGGTCTGTGTCTTTATTCCTGTCTTACCCCTAGATTCTTCATGACATTTTTTTCTTAAATTCCATATATAAGTGTTAGCATACGGTATTTGTCTTTCTCTTTCTGACTTACTTCACTCTGTATGACAGACTCTAGGTCTATCCACCTCATTACAAATAGCTCAATTTCACTTCTTTTTATGGCTGAGTAATATTTCATTGTATATATGTGCCACATCTTCTTTATCCATTCATCCGATGATGGGCAGTTAGGTTGTTTCCATCTCTGGGCTATTGTAAATAGAGCTGCAATGAACATTTTGGTACATGACTCTTTTTGAATTATGGTATACCCCCAGTAATGGGATTACTGGGTCATATGGTAGTTCTATCTGTAGTTTTTTAAGGAACCTCCATACTGGTCTCCATAGTGGCTGTATCAACTTAGATTCCCACCAACAATGCAAGAGCGTTCCCTTTACTCCACACTCTCTCCAGCATTTATTATTTCTAGATATTTTGATGATGACCATTCTGACTGGTGTGAGATGAACTCTCATTGTAATTTTGATTTGCATTTCCCTAATGATTAATGATGTTGAGCATTCTTTCATGTGTTTGTTGGCAATCTGTATATCCTCTTTGGAGAAATGTCTATTTAGGTCTTCTGCCCATTTTTGGATTGGGTTGTTTGATTTTTTGATATTCAGCTGCATGAGCAGCTTGTAAATTTTGGAGATTAATCTTTTGGCAGTTTCTTAATTTGCAAATATTTTCTCTCATCCTGAGGGTTGTCTTTTTGTCTTGTTTATGGTTTCCTTTGCTGTGCAAAAGTTTTTAAGTTTCATTATGTCCCATTTGTTTATTTTTGTTTTTACTTCAATTTCTCTAGGAGGTGGGTCAAAAAGGATCTTGCTGTGATTTATGTCATAGAGTGTTCTGCCTATGTTTTCCTCTAAGAGATTGATAGTGTCTGACGTTACATTTAGGTCTTTAATGCATTTTGAGTTTATTTTTGTGTATGGTGTTAGGGAGTGCTCTAATTTTACAGTTACTTTCTGACTTGACAATTTGACTCTAAACATGTACTGAAGTGAACTGAAAATATTTCAAGCAAAACCCTGTACAATAGTTTCCCTTAAAACGTTATTCATAATGGCCAAATGGTGGAAACAACACTAATGTCCATCAAAGGATGAATGGCTAATGAGAATGTGGTATATCCATATAATAAAATATTATTTCACAATTAAAGGAATAAGGTGTTGATACATGCTACAACATAATGATTATGTTGTAGAAAACATAATGATTAATGAGAGAAGGCAGTTAAAAAAGGCCATCTACTATATAGTCCTTCTACTTAGAATGTTAAATGTATGCAAATTCTGAGAAACAGTAAAGAGATTCCCAGGGACTGGAGAAAGGGGAGGCATTGGAAGTGACTTTAATACATTCTGAGTTTCTTTTTGAAAGAAAAAAGTTCTTGAATTATATTATGATGATAGTTGCAAACCTCTATGAATATACTAACAATCACTGCCTTGTACACTTTAAAGTATGACTTTTATGGTATTTGAATGTATCTCAATCAATTATTTAAAATGAAAAAAAAAATTTCTAAAGGCACCCATAGTGTTCATAGTATATTGCTAGATTTACATACGTCTATGCATGCCTATATATCAGTATAAAAGTACAGATATTCTTTAAATTATTTATAAAACAGGTAAATATAAAGGTTTGTAATAGGAAATGATATGGGAGATATAGCCCCCAATGCAACCTCTGCAATGCTACAAGCAAAAATATCAAAACTACGCTATTCTTCAGGCATGACTTTCATGTTTGGTTCTACTTCTCAGGCTCACCTAGTTCCTGCTTGCTTTCCAATCCTGGTTCTCCAGGTCTCAATGGACAACATGAGCAACCCGATATCCTTGAGTAAGATTTATTTTTGGTTAAGCGATCCTGAGCCTTGTTCTGTTGACCATAATCGCACACCCTGATTCACACAGAGATTGGCAGATGTAGATATTATTTATAGTCATAAAAGGAAAAGAAGCATTTTATTAGACTGCTTTATTGAGGTATGATTGACATACAAATAGCTGTACATATTCAATGTGTACAAATTGATTAAAAGAAACTTCTAAGAGAGAAAATGCACAAAAGAAGGAAAAGAGAGCCCAAAGCCACAACCTAGAGCGTGGCAACCTGTAGACGAGCTTAGAGGAAGAGGAGCCCCCAAAACTGAGTCAAAGGAATAGGATCCACACAGGAAGGAAGAAAACCAGGAGAGAGCGATTTCAAGAAATCCAGAAGATTTCAAGGAAGAGGAAGTAGGCAGCAAGTTCAAAGACTAAGAAGTCAGACAGGGGCGGAGGAATGATGCTTTGATTTGACATCATGCTAGTTATTGGAGAACAAGAAAAAAGCAGTTTAGAAGACAGAAGGGCATGCAAGACTTGTCAGAGGTGGAGGTGTGGAAGTGGAGACAACTTATCATGAAAGTTTTGCTGTGAAGGGCAGCAGATATATGGAACAATAGTTGGTAGGGAAGTGTCACCAAGGGAAGGTATTGTTTAAAATGGAGGACAGTGGAGCTTGATTGTATGCTGGTGGGAATAACCACTAGAGCAGGAGAAGATGGAGATGCAAGAGGAACAGTGGTCATCTGCAACAGTTAAATCTTTTAAAAGGTGAGGGTAAAGATTAGATCAACTGGAGACACTGACTTTGTTAAAATTATAACCCACGTGCCCCATGCTTCATACTCTTACTTACAGATGTGCTGATACTTACATCCCCATGCAAGGCCAAACTGAGAATGAGAGATTAGTGCACCAGCAATGGCCAGAGGATGAGGAAATGTGGTTTGAAGTCCAAGAGATCCAGATTGAGTTCTGAAGGTTAATCTAGACTGACAAATTTCAGTTTTGAGAAATGTATGGGTTAGGGATTATTGCGTGCCACTGATAGTTCTATTGGCATGTCTGTGAGTGTCTCTGTGTGCTTGCATATTCAGGGGAGGGTGAAAATTTGGGTAGATCCCACTGCTAAGAGAAGAAGAAATCCTTACAATGGAGGATATTAATGGAGGGGACTTTCTCCTTTTCAAGGGAGAGAAAAGGGCAGTCTTCAAGAAAAGCTAGGAACAGAGATCAACCCAGAATGGAATCTTCCCGGAAGGCCTTAACTTTTTTTTGAGGGACAGAGCAGGAGCTGGGTGATTTTCCCTGGACTTTAGGAACATTGATATTTAGCCATCATTTCCTAGTAGTTTTGTTCCCTATTATCATTCCTTCAGTTACCTTTCACCTGTTGTTAAAATGTGCTTCTCCCATACAGTCTAGAGTGGTGTTTGGGGCGATTTAAGGAGCAGGACATTCCAGGAAAACATTACCTTCCTTGCATTACTGTTCTTCTTTGGTCCTACTCCAAGGGACTCTCTTCCCAGACATCCAGGCAGAGACCAGCATCCAAGCAGATCTGGTATCCTCTGAAAGAGGTATGACACAGAGAAGCACCTGGCAAGTGGATACTGAGAGTGGATACGAGCCAAACCCCCTTTCCAAAAACAGATGGACATCTGGAAAAGACCCCGAGGTCAGGAGGATGGGCAAGCCTTTGGTTTCGGTTCAGTGCGGGTCATTCAGTTGGAGTGGAAATGAGGTTCCTTAGACACTTTGGATTGAGGGGTTGCAGTACACAGGAAGTGGTGGGCAGCTGGGACCCCGTAAATGATAGCAGGGCTCGACAAATGGACTTCTAGAGACATCCTACAACACTGAGAGAGAAGGGAGGGGTAGATGGGGACATACCCCCAGGTTTTGTGCTGCTGTTGCTCACAAACTGGTGCCCTGAGACATCTCACGTCCTGCCTGGGACCGTGGTTGTCTGCCCTCTGAAATGAGGAGAAAATGCAAAGGAGGTAATTGGTTATTTGGGATAAGGGGGTGGGAAAGAGGTGCTTGCTTAGTTCTGCTGCTTTCCAAATTCAGGAGGCTAGCAGAGACCTCTCTCCTCTGAGTCTCCCTAAGGCCCTGCTAAAACAGGAGTGGGGCAGGAAGTGGGAGCTCTATCAACTGGTCTCATGGTCTGGGTAGAGGTCTCCCAGAACAAAGAGGAGAGGAGGGAGTCATCTGTCCTGTGTGACTTCCCTACTGGGGATCATGGAACTTTTCTGGGAGCAGTACTTCTGAAACCTGGCTGTAACTGAGGTTCGTGCTAGAAAATTGGGGCTACTGGAAACCCACACAGTGAGACAGAGGCTACAAGGTGAGAACAGGGGAAGTGAGTTGGGTAGCCAGAGTCCTGGAATCCATGGGCATGGTTTGGAGGTAACAAAAAATTGCTGGTAAGAAGGTGGCTAAAAGTCAAGGAAGCCTACGTCTCCTATCCATGTAAGTGCACTGTGGAGAGGTAGAAATTCTAGATTCATACTGGGCTGCTCTACAATTTCTATCCTCCTCCACCAGGCAGTGGGTGCAGGACAACGTAGAATTAAATAGAATGTGATTTTTAAATCCCTAGATAGTAGCTTGTGTACCTCAGAGGAAGACAGAGCTCACACATTTCTCTGCCTTTCTCTTTGTCTCATCCTTAGTCCCTAGACATGACAGGAAACAATACCTTGGTTACCATGGAAACTGAAGCTGAGTGATGCATTGGACTGTGGGCGGAAAGCAAAGGTGGTCTTGACACAAAGGCCCTTGGGAGAAGAGATTCGAGCAAATTCTTTCAATATGAGCAAAGCGCTCATATTGAAAGAATCCACGGTTTCCACAGGCACGTTGATCCCTGCAATCATTATTACACAGAAAACACGAAGGTGCATGCATGCGCACACGCACATGCACACACACAATGAAAACAGACGTCATTCTCTGCATCATGCTGGCTGGCCCATAGGATTCTTGTGGGCGAAGCTGGGCTACGACCCCTTCAACAACATACGTCATCTCCCTCTCATCTCTCCTCTCCCACCTCGCTCTGTCCTCCCTTCATTGTCGTTCAGTTTCTCCCCCCTCTGTCTTCCCGCATCCCTCGCCTCTTCTCTCCCTCCTTAGTTTTTCCTTCTGGTCCTCCACTCTGCCTTGCTCTTTGCCCTCCTTCCTTCCCTCTGTATTTTGTTCTTCCTCCCTCCCCCTCGCCTGCCCCTAGTATGAAGTGACTAAGAATTCATTCACGCAATTATGATTGGCCTAATATAGGCCATTTATTTTGAGCTTCCAGCTTCATCGGACAGTGCATCATAAAATTAATTGCAGACATTACCATTCCATTGCAAATTATGATAAGTGATATGGAATTAAACAACAAGGAGCTATGAGCGTGAACAATAGGGGACCTAATTTCCGTGGTGGGTTCAGTGAAGGAAATGTCATCGGTATTTGGCATCCTGCCACCCAGCATTGTCTTATTGCCTCTTTAGGTAACTGCCTTCTCTTTCACGTGGGGGGCAACTACCTTCTTCCATCGTTTGCAGCATGATGGGACTCTTACATAAGGTGTCCAGCCCACTCTTGAAGGTGTAAACATGAAGTCCAACGGGATGCCCACTTCTTGGAATCTGACTAACAAACAGACCAAAACAGGGTAAGGAGCTGTTTCATCTTGTCAGTGCATCCTTCTTCCTGCTTCCAAGTTCCACAGCGGCACCTTTGTTTGTGTCCTTCATCCATTCTCTTGCTCATTCTTTCTTCTTCCGTCTCTTCCTCCTCCCTCTCACCTGGCTAGATCCTTTTTCTTAGAGGCCTAACCCCACAAGGACAAAAAGGATGGGCGAGGAGACAAGAATAATTATAAAGTATTAGAAGGTGGAAAGCAGACAGATGAGTGCCATCTGACTTAGCTGATTTAAGAGCCGAGCAGTGAGGAAAGCCCCAAAGCAACAGTCTTTAACCTCCCTCACCAGACCTTCAAACTGTCTGCGAGATTGGCAATGGCAAGTACCCCTACAAGTTAGGGGTAGTAGTGGGGGTTGTAAATTGCACGATTGCTCTTAGGTATAGTTATGAAACATTTAGACACCCAGAGCCCCTCTCAACAACCTGTAGCCTGGACAAATTGCCTTCTCCAAACCCTAGGGAGTTTGAGGAGAGACTTACTCTCTGGAGGGAGTGAATCAGCAGACTTATGGACTTGGAACCTCGGGGTCAGGGGAAAGCAGGCATCCAAACCCAACATAGGGATTTAAGTGAAAAATGTACTGTACATAAAAGTTCGATCCTCAGCCTCATGCCCAATTTGCTATACAAAGTGCTGGCATCTTGCCTTTTCCCATAGATGCAGGAGGTTCTTCCCTGGGTAATCAAACCATCCCAAGAGTAGAGATTTCATAATTATAGCAGGCAATGGTCCCCAAGTTTTCAATATTAGTTCAAAATATTTTCCAATTTCAATGATTTCTTCTCAGAGCCATGGGTTGTTTAGGAGGTATGTCTTCGTTTACAAACATATGGGGTATTTTCTAATGATCTTTGTTATCAGTTTATAGTTTTAATGGCATTTTATAGCTTATAGTGGTCAGAAAATATACAAATCACCGAAGAGTCTATTCTTTATGTATGGTCGTGGGAGTCTATTTATCTGAATAGTATTAACTTTTCAATGGAATACAACACAAAAATGGAATTGCACGAAACGTAAATGTTCTGCTCAGTAAATTTTTACATCACAAACGACTGAGTAACTGCAATCCAGGTCAAGAGATTTGGCATTGCCGGTAACCCAAAAGCACCATCGTGCCTCTACTTGGTCACTACCATCTGCCACCTCAGCAAATCTAACCAGTATTTGACTTTTAGCACTATAATTTTACCTGTTTGTGAAACTTATTACACATAATAAATACGTATCCTTCTAAAGAAACTTTTTATTGAAGAATAGTTGATTTATAATGTTGTGCTAGTTTCTGCTGTACAGCAAGCTGATTCAGATATATATATATATATATATATATTCTTTTTCATATTCTTTTCCATTGTGGTTTATTACAGAACATTGAATATAGTTCCCCTGTGCTATACATTAGGACCTTGTTTTCTATCTATTTTATATGTAGTAGTTTGTATCTGCTAATCCCAAACTCCTAATTTATCCCTCCTGCACCCCTAAACACGTATTCTTATAATCTAGCTTTCTTTTGGCAACATTATATTTTCATGTATTGCTGTTCATTTCTGTTGTAGTGTTAGCTGTAGTTTATTGATTTCCATTACTGAATAGTAATTAAATTTGTATGAACATACCACAACTTAGTTATACCTTCTATGTTTAATGGACATTTCAGTAGCTTTCCAGCCCTGCAGTATTAAAAATGTTACTGTGGTGAACACTCATACCCGTGTTCTCTGATTCCTTTAAGGCTGTACTTGCAGGATCACTTTTATTACTTTCTTCCCCTGTGGCAATGTCTGTGGTGATAATGGATAGCCTGGTCTTTTTCATGATCTCATAGGGGAAGTTTTCAACATTTCATCACTAAGTGAGGTGGATTTTGTAGGCTTTTAAAAGATATTCTGATTGGATTAAGACAGTTCCCTTTTATTCCTAGTTTGCTAGGAGGATTTTTTAAAATCATAAATGGATGTTATTTTTATATTGCATTTTAAATTATTTACCAGTTTATTGATACATAGTTGGCATATAACATTGTGTAGGCTTAAGGGATACAACGTGATGATTTCATACAGGTACGTGCTGTGAAATGATTACCACAATAAGGTTAGTTAACAGCTTCCTTTTATCACATAATTACAATGTGTGTGTGTGTGTGTGTGTGTGTGTGTGTGTGTGTGGTGTGGTTTGAACATTTAAGATTTACTCCCTTAGAACTTTTAAGTATGTGTTAGAGTATTGTTAAGTATAATCACAAGGCTGTGCATTAGACCCCCAGAACTTTTTCATCTTTTAACTAGAAGTCTGTAGCCTTTGACAAACATCATCCATTTCCCCCACTCTCCCGCCTCTGGCAACCACCAATCTATTCTGTTTCTATGAGTTTGGCTTTTTTAGATTCCACATATACGTGAGAACATACAGTATTTGTCTTTCACTTTCTGACCTATATCTCTTCGCATACTGCCCTCAGGGCCCATTCATATTGTCAAAATGCCAAGATTTCATTAGTTTTTTTATGACTGAATAATATTCCGTTATATATATATCTTGCATTTTCTTTACACATTTACCTGCCAATGGACACTTAGGTTGTTTCCAAATCTTGGCTAATTTGCGTGGTGCTGAAATGAACAGGAGAGTTCAGATATCTCTTCGAGATAGTGACTTCCTTTACTTAGGATGTATACTCAGAAGTGGGATTGTTGGATCTTACGGTAGTTTTACTTTTAATTTTTTGAGGAGCCTCCACATTGTTTTCCACGGTGGCTATACCAATTTTGTTCCCACCAACAATGCACAAGGGTTCCCTTTTCTCCACATCCTTGGATGTTTACTTTTTGACAATCAAATTCACGCAATACTTTTTCTGCATCTATAGGAAATATATTTTTATCCTTAATATGTTAATTCTATGAAATACATTCATTTTTCAAGTGTTGAACCACTTCATTTCTAGAGTAGTCTTGATTTATTTGTGATATATTATCCTTTCAAAGCATATAACTGGATTGGTTTTGCCAGTGTTTCATTCACAATGTTTCCTTCTATGTTTATGTGAAATACTGGCCTGTATATTTCATGTCTTATAATGTTTAGGCCTCCTAGAACAAGCTGGGAAGTGAGTCCTGTTTTTTATACTTTCTGCCTTGTATGTAAGATTGCTGTTCTTTCTTCTTTCAAGTTTTGTAGAATTGATTGGTGGGACCATCAGAATATGGAAATCGTTTTTGCTGTTGTTTTCTTCAGATTCCATTCATTTAGTATTTATAGGACAATTTAGGTTTTTCGTTTGTTTTGGTGTCATTTTGTTGTGCTTCCTTGAAACTTGTACATTATATCTAACTCTTCACATTTCTTGCATAAAGTTGCTCGTGATTTTGACTAATGATCTTCCGATATCTTTATTGTATCTATGATCATGTCTCCTCATTCATTCCAGACATTGAATTTAAGATAACTTCTCTCTTTTTTTGTTCGAGCTTACATGAGCTGACTGTCAGTTGTGCTGTCTTTACCAAGAACCAACCTTGGCTATTTTATCTTTAACTGATTAATGTTCTTGTTCTTATTTCGTTTCTCCTCCTCTCGTTGTGTTGAATCTGCTGTTCTATCACCTTGTTGAGACAGACGCACATGTCATTGATTTTTTTGCCTTTCTTTTTTGGTAGTATACATATTGAAGCTGGATCCCCCAAATCTTCATTATTAGTCAGTTCAAAATGTTTTATAATTTCATTGATTTCTTCTTCGAGCTCTGGGTAATTTAGAAGGATATTAATTTTAAAACGGGGGGATTTTCTAGTTATTGTTGTTTATTAACTTATAGCTTAATAGCATTTTGGTCAGGGAATATACTCCACTGTTTCATTGTCTTGAAATTTTCTGAGACTTGCTTTATGGTCAACATGTGGTCTTTTTTGGTAAACCTTGTTAGCACTTGAAAAGACTGTGTATCTTGCAGTTGTGGAGTTGAATGTTGAGCTGAATGTTGGTAGGAATGTATAAATATATATTGTCAAGTTTGTTCACTGTATTTTTCAAATCTCTCATGTCTTTGCAAATTTTTATGTGTGTGATGTATCGTTTATGGAGAGAAGTGTTTTGAAATCTCCCACTATGATTGTGGAGTAATGTATATGTCCTTGCAGCTGTGCCAAGGTTTACATCATATACTGAGATCACATTATTTGGTGCAAACAGACTCATAAGTGTTTTATTTTCCTGGTGAATTTGAACCCTTTATGATTGTTAATGCTCATTATATTTACCTGTGGTAATGGTTTTTTGCCTTAGAGGCCAAAGTTTCTGATATAAAAAGAGGTACACCAGCTTGTTTTGATTAGTACTTTTCAGGTACATATTTTACCAACTTGTAATGTTAACTTTTCTGCATACTTATACTTGAAGCAACATATACCGTAAGCATATATTGCCTTCTTTTTCTTCTTCTGCCTCCTCCTTCTCCTCTTCCTCCTCCTCCTCCTCCTTCAATCAGCTTGCTAATCTTTGTGTTGTTGTTGTTGCTTTCGATTGGAGTATTTACCTTTAATGTGATTATTGATATACTTAGCTTTATATCTACCATCTTACTATTTTCTATTATTCCTGTTTCTCTATGCTCATTTATCTCTTAGTTTTGCTGTCTTCTTTTTGATTAATTTAAATTTTTTTCTATTTCCCACCTCTATCACCTTGATAGTTATTCACTCTGTTACTATTCTTTTAGTGGTTATTTGGAGATTACAACTTGCATTCTTAACTTCTCAAAGTCTAAAATAAATTGGTCCCTTTATCTCATCGCAGAAAATGTAAGTACATTAGAACACGTGGTCTATATTTACCCACTCCTTACTTTAATATTGTTGCTGTAATGAATTTTAATCCCTCATAGATATAAACACACAAACACAAACAGTTTTAACCTCAAGAGACGTTATTATTTTTAGTATCAGTTTATAAGGCCAATATCATTTAAATATATCCACGTTTATCTTGTATGTCACTCTTCATTACTTCCATGTCTTTACGTTTGATCAGAGGTCATTGTCTCTGTTCTTAAAGAACACACTTAAGTACCTTCTTTAGTGTGGATGTGCTGGGGAAACCTTTTCCCTTTCTAACTTAAATTAATAGAGTTTGTTTTTAGAGCAGATTTATGCTTATAGTAAATTTAAAAAAATAATATACATTCTTTATTAACTTTGATTGCAGTGTAGTCCAAAGCTTTCAGTAACATCTCCCCTTTTCCCCACCATCAATAACATGCTCATTTTACACCTGTTCTGCCATATGCACTAAAAGTCTGGGACTCATGACTCAAGTCCATGCTTATAGTAAAATTGATCGGAAAGTACAGAGAGTTGCCACGTACTCCTTCTCCCCGCCACCTGCACCCTGCTCTTGGTTTCCCCTGTCATTTACATCTGGCGTTATTGTGGTCCATGAGTTACAATTGAAAACTATTAACTAAAGCCCATAGCTTGCATTCGGGTCAACTCTTACTCTTTGTGTTGTACTGTTGACAAACGTAAAATGACATGTGTCCATCATTACTGCCACATACAAAATAGTCTCACTGTCCTAAAATTGCCTTTTTCTTCCACCTATTCCTCTTTCCTTCACTCCCCTGGAATCCTGGCGACCTTTGTACTGTCTCCATACTTTTGCCTTTTCCAGGATATTGTCCACTTGGAACTATAGAGAAGGTAGCCTTTTCAGATTGGCTTTTTTCATGTAGCAATGCGCTTTTTAGGTTCCTAAATGTCTCTTTGTGGCTTGATCGCTCATTTCTCTTTTTTTTTTTTTTTTTTTTTTTTCAGGCTACGGACATGCAGGCTCAGTGGCCATGGCCCACGGGCCCAGCCTTTCCGCAACATGTGGGATCCTCCCGGACCAGGGCACGAACCCACGTCCCCCGATCGGCAGGCAGACTCTCAACCACTGCGCCACCAGGGAAGCCCCTCATTTCTCTTTATTAGTGAATAGTATCGCATTCTATGGATGTACCACAGTTTACCCATTCACCTGTTGCCAGGCATCTTTTGTTTTTTCAGCTTTAGTAAGATAAAAATCGTATATATCTAGGAGGTACGGTGAGATGATTTGACATAAATATACATGGTGGAATGACTACCACAGTCACACTAATTAACATATCCATCCCTTCACATGGTTACCCTTTTCTCGTGGTGAGAACACTTGATATCTATTCTCTCAGCAAACTTCAATTATACAATTCATTATTATTAACTGTGGTCACCATGCTGTATGATTGCTTCCAAGTTCTAGCAATTATGAACATTTGTGTGCAGGTTTTTGCATGGACAAAAGTTTTCAGCAAATTTGGGTAAATCTCAGGGAGCATGATGGCTGGATCATACGGTAAGAATATGAAACAGTCACCCTCTTGGTTGTTTGAAAATATCTTTATTTCACCTTCATCTTGAAGGATCTTTTTCCTGGTTATAGAGCTCTACATTGGCCGTTCTGTTCTTTCAGCGCTTTGAATGTATCATTCTACATATTTCTGGCTTCCTTGACTATGTTCAAAGTCAATTGTCAGTCTCATCGCCCTCTTTTGAAGACCATGGCTTGATTTTCCCTGGTTGCTTTTGTGATGTTCTCCTTGTTCGCTTTTCAGCAGTTTGACTATACAAATTTAAGAGATGTTTACTTCAGAATTATCCTGCTTCGGCTCCTTAGTGTTTCTTGAGTCTCGAAGGGACATGTTATTTGTCAGTTTTGGAAGCACCATGGTCCCTATCTGTTCAACTGTGACCTAGAACCTTTTCTCTCTGTCACGTCTGCATGGAACTCCAATTAAAATAGCAGGCCTATGTTAGCCTCTGCATCCACTATATCTCTTACTACCTATTCTGTATTTTCCATCCTTTTTTCTCTCTATATTTTATCCTGTGTATTTTTACCTAGCACACTGATTCTCTCTCTACCATGTCTTACCTGTTGAGAATGTATCCGTTCATTTCTTGCTTTCAGATATTTTGCTTTTTATACGCTCCATTTATTTCTTGGTTTTGTTGAGACACAATTTACACTCAATAAACTATATTCATTTGAGTGTACACTTTGATGAGTTTTGACAAATTGGAACGTCTGTGTAACCACCACCAATATCAAGATAGAGAACATTTCCAGTGTCCCACAAAGTTCCCCATGTACCTCTGCAGTCATTCTCCTCATCCCACTTCTAGCCCTGGGCAATCAACAACCTTCCTTGTCTCATTTTAGTTTTGACTTCTCAAGAATTGTGTATAAAATGAATCAGAAGGTATGCAGTATTCTGTTTCTGGTCTTCCACTTAATTCTTTTGATTTTCCTAGGCATTGTTTATGTTGATGGTTTGTTCCTTTTGACCCTTTGTAGGAATATGCCACAGTTTGATAATCAGTCACCAATTGATGGACATTTAGGATGTTTTCAGTTTGGAGACATTATGAATAAAGCTGCTACCAAGATCCATGTACAAGTTTGCTGTTGGCATGTGCTCTTATTTCTCTGGGTTCAATACCTAGGGTTGGAATGACTAGATTATGTGGTAGTCGTATGCGTACCTTGATGACAAGCTGCCAAACTTTTATGGACGTACCTAATCTTTGTGCCCACACGTCTGAAATCTGTAGTGGCTCCACCTCACCAGCCCTTGCCATACTCAGCCATATGAATTGTATTCATTCTAGTAGTTGTGGTGTGCCATCTCATTTGGGTTTAAATTTTATTTCCCTGTTGACTAATGATTTTGAGCAACTTTATATGTGTTTACTTGCCTTTGATGTATCTTATTTAGGGTAATGACTGTTCAAATATTTTGCCCATTTTAAAAACAAGTTATGGGTTCCCGTTATTGAGTTGTAAGAGATTTTTATATATTCAGATGTGCAAGTAAGTTCTGTATTACAAATGTGCTCTTTTCTTCCGTGACTGGATTTTATTTTCTTAACAGGATCTTCCAAGGAGCAAAATTTCTCATTTGCATTTAAAATTTTTTCTTTATAGTTTTCTGATTTTTTCTTTTACTGCTCATGCTTTTTGTGTTCTAAGAAGTCTTTGCCTAACTAACTAACATAGGTTTTTCATGAGCAAGTTTTATAATTTTCCCCTTTACATGTATGCATATTATCTATTTTGGCTTATATTTGTATGTCATTTGAAGTAATGTGAAAGTCACATTTTTCCATATGCATACTCAATGCTTCTTCAATATTTGTTGAAAGCGTGTTTTGCCCCAATGGATTACATTAGCACCATTGTTGAAAAGCAATTGCCCTTATATGTGTACGTCTCTTTCTGGACTTTCTATTCATTTTCTATTTGTTTATACGTCTATCCTTTTTCTAGTACCATACTATCTTGATGACTGTACCTTTGTAGTAAGTTACAAAGTTAGGCAATGTGAGAATTCCAAATATGTGATTCTCTTTCTGTGCTGTTTGGGCTATTCCAATCCTTTGTATGTCAGTAGACGTTGTAGAAGTATCTTGTTGCTTTCTAGTCATTCAAAGTGCTGTGTATCAATAGATCAACCGCGGGACACTTTACTTCTTAACATATTTGAGCCTTAAAATCCAAACACATGGGGGCACATGGGGGGCTTCCCTGGTGGCGCAGTGGTTGAGAGCCCGCCTGCCGATGCAGGGGACACGGGTTCTTGCCCCGGTCCGGGAAGATCCCGCATGCCGTGGAGCGGCTCGGCTCGTGAGCCATGGCCGCTGAGCCTGCGCGTCCAGAGCCTCTGCTCCGCAACGGGAGAGGCCACAACAGTGAGAGTCCTGCGTACCGCAAAAAAATAAATAAATAAATAAAAATAAAAATCCAAACACACGATCCATCTCTCGTTTCATTTACTTGGTTGTGAATTTCTCTAGGCAATTCCTACTGTGTATCATTTTACAACTTCACTCACATTTTGTTAAATTCACCTGTAAGTCGTTCACGTTTTGCATGAATTATGAATGACATTTTTGTTTAAAATTCTAGTTGCTTGTTTTCACAATAGATAACTGTAACTGACTTTTGTTTACCAACCTCATATCCTGCAACCTTGCTTATCTCATCAGTAGTAGTTCTAGTAATTTTTTAAAAAGATACTTAAAGATTGTCCATATAGATGGTTTATTTCATCTATGAATAAAGACAATTTTACTCCTTCCTTTCCACTTTGTATACTTTAAAATCTTGCCTTAATGCCCTAGTGAGGACTGCCAGTCCAGTGCTGATCAGGAGTGGTGAGAGATCTTAAGAGGAAAGCTTTCACCTTTTAACTGTGAAGTATGTTTTAGGTGACCTTTATCAGGTTGAGGAGTCTCTCCTGGTTTCCAGAGAACTTTTCATCTGAGTAGGTGTTACAGTCTGTTAAATGCTTTTTCCGAATTAGATTAGTGTCCTCTTGCAGCTCTAACAAATTACCACATGCTTCAGTGGCTTAATACAACACAAGTTTGTTATCTTAGAGTTCTGGAGGGCAGAAATCTGAAATGGGTTTTACACGGCCAAAGTCAATGTGTCTACAGTGTTATGTTCCTCTGAGACTACTAGGGAAGAATCTGTTCCTTGCCTTTCCTACGTTAGAGGCCACCTCTACTCTTTGGTTCCTGTCCCTTTCTCCATGTCCAAAGGCAGCAGCATAGCATCTTCCAACCTCTCTCTTCTCTGACCTCTGCTTCTGACATCACATGTCCTACTCTTCACTCTCGTTTTCCTGCCACCCCCTTATACATAAGGACCTTTGTGATTCCATTGGCCCACCCAGATCATCCAGGATAATCTCCATATCTCAAGATCCTCAACTTCATCACATCTGCAAAGTATTTTCTGCCAGGTAAGGTAACATACTCGCAGGCTACAGAGATTAATACGTAGATACATTTGGGTGTCATTGTTCTGCCTAGGATGTGCATCATTTGAGGTGATGGTATGGCGCTCTTTTGTAGTCTATTAATATGATTAACTTCATGTATTGATTTCCAAATGTTCAAGAGAACTTACATTTTGAGAGTAACCCTATTTGGTCATAAAAATTTTCTTTTATGTATTGTTGCGTTCGATTTGCTAGCCTTTTGTTACCAATTTTTGTGTCTATGTTCTTGAGGGATATTGGTTTGCAGCTATATTTTCTTGCAATGTCTTGGTCTGGTTTTGGTATAAGGATAGTTTCGTATAAGGACAATAGCTTCAGAGAGTGAACTGGGAAGTACTCCTTCCTCTTTCTCTTTCTGGCAGAATTGTACAAATTTGGCACTATTTCTTCCTGAAATATTCTGTAGAACACACCAGTGAGGCCAAAACTGTGCCTGCGGTTTCCTTTGTGGGAAGATTTTTAGCCAAAAATTCTATTTCTTTAAGAGATATAAGGCTACTCGAGTATTCTCTGTTTGCTTGAGTGTGTTTTGATAGGCTGTGTCTTTCTACCAATTTGCTCATTTTTTCTATGTTGTCAATTTTTAAAATAAAGTTTTTCATATTATTCCCTTATTGTCGTTTTAGCATTTTTTGCACTCTAAAGTCATATCTCCTCTATTATTCCTGATACTGGCCACTTGTGTCTTAGCTATCAATACTTTTTTTCTTGATTAGTCTACACTGAGTTTATAAATTGTATAAATCTTTGGAGTGAACCAGCTATTGACTTCATTGTATTTTCTCTATTATTTCTTTGGTTTCCATTTCATTGATATCTTTATTGTTTCCTTCTTTCTACTTCCTCTCGGTTTAATTTTTACTTCTTTTGGTAGCATCTTAGTTTTGTAGTTCATTGATGTTAGCCCTTTCTTCTTTCCGAATATAATCATGCAAAGTGAGAATTTCTCTCTAAGCAATGCTTTAGCTTAATCACACAAAAGTTGATATGTTGTGTTTACATTTCCCTTTAGTTCAACATACTTTCAAATTTCCCTAGTGCCTCTTCTTTGACCGTGTGTTATTGTGAAATCCTTGTTAAATTTCAAAGTTTGGGGATTCTCTAGAAATATTCTTGCTATGGATTTCTTGTTTTATTCCATTGGGCCCAGAGGACATCCTCTACATGACTTCAATCCTTCTTCATTGATGCAATGTTGTTTTGTAACGCCAAGAGAGGCTCTTTCTTGCTGCATGTCCCATGTGCCTTTGAAGAGGATGTGTATTCCACTGCTATTGAGTGGAATGTACTATAATTAGGTCTAATTAGTTGATAGTGTTGTTAAAGTTCTCTTTATCATTATTGGCCTTCTGTCTATTTATTATACCAGAATCTCAGAAAAAATGTTTGAAATTTCCAACTATTAAATACATTTGTCCATCTATATCTCTTTTAAGTTCAGTCAGTTTTCCCTCTATGTAATTTTTTTTTTTTTTTTTTTTTGCGGTACACGGGGCTCTCACTGTTGTGGCCTCTCCCGTTGTGGAGCACAGGCTCCAGACACGCAGGCTCAGCAGCCATGGCTCATGGGCCCAGCCACTCCGCGGCATGTGGGATCCTCCTGGACCAGGGCACGAACCCGTGTCCCCTGCATCGGCAGGCGGACTCTCAACCACTGCTCCACCAGGGAAGCCCCCTCTATGTAATTTAACCTTCAATTATCCAGTGCATTGAGAACTGTTGTGCTTTCTTGAGTAATTAGCCCATTTTTTTCATTATTAAATATGCTTGTTTATCACTAGTTAACACTCCTGATCCTAAAATCCACCTTATCTGTTATTATACCTTCTCTTTTTTCTTACAATTCATCTTCACATGGCATATCTTTTTCATTGAACCTATCTCTGTCTCTATATTAGAGGGAGTTCCTATGTAACATCATACTATGGAATTCTACACCTATTCTATCTAGAAATCTCTGTGTTTTATTTGTAGGGTTTAGAATATTCACATTTAGTTTAAGTAGAAATAGTATTGGCTTTAAATCCACCATCTTATTTCAAGCAGATTTCTTTCTTTCCTTCTTTTCTTTCTTTCTTTCCTTTCTTTCTTTCTTTCTCTCTATCTATCGTTCTTTCTTCCTTCCTTCCTTCCTTCCATCTTCCTTTCCTTCCTCCCTTTCTTTCCTTAATTTCTTGATTTGCTTTTTCATTTTTTCTTTCACCCCATTCCCTTGCCATCTTATGTATTGCTGACGTAGTTTTCAGTATTCCATTTTAATCTACATATTTATTACTTATTCCTTTTGTTTTATATTTAAGTGGTTCCTGTAGAAGAGTATACTATACATATTTAAATTTATTTATTTATTTATTTAAACATCTTTATTGGAGTATAATTGCTTTACAATGGTGTGTTAGTTTCTGCTTTATAACAGAGTGAATCAGCTATACATATACACATATCCTCATATCTTCTCCTCCTTGCGACTCCCTCCCACCCTCCCTATCCCACCCCTCTAGGTGGTCACAAAGCACCGAGCTGATCTCCCTGTGCTATGTGGCTGCTTCCCACTAGCTATCTATTTTACATTTGGTAGTATATATAAGTCCATGCCACTCTCTCACTTCGGGCATTTCATCTTCAAAGAATAAGATTCCTTACACACATGTATGCCTTTATTTTTATAATCCCATCTATTTGCTTTTGTTTCCATACAGTTTATTTATACATATATTATATCCCCGATAATGCATTGTTATTTGTCTTGAAAACATTCAGTTAACTCTTAAAGAAAGGAATCTTTTAGAAACCCTTCCCCTCCCCCCCTCCACATATTTAACCATTTCTATAGGTATTTGTTCCTTTGTGTTGATCTGGGCATAAATTTGGCGTGGTTTTCATTCATCCTAAAGAAATGCATCCAGTATTTTCTATTGTACAGGCCACTGGTGGACAATTCTAGTACTTTTTTTTTGTTTGTTTGACTGAAAAAGGCTATTGCATCATTATTTATTTTATTTTATTTTTAAATTAATGTTTAGTGACATAGACTTCTTCTGGACATCCCCTTCTAGGAATTTCAACACTTACTTGTATAGCTTCTTGTAACCACCATCACAATCAGTATTCAGAACATTTCTGCAACCCCCAAGAAGTCCCCAGTGCTATCCATTTGTAGTCATGCTCTACCTCCATGCCTAACCATGGCACCACCAATTTGCTCTCAGTCACACTAGTTTTGTCTTTTCAAGACCATCCTACAAATGGAGCCGTTTAAAAAGTAACCTGAGACTGGCTTCTATCACTAAGCATGATGTTACTGAGTTTCATCCACGTTGTTGACTGTATCAGTAGTTCGTTCCTTTCTACCACTGAATAGTATTCAATTGTATGGGAATAATGCACTTTGTTGAAGGACGTTTGGGTTGTTGCATGGTTTTGTTGATTATGAACAGATCTGTTGTAATAAACGCTCGTGTACAGGTTTTTGTGTGAACTCACGTTTAACCTGCTCTAGGGGAAATACTTCAGGGGTGAAGTTGTTGGTCACGTGGCTAAGTGTAAGTTTAACTTCATGAGAAGCAGTAAAACTCTTTCCATAGTGGCTGTGCCACTCTGCATTCCCATCAGTAACCTGTGGTAAATCCAGTTGCTGCCCATCCTTAACATCCTTTGGTATTGTCAGGTGTTTTTTCCTTGGTTTGTTTCTTTGCTTGCTTCTTTCTTTCTTGTTTTGTTTTGGGTTTTGTTACGTTTTAGCATTTTTAAATAGGAAGACAGGTATTTCACCTTAGTTTTAATTTGCATTTGCCTGAGAGCTAGGGAAGTTGAACATCTGTTCATGTGCTCAGTTGCCACCTATATATTCTTTTTATTGAAGTTGTCTCTTCAGATATTTATTCCACTATTTTCTTTCCGTTGAGTTTTGACAGTTCTTTATATATCCTGGATACAAGACCTTTGTTGGATATGTAATTTTTAAATACATTCTCCCAGCCTGGGATTTGTTTTTTCAAACCCTTAACAATGCCTTTCACAGAGGAAAAGAGTTTTTGGGTGTCATACCTGAAACATCCTTGCCAAACTCCAGGTTGAAGATTTTGTGTTATTTCCTTCTAAAAGTTTTACAGTTTCATGTTCCTGGTTTATATCTAAGATTCATTTTTAGTGGGTTTTAGGATAAGGTGCGAGGTTCTTTTTCTTTTAGATGGACGTCCAGTTGCTCCCACACGTATGCTGAAAAGCCAATCCTTTCTTCATTCAATTGCTTTTGCACCTTGGTCCAGAACGAATTGGCCATATTTTGTGAAACTAGTTCTGGGATCTTCCCTCCAATTTATTTAATTGTGTGTCTGTTGCTTCACCATCGTCACACTGACTTTTGTTTACTGTAGTTTTATAAGTTTTAAATGAGATAATGTGACTCCAATTTTATGCTTCTTGTCACAGTTGTTTTGGCTATTTTAGTTTCTTTTACTTTTTGTACAGGCTTTAGAATCAGCTTGTTTATACCTACAAAATGAAAACGTGCTGCTGGGATTTTTATTGGAATTGCATTAAACCTATCGATAAATTTAGGGGGAACTGACATCTTTACTACGGTCAATATTCCAATCCATGATCGTGGTATGTTCTTCCGTTTATTTAGGTCTTCTTTTATTTCTTTCCTCAGTGTTTTGCAGTTTACAGAATGCAAATACTATGTGTCATTTGTTAGATTCACAACTAAGAATCGCCCTCATTTGTGAGTGGTATGTGGTGTTCCTCTCTTAAGTTTCATTTCTCCCAACGCTGTTTTACTAGTATCTAGAAATATGATTGATTTTGTGCTGTAATCTTGTATCTCGCACTCTGGGTAAATTCACCTACCAGTTCTAGGAGATTTTGGTGTATTTGTGTGATTTCAACAGAGACAATCAGCTTGTGAATTGGAACAATTTTAATTTAGTCTACTGATTTGTGCCACAGCATGGATGAATTTCCAAAGCATTGAAGCAGAGGGAAAAAAAGGCAGACACAAAAGGTTACATATTGCATATTTATGTGTATAACAGGCTCTCGTAAACAGCATTCTAACCTGTAAGCAATATAGAGAGGAGATCAGTGGTTGCCTAAGGCTGGATGTGGATGGTAGGGAGTCACTGGGATGGGGCACAAGGGAACTTTATTAGGTGATGGGAAATGTTCTCTTTCTTGACTGAGGTGGTGGTTACATGGGTGGTAGCATTTGTCAAAGTCCATGGAACTGTACACTTAAATGGATACAGTTTTGGTGGCCAGTGACTATTAGTTTCATTTGGAGGAGCTCAGTTTGCAAATGAGCGAACACCCAAAACGTGGACCTCTGATAAGGAAAATATTCAAGGCTTTAGCAGTCATTGCAATGTTCTCCTTGTGGGCAGCAAGCAGGGGAGTCTCGCCAGCCTCTGCAGGCCTCCGAAACCCACACACACACAGAAGGACAAAGCATGCTTCTGACAAGAATGTGAAAGTACAGCTGAGGTTGGACATCGGGAACGCCCTTCTGCATTGATTCTTGCCCTTGCCCTTGTCCCTCCTGCCTCTGAACCTTGTGCCTGGGGCCCTTCCCCCCACGCCCCCCCCCCCCCACCGTGTTGGGAAAGGAAGCAAGAGGAGGAGATTTGTGAGGGTGGCCTGATCCCAGGGCTCATCCTCTGTGTCCTGATTCTGGGTACTGGGACCCCTCAGTGTCCTAAAGAGCTTCAGAGACAAGCTTAAAGATAATTTGTAGCTGCTGCCTTCCCGAAAGGCCCATGATTATCTGGCTTTCAGCTCTCTCAGATTCCTGGCTAAAAGCAGTGCGCTGCTCATAGTGAAGCTACATCTTCCCACGTCTTCCCTCCCTGCTTTCAGAAGGCTCACTTTCGCCTAGACCTGATCTCTGATGCCTCCTCCGTCCAGGCTGCCTGAAGTAGCCACATGCTCTAATCGCTCCTGTTTTCCGGAGGCCTCCTGCAAATGAAGACTTCTATGGACAGTGTAGGGGAGTTCATTTGCTTCACACCCTCATCAACTCTTAGTATCCAGTCTTTATAGTTTTCTTCTTTCATGTGGTCATTGGGTGTGTGCACCCCATTTCACTTCTTGAACTTTGTAACCCGTGGGTAGGTCACCCGTTTCAAAATATATTGCATGTATTTGCTGAACCCCATACTAGGGCAGCTGGCCTGGAAAGGGACTGTTGTGTCACCCTCAGGTGTGCGAGTCCATTTCTGATGAGGATGCTGAAGCGTTGGCCTCTCCAGGACACAGGAGTGAGGATGTGTCGGGAGGCTGGGTGGGCAGTGGCAGGCCTTAAAAGCCCACGATGAACCTCAGGGGCAGGGAGACCGTGAAGGGTGGGGTGCTGGCTCAGTGAAGGGAGATGGGGAGCTGTATGGGTTGCCCGGGTGGTCAGGAGGGTGGGTGTCTGCAGAGAGGGGTGAGAGTTGGGGGTGTCACCCCACGACACTGTGAGTCCCTCGAAGGCAGTGGCAGCAGACTGCAGTGGGCAGAGCACACATTTGGCCTCAAAGCGTCCTGGGCTCGAGTCCCAGCACTGCCCTCTTCCTGGCTGTGGGACGTGGGGCAAGTGTCCTCCCTCTCCGAGCCTCAGTGTCCTCATCCATGGAATGGGCCTGATCATCACCTCCCATCAGGGCTGTCTGGTGAATGACGTCAAGGCCATACGAGTAGTGGCCTGCGAATATTCAGAACGACGTTATACATAATCGTCAGTAACTGGAAACAAGTGAATCGGTGAGTGCTTGTCCATCAACAAGTGTCCCAGGAGTCAGAGGGCACAGGCCTGGGCTGGGGAGAAAGCTGCGGGAGCTGCCAAGGTGCACGCACACCTCAGCCACGGCCCCGCCGCATAGTAGGGCCTCAGAAAACAGTTGCTGAGACCTGTTGTGGGCCTTTGTGGAAGGGCTGAGGTTGGGGCCGGGAGGGAGGCCTGCCTTGGTCTCATGTTTGCCCTGTGGGTGAGGAGGTCAGCCGTCTTCGAGGTGACCATCCTCAGAGATTCAGGCCCCTTCCAGGTGCAGGTTTCTGGGGGACCCAGTGTCTTTCCGCGATCCCCAGTGCCCTCCTTCCTCCCTCCCCACCCTGCTCTCAGCACTGCTCCCTGCAGAGTGTCGGGGAGCAGGGCCCAGGTGAAGACAACCATGGGGAAGGGGGTGGAAGGGGAGAGTGCTGCAAGCCTGGAGGCCTGGGGAGGTGGTACCTTCCCCAGCACCCTGTCTCTGAGGGCTGCTCTCTCCTCCTTTCTAGATGAGCTGCCTTATCTCAGGTGTCCTCTGAACACAGTGCTCCAGCTCATCCCTGTGGCTTGTGGTGAGTGCCCCACCCTTGTCCATGACAAGGCAGGTGCCTACTGCGTGCACAGCAGGGTCCTGGGAGGTCCCAGGGCAAGGGAACCAGAAACATTCCAGTGTCATTCATCATGCCAGGGCTGGGTTCCCAAATCCCGGGCCGTGGACCGGGAAACCTGCACCTGGAAGGGGCCTGAATCTCTGTCGGAATCACAGAGTGTCCACAAGGCCAGGCATCAAGCCCACAGCCAGGGAGGCAGAAATCAAAGCAGCAACAAATAAGGCAGAAACCCGCGTGAAGCCTGTCTTTAGGGGAGGGGGGTCCATACAGAGCCTGCTTCCTGGGGGTGCGGCCTGGGCCGTCCCCTCAGCAGGTCTGCACTAGAGGTGCAGTGCTCTGCTGCTGCTCTCTTGCGATCGTTAATACATTTTGAGCCAGGTGACCAGAGTTTCTGTCTTCCACTGGCTCTGGCAAATGATGTAGCTGGGTCTGGGTCAGGATCCGGGTCTGGCTGAGGGAGCAGGACCACTTCTTGGGGCAAAGAGGCAAGCGGGGGGTGGGGGAGCTGGGCGGGCTGGGGTCCTTACACTACTCTCTCCTTCCTCTTAACCTGGAGCCCTGTCCTCCAAGCTGTGGACGTCACTGGGGGACCCAGAAAAGCCCGAGATGGCCCCTTCCTGCTACGGAGTCCTTCCCAGGGTTCCAAAGTGTCTCTGCCCTCACTGTCGTGCACCTGGGGAATGAGAGTTCTAGCCTCCGCCCCCGCAGGGATCACGCAGCCCTTGAAGACACAGAGACCTAGGCTGGCCTTGGCCTCGCCGGGAGAGCCCTGCTTCCATGGAGAAGAGCCCCGGAGCCTCCCAAAGGGCCTCGGGTCATGGTCACAGGCAATGGGCTGTCCAGGTCTGCCTACAGCTTTCTTTCACTGAATCGGCTCTTGCGGCAGTAATGGCTCCTCCTTCTACCTGCTGGAGGGGTGAGAGTGTCACTGTGAGGCCTACCTCATTGTCCTTAAGACTCGGTCTGAGGGAGGAGGTCCTGAAATGGTGTGGATGATGAGGGAAGGATTCCAGGACAGCGCCTCCAGAGATGGGGCGGAGGTGGGTCCTAGGGGATGTCTGTGGATCCCGTCCCTTGGTGGGAGGGACGGTGGCACCGGCTCATGGCCCTCCACCCCACCCCTTCTCCTGAGGACCCCCACTGGCATTTAACCGGGGCCACACAGTGTAAGAAATCATGAAACTGTATGGACCGGAGCCCCTGGAAACCCTTGGCCTCCACACTCAGCTGGCATCTCCGCGCGTCCCAGTGCCTGACCCAGCCACACCCGCCTGCCTTTTAGGGAGAGGCGGCCCCCGCCTGTCCCGGAGGGCCTGACCACCGGCCACTCAGAGCCACACCTGCCCCGGAAAAGGAGAAGACGTCCGACTGATTTTGCAACTTTAATGCAATACTGATACCCAAAACACGACAGCACGACAAAAAGCACACAGGAAAGCAGGAAGGGCAGAGAGCGCGTCATCTGGCATGCCATCTTCCATGGACGGGGAGTAGCTGCCTAGAGTGCTCTGTCGGGGAGGGGGCAGAGGAGGCACTCTGGCTCAGCAGGGGGCTGCTGCAGCTCCTCAGCGCTGCCTGGAACCGGGAGACACAAAGGCCAGAACACAAGGGTCAATACAGGTGAACCGTCAGGGATAGGAAGAACAAACTGAGTGTCCCGTCAGGCTCTCTTCGTTCCCCCATGACACCCCAGGCCTTCCCCTGACTCCTCCCAGTCCCTCCACACCCCATCCTTCAGAGTCTCATCTAATGACCTCCAATCTTACTGAATCCAGGAGAAGAAGCTGGCACTGGTTCTGGCGGCGTTTCTGGTCCGGATGGTGGAGCTGGTGCTGGGGCCATCGAGCATGCTGGTGCTGGCCGCACCATTGGTGCCACTGCTGACGCCAGCCCTCCAGGTGCCTCTCCTGTTGGCACGGTTGCTATTCAGAATGTACTGATGGTATCTGGCCCAGAAAGCGAAGGGGATCCTGGACCAGGCGTCGCCAAAATCTCCGTCCTCATCCCAGGTCAGGAGCTCGACCTGTATGTCGTCCCAGCTCCACCGTCCAATCAGAGCTTCCTCCCCGATGTTCATCTGGGCCCTCATCTGGGCCCTGGCATGTTCCTCAGCCATATCCACATCCATCGTCTTGAAAGCATCATCCACAGCCTCCAAGAAATGAGCCCTCCATTCCCGGGGGTCTCGGTTCTGATACTGCGGTGGAAGAACAACAGCCGTCGGAACAGCTACCCCACCTCGCTCAGCACCTGCTTCCTGCCATACGCCCTCCTGAGCGCTTTGCAAAATCATGATAGAAACCCACACGACTGGAATCGGGCTCCCATTATTCTGTGCCAGACCTGGGATTTCGCCCCACCCACTCACTACGTCTGTGAACTTGTGTCAGTGACTTAGGAACCTTTCTGGGCCTCAGCGAACCAACGAGGTATGGGAAACTCCAGCCAGAACAGAGGCTCTGCCTTACCTGGGCGATGAATCTCAGCACCCTCATCTTGCTGGTCTCGTGGCGGGCGCGCAGGCCCCAGAGGAACTCATACTCGGGTGGGCTGCTATTGGGGATCTTCTTGTATTCCAGGTACCTGCGTGAGAGAGGAAAATAAACTTCTGCTTCCAGCCAGGCAGACCTGTTGCTGCACCAGTGGCTCCCAGGTGGCCCCTTCCCAGCCCCGAGGCTGCAGCTTGGCTGCCGCAGGAGGCCTGCCCTGGCCCCGCAGCCCTTGCCTCGCTCCCACGCTCACTCCCAGGGGTTTCTGCCTCCAAAACTGAGGTGCTCACACCCTTAGGCCACTGGTCCTGCCCAGCAGCCACGTGGAGGTGCAGGGGGCACGTGTAGGGTATTTGTTCATAGGAAGGCCACGAGTTTTGTGCCCCTTGTCACAATAACCCAGGTTCCTGTTGGGTGTGTTGTAAACAGAGGAGCCATTTCTTCAGGCCCCCTGCTCTGAGCACACCCCACCATGGGGCTCGTCGAGCACGGCCTGGCTGAACCCTGGGACAGTCCACCCTAGAAAATGACTGTACAGGAAGAAACAGTCAACCAAGAGCAGTGGACTCCATGCATACTCTCGACCATCTGTGTGTGTGTGTGTGTGTGTGTGGTGCGGGGGGCGGGGGTGGTGGTGGTGAACATGCATAGGGGCCTGTGTGAGGGCACACGAGATCTCCAAGCACCGAGGATGGGGTGGGCCTGGGCTAGAAGGTCAGCGGGGCTGGACTCCAGGCCCAAATGGGCCTTATCCCAGCCGGAGCCATGTCAGGCTTCCACTCTCTGAGCCCCAGGCTCCTGAGATGTAAAGCCGGGGACACTGCCTAGAGGGCAGGTGCTGAACGAGATGGGGGCTGTACCACCCCACCCGGTGCTCACAGTCAGCATGTGCTCCCTTTCCCCAAGCCTCCCTGGAATTGCCCTCCCCCCAACGCTCACATTCCCCCCCACCCCACACTCACACCAGACACCCATCCCTCTGGTGTTAAGACATGGGCTGGGGAATGGCTTCCTCAGGCAGAGCAGCACACGAGGAAGGCCTGAGTGGGAGGCAAAGTGAACTCAGTCGATACTCACTTCTGCTTCACAAAGTCCTCTGTAATGAGTTTCCTCAGATCGCCCAGGAATGGGTGCCTCACCCTGAGTGCAAGGAAAGGAACGCATGACTAGAAACAGTGGCAGTGCCCGGGGTGGGCGGGAGCACTCCCAGCAGGACTGAGAGCTTCCCAGCCTGTGGGGTGTCCCCATGGATGCCTGGGCCGGCAGCAGAGGCCAGATGGCCACTTGTCAGCGACGCCCCAGGGACGCCCCAGGGGGCTTTGACGGAGCCCCCAGGTCCGATGGTTTCTCTTAGTTCTCATCTGGGAACAGAGAAGGCACACGGAGCAGAGGGGGTGCTCAGTGTTCAGGACCGTTTCCCCACGCACCCTGGTGGGACCCTTTGCGCTCTACCTAGTCCAGGACGCCACACCCCGCAGAGGCCACTAGGCCACTGCAATCCCGGGGCCTCTTGTGCCCAAGGACAGACACACTGAGGAGTGGGAGCCGAGAGACCCCAATCATACCCGGGGCGCAGTCCCATCTTGCGTAGTGCCTCCCAGAGGACAGCTGCGAGGGGAGATGAGGTACAAGAGTTTAGCACACGAAGGTGAGATGGCGGGCAACCCCCCAGCTGCAGGTCCAGCCACTCACCCTCGCTGGCACGGTTGCCGTTCATGAAGATGACGCCCAGAATCACCAAGAGGAGACTCAGCCTGGGAGTGTCCTTGGTCCTGAAGGTGTAGAAAGAGGGATCCTGTCCAGCAGCCATTTGCCCGGAGGGACCACAGCCAGCTCACTCAACTAGCCTCTCCCAGATTGCTGGGCTACAGGGCAGCTCCTCCTACTCTGTATGGCTTGCGCTACCTGGTCCAGACAATTCATTCCTCGGCCTGAGACTGAGTCCCTTCATCCATCAAATGGGGATGCTAACACCTCCTCCCAGGGCTCTGCCGAGGATGGGGTTAGGCAGGGAGCAAACGGTTGGCAACCCTGTGTCCAGAGGCACATCCAGACCTTCCCTGCCCTTTGCGCATTGCGTCGGGAGCACAACTCCACTGGAGAGCACCCCCACACCCCCGTCCCCCTCCCGAGGCCCACTCTGCCAAGCCCTGGCCAGGACCTTAGCAGGGAGAGGCAACCAAGGAGCTTGCTTTCCTAGAAAGATGGGGGTGGGGAAGGGTGGGCAGGGGCGAAACCCGGAGAGCAGCAAATCCTCGGCCCAGGCTACTGCCCCTGCCAGCCCTTAACTGCTCAGCACCGCTAACTCTGGGTGGGAGCCGTGCTAGGCCCCCCAACCCCACTTTCCCGTTTCTCTGAGAGGAGCGGGGAGGCACCACCAAGGAAGGCCACCACCCTCCTGTGCTCTCTCACTTTCCCAGGAGGCGGGCTGACGAATCCCGTGTGCAGACAAGAATGTAGAGGTGTTCTTCCTTGTCGATTTCCTTCAGGTGGATCCCAAACTTCTACATGGGGGAGAAAACAGAATGTGAGATCAAACATCCATGTTGGGTGTCCTGCAGGCAGTCACTCAATTCCCCGTTAGAGCTTTTCCTTGGCGGGGAGCCCCAAGCCCTGGGGGAGGAGGAAGAAGAGAGGCCGCAGAGGAAGTACCCTGTGGGAGCACTGACACTGGCTGAGACAATGGGATCCACCTCAGGAGACCACAGACACTCAGTGAGCACGAAGGGCAAGAAGGAGGGAAGGAGGCAGGCAGAGGAAGCTCCCAGGTGGAGAGGCCAGGGAGGGCTTCCTTCCAGAGCACATAGTCCTGCCCTTGGGCCTCGAGGGGATGCAGGGGGCAAGGGTTCCCTGCAGCCCCTGCTCCACAGAGCTGCCCCCGGCCCCGCACCCACCTTTTCCAGAGTGTACGTTGCTCGTTCAATGATCTCAGGGAAATGTTCATCGTATTCTCGGATGACATCCTTCAGCATGTCTGCAGGAGGGGAGGGGTGGGCAAAGCACCGAGACTGAGCAGGGGCCACAGAGCTGCAGCTTTTCTGTCAGCCCTGCTGAGGGGAGCACACTCAGGACCCCACACCGTGCAAATGGAGCCATCAGCCAGGCCTGATGTGTGTGTGTGGGCATCTGCTGGGAGGCCCAAAGGGCAGGGTTGTGGGAGGGGGGAAGGGCAGAGCTCAGGGAGGGGGCACAGGTTGCCCACCTGAGCGCTTGATGGGGATCTTCTTGTAGTCTTTAATCATCAGATATTTCACCAACTTATTTGCCTGGAGAAGGAGGGAGCACACGGGTAGACCAAGGCGTGGGCGACCTCAAAGAACAGGCCCGCAAGGGAGGAGAGGAGCGAGATGGGGGAAGGGCAGGCTTCTTACCCTCTCTTGCAGAAGGGTCACATTGCGGGGTGGCAAGCACAGTACGTGCCTTGAGGGTACCTGGGACCTCAGGGCCATGGGGGGCCGAGGGGCCATCTGAGGCCGCACAGTCGTCAGTGCGGGCTGCGATGCCCTCCAGGTCGGTGGGACCGCAGGAGGCTCTCTCTCCTCCTCGCTGCTCTCATATTCGTCATCCAGGTGCTTGGACTGTACCATTAGACAGAGGAGAGACTCAGGGCTACCAGGCTACCCGTGCAAAAGCACCTGGCACACATCTTAACCAGAGCAGGTACTTGGAGATAAGGGTAGTAGGAACAGCGGATGACACGTGCCGAGTGCTTACTAAGTGCCAGGCACTGAGCCAACCGCTTCTCCCTCCAGGCCCGAGGGTAGGGACTACGTGGAGTAAAAACATGCTAGTCAACCTGTCTTGGAGAAACATGCACAAGCTGAGAGAAGAGGGGAGGGAAGGAGAGGGAAGGAGAGGGGAGGGGAAGGGAGGGGATGCGGGGAGGGAGAGGAGGAGGCGGAGAGGAGAGGGCCCAGAAAGCAGGGGAGCAAGGGGGGTTGGAGAGAGCAGGGAGGTCTCACCTTCTTTGTCCTCTTGCCTCCCATCCTGGCCCAGGGCTCCGCACTCTGCTGAGAGGTGGCAGCTGCACCCTCAGGCTCAGGGATGCTCGTGGCCATCTTGGCCTTGGCAGCAGCTGCTGCCACAACATTCTGAGGCTCCACCCACCGAGTCTTGGCGAGAGCCTTCCCAGACTTGGTCGTCTTTGGCCGGGTGGCTGCCCCCTCCCCGGCAGAGGCTGCCTGGGGCCCCCCGGAGGCAGCACTGGGGCCCTCTGTGGCAGCCTCTTGGGCCGGGGCGGGTCTCTTGGGGCGTGGGAAGGCCATGCCACTGACACCTGCCGGCTGGGTGAAATCAAAGACATCGTTCTGACCCAGGAAGGCTGTTTTGGGCCGGGTGGCATCCATCTCACTGGCACGCGGGGCCTGGGAGAAAGCACAGGCCGTACTAGGGCCCTCGGCAGCAGCCTCCTGGGCCCGGGAGGATGTCTGGGGCTGCGTGGACCTTGCTGGAGCCCCGGAGGTGGCCATCTCGCTCTTGACTAGCATCTGGGAGCTGTGCGGAGAAGCAAGGCTTGTCTCAAGGGTGGCTGCCTGAGCCTCGGCAGCGGATGTCATGGGCTGGGTATCGCCTCCTGAGCCCTGGTCTGTGGCCACTGAGTGGTTAGCGACCACCTGATGGTAGGTGGCACGGGCAGCAGCAGCAGCGGCCCGAGCAGCTTGGTTAGAGGAGGCGGCCCGGGCTACGTTGGCAGCACGGGCAGCCGGCTCGTTGGCAAGTGTTTCTGGATCCATCCGAAATGCCTCCAGCAGAGTCCTGGCCAGCATAGGGTTTTCAAGTTCCCAGGGCTCATTCTGCAAGACCAGGGAGGGGAGGGCAAGGCAGACAGCTGTACGCACTCGCCCTGTGCTGGCCAGCCCCCGACCAGCCCCCAGACCCTCCCAAATCTCCCTTCTCCCAGCAGGAGAGGGAAGGTTTGGTGAAGCTGGGCAGTCCTTCCCCATTCAACTCCAGCCTTCACCCACCCCCTCCTCCCATCCTCCCTGACGTCGCAGGAGGGAAGGCCCAGGGCTAGCAGGTGGCCGACAAGGGGCCTCACCGCTAAGATGCGAAAGCCTGGACCCAAGCTCCCAAAGGCTCTGAGGATACGGATGTCAAAGCTGGTGAGGGCTCCGTAGCCTCCAAAAGCACCAAATTCTTCATAGTCGTTGCCTTCAACCATGTCTTCCTCCCCGACTTCATCACTACCCTCGTCCATGTCTTCAACGTTGTACCCTTCAGATTCTTTGTGGTAGCTTCCCTCAGCCATGCTGGGGGTCCCAAGGAGAAGAGAGCTCAGCCTGAGAGGGACGGGGAGGCCTCTTCACGGGGAGGGGTGCAGGACCCAGCAGGAGGCCGGATCTCTCAGGAAGTGGGGAGCTGCAATCATCAGGTTACCAGGCAGTGTAAGGTCGGGGTGGGTGGGGGAGTGAAGGCTGCTGGGGTAGATTCCCTCAGAGACAGAGCCCTAAGAGAAGGATAGAGGAGGTTGGAGGAGTCCCTACACTGAAAGGGGAGTTTAGGACAGGCAGGCTCCCCGGCCCAGCGGCCGGATTTGAACAAGGGGTGCATTGGCAGGCCTGGGTCCAAAGAGTCCCATAGGAGATGCATTGAGAGAGGGAGAAATAAAGCGCCTGAATTTAATGCCTGGAGCAGGGGGCCAGGACGGTGGGGAGGAGATGACATGAGAGGGCTGAGACAAACGGGGACCGCTGGAAGCTCTGGGAAAATGAATCCCAGGGACCCTCTAAGTGCCGGTGGGGGGATTCAGCTGATTCAGGTCTAGGTTGGGCTCATACAGGAGCGCTCAAGGTGTATGGGGTGGGGGTCTTCGGGCTAGGTGAGGCTCGAACTGGAGCGCTGGAGGTCTCAGAGGCCAGGACTGCAACTCCAGGAAGGGGGCAAAACGTTCAGTTCCACTGGATTGATCTCAGAGTGTTTGGGGTGGAGGTGGGGCCTCCGCTCTAAGGAAGCTCAGCACGGAGCACAAGGGTCTGTTAAAGGGGTTCGGATGGTGGGCTCCGGTGTAAGGAGGGCTCAGATCGGGGAGCCTGCGTCTGACGGCGGTGGAGGGGGGAGGCTCCTATCTAGACCGCGGGTCTAAGGGGGTTCAGGTTCTGCGTGCTTGGGCTTTGTTCAGATCCGGGGGCGGGGAATTGGGGATGGGGAGGGCACAGCGTACCCTCGTTCCACTCGCTCTCTCCCGGTCCTGTCTGGGGCTGGATCCTTACCTTCCCTGGGGCTCCAATGGCGTCCGTCCTCAGCACCAGGAACCCCGCAGCCGCGCCCTCGCCTACTGCTGCCAGCACAGCAGCTCCGACCACCCCGCCCCTTTTCTCCGCGCAACGCGCCCCCCCTCCCCGCCGCGCGGCTGAGCAGCCTGCGCATGCGCGGACCCCTCCAGCCGGCCCGCTTTCCCAACAAAAGCCTTTCCTACCAGGTCCCCTGTGCGCATGCGATTCCGCCAGTGGGTGGGCGGGGTGGGGGGCGTTTTCTCCTTCCCGCCAGATTCCCCTCACCGTTCCCCACCTCCGCCTCCGCGCCCCCGACCGCAGGCGCGGGCACTCACACCCTGTACTGCGGTTCCAACCCATCCATCATATACCCTCAGTCCCCCCACTTTTGCACAATGCTTCTCAGCCCTGCCCTCCCCCTTGCCTCTAAGCTCCTCCAGTGTGGTCTGGAATGCACTGAGCCCTGCTTCCCCAGCGTGACCCCTAGGTCACCAATACAGAGGTCTCTAGCCCAGTCTGCAACTGCAACAAGAGAAATGGAAATGGCGAGAGGACACCAGTTCCCTTTGTGTTCCCCTCCACTATCCATCTCTAGGGCCCCCAGACACACTGGGAACATCTGCTTCCCCAGCCACTCTTCATGCAGCTTGTGTGTCACAGCCTGAGCTGTGCTGGGCATTATCTTCCTCTCACAGCAGCCCTGGGAGGTGGATGTCAGCATCCCCATTTTACAGATCAGGAAGCTGAGGCACAGACGGACACATCGCACGACATAGACAAGGCCACAGAGCCAGTAGGTTGAAAATGCAGAATTTGGGCCGGGGTCTCGCTGACTCCAAAAATCCATGTTCCGCTAGCACTGGCCCCGGGGACTGAGGCACCCTCCCTTCTTCAGTTTGAGCAGCAGATCCACCCCACCTCTCCTGCCCTGTCAACATCTGTCCCAACAAGCCAGGTTTCTGTTCTCTGAGACCTAAGCTCACTCTCTGCATTCCAGGGGGAACAGGTAGGAGCCCCAGGCCCACCCCTTGCCTGCTCTATGTGGGTCCATCCAGGTGTGAGAATTGCTCCTTGGGGTCCACTCCCTGCTCCGACTGTCAGGCCTCTTCGCTGTGAGTGGCACAAACACGCTGCCTGAGGCCTTCCTGGTGCCCACTGGAGCAGCCAGGACAATCAGGCACTTGTGTGTCTGAGCCATGGCAAGCCCTGATTCAGAGTAAATGTTTCGCCTGGTTCCTTCCATGGCTGGGGCCTGGGGCAGCTGTGATCTTGTGGATAGAAGCTGGGCTGGACTTCCCAAATTCCAGGGACGGAGTGTTGGACCAGTCTGTCGCTAGCTGTGTGCAAGCCCGCTTGGGTCACTGGACATCTCTGAGCCCGGTTTCTCAATATGCAAAATGTGAGGCAAAAGGAGAACTTACTGGGGTCCTACCTAAGGACACACATGCTGCTGCACTTCCAGAATGACTGGAGAAAATGCTATGTTCCCACCTCAAATTGCACTTCTATTTTTTTACAAAGAAACATAGTGGACTTTTATATTCGTTTTTATATCAGGCTGTCCACCCCTGTGTCTGAATGGAAGCTATTGCTAGGACCAGAGCTTTTACTCTCCAGTGACCAACATCAATTCTGCCTGTCTGGATGGCTTTCCTCAGCTGTTGCATAGCAACCTTCCCTGTCAGCTGCTTGTGTCTCTCAGCCCTTCCTGTGCAACACGTTTCTGTGGGACGTGACCAGACCTTAGAAGCGAAAGCCTTGACAAACCGCTATACGCTAATAGAAAATGCTATGTTCCCATCTCGTTTTGAAACTGTGCTTTTTTTACAAAATCCATAGTGGACTTTTATATTTGCTTTATTTTATTTTTTATTCTTATTTTTTCTTTTTCTTTTTTTTTATTGAGATATAATTGACATATAACATTATATTAGTTTCAGGTGTACAACATCATGATTCATTATTTGTATATACTGTGAAATGATCACCACAATAAGTCCAGTTAACATCCATCATCACACATAGTTACAATTTTTTATGAGGAGAACTTCTATTGTATTCGTTTTTATACCAGCCCCCCTATATGCTAGATGCTTTATAACTATATATGCTAATATGCTTACAACTCCCAAATCTACAACCCCAGTTCGAACTTCAGCTTTGAGATCCAAATCCATATATTCATTCGTCTACTTGACATCTCCACTTGGATGTTTCAAGGGCTCCTCACAGTGAGTCTGTCTCACCGTGGTATTGCTATATCCACCACTCGCACACACTCACGTCCCCCATCTCTCTTGTTTTTAAAACTCCCATCTTCACAATCTCAGTAAATGACACCATGATCCACACAACTACTCACTCCAGAAAATGGAAGTCAGCTACCACCACTGCCCTTTTCTCATACACTGCACCCAGATGGGAAACCTCTGCAGCTCTCCAGGGCTACCTCAGTGTGCAGCTCTCTCCCCTCCATTACCCCCAGAATATTCTAGTCACACTGGCCTCTTGGAATTCTCAGCTCTGTCTCCTTCATTTATTCACCTCTGTTTGTGTTCAGTCTCCCTGTGCCGTATCCAGGCAAGAAGTTGAGGGGAATTGGGCAATCCTGGGGATCACCTTTTTAATTTCCCTTATCTTGGGGATCAATGTCCTGCATGGCTCGTGGAGCCACGACATAAAGCTTTATAACTTTTTTGGTTTATAGATATTTAGGTGGCAGAGCACATCGGATTCCTGTTAATTCATCGTTGCTGGAAGCATTATAGTACATAAATTTTTCTTACATTCAAATATTTTAACTGAGAACTATACTTTTAAGATGTATCCACTCTGCTATGTATATGTGTGCCATCCTATTTCTCACCTAAGGCAATAAGAATACATTTAAGCTTTCTCAGCAAGGGGATGTCATACTTGTTTTTAATGGTCAATTTTTAAGAAAGGATTTGTTGGAGACATGTGGAGAGAATAGTAGAGGGGCGAGAAACACCAAGAAACCAGAATGTGTGTCTTTCCATCATCCTGATTAGAAATAATGCTGACTTGTACAAGGGTTACCATGGAGATGGAAATTCTTGTTCCCCATTCATTCCTTGGGGAGTTCTGTTCTAATTGGTCTTACGGTAGTATATGCTGTCCTTTTCTGGGTTTATATCAGAATGACAGTGCTCTTCTGCATTCCTAGGGCTAACAGTGATGCAAAAGCAGGTCTACTGGCAACCAGAATGTCTGTTGATACCATGGCTGGTTAAGGCCTCCCGAATTCCAGTGGTTCCTCTCATCTGTTTTTTCCTCAGGGGTTCATACACTAACCTCACATAACATGAAGCCAGTGTCAGATTCTTAATCTTGTTCTCACAGTAAGCAGGTTGTCCTCATTCTGGCCTCATTTTATCTCAGTACTTTGACCTTGACATTCAGGATGACCAAATGGGCAAACATCCCTTCACCAACTCACTAGCTTCTGCTATTCCTTAGTTGTATCACTAACAGTTAAAAGTGGCCATTTCAGGTCCTCTACAGTAACTATTTCCACATATCTAACTGTTCTCTTTCACTGCACAGCATATTATTTGATGTACTTCACATTCTACAATTGCTTTTAAATAGACAACACATATCACTACTGTGATTTTTGGAAAAGCTTTCAGCTATTAAATTGCATATTGATAATGTTACGCACTATTCTTTCTGGCTTCTCACCAATCACCACCTTCATCCCTGAAAAAAAAGGATCTGAGGTTGAAAAGCATTTATCCATCAATAACTTTACCTTGATGACCACTCTGAATAAGCCACACAAGTGTGCTGGTTGATCAGCCTCTAGTTTAGGTCTGTGTTAACTGTCGGAGGGCTGCTGTCAACCATTGGGAAACAGATGTTGCACTCCCATAAGCTCTCTCCTGCTTGCTTCTCTCTGTCTTCCCTAAATATCCCATTGAGAGGCCATACCCATGCTGCATACAGCATTACACAAAGGAGTCCAAACTGGGCTCATTGTAAACTTTTAGTCATTATCTTAGGGAAAGGGAGGGAAGATATTACGGTAGAAGTATGATCGGTATGTCACAGTAGAATCAGTGTGGTTAGCCCTTCTGCATTTAGGTCCACGCAAGTCCTCAAGACGTTGCCTGTGATCCTCCATCAGCTTAAGGAAGCAATTCAGGCCCATGGTGAATTACAATAAAATGTAAAATTGGGGAATATTGGTATTTAAATGTCAAAATATGGCTGTTTGTTTCCACTGAGTCTCATTAGTCTAACACCACATGGAAGAATGTCCTTGGGATCAAGTGATCATGGTTACAACCTCTTCATGCTTTGTGATGTTAAATTCTCTACTTCATCTTAGAGGTTTGATATAATAAATGCCCAATACCAGCAGCAGGGCAACTTCTACCTGGAATGCTTGTTTTGTCCCTGAGAGGATTCAATTTATTTCCAGTGCCTCACGATGGAGAATTTTCCATGGTATGTAGACAAAAGACTTATTTCCTTTTTCCTTTCTACAAAACCCATGCATACATCAGTCTATTACCTTCCCTGGATGTGCTTCCCACATAGCCACCTGAATGGAGCTTGCTTCAGAATGAGGAGTGTCTACTTGTCCCTGTCCCTTTCCCTGTAGCCTTATCACTGGTAAAACCTCAGCTACTAGGCTTTCACCAGAAGCAATGAGTGGAGTCAGACCTTTGTTGCCTTGAATTTTTACAAACGGCTCTAATTTTTCATGGCCAATGTTAAGAGCTGGTGGTGCTAGAAAGAAAAGGAGGGATGTCTGGAATTCATTATTTTGATCACCACCCAGTAAAGTGTGTTGCTGGGGAGAGATGCTCCTTTACTTTCTGCCTGTCCCTGGCTTTCTGCTTGTCACCTTGCAGTCCCACTTGCTGTCTCTCTCCTCCACCTCTCCCTCAGCTCACCTGCATCCTCCCTCTCTCTTTGCTGCTACCTCTCTGTCTCCCTCTTTCCTATGTCTTTACAGTCTTCTGACTGGTTTTTCTGCTCAGTCTCCCCTTCTCCTTCCATCCTTTATCCCCCATCCACGTCTGTGTAACTTCCACACCCTGGCTCTCCCTGGCATATCCCTGTCTGTTTTCCCATTGCTTCCCACATCGGTGGGAAGACCGTGGATATATACATTCATCCACCGATCCCTCTACCGATTCTTCCATCCTTTCCATTCTGTTTTTTAACTCATTAATTCCTCTGTTCATTTATTCCTCCCACAAATGTACTTGAGAGTCTATAAGGGAACAGGCACTGGACTAGACCCTCAGGATATACAGCAGAGAACAAAACAGACAATGGAAACTTTCACCATGGGGCTTGCACTGGAACGGGGCGGCAGGTGTTTCAAAAGGATCCCGCTAACAAATATATACAAATACATTAGTTATGACAAATACTGATAAGTGCTATGGAGGAAGTTTTCAAGGTGCTAAGAGAAAGGAGAAGAGGATAAGTAATTTAAAATGAGGATGAAGTGGTCTGTGGCCAGGAAAGGCCCTCAGGAAGAAGTGATCTAACCTGATTAGATTTAAAGGTGCTAATGACCCTATTTCCTGTGGTAAAGAAGTAGTCCATTGACTTAAGTGGCAATAGAGGTATGCAAAATATTGCGATTGGACTCTCCTAATCATATCATCATGAAAAGCAAGGTTCTGGAGAACTATGTATTTGATAACTTTGAACATTTTAATCAAACTAAGGTGTATAATAATATTGACTGGTTGTTCTAACTGCGCTAAAGAAGGTGAGAAAAGAAAAAAAGAGATGAGCTCAGGGCTTCAAGTTTCCAGCTCAAGTTCGACATAAATGACCCAAAGTGTCAATGTCTGCCCTGAAAGAAACCCTTATCTCCTCTACCTGTAGGGCTGAGTTTTCTTTTATTTTTTGTAAGAGGAAAACATTTTATTTTTTACCTATACCAAGTAAAATAAAAAAGCTTTTTCTTATAAGTGTGGTCTTACACAGATGGGTTAGTTATAGACATTGGCTTACAGAAAAGATAATAAACATGAATATTTTCTATATGATTCTTGTAGAAGAGTACAAAAATACAAGAAATACAAGAGGGGTTTGGGAGCTGTAGCAGAGGAGAGATTCCTGAATTTGGGGAAAACCCTTTTGCAACAGGGAAACCCCCTCTCTGATGGGGAAATGGATTGGCACAGAAGGGAAACATTTGAAGCTGTCAGAAGAGGATGAAGTGGCTGATCAGTGGCAGATGGGACAGTGTGAGAAATACACAGATGCTCCATACCTCGGCCCTATGTGCCCCGGACTGGGACGTGTGTTCACAGGTGTGCAAGGGGGCTGGCAGCTAGTACGTGGGGATTGGAGGACAGGCCCAGAGTGAGATATATTGTTGGCTGTGGGGAGACTGACTGAGGGGACAGGAGGGAGGAAATCAGCAGCAGGGAAAGCCTATGGAGGAAGACCGGACTGCCATGGAAGCAGGGCACTATTGCTGAGTCACACGCAGCGGGAGGAGCCACTATTGTACATTTTCCCAAACACCAGTGCCTGCTTATGACAATAAAAGAAGCCCACACAGGGCTAGCTCTTGCTGCCAAGCAATGAAAAAAAAAAGCCCTCTCAGGGCTGGCCCTCACATGCCTTATGCCGGGCGCCAGAAAAGGCCCTCTATAGGGCCCTATCTCTTGCGCCCATGGCCACCATTTTCCCTGAGCATTTGGAGCCTCCAGGGCCCCGTGATCCAAAAAGTCATACCACCTCTGTGCAGGGTGGCACGGGGCAGACCCAAGAACTCCAAGACAGCCTCAGGACCAGACTCCTGTGGGTGGACCATCCACAGAGGTGAGGATAAAACGAAAGCTGAACCCCAGGGACGGGGTGACTAAGGAAGAAGATGGAAAATCTTTCCATCAACTGTACAAGCTGCAAATTAAATCCCCGTGATCAACTAGGTAGACCCTGCATCTATGGAATATCTGAGTAGACAATGAGTGTTTCCACAAATGAAAACGGTCTAGCTCTGGGAGCTATGGACTTTGGGGGCAAATACACACAGGAATTGGGCAAGATCAGAGTCTGAGTGGTCCCCACAGGGTCCACAGCAGGTCCAGAGATCAGCCCAGAGGCAGAGAAGAGCCTACTGGGGAGGCAGAGGTGGGCTGTAGCTCACAGCGTGTGCAAGGACACTTAGAGCAGAGACCCCAGGGAAACATAATTATTACTATTAATTTTATTGGTTTTTTAAACATCTTTATTGGGGTATAATTGCTTTACAATGGTGTGTTAGTTTCTGCTTTATAACAAAGTGAATCAGTTATACATATACATATGTTCCCATGTCTCTTCCCTCTTGCGTCTCTCTCCCTCTCACCCTCCCTATCCCACCCCTCCAGGCAGTCACAAAGCACCGAGCCGATATCCCTGTGCCATGCGGCTGCTTCCCACTAGCTATCTACCTTACGTTTGTTAGTGTGTACATGTGCATGACTCTCTCTCGCCCTGTCACAGTTTACCCTTCCCCCTCCCCATATCCTCAAGTCCATTCTCCAGTAGGTCTGTGTCTTTATTCCTGTCTTACCCCTAGGTTCTTCATGACATTTTTTTCTTCTTAAATTCCATATATATGTGTTAGCATATGGTATTTGTCTTTTTCTTTCTGACTTACTTCACTCTGTATGACACACTCTAGGTCTATCCACCTCATTACAAATAGCTCCATTTCGTTTCTTTTTATGGCTGAGTAATATTCCATTGTATATATGTGCCACATCTTTATCCATTCATCCGATGATGGGCACTTAGGTTGTTTCCATCTCCGGGATATTGTAAATAGAGCTGCAATGAACATTTTGGTGCATGACTCTTTTTGAATTTTGGTTTTCTCAGGGTATATGCCCAGTAGTGGGATTGCTGGGTCATATGGTAGTTCTATTTTTAGTTCTTTAAGGAACCTCCATACTGTTCTCCATAGTGGCTGAACCAATTCACATTCTCAGCAGCAGTGCAAGAGTGTTCCCTTTTCTCCATACCCTCTCCAGCATTTATTGTTTCTAGATTTTTTGATGATGGCCATTCTGACTGGTGTGAGATGATATCTCATTGTAGTTTTGATTTGCATTTCTCTAATGATTAATGATGTTGAGCATTCTTTCATGTGTTTGTTGGCATTCTGTATATCTTCTTTGGAGAAATGTCTGTTTAGGTCTTCTGCCCATTTTTGGATGGGGTTGTTTGTTTTTTTGTTACTGAGCTGCACGAGCTGCTTGTAAATTTTGGAGATTAATCCTTTTACAGTTGCTTCATTTGCAAATATTTTCTCCCATTCTGAGGGCTGTCTTTTGGTCTTGTTTATGGTTTCCTTTGCTATGCAAAAGCTTTGAAGTTTCATTAGGTCCCATTTGTTTATTTTTGTTTTTATTTCCATTACTCTAGGAGGTGAGTCAGAAAGGATCTTGCTGTGATTTATATCATAGAGTGTCCTGCCTATGTTTTCCTCTAAGACTTTGATAGTTTCTGCCTATGTTTTCCTCTAAGACTTTGATAGCTTCTGGTCTTACATTTAGGTCCTTAATCCATTTTGAGCTTATTTTTGTGTATGGTGTTAGGGAATGATCTAATCTCATACTTTTACTGTCCATTTTTCCCAGCACCACTTATTGAAGAGGCTGTCTTTCTCCACTGTACATTCCTGCCACCTTTATCAAAGATAAGGTGTCCATATGTGCGTGGGCTTATCTCTGGGCTTTCTCTCCTGATCCATTGATCTATATTTCTGTTTTTGTGCCAGTACCATACTGTCTTGATTACTGTTGCTTTGTAGCATAGTCTGAAGACAGGGAGCCTGATTCCTCCAGCTCCGTTTTTCATTCTCAAGATTGCTTTGGCTATTCGGGGCCTTCGGTGTTTCCATACAAATTGTGAAATTTTTAGTTCTAGTTCTGTGAAAAATGCCAGTGGTAGTTTGATAGGGATTGCCTTGAATCTATAGATTGCTTTGGGTAGTAGAGTCATTTTCACAATGTTGATTCTTCCAATCCAAGAACATGGTATATCTCTCCATCTATTTGTATCATCTTTAATTTCTTTCATCAGTGTCTTATAATTTTCTGCATACAGGTCTTTCATCTCCTTAGGTAGGTTTATTCCTAGATATTTTATTCTTTTTGCTGCAATGGTAAATGGGAGTGTTTTCTTGATTTCAATTTCAGATTTTTCATCATTAGTATATAGGAATGCCAGAGATTTCTGTGCATTAATTTTGTATCCTGCTACTTTACCAAATTCATTGATTAGCTCTAGTAGTTTTCTGGTAGCATCTTTAGGATTCTCTATGTATAGTATCATGTCATCTGCAAACAGTGACAGCTTTACTTCTTCTTTTCCGATTTGGATTCCTTTTATTTCCTTTTCTTCTCTGATTGCTGTGGCTAAAACTTCCAAAACTATGTTAAATAAGAGTGGTGAGAGTGGGCAACCGTGTCTTGTTCCTGATCTTAGTGGAAATGCTTTCAGTTTTTCACCATTGAGGACGATGTTGGCTGTGGGCTTGTCATATATGGCCTTTATTATGTTGAGGAAAGTTCCCTCTATGCCTACGTTCTGCAGGGATTTTATCATAAATCGGTGTTAAATTTTGTCAAAAGCTTTCTCTGCATCTATTGAGATGATAATATGGTTTTCATCCTTCAATTTGTTAATATGGTCTACCACATTGATAGATTTGCATATACTGAAGAATCCTTGCATTCTTGGAATAAACCCCACTTGATCATCGTGTATGATTCTTTTAATGTGCTGTTGGATTCTGTTTGCTAGTATTTTGTTGAGGATTTTTGCATCTATGTTCATCACTGATATTGGCCTGTAGTTTTCTTTCTTTGTGACATCCTTGTCTGGTTTTGGTATCAAGGTGATGGTGGCCTCGTAGAAGGAACTTGGGAGTGTTCCTTCCTCTGTTATATTTTGGAAGAGTTTGAGAAGGACAGGTGTTACCTCTTCTCTAAATGTTTGGTAGAATTCGCCTGTGAAGCCATCTGGTCCTGGGCTTTTGTTTGTTGGAAGATTTTTAATCACAGTTTCAATTTCAGTGCTTGTGATTGGTCTGTTCATATTTTCTATTTCTTCCTGATTCAGTCTTGGCAGGTTGTGCATTTCTAAGAATTTGTCCATTTCTTCCAGGTTGTCCATTTTATTGGCATAGAGTTGTTTGTAGTAATCTCTCATGATCTTTTGTATTTCTGCAGTGTCAGTTGTTACTTCTCCTTTTTCATTCCTAATTCTATTGATTTGAGTCTTCTCCCTTTATTTCTTGATGAGTCTGGCTAGTGGTTTATCTATCTTGTTTATCTTCTCAAAGAACCAGCTTTTAGTTTTATTGATCTTTGCTCTCGTTTCCTTCATTTCTTTTCCATTTATTTCTGATCTGATTTTTTTCCTTCTGGTAGCTTTGGGGTTTTGTTTTTCTTCTTTCTCTAATTGCTTTAGGTGCAAGGTTAGGTTGTTTATTCGAGATGTTTCCTGCTTCTTAAGGTGGGCTTGTATTGCTATAAACTTCCCTCTTAGAACTGCTTTTGCTGCATCCCATAGGTTTTGGGTCGTTGTGTCTCCATTGTCGATTGTTTCTAGGTATTTTTTTATTTCCTCTTTGATTTCTTCAGTGATCACTTCATTATTAAGTAGTGTATTCTTTAGCCTCCATGTGTCTCTAATTTTTACAGATCTTTTCCTGTAATTGATATCTAGTCTCATGGCGTTGTAGTCGGAAAAGATACTTGATACAATTTCAGTTTTCTTAAATTTACCAAGGCTTGATTTGTGACCCAAGATATGATCTATCCCGGAGAATGTTCCATGAGCACTTGAGAAAAATGTGTATTCTGTTGTTTTTGGATAGAGTGTCCTATAAATATCAATTAAGTCCATCTTGTTTAATGAATCATCTAAAGCTTGTGTCTCCTTATTTATTTTCATTTTGGATGATCTGTCCATGGGTGAAAGTGGGGTGTTAAAGTCCCCTACTATGAACGTGTTACTGTCGATTTCCCCTTTTATGGCTGTTAGTATTTGCCTTATGTATTGACGTGCTCCTATGTTGAGTACATAAATTTTTACAATTCTTATATCTTCTTCTTGGATCGATCCCTTGATCATTATGTAGTGTCCTTCTTTGTCTCTTCTAATAGTACTTATTTTAAAGTCTATTTTGTCTGATATGAGAAATGCTACTCCAGCTTTCCTTTGGTTTCCATTTGCATGGAATATCTTTTTCCATCCCCTTACTTTCAGTCTGTATGTGTCTCTAGGTCTGAAGTGGGTCTCTTGTAGACAGCATATATAAGGGTCTTGCTTTTGTATCCATTCAACCAATCTGTGTCTTTTGGTGGGAGCATTTAGTCCATTTACATTTAAGGTAGTTATCAATATGTATGTCCCTATTCCCATTTTCTAAATTGTTTTGGGTTCATTATTATAGGTCTTTTCCTTCTCTTGTGTTTCTTGTCTAGAGAAGTTCCTTTAGCATTTGTTGTAAAGCTGGTTTGGTGGTGCTGAACTCTCTCAGCTTATGCTTGTTTGTAAAAGTTTTAATTTCTCCATCAAATCTGAATGAGATCCTTGCTGGGTAGAGTAGTCTTGGTTGCAGGCTTTTCTCCTTCATCACTTTCAGTATGTCCTGCCACTCCCTTCTGGCTTGCAGGGTTTGTGCTGAGAGATCAGCTGTTAACCTTATGGGGATTCCCTTGTGTGTTATTTGTTGTTTTTCCCTTGCTGCTTTTAATATGCTTTCTTTGTGTTTAATTTTTGACAGTTTGATTAATATGTGTCTTGGTGTATTTCCCCTGAGATTATTCCTGTATGGGACTCTCTGTGCTTCCTGCACTTGATTAACTATTTCCTTTCCCATATTAGGGAAGTTTTCAACTATAATCTCTTCAAATATTTTCTCAGTCCCTTTCTTTTTCTCTTCTTCTTCTGGAACCCCTATAATTCGAATGTTGGTGCATTTTATGTTGTCCCAGAGGTCTCTGAGACTGTCCTCAGTTCTTTTCATTCTTTTTTCTTTATTCTGCTCTGCAGTAGTTATTTCCACTATTTTATCTTCCAGGTCACTTATCCATTCTTCTGCCTCAGTTATTCTGCTATTGATCCCATCTAGAGTAGTTTTAATTTCATTTATTGTGTTGTTCATCACTGCTTGTTTCATCTTTATTTCTTCTAGGTCCTTGTTAACTGTTTCTTGCATTTTGTTCATTCTATTTCCAAGATTTCGTATCATCCTTACTATCATTATTCTGAATTCTTTTTCAGGTAGACTGCCTATTTCCTCTTCATTTGTTAGGTCTGGTGCATTTTTATCTTGCTCCCTTATCTGCTGTGTGTTTTTCTGTCTTCTCATTTTGCTTATCTTACTGTGTTTGGGGTCTCCTTTTTGCAGGCTGCAGATTCTTAGTTCCCGTTGTTTTTGATGTCTGTCTCCAGTGGCTAAGGTTGGTTCAGTGGGTTGTGTAGGCTTCCTGGTGGAGTGGACTCGTGCCTGTGTTGTGCTGGATGAGGCTGGATCTTGTCTCTCTAGTGGGCAGGTTCACGTCTGGTGGTGTGTTTTGGGGTGTCTGTGGCCTTCTTATTATTTTAGGCAGCCTCTCTGCTAATGGGTGCGGTTGTGTTCCTGTTTTGCTAGTTGTTTGGCATAGGTTGTCCAGCACTGTAGCTTACTGGTCGTTGAGTGAAGCTGGGTGCTGTTGTTAAGATGGAGGTCTCTGGGAGATTTTCGCCATTTGATTTACGTGGAGCTGGGAGGTCTCTTGTTGACCAGTATCCGGAAGTTGGCTCTCCTACCACAGAGGCAGAGCCCTGACTCCTGGCTGGAGCACCAAGAGCCTTTCATCCACACGGCTCAGAATAAAAGGGAGAAAAAGTATAGAGAATTAGTAGAAGTATGAAGAAATAAAGAAGGAAAGGAAGGAAGGAAGGAAGGAAGGAAGCGAGGAAGAAGGAAAGAAAGAAAGAAAGAAAGAAGCAAAGAAGGCAAGAAGGAAAGAAAGGAGGGAGGGAGGGAGGAAGGAAGGAAGGAGGGAAAGAAGGAAGAAAGACAGAAAGAAGATACAGTAAAATAAAATAAAGTATAATAAAGTTATTGAATTAAAAAACAGTTATTTAGAAAAAAAAAAGGGATGGATAGAACCTTAGGACAAATGTTTGAAGCAAAGCTACACAGACCAAATCTTACACAGAAGCATACACATACACCCTCACAAAAAGAGGTAAAGTGGAAAAAAAATCATAAATCTTGCTCTCAGAGACCACCTCCTCAATTTGGGATAATTCATTGTCTAAAGGAGGGAAGGAAGCAAGGAAAGAAAGAAACAAACAAAGAAAGAACGATGGTAAAGTATAATAAAGTTATTAAAATTAATTATTATTATTTTTTTTTATTTTTAACATCTTTATTGGGGTATAATTGCTTTACAATGGTGTGTTAGTTTCTGCTTCATAACAAAGTGAATCAGCTATACATATACATATGCCCCCATGTGTCTTCCCTCTTGCGCCTCCCTCCCTCCCACTCTCCCCATCCCACCCCTCCAGGCTGTCCCAAAGCCCCGAGCTAAAATCCCTGTGCCTTGCGGCTGCTTCCCCCTAGCTATCCACCTTACTACGTTTGTTAGTGTGTATATGTCCATGACTCTCTCTCGCCCTGTCAAAACTCCCCCTTCCCCCTCCCCATATCCTCAAGTCCGTTCTCCAGTAGGTCTGAGCCTCTATTCCTGTCTTATCCCTAGGTTCTTCATGACATTTTTTTCCCTTAAATTCCATATATATGTGTTAGCATACGGTATTTGTCTTTTTCTTTCTGACTTACTTCACTCTGTATGACAGACTCTAGGTCTATCCATCTCATTACAAATAACTCAATTTCATTTCTTTTTAAGGCTGAGTAATATTCCATTGTGTATATGTGCCACATTCACAGTTTCAATTTCAGTGCTTGTGATTGGCCTGTTCATATTTTCTATTTCTTCCTGATTCAGTCTTGGCAGGTTGTGCATTTCTAAGAATTTGTCCATTTCTTCCAGATTGTCCATTTTATTGGCATAGAGTTGCTTCTAGTAATCTCTCATGATTTTTTTTATTTCTGCAGTGTCAGTTGTTACTTCTCCTTTTTCATTTCTAATTCTATTGATTTGAGTTTTCTCCCTTTTTTTCTTGATGAGTCTGGCTAGTGGTTTTTTTTTTTTTTTTTTTTTTTTAAGGCTAGTGGTTTATCTATTTTGTTTATCTTCTCAAAGAACCAGCTTTTAGTTTTATTGATCTTTGCTATCGTTTCCTTCATTTCTTTTCCATTTATTTCTGATCTGATTTTTATGATTTCTTTCCTTCTGCTAGCTTTGGGGTTTTTTTGTTCTTCTTTCTCTAATTGCTTGAGGTGCAAGGTTAGATTGTTTATTCGAGATGTTGCCTGCTTCTTAAGGTGGGCTTGTATTGCTATAAACTTCCCCCTTAGAACTGCTTTTGCTGCATCCCATAGGTTTTGGGTCGTTGTGTCTCCATTGTCATTTCTTTCTAGGTATTTTTTTATTTCCTCTTTGATTTCTTCAGTGATCACTTCATTATTAAGTAGTGTATTGTTTAGCCTCCATGTGTTTGTATTTTTTACAGATCTTTTCCTGTAATTGATATCTAGTCTCATGGCGTTGTGGTCAGAAAAGATACTTGATACAATTTCAGTTTTCTTAAATTTACCAAGGCTTGATTTGTGACCCAAGATATGATCTATCCCGGAGAATGTTCCATGAGCACTTGAGAAAAATGTGTATTCTGTTGTTTTTGGATAGAGTGTCCTATAAATATCAATTAAGTCCATCTTGTTTAATGTATCATTTAAAGCTTGTGTTTCCTTATTTATTTTCATTTTGGATGATCTGTCCATGGGTGAAAGTGGGGTGTTAATGTCCCCTACTATGAATGTGTTACTGTCGATCTCCCCTTTTATGGCTGTTAGTATTTGCCTTATATACTGAGGTGCTCCTATGTTGGGTGCATAAATATTTACAATTGTTATATCTTCTTCTTGGATCGATCCCTTGATCATTATGTAGTGTCCTTCTTTATCCCTTTTAATAGTCCTTATTTTAAAGTCTATTTTGTCTGATATGAGTATTGCTACTCCAGCTTTCTTTTGGTTTCCATTTGCATGGAATACCTTTTTCCATCCCCTTATTTTCAGTCTGTATGTGTCTCTAGGTCTGAAGTGGGTCTCTTGTAGACAGCATATATAAGGGTCTTGTTTTTGTATCCATTCAGCCAATCTGTGTCTTTTGGTGGGAGCATTTAGTCCATTTACATTTAAGGTAATTATCGATATGTATGTTCCTATTCCCATTTTCTATATTATTTTGGGTTCGTTACTATAGATCATTTCCTTCTCTTGTGTTTCCTGTCTAGAGAAGTTCCTTTAGCATTTGTTGCAAAGCTGGTTTGGTGGTGCTGAACTCTCTCAGCTTTTGCTTGTCTGTAAAGGTTTTAATTTCTCCATCAAAACTGAATGAGATCCTTGCTGGGTAGAGTAGTCTTGGTTGCAGGCTTTTCTCCTTCATGACTTTCAGTATGTCCTGCCACTCCCTTCTGTCTTGTAGGGTTTCTGCTGAGAGATCAGCTGTTAACCTTATGGGGATTCCCTTGTGTGTTATTTGTTGTTTTTCCCTTGCTGCTTTTAATATGCTTTCTTTGTATTTAATTTTTGACAGTTTGATTAATATGTGTCTTGGCGTATTTCTCCTTGGATTTATCCTGTATGGAACTCTCTGTGCTTCCTGGACTTGATTAACTATTTCCTTTCCCATATTAGGGAAGTTTTCAACTATAATCTCTTCAAATATTTTCTCAGTCCCTTTCTTTCTTTCTTCTTCTTCTGGAACCCCTATAATTCGAATGTTGGTGCGTTTCATGTTGTCCCAGAGGTCTCTGAGACTGTCCTCAGTTCTTTTCATTCTTTTTTCCTTATTCTGCTCTGCAGTAGTTATTTCCACTACTTTATCTTCCAGGTCACTTATCCGTTCTTCTGCCTCAGTTATTCTGCTATTGATCCTATCTAGAGTACTTTTAATTTCATTTATTGCGTTGTTCATCGTTGCTTGCTTCATCTTTAGTTCTTGTAGGTCCTTGTTAACTGTTTCTTGCATTTTGTCCATTCTACTTCCAAGATTTTGGATCATCCTTACTATCATTATTCTGAATTCTTTTTCAGGTAGATTGCCTATTTCCTCTTCATTTGTTAGGTCTGTTGGGTTTTTATCTTGCTCCTTCATCTGCTGTGTGTTTTTCTGTCTTCTCATTTTGCTTATCTTACTGTGTTTGGGGTCTCCTTTTTGCAGGCTGCACGTTCGTAGTTCCCGTTGTTTTTGATGTCTGTCTCCAGTGGCTAAGGTTGTTTCAGTGGGTTGTGTAGGCTTCCTGGTGGAGGGGACTAGTGCCTGTGTTGTGCTGGATGAGGCTGGATCTTGTCTCTCTAGTGGGCAGGTTCACGTCTGGTGGTGTGTTTTGGGGTGTCTGTGGCCTTATTATGATTTTAGGCAGCCTCTCTGCTAATGGGCGGGGTTGTGTTCCTGTTTTGCTAGTTGTTTGGCATAGGTTGTCCAGCACTGTGGCTTGCTGGTCGTTGAGTGAAGCTGGGTGCTGGTGTTAAGATGGAGGTCTCTGGGAGATTTCCACCGTTTAATATTATGTGGGGCTGGGAGGTCTCTTGTTGACCAGTGTCCTGAAGTTGGCTCTCCTACCTCAGAGGCAGAGCCCTGACTCCTGGGCTGGAGCACCAAGAGCCTTTCATCCACACGGCTCAGAATAAAAGGGAGAAAAAGTAGAGAGAATTGATAGAAGTATGAGGAAAGAAAGAGGGAAAGGAGGAAAGGAAGGAAGAAAGAAGCAAAGAAGGAAAGAAAGGAGGGAGGGAGGGAGGAAGGAAGGAAGGAGGGAAAGAAGGAAAAAAGACAGAAAGAAAGAAGATACTGTAAAAATAAAATAAAGTATAATATTGTTATTGAATTAAAAAATATTTAGAAAAAAAAAAGGGATGGATAGAACCTTAGGACAAATATTGGAAGCAAAGCTATACAGAGAAAATCTTACACAGAAGCATACACACACACCTTCACAAAAAGTGGTAAAGGGGGAAAAATCATAAATCTTGCTCTCAGAGACCACCTCCTCAATTTGGGGTGATTCGTTGTCTAAAGGAGGGAAGGAAGGAAGGAAAGAAAGAAAGAAAGATCGAAGGTAAAGTATAATAAATTTATTACAATTAAAATTAATTATTAAGAAAAAAAAGTTTTTTAAAAACCATGGACGGATAGAGCCCTAGGACAAATGGTGGAAGCAAGAGTGTACAGACAAGATCTCACACAGAAGCATACACGTACACATTCACAAAAAGAGGAAAAGGGAAAAAAATCATAGATCTCGCTCCTAAAGTCCACCTCTTCAATTTGGGATCATTCCTTGTCTATTCAGGTATTCCACAGATGCAGGGTATATCAAGTTGATTGTGGAGCTTTAATCCGCTGCTTCTGTGGCTGCTGGGAGAGATTTCCCTTTCTCTTCTTTGTTCTCACAGCTCACAGGAGCTCAGCTTTGGATTTGGCCCTGCCTCTGCGTGTAGGTCGCTGGAGGGCGTCTGTTTTTTGCTCAGACAGGGCGGGGTTAAAGGAGCCGCTGATTCGGGGGCTCCGGCTCACTCAGGCCGGGGGTTGGGGGATGGGGGAAGGAGGGGCACTGTGTGCGGGGCGGGCCTGCGGCAGCAGAGGCGGCGTGACGTTGCACCAGCCTGAGGCCCGCCGTGCGCTGTCCCGGGGAAGTTGTCCCTGGATCCCGGGAACCTGGCAGTGGAGGGCTGCACAGGCTCCGCGGAAGAGGGGTGTGGAGAGTGACCTGTGCTCGCACACAGGCTCCTTGTTGGCGGCAGCAGCAGGCTTAGCGTCTCCCGCCCGTCTCTGGGGTCCGCGGTTTTAGCCGCGGCTCGCGCCCGTCTCTGGAGCTCCTTTAAGCAGCGCTCTTAAACCCCTCTCCTCGCTCACCAGGAAACAAAGAGTGGAAGAAAAAGTGTCTTGCCTCTTCGGCAGGTGCAGGCTTTTCCCCGAACTCCCTCCCGGCTAGTCGTGGTGCACTAACCCCTTCAGGCTATGTTCAAGCCGCCAACCCCAGTCCTCTCCCTGCGCTCCGTCCAAAACCGAAACCCGAGCCTCAGCTCGCAGCCCCGCCCGCCCTGGCGGGTGAGCAGACAAGCCTCTCGGGTTGGTGAGTGCCGGTCGGCACCGATCGTCTGTGCAGGAATCTCCCCGCTTTGCCCTCCGCACCCGTCGCTGTGCACTACTCCGCGGTTCCGAAACGCCCCCCTCCACCTCCCGCAGTCTCCGCCCGCGGAGGGGCTTCCTAGTGTGTGGAAACTTTTCCTCCTTCACAGCTCCCTCCCACTGGTGCAGGTGCCGTCCTTATTCTTTTGTCTCTGTTTTTTCTTTTGCCCTACCCAGGTACGTGGGGAGTTTCTTGCCTTTTGGGAGGTCTGAGGTCTTCTGCCAGCCTTCAGTAGGTGTTCTGTAGGAGTTGTTCCACGTGTGGATGTATTTCTGGTGTATCCGTGGGGAGGAAGGCGATCTCCGCCTCTTACTCTTCCGCCATCTTCAAGGTTCCCCCCTCAAAGAATCAATATTGAGAAAATGAGTATACTACCCAAAGCAATCTAAAGATTCAATGAAATCCCTATCAAATTACCATTGGCATTTTTTACAGAACTAGGACAAAAAATCTTAAAACTTGTATGGAGACACAAAAGACCCCAAATACCCAGTGCAGTCTTGAGGGAAAAAAACGGAGCTGGAGCAATCAGACTCCCTCACTTCAGACTGTACTACAAAGCTACAGTAATCAAGACAATATGGTAGTGGCACAAAAACAGATAAATAGGTAAATGGAACAGGAAAGAAAGCCTAGATTTAAACCCACACACCTATGGTCAACTAATCTATGACAAAGGAGGCAAGGATATATAATGTCGAAAAGACAGTCTCATCAATAAGTGGTGCTGGGAAAACAGGACACCTACATGTAAAAGAATGAAATTAGAACACTCCCTAACACCATACACAAAAATAAACTCAAAATGGGTTATAGACCAAAATGTAAGGCCAGACACTATAAAACTCCTAGAGGAAAACATAGGCAGAAAACTCTATGACATAAATCACAGCAAGATCCTTTTGGGCCCAACTCCTAGAGAAATGGAAATAAAAACAAAAATAAACAAATGGGACCTAATGAAACATAAAAGCTTTTGCACAGCAAAGGAAACCCTAAACAAGATGAAAAGACAACCCTCATAACGGGAGAAAACATTTGCAAATGAAGCAACTGACAAAGGATTAATCTCCAAATTTTAAAAGTAGCTTATGCAGCTCAATATCAAAAAACAAACAACCCAATCCAAAAATGGGCAGAAGACCTAAATAGACATTTCTCCAAAGAATTTATACAAATTGCCAACAAACCCATGAAAGAATGCTCAATATCATTAATCATTAGAGAAATGCAAATCAAAACTACAATGAGGTATCAACTCACACCAGTTAGAATGGGCATCATCAGAAAATCTACAAACAACAAATGCTGGAGAGGGTGTGGAGAAAAGGGGGCCCTCTTCCATGTTGGTAGGAATGTAAATTGGTACAGCCACTATGGAGAACAGTATGGAGGTTCCTTAAAGAACTAAAAATAGAATTACTATATGACCAGCAATCACAGTACTGGGTATATACCCAGAGAAAACCATAATTCAAAAAGACACATCTTACCCAATGTTCATTGCAGCACTATTTACAATAGCCATGTCATGGAAGCAACCTAAGTGTCCATCGAGAGACGAATGGATAAAGAAGATGTGGTACATATATACAATGGCATATTAACCATAAAAAGGGACGAAATTGGGTCATTTGTAGAGACGTGGATGCATCCAGAGACTTTCATACAGAGTGAAGTAAGTCAGAAAGAGAAAAGCAAGTATCATATGTTAACACATATATGTGCAACCTAGAAAATGGTTTGCAGAGCAGAAATTGAGACACAGAAGTAGGGAACAAACATATGGATACCAAGGGGGGAAAGTGGTGGGAGATGGGGGTTGTGGTGTGATGAATTGGGAGATTGGGATTGACATGTGTACACTGATGTGTATAAAATGGCTGACAAAAAAGAAGTTTGGATACATGTATATGTATAACTGATTCACTTTGCAGTACTCTGAAACTAACACGACATTGTAAATCAAGTATACTCCATTAAAAATTAAAAAAAAAATCAAACTTATGGTTACCAAAGTGGAGTTGGGGAGAAGGATAAATTAGAAGTTGGGATTAACATATGCACACTACTATATGTAAAATAGATAACCAACCAGAACCCACTGTTTAGCATGGGGAACTCTACTCAATATTTTGTAATAAGTTATAATGGTAGAGAATGTAAAAAAAAAAATATATATATATATTTATGCAAAATTGAGTCACTTTACTGTACAACTGAAACAAACACAACATTGTAAATCAAGTATATTTCAATAAAAAATTTTAACAAATTAATCAAGGGTTGGAAAAGGGAGTACCTACACTCACTATTACCCCTAGTGCTCTACTAGAAAATTTTGCCTCCTGTCCCTGGGGCTTTATGCCACTGGGCCTTATGTAACACTTGTTACAAGAGGTAACAAGTGTCAGTGTGCATGTGGAGAAAAGGGAACACTTGGTGGCAATATAAACTGGTATAGCTACTATGGAAATCAGTATGGAAGTTCCCCCCTAAATTAAAAATACAACTACCATATGATCCAGCAATCCCACTTCTGGTCTCTATCCAAAATAAATGAAAAGAGGATACTGGAGGGATACCCACACTCCCATATTCAATTGCAGCATTATGCACAGTATGCAAGATATGGAAACAATCTATCAACAGATGAATGGATAAAGATGTGATATATATATATATATATATATATATATATATACACATGTGTATACACACACACACAAAATAGAATATTATTCAGCCATTAAAAGGAAGGATGCACTGCCATTTATGACAACATGGATGGACTTGAAGGCATAATGCCAAGTAAAATAAATCAGACAGAGAAAGACAAATGCTGTATGGTATCACTCATATGTGGATTGTAATCAAACTAATTGAAACAGAGAGTAGAATGGTGGTTTTCAGGGGCTAGGGTGTGGGTGAAATATGGAGAGCTTAGTAAAAGGGTATGAAATTTTACCTATAACATAAATGAAGTCTGAGGGTCTGAGGTATAGCATAGTGACTAGAATTGATAACTATTGTATAATTGAAATTTGCTAAGAGAATAGAGCTGAAATGTTCTCACCCACACATAAAGATAAATATGTGAGGTGATTAATGTGTTATTTAACTAGATGAGTGAAATCTTTTCACAATGCAGACATATAACAACTTATTGTGGTCTATAATTTAAATATCTTACAATTTTATTTGCCAGTTATACCTCGATAAAAACAAAAAACAAAAACAAATAAAGTGAGTTCTTTGCAGGAAGCATATATTTGGATCTTGTTATTGTTTAAAATCCATTGTGCTAATCTATACCTTTGGACTGGGGAGTTTAATACACTTACATTTAAAGTAATTACTGACGGAATGACTTTTGCCATTTTGTTAATTTTTTTCTGTATGTCTTATAGCTTTTTGTTCCTTATTTATGCCATTGCTGCCTTCCTTTGTGTTTAGTTGATTTTTGTAGTGATATACTTTGATTCCCTTCTTATACCATTTTGTGTATATTCTATAGATATTTTCCTTGTGGTTACCCTTTGGATTACATATACAATTCTAAAGTTATAAGAATATTTTAAATTAAAGTATTTAACTCCAATCACATATATTTCTACCTCTTTACAGCTCCATGTTCCCCCCACTTTATATTATTGATGTCACATATTGCATCTTTTTTCTGCTTCTTTTTGGTTTTATTCACTAGTTTGTTGTATTTTTTTAGATTCCACATATAAATGATATCATACAGCATTTGTCTTTGTCTGACTTATTTCACTTAGCATAATGTCCTCCAAGTACATCCATATTGCTACAAATAGCAAAATTTCATTCATTTTATGGCCGAGTAGTATTCCATTGTAAATATATACCACATCTTCTTTATCCATTCATCTGTTTATGGACACTTAAGTTGCTTCAATATCTTGGCAATTGTAAATAATGCTGCTATGAACATTGGGATTCACATAAATTTTTTTGACATTTCATTATTTACACATAACTTTTTGAATTAGTGCTTTTGTTTTTTTCCAGATATATACTCAGGAGCAGAATTGCTAAGTCATATGGTAAGTCTAATTTTAGTTTTCTGAGAAACCTCCATATTGTTTTCCACAGTGGCTGACCAATTTACATTCCCACCAACAGTGTATGAGGGTTCTCTTTTCTCCACATCCTTGCCAACATTTGTTATTTGTGTTCCTTTTGATAGCCATTCTGACCAGTGTGAGGTGATATCTCTTTGTGGTTTTGATTTGCATTTCCTTGATGATTAGCGATGTTGAGCAACTTTTCATGTGCCTGTTAGCCATCTGCAGTTCCTTTTTAGAAAAATGTCTATTCAGCTCTTTTGTCCATTTTTTAATCAGGTTGTTTGTGTTTTTTGTTGTTGAGTTGTAAGAGCTGTTTATATATGTTGGATATTAACCTCTTATTGGTCATATGATTTGCAAATATTTTCTCATTCAGTAGGTTGTTGTTTCATTTTGTCTATGGTTTCCTTTGCTGTGCAAAACTTTTAAGTTTAATTAGGTACCATTGGTTTTATTTCCATTACTCTAGGGGGTGGATCAAAAAAAATACTGCTGTGATTTATGTCAAAGTGTGTTCTGCCTATATTTTCCTCTAGGAATTTTACAGTATCTGGTCTTACATTTACGTATTTAATTTATTTTGAGTCTATTTTTATATATGGTGTTAGAGAATGTTCTAATTTCATTCTTTTACATGTAGCTATCCAGTTTTCCCATCATCAGTTATGACACTGTTCTTTCTCCATTGGACATTCTTGGCTCCTTTGTCATAGATTAACTGACCATAAGTGTGTGGGCTTATTTCTGGCTCTCCATTCTGATCCATTGATCTATGTGTCTGTTTTTGTGTCAGTAACATACGATTTTGATTACGGTAGCTTTGTAGTATAGCCTGAAGTCAGAAAGTGTGATTCCTGGATCTCCCTCCATTCTTCTCTCTCAAGATTGTTTGGGCTGTTCAGAGTCTTTTGTGTTTCAATACAAATTTTAAAATGATTTGTCCTAGTTTTGTGAAAAATGCCATTGGTATTTTGATAAAAATTGCACTTAATCTGTAGATTGCCTTGGGTAGTATGGTCATTTTAATAATATTAATTCTTCCAATCCAAGAACAGGAGATACCTTTCCATGTGTTTGTGTCATCATCAATTTCTTTTATAAGTGTCTTATAGTTTTACAAGTACAGGTCTTTTACCTCCTTACATAGGTTTATTCCTAGGTATTTTATTCTTTTTGATGCAATGGTAAATGGAATTATTTCTTTATTTCTCTTTCTGACAGCTCATTGTTAGGGTATAGAAATGCAACCTATTTCTGTGTATTAATTTTGTATCCCACATCTTTACCAAATTCATTGATAAGCTGTAGTAGTTTTCTGGTGGTATCTTTAGGATTTTCTATGTATAGTATCATTCCATCCACAAACAGTGGCAGTTTAACTTCTTCCTTTCCAATTTGGATTCCTTCTATTTCTTTTTCTTCTTTGATTGCTGTGGCTAGGACTTCCAAAAATATGTTGAGTAAAAGTAGTGAGAGTGGACATCCTTGTCTTGTTCCTGATCTTAGATGAAATGCTTTCAGCTTTCCACCATTGAGTATAATGTTAGCTGTGGGTTTGTCATATACAGCCTTTATTATGTTGAGGTATACTCCCTCTATGCCCACTTTCTGGCAAATTTTTATCATAAAAGTGTACTGAATTTTATTAAAAGATTTTTCTGCATCTATTGAGATTATCACTTGGTTCTTATTCTTCAATTTCTTAATGTGGTGGACCACATTGCTTGATTTGCAGATATTGAAAAATCCTTGCATCCTTGGGATAAATCCCACTTGATCATGGTATAGATCCTTTCAGTGTATTGTTGGATTTGGTTTGCTAGTATTTTGTTGAGGATTTTTGCATCTATGTTCATCAGTCATATTGGCCTGTATTTTGTTTTTGTGTGATATCTTTGTCTGGTTTTGGCACCAGTGTGACGGCATCCTCCTACAATGAGTTCAGAAGTGTTTCTTCCTCTGCAATTTTTTGGAAGAGTTTCACAAGGATAGGTGTTAACTCTTCTCTAAATGTTTGGTACAATTCGCCTGTGAAGCCATCTAGTCCTGGACTTTTGCTTTGGGGAGTTTAAAAAATTACTGATTCAATTTCAATACTGGTAATTGGTGTGTTATTATTTTCTATCTCTTCTTAGTTCAGTTTTGGGAGATTGTAACTTTCTAAGAATTTGTTCATTTCTTGAACATTGTCCATTTTATTGGCATATAGTTCTTGTAGTAGTCTCTTATGATCCTTTGTATTTCTGTAGTGTTGGTTATAACTTGTTTTTCATTTCTGATTTTATTGATTTGGGTCCTCCCACTTTTTCTTCTTGATTAGTCTGGCTAAATGTTCATCAGTTTAGTTTATCATTTCAAAGAACCAGCTTTTAGTTTCATTCATATTTTCTTTTTTTTTTTTTTTAGTCTCCATTTCATCAATTTCTGCTCTGATCTTTATGATTTCTTTCACTCTACTAACTCTGGGTTTTGTTTGTTTTCTCTCTCTAGTTGCTTTAGGTGTAAGGTTAGGTTGTTTACTGGAGATTTTTTTTTTTACAGTGAAATAGCTTAATTTTATTCAATTGATATTTTCCTGAAAAGTTGTATGTAAGTTAACACCAGAGTTTCTCAGAATTTGAAAGTATATGGGGGAGAAAAATAAAGTCTTGTTTTGACTTGCAATTCCAAGCACAGGTTTGCTTCTCCTGCATTATGCTTAAATTCACAATACTGCTAATAAAATTATAAAAATATATGATTCTGCATCTATTTTGTAAAAAACCCTTAGCAATTCTTTTTAAACATCTTTTTTTTTTTTGCGGTACGTGGGCCTCTCACTGTTGTGGCCTCTCCCATTGTGGAGCACAGGTTCCGGATGCGCAGGCTCAGCGGCCATGGCTCACAGGCCTAGCTGCTCCATGGCATGTGGGATCTTCCCAGAGCAGGGCACGAGCCCATGTCCCCTGTATTGGCAGGCAGACTCCCAACCACTGTGCCACCAGGGAAGCCCTAAACATCTTTATTGGAGTATAACTGCGGTACAATGCTGTATTAGTCTCAGCCGTATAACAAAGTGAATCAGCTATAGATATACATATATCCCCATATCCCCTCTCTCTTACATCTCCCTCTTGCACTCCCTATCCCACCACTCTACGTGGTGACAAAGCACCAAGGTTGTCTCCATGACCTATGTGGCTGCTTTCCACTAGCTATCTACTTTATATTTGGCAGTGTATATATGTCATTGTCACTCTCTCTCTTCGTCCCAGGTTACCCTTGCTCCTCTGCATGTCCTCAAGTCCATTCGCTATGTCTATGCCCTTATTCCTGTGGTGGCCCTAGGATCTTCAGAACTATTTCTCTTTTTTCTAGATTCCATAAATATGTGTTAGCATACAGTATTCATTTTTCTCTTTCTGACTTGCTTCACTCTGTATGACAGACTCTAGGTCCATCCACCTCACTACAAATAACTCAATTTCATTTCCTTTAATGGCTGAGTAATATTCCATTGTATATATGTGCTACATCTTCTTTATCCATTCATCTGTTGATGAATCCATAGGTTGCTTCCATATCCTGGCTGTTGTACATAGAGCTGCAATGAACATTGTGGTACATGACTCTTTGAACTCTGGTTTTCTCAGGGTATAAGCCCAGTAGTGGGATTGCTGGGTCGTATGGTAGTTCTATTTTTAGTTTTGTAAGGAACCTCCATAACATTCTCCATAGTGGCTGTATCAATTTACATTCCCACCAATGGTGCAAGGGAGATCCCTTTTCTCCACACCCTCTCCAGCATTTATTGTTTGTAGATATTTTGATGATAGCCATTTGGACTGGTGTGAGGTGATACCTCACTGTAGTTTTGATCCACATTTCTCTAATGATTAGTGATGTTGAGCATCCTTTCATGTGTTTGTTGGCAATCTGTATATCTTCTTTGGAGAAATGTCTATTTAGGTCTTCTGCCCATTTTTGGATTGGATTGTTTGTTTTTTGATATTGAGTTGCATGAGCTGCTTGTTTACTTTTGAGATTAATCCTTTGTCAGTTGCTTCATTTGCAAATATTCTCTCCTATTCTGATGGATGTCTTTACATCTTGTTTATGGTTTCCTTTGCTGTGCAAAAGCTTTGAAGTTTAATTAGGTCCCATTTCTTTATATTTGTTCTTATTTCCATTTCTCTAGGAGGTGGGGCAAAAAGGATCTTGGTGTGATTTCTATTATACAGTGTTCTGCCTATGTTTCCCTCTAAGAGTTTGATAGCGTCTGGTCTTACATTTCGGTCTTTGATCCATTTTGAGTTTATTTTTGTGTATGGTGTTAGGGAGTGTTCTAATTTCATTCTTTTCCAGATGACTGCCCAGTTTTTCCCAGCACTACTTATTGAAGAGACTGTCTTTTCTCCATTGTATATTCTTGTCTTGTTTATCAAAAATAAGGTGACCATATGTGTGTGGGTTTATCTGGGAGCCCTATCCTGTTCCATTGATTTATATTTCTGTTTTTGTGCCAGTACCATACTGTCTTGCTTACTGTAGCTTTGTAGTATAGTCTGAAGGCTACTATCCTGATTCCTCCTGCTCCCTTTTTCTTTCTCCACATTGCTTTGGTTATTCACGTTCCTTTGTGTTTCCATAAAAATTTAAGAATATTTTACTCTAGTTCTGTGAAAAATGTCATTGGTAGTTTGATAGGGCTTGCATTGAATCTGTAGATTGTTCTCGGTAGTATAGTAATTTTCACAATGTTGATTCTTCCAATCCAAGAATATGGTATATCTCTCCATCTGTTTGTATTGTCTTTAATTTTTTTCATCAGTGTCTTATAGTTTTCTACATACAGGTCTTTTGTCTCCTTAGGTAGGTTTATTCCCAGATATCTTATTCTTTTTGTTGCAATGGTAAACGGGAGTGTTTCCTTAATTTCTCTTTCAGATTTTTCATCACTAGTGTATAAGAATGCAAGAGATTTCTGTGCATTAATTTTGTATCCTGCTACTCTACCAAATTCATTGATTAGCTAGAGCAGTTTCCTCGTAGCATCTTTAGGATTCTCTATGTATAGTATCATGTCATTGGCAAACAGTGACAGTTTTACTGCTCCTTTTCCAATTTAAAATCCTTTAATTTCTTTTCTTCTCTGATTTCTGTGGCTATAATTTCCAAAACTATGTTGAATAACAGTGTTGAGAGTGGGCAACCTTGTCTTCTTCCTGATCTTAGTGGAAATGGTTTCAAATTTTCAGCATTGAGAATGATGTTGGCTGTGGGTTTGCCATATATGGCCTTTATTATGTTGAGGAAAGTTCCCTCTATGCCTACTTCCTGGAGAGTTTTTATCATAAATGAGTGTTGAATTTGTCAAAAGCTTTTTCTGCATCTATTGAGATGATCATATGGTTTTTATCTTCCAATTTGTTAACATGGTGTATCACATTGATTGATTTGTGTATATTGAAGAATCCATGCATTCTTCAGATAAACCCCACCTGATCATGGTGTATGATCCTTTTAATGTGCTGTTGGATTCTGTTTGCTAGTATTTTGTTGTGGGATTGTGCGTCTATATTCATCATTGATATTGGCCAGTAGTTTTCTTTCTTTGTGACATCTTTGTCTGGTTTTAGTATCAGGATGATGGTGGCCTCATAGAATGAGTTTGGGAGTGTTCCTCCCTCTGCTAAATTTGGAAGAGTTTGAGAAGGATAGGTGCTATCTCTTCTCTAAATGTTTGATAGAATTCACCTGTGAAGCCATCTGGTCCTGACCTTCTGTTTGTTGGAAGATTTTTAATCACATTCTCAATTTCAGTGCTTGTGATTGGTCTGTTTATATTTTCTATTTCTTCCTGTTTCAGTCTCAGAAGGTTATGCTTTTCTAGAAATTTGTCCATTTCTTCCAGGTTTTCCATTCTATGGGCATATAATTACTTGTAGTAATCTCTCATTATCCTTTGTATTTCTGCAGTGTCAGTTGGTACTTCTCCTTTTTCATTTCTAATTCTATTGATTTGAGTCTTCTCCTTTGTTTTCTTGATGAGTCTGGCTAATGGTTTCTCAATTTTGTTTATCTTCTCAAAGAATCAGCTTTTAGTCCTCTTCATCTTTTCTATTGTTTCCTTCATTTGTTTTTCATTTATTTCTGATCTGATGTTTATTATTTCTTTCCTTCTGCTAAGTTTGGGGCTTTTCTGTTCTTCTTTCTCTAATTGCTTTAGGTGTTAGGTTAAGTTGTTTATTTGATATGTTTTTTGTTTCTTGAGGTAGGATGATATTGCTATAAACTTCCCTCTTAGAACTGCTTTTGCTGCATCCCACAGGTTTTGGGTTGTTGTGTTTTCATTGTCATTTGTTTCTAGGTATTTTTGGATTTCCTCTTGATTTCTTCAGTGATCTCTTGGATATTTAGTAGTGTATTGTTTAGCCTCCATGTGTTTGTATTTTTTACAGACTTCCTGCTCTAATTTATATCTAGCCTCATAGCATTATGGTTAGAAAAGATACTTGATATGATTTCAATTTTTTAAAATTTACCAAGGCTTGATTTGTGACCAAAGATATGAGTTACCCTGGAAAATGTTCCATGAGCACTTGAGAAATTTGTGTATTCTGTTGTTTTTGGATCGAATGTCCTATAAAAATCTGTTAAGTCCATCTTGTTTAATGTATCATTTGAAGCTTGTATTTCCTTATTTATTTTCTATTGGATGATATGTCCATTGATGAAAGTGGGGTGTTAGAGTCCCCTACTATGATTGTGTTATTGTTGATTTCCCCTTTTATGGCTCTCAGCATATGCCTTATATATTGAGGTGCTCCTATGTTGGGTGCACAAATATTTACTATTGTTATATCTTCTTCTTAGATTGATCCCTTGATCATTATGTAATGTCCTTCTTTGTCTCTTGTAATAGTCTTTATTTAAACTATTATTTTGTCTGATATGAGAAATGCTACTCCAGCTTTCTTTTGATTTCCATTTGCATGGAATATCTTTTCCATCCTTTCACTTTCAGTCTGTATGTATCCCTGGTCTGAGGTGGGTCTCTTGTAGACAGCTTATATATGGGTTTTCTTTTTGTATCCATTCAGCCAGTCTATGTCTTTTGGTTGGAGCATTTAATCCATTTACATTTCAGGTAGTTATATATGTATGTTCCTATTACCATTTCCTTAATTGTTTGGGGTTTGTTGTTGTAAGTCCTTTCCTTCTCTTTTGTTTCCTGCCTAGAGAAGTTCCTTTAGCATTTGTCATAAAGCTGGTTTGGTGGTGCTGAATTCTCTTAGCTTTTGCTTGTTTGTAAAGGTTTTATTTTCTCCATCGAATCTGAATGAGATCCTTGCTGGGTAGCATAATCTTGGTCGCATGTTGTTTCCTTTCATCACTTTAAATATGTCCTGCCACTCCCTTCTGGCTCAGCTGTTAACCTTATGGGGGTTCCCTCATATTATTTGATGTCTTTCTCTTGCTGTGTTTAATATTTTTTCTTCGTATTTAATTTTGAATAGTTTGGTTCATATGTGTCTTGACGTGTTTCTCCTTCGATTTATCCTGTATGGGACTCTCTGCACTTCCTGGACTTGATTGACTATTTTCTTTCCCGTATTAGGGACATTTTCAACTATAATCTCTTCAAATATTTTCACAGTTCCTTTCTGTATCTCTTCCTCTTCTGGGACCCCTATAATTAGAATGTTGGTTCATTTAATGTTGTCCGAGGGGTCTCTGAGACTGTCCTCAATTCTTTTCATTCTTTTTTCTTTATTCTGCTCTGCAGTAGTTATTTCCACTATTTTATCTTCCTGGTCACTTATCAGTTCATCTGCCTCAGCTATTGTGCTATTGATTCCTTCTAGAGAATTTTTAGTTTCATTTATTGTGTTGTTCATCATTGTGTGTTTGCTCTTTAGTTCTTCTAGGTCCTTGTTAAATGTTTCTTTTATTTTCTCCATTCTATTTTCAAGATTTTGGATCTTCTTTTACTATCATTACTCTGAATTCTTTTTCAGGTAGTCTACCTATTTACTCCTCATTTGTTTTGTTTGGTGAGTTTTTACCTTGCTCCTTCATCTTCTGTGTGTTTCTCTGTCTTCTCATTTTGCTTAACTCACTGTGTTTGGGGTCTCTTTTTCGCATGCTGCAGGTTCGTAGTTCCTGTTGTTTTTGGTGTCTGCCCCCAGTGGGTATGTTTGATTCAGTGAGCTGTGTAAGTTTCCTGGTGGTGGGTACTGGTGCCTGTTTTTTGGCAGATGAGGCTGGATATCATCTTTCTGGTGGGCAGGAACACGTCCGTTGGTGTGTTTTGGGGTGTCTGTGACCTTATTATGATTTTAGGCAGCCTCTCTGCTAATGGGGTGTGTGTGTGTGTGTTACTGTCTTGCTAGTTGTTTGGCAAAGGGTGTCCAGCACTGTAGCTTACTGGTCGTTTAGTGGAGCTGGGGCTTAATATTGAGATGGAGATCTCTTGGAGAGCTTTTTCCATTTGGTATTATGTGGAGCCAGGAGGTCTCTGGTGGTCCAATGTCCTGAACTTGGCTATCCCACCTAAGAGGTACAGGCCTGACATCTGGCTGGAGCACCAAGACCCTTTCAGCCACATGGCTCAGAAGTAAGGGAGAAAAAAAGAAAGAAAAATAAAATAATTATAATAAAGTTATTGAAATAAAAAATTGAAAAATTATTAAAAATAAAAATATTAAAGAGTAAGAAAAAGAAAGAAAGAAAGAAAAGGGCAATCAAACCAAGAAACAAATCCACCAATGATAACAAGTGCTAAATACTATAGAAAAAAAAAAGGAGAGACAGAAATGTTGGACAAATGGTAAAAGCAAAAGTATACAGACAAAATCACACAAAGGAGCATACACACTCACAAAAAGAGAAAAAGAAATAAATAAATAAATATATATATATATATATATATATATATATATATATATATATATATATATATATATAAAGGTAGAGAGCAGCCAAATCAATAAACAAATCTACCAATGATAATAAATACTAAACTAAGATAAACATAAAACCAGAAACAAATTAGATGCAAGAAGCGAACCCCAAGTCTACGGTTGCTCCCAAAGTCCACCACCTCAATTTTGGGATGATTCGTTATCTATTCAGGTATTCCAGAGATGCAGCATTCATCAAGTTGATTGTGAAGATTTATTCTGCTGTTCCTTAGGCTGCTGGGAGAAATTTCCCTGTCTCTTCTTTGTTTGCACAGCTCCTGGGGTTCAGCTTTTGATTTGGCCCCACCTTTGTGTGTAGGTCTCCTGAGTGCATCTGTTCTTTGCTCAGACAGGACGGGGTTAAAGTAGCAGCTGATTAGGGGGCTCTGGCTAACTCAGGCTGGGGAGGAGGGAGTGGTATAGAATGCGGGCGAGGCCAGCATGAAGTTGCAACAGCCTGAAGAGTACTGTGTGTTCTCCGGAAGAAGTTGTCCCTGGATTGGAGACCCTGGCAGTGGTGGGCCGCACAGACTCTCAGGAGCGGAGGTGTAGATAGTGACCTGTGCTTGTACACAGGCTTCTTGGTGGCTGCAACAGCAGCCTTAGCCTTTCATGCCCATCTCTGGAGTCTGTGCTGATAGTCGCAGCTCGCCCCCATCTCTCAAGCTCGTTTAGGCAGTGCTTGAATTCCCTCTCCTTGTGCACCCCGAAACAATGGTCTCTTGCCTCCTAGGCAGTTCCAGACATTTTTGCAGACTCCCTCACAGCTACCTGTGGTGCACTAGCCCTCTTCAGGCTGTGTTCACAAAGCCAACCCCAGTCCTCTCCCTGGAATCTAACCTCCGAAGCCAGAGCCTCAGCTCCCAGCCCCCACCCACTATGGCGGTGAGCAGACAAGCCTCTCAGGCTGGTGAGTGACAGTTGGCACTGATCCTCTGTGTGGGAATCTCTCTTCTTTGCCTTCTGCACCCCCATTGCTGTGCTCTCCTCTGTGGTTCCAAAGCATCCCCCCTACCACCTCCTGTCTCTGCCAGTGAAGAGGCTTCCTAGTGTGTGGAAACTTTTCCTCCTTCACAGCTCCCTCCCAGAGGTGCCGGTCCAGTTCCTATTCTTTTGTGTCTGTTTTTTCTTTTTCCCTACCCTGGTACAAGGGTAGTTTCTTGCCTTTTGGTAAGTCTGAGTGCTTCTGCCAGTGTTCAGTAGGTGTTCTGTAGGCGCTGTTCCACATGAAGATGTGTTTTTGATGTATTTGTGGGGAGGAAGGTGATCTCCACATCTTACTCCTCTGCCATCTTGAAGGTCTCTCAGCTCTGTGTGCACCAGATCCCGGGGCACTGTCCTTGGCCTCTGATCTAGTGTGGCATGGCCACTACCTCTTCCTTGGGGTGTTGGGGAGACTCCATGTAAAGACATTCTGCAGGCACTGGCTGGGGCAAGCTCATCTGCCTATTGGAGATTTTTTGTTTGTTTGTTTCCTGAGGTAAGCTTGTATCACTATATACTTCCCTCTTAGAACTGCTTTTCCTGCATCCCACAGGTTTTGGATCATTGTGTTTTCATTTTCATTTGCCTCTAGCTACTTTTTTTATATCCTCTTTGATTTTTTCAGTGAGCCATTAGTTATTTAGTAGCATCTTGTTTACCCTTCATGTGTTTGTGTTATTTGCAGGGTTTTTTTCTTGTAGTTGATTTCTAGTCTCATAGTGTTGTGGTTGGAAAAGATGCCTGGTAAGATTTCAGTTTTCTTAAATTTACTGAGGCTTGTTTTGTGGCCTATCATATGATCTATCCTGAAGAATGTTCCGTGTGCACTTGAAAAGAAAGTGGATTCTGCTGCTTTCAGGTGGAATGCTCTATATATATCAATTAAATCCATCTCATCTAATGTGTCATTTAAGACAAGTGTTTCCTTATTGATCTTTTGTCTGGATGATCTGTCCAGTGATGTAAGTGAGGTGTTAAAGTCCCCTGCTCTTACTGTGTTACTGTTGATTGCTCCCTTTATGTCCACTAATATTTGCCTTATATATTGAGGTGTTCCTATGTTGAGGGCATATATATTTACAAGTGTTATATCTTCTTCTTGGATGGTTCCCTTGATTATTATGTAGTGCCCTTCTTTGTCTCTTGTAACAATCTTTATTTTAAAGCCTATTTCCCCTGACATAAATATTGCTACTTCAGCTTTCTTTTGATTTCTATTTGCCTGAACTACCTTTTTCAATATCCTCACTTTCAGTTTGTGTGTGTTTCTATATCTGAAGTGAGTCTCTTGTAGGCAGTATATATAAGGGTCTTGTTTCTGTAACCACTCAGCCACTCTGTCTTTTGGTTGGAGCATTTAGTACATTTACATTTAAGGTCATTATCAATATGTATGTTCTTATTGCCATGTTGTTAATTGTTTTGGATTTGTTTTTGTAGTTCTTTTTTCCCCTTTCTTCTCCTTTTGCTCTCTTCTCTTGTGATTTCATGCCTATCTTTAGTGTTATGTTTGGATTCCCTTTTCTGTTTTTTGTGTATATATCCATTATATATTTTTGATTTGTGGTTTGTGGTTACCATGAGATTTTTGTATAGCAATATATATATACACTATATATATACACTATATATATATATATATATATATATATATATATATATATATATAGCTATAGAAAAATCTCATGGTAACCACAAACATATCTATATCTATATCTATCTATCTATATACACTTAAGTTGCTGATCTCTTACTTTCAAATGTGTTTTAGATATCCTGCATTTGTGCTCACCTCTCTTCACAATTACTGTTCTTGATTTCATATTTTATCTCTAATTGTTTTGTGTATCCTTAATGGCTCATTGTCGATATAGATGATTTTATTATTTTGTCTTGTAATCTCCTTACTAGCTTTGTCTGTGGATGATTTCATACCTTTACTGTATGTTTGCTTTTACTGGTGATCCTTTCCACTTTGTAATTTTCTTGTTTCTAGTTGTGGTCTTTTCTTCTTTTGCCTAGATAAGTTCCTTTAACATTTGTTGTAATGCTGGTTTGGTGGTGTGAACTCTTTTAGCTTTTGCTTATCTGTAAAGCTTCTGATCTCTCCTTCACATCTGAAGGAAAGCCTTGCTGGACAGAGTATTCTTAATTGTTTTTCCCTTTCATCACTTTGAATATATCATGCCACTCCCTTCTGGCCTGCTGAGTTTCTACTGAAAACAGCTGATAGCCTTATGGGAGTTCCCTTGTACATTATTTGTTGCTTTTCCCTTGTTTCTTTTAATATTCTCTCTTTATATGTCATTTTTATCATTTTAATTACAATGCATCTTGGTGTGTTCCTATTTGGGTTCATTCTGTGTGGAACTCTGAGCTTCCTGGATTTGGGTGATTGTTTGCTTTCTCAGGTTAGGGAAGTGTTCAACCTATTATGTTTTCAAATATTTTCTAAGGCCCTTTCTCTCTCTCTTCTCCTTCTGGGACCCTTATAATGCAAATATTAGTGTGCTTGATATAGTCCCAGAGGTCTCTTTTAAACTATCCTCATTTCTTTTCATTCTTATTTCTTTTTTCTGTTCAGTGGTTGTAATTTCCACTACTCTGTCTTTCAGCTCACTGATCTGCTCCTTTGTATCATTTAGCCTACTATTGATTCCTTCTCGTGTATTTTTTGTTTTAGTTATTGTACTCTTCATATCTGTTTGGTTGTTCTTTATATTTTCTAAGTTTTTGTTGAAACCTTCTAATTTCTCATTCTGTGCATCTATTCTTCTCCTGAGTTCTTTCATCATCTTTATGATCACTACCTTGAACTCTTTCTCAGGTAGGTTGTCTATCTCCACTTCACTTAGTTCTTCTGGGGTTTTATCTTGTTCCTTCGTCTGGAACTTGTTTCTTTGCTGCCTTATTTTGTCTAAGTTGCTATTGGTATTTTAAAGTATGTAGTAAGTTATTTACATTTCCTGACCTTGGAGCAGTGGCCTTCTGTAGGGGAATTTCTATGTGTCCCTGAAGCACACTGCCCTCTAATAACCCAAGCTACATGCTATAAAGACTCCCCCAAGAGGGCTGTGTAGGTCCTTCTGTTGTCACAGGCTGACTATGTGGGCAGTCTAGTAGGCTTGGTTGGCCCCCTTTGTTGGTAGGTTGCTTGCCAGGCTCTGCTTTCTGTAGATTCTGCTGGCTGCTGGTTAGTGGGGCTTGGCCATGAGGCAGCTGACTGCAAAACCCTGGGAGGGGTCCCCAGGACTACTGCTGACTCACTGGTAGCTGGAATCAGTATATTGAACACTCTGGGTCTGTTGCCGCCCCACTGGTGGGTGAATCCAGGTACTGGGGTTAGTGCTGGGCTACTGGGAGGAAGAACTGGGTCCTAGAGTCTGGCTACAGGGCCCAGGGATCCAAGAGATGGTGTCAGATGGCTGGTGGGAGGTTCAGTTCCTGACACAGTTGGGTATGGTGTCCAGGGAGTCCCAAAATTTGTTTTGGCCTACTAGTGTTCAGGGTTGGGGGTCCAGCTGGACCAAGGGTGTAGTCTGCCCTGCTGTGGGCTGGCTGGGTCTGCAGGCTTTGGGATTGTAGTTTTCTTGAATCTGGTGTCTACCTCCAGGTGGGTGAGGCTGGTCTAAGGCTAGCACAGGCTTTCCGGAGTTCAAGGCCAATGCTCACCCACTGGTGGACAGAGCTGAGTGTTGGCCCTCTGGTGGGCAGATCCATGTGTAGAGGCATGTCTAGAGGTGCTGTGGATTAAGAAGTCTGTAGACAGTCTGTCTGTTGATGAGTCGGGCTGTGTCCCCACTTTGTTAGTTGTTTGGCCTGAGGTGTCCTAAAAGTGGTGCCCATAGTTTTTGGGTGCGGCCAGGTCTTGGCATTAATGAGCTAATGGCACCTACCAGATCTGGCTTCCATGCAGTAGAATGAGCTCCCAAGTATGGCTGCTGCCAGCGTCTATATCCCCAGGGTGAGTCAGAGCCATCTCCATCTCTCTGGGAGATTCTCCGAGACCAACAGGTATGTCTGGCCCAGGCAGCTATCAAACTACTGCTTTTGCCTGGGTCCCAGTGCACATGAGATTTTGTGTGTGCCCTTTAAGAGTGAAGTCTCTGTTTCCTGCAGTCATTTAGGAGTCCCAAAATTTGGCTCTGCTGACCTTCAAAGCCAAATGATCTGGGGGCTTATCTTCCCAGTGCAGGCCCCCTGGGCTGAAGAACCCAATGTGGGGCTCAGAACTCTCACTTCTGTAGGAGAACCTCTGCACTATAATTATTCTCCAGTTTGTGGGTCACCCACCTGGGGGTATGGGACTTGATTATATAATGAGTCTGCCCCTCCTATCTATCTCATTGTGGTTCCTTCTTTATGTCTTTAGTTGTAGAAGATCTTCTCTGGTAGGTTTCAGTCTTTTTAATAGATGGCTGTTCTGCAGACAGTTGTGGTTTTAGTGGGCTCATGAAAGGAGGTGAGCTCAGGGTCTTTCAACTCCACCATCTTGGCCCAAATCCCTTCTATTACAAATTACATATTTATATATTTTGTGTGTGTGTGTGTGTGTGTGTGTGTGTGTGTATATATATATATATATATATATATATATATATATACACACTTTTGAAAGTTTGATTATATTGAGTTTAGATGTGGATCTCTGGGTTTAAGCTATTTGGAGTTTGTTGAATTTCTTGGACTTACACATCCTTGTATTTTATTAAATTTGTGAAGTTTTCAGTCACTATTGCTTCAAGAATCCTTCTCTCTCTCTTTCTTCTGGGACTTCAATAATGAGTACATTAAAAAATTGTATCTTATCAGTCCCTTTGGCTCTGTTCATTTTTCTTTATTCTTTTTTTTATGGCCGTTCTACTGCAGGTTGTAAAAGGACCTCTTTGCATTATTTGAACTTACAGTGACAGAATGTTAAAACACAACAATAGGTACAAGTTCATGAGCTCCATTGTTCAGGACATTAACAGCTTTGGGTCCCTGGTATCATATCGCTCCTTACCTTTTGCCCTTGCAGTTTTCCCCCAAATTATCCCTTCCAATGCTTTCCCCTAAAGTGTCCTATGTTAAATTTCTTGTGTGATTGTGGTTGCACAACACTGTAAGTATACTCAATGACCTGACTTATACACTTTAAAAGAGTTAGAAAGCTACATTTTGCTATCTGTATTTTACCACAATAAAATAATTTCATGTGAGAATTCCTAGTGTGATTTTTCCCTGACTGAAGCCTGTTTAATAAATACCCCTCCATGTGTGTAATCCTCTATTTCTGTTCCTCAATAGTGTTTCATAATTTTATACGTCATTTATAAGTTTGTTATAATTGTAAATGAGGTCCTCATTTACAATTTTTTTTACTTATTAGTATTGTTATATAAAATATTTACTTTTGTATATTTATGCATTAGAGAGGAAAAACCTATTTATTTCTAACCTGTCTTCTAAAGATGGTGGATATTTTAAATTAATTCAATAGCCCTTTTGTTTTTCTGAGGCCCATCAAGGATCTAAAATGGTCCTGGTGATAAATTTAAGAGTAGATGTTAGAAAGATGAACTACTCTGTAAAGCAAAATAAGTAGAATTTTTAATTCTGAGGAATAAGCCAAGAAGAATATGCTATAGTGGAAAAAGGGAGAATAGGAAGAGGCGGGTGATAATATTGCTAACTTGATAAGAGAGGTAACATGGGGAAAGAAAAATCCTCAGGTGTGAGATTATTGAATGATTTTCTTGAAAAAAGTTGCTCTTTTTCACATTGCTTGCATTGCTGAAGTTGTTTGCTGCTCTTCAAATCATGACTTATATTACTTTTACCATTCTTTGAGGGAATTGTGGAAGGGGCTGAGTTCATAATTTGGATTGATATTTTGGTGGAATAAGGAAAGCAGACACTCAAAGTCTAATGTGACAATGAGAAAGCAATCTGTCAAGAAATTCACAGAAACCTTAGAGAGAATGTATGATTTTCATATGACTTACAGAATGCAGTTTTAAAACAATATTATCTGAACCTAAAGGAGCATAGAGATCTCAGCTGATGTCTGAGTTCCATACATTTCACAACTGATGAAATGATTGGATTCTCTTATTTAACCTCCTAAAACTTTTTATTCTATTTTTACGGTTTCCAATGAAGTATGTTTCTCAAAATATATATTTAAAGTGCTTTCTAATATTGATATTAGAGTTTTGTGTACCATTGGTATGTATACTTTCTAAATAAGTATGCATAGCATGAAGGAATTTGGGTTAAAATGTGCACATGTGCAATACTACAATACCTGGATAATATCAGGATGAGTGTTTCATCTGAGTTAAAGTGTATAGCATGTGCATAAACATGTTTTACCTCTGATTGTGTAATTTTTGAGTGGCTTGTTACTTCTCAGTGTGTGTTTCTATCATCTGTCTCTGTAGTAGGACAGTGAACATGTATGTGACTTTCAAGTCTGACATTCTACTCTGTAGATATGATCTAAATGGATGTGTGTGATGTGTGTGACATCTGGATGAATGTAAAAGACAAGGAATCACTGTTTATGACATCTGAGGGACACACACATTTCTGAGAGAGAGAAAGAAATCAAAATTGTAACATCTGATCATGTTTCTGTAATCTTTGGGGATATAGTTTATAATGTGCTAATTGATATATTATAATTAAATTACTATAGTAATATCTGAGACATATTAAGCATGATATGTTAGTGAGTATATAACATCAAGTTGTGTTTATTAAAGGCCTCTTGTATTACCAGCATGTTGTTAGTCATCAGAGAAACAAAGGCAACTAAAAGAGGGTCACTGGCTAGTAGGCCTGTCTTGTCCATAAGAGGAGAGATACCTACACACACAGGAGAAGTGATATGCAGAGACCAGGTCAAGAAGGGCTTTAAAGGCCATGCTAAAAATGTGAACTTTATCCTAAAGGACAATGGGAGGCTATTAATTAATATTATTTATTCAGAGTAATGCTGTGGTCAGATTTTTTAATCATAAAGACCATTTGGTTGTAGGGTAGATGATGGATTGGAAGGATGTCAGTGAGAATGTTGGTATGGTGGTCCAAGGGACACTGAAATAAGACAGTGGTAATTGGGTTGCTAAGGAGGGAATAGTATAGCGACACACAGCAGAGGTTGGCAGAAAAACTCTTGGTGAGTGACAGGGTAGGGAAACCAAAGGCGACTCCAGATTGGCTTGTGGCTTGGGTGACTGGGAGGTTCTGGTGCCTTTTACTAAACTAGAATATAGGAGAACAGCAGCTTTGAGAGAAAAGTAAGTAGTTTATGCTGGACCCTGAGTGTATGGAAGAAAGGAGGATTTGATGTGGTTTTTATGTCTGAATGAATGTATCTTCATGTGTGCACCATAAGAATAGTCACCAGTGATGTCTGAGTGAATGTGTGACAATGGATGGGCAATGGAGACACCAGAATGGGTGTGTGCATCATCTAAAAGAAACAATAACAAATATTTACTATCATATCTTACATTTTCTCATTCAGATGTCTCAAAATCTCATTTGAACATTAGCCAAACACAAATGTCTCATATGTTTATTCAAATGTCAAAATAAAAATTTACCTGTTACACCCAAATTCTTTTTTTTTACACCCAAATTCTGCTGCAAAGCTGACTTATCCATTGACTTCTGCTTTCAGTTCAAAAATGTAGAAAACTTAAAAGTGCACTGTAAACATTATTATGGCAAGTAAAAAGCAGAATAGACTGAAAAATAACAAATTATCTTAAACTCCTCAGAAAACAGGAAAAAAGTAATCTGAAAACAAGGCAAAAAGCCAACTCAAAATTTAGTCAGGCAGGAACCTTTAAGGAGAAAGAGTACCTCATTATCTGCTAACTTGGGAAATATGCCATCAGACACCATAAAAGGTGGTAGGATAGAAAATGCCTTAATATGTAAGAGGAAGGGAGCATCACAACAACACTTTGACAACACTGGAGGAAACCCACAACAGATAAGGTAAGGGAACAGGGGGAAGAGCAAGGCTCTCCCTTGAAGGAAGGAAAGGAATACTTGTTAAGCCTATCATTACATTTGGAAGATGGCAAGAACAATTGTGAAGTCCGCATCCTCAAGATCCAGGTATACAGCCCCTGCCTAACACTGAGACTAAATCAAAAGATCAAATACATGCATCTTACCCACTCACTCTCCAACACTAATCTAACGAGTATACAGTAACAATAACAGTGGGATACAACTGGTGGATCTGTAAGAGACAGACTCACTTTGGGTAGAAGTAAACATCATGAGAGCAAAAAGAAATTACTAGAAGAATACCAAGGCTCTGGTACCCATAGCAACAACAGCAAAAAAAAATCCCCCTTTAACCCTGGTTAAAGCAGCAATGATCTTCAACTCTGGTAACCATAGCAACAAATTTCAACTGCAGTGCAATTCCTGACTACATTAAAACACACCTCAATAGTAAAAGCTTAGAAGAGGGAAAAGCTGACTCATAACCAAGCATTAAAAGATTTACCTTCATATCTACTATCCCATACATCATGTCCAGCTTGCAACAAAAAACTTACAAGGCATAAAATAAAGACAAGAAAAACCCAGTCTGAAGAGACAAAGCAATCATTAAAATTAGACTCAGATATGACACAGGTGTTAGAAATATTAGACAGGGAATTTAAAACAACTATAATTAATAATATGTTAAAGTATCTAATGGAAAAGATAGACAACATGCAATATTAAATAGATAATTTAAGTAGAGAGATTAAACACTATAAGAAAGAATCAAATAAAGTGCTAGAGATAAAATGAAGAATACCTTCATTTTATTTAAGTTTAAGATAATTTGTTATTTTTCAGTCTGTTCTGCTTTTTTTCTTGCCATAATAATGTTTACAGTGTCTTTTTAAGCTAATCAATATTCTCAAAACAGCTATGAAAGAATCAGTAAACTTGAAGATAGGTCAATAGAAATTATACAAATTCAAATACAAAGAAAAGGGCTTCCCTGGTGGTGCAGTGGTTGAGAGTCCACCTGCCAATGGAGGGGACATGGGTTCGTGCCCCAGTCCAGGAAGATCCCACATGCTGTAGAGTGGCTAGGCCCATGAGCCATGGTCGCTGACCCTGCGCATCCGGAGCCTGTATTCCACAATGGGAGAGGCCCCAACAGTGAGAAGCCCCAACAGTGAGAGGCCCATGTACCGCAAAAAAAAAAAAAAAAAAAAAAAGAGAAAAAAGTGAGAAAAACACAATAGAACATTCAAGAGCTGTGGGGACAATATCAAACAGTGTATTATATGTATAATTGAAATTCCATAATGAAAAGAAAGAGAAAGTAGACCGGAATTAATATTTGAAGAAATAATTGTTGTGAATTAACCAAACCAGTGACAGAACACTAAGCCACAGAACCAAGAAGTTTAGAGAACACCAAGCAAGGTAAATGCCAGCGCACACACACAAACACACATATCTAGGCACATGATATTCAAACTGCTGAAAAACAAAGAGAAAATCTTAAGGCCAGCCATAGAAAAAAAGACACATTGCCTTCAAAAGAATAAAGATAAATTAAAGCAGAATTCTCAAACAAGAAGACAATTGAGTGACATCTCTAACTTGTTGAAAGAAAAAACCCCAAATTGTCAAACCAATATCCTATATCCAACACAAGTACCCTTCAAATATGAAGGCTTGACTTTCATTTACAGCTCAGATATGGAGAGATATAGAAAATAGCTGGGTAAACAATATATTAATGACTTTATGTAATTTCAACATAGAGCTGAATTCACAGAACTAATAGCCATGCCAAAATTTAGAGAGGGACCTTCATTGAGACACAATGACCTGAGAAAGGAAGTTTCCCAGTATTTTGCAAGCTTTTGGAGGAACTGCACCAAGCCCTGAAAATGAGGGCCAAGAAGAACCTGGAGAAATCACCTCCCACCCTTATATTGCTGACTGGGGCAAGGAAAGTCCAACTCACTGGGAAATCTGCCCAGGTCCTTTTACTTTACAGAACAAAACTCTTAATTAGAAGGGTGCAGAATATCCCCTGGGGGCACTAGTGAAATACCAGTGTGGTTGGAGGAATAGAACTGTGCCCAGATCCAGGTCCACAATCTCACCTAGGTAAAATATAAAATGAAACCCTTAATCTGTAGGGGGAAGGTCCTCAAGCTGTAGACAGGTAATATTGGTGGATATCTGCTTTAGCTGGGGGAAAGAAATGAGGATGATATAAACTCCAGGCTTTCAAGAGTAATACAAAAGCCTGTGAAAGCCACATCACTGAGAGATAGGCTCACTGTGTTCTCCAAATACTGAGGCATAATGAGAACATTACATAATACCCCCCGGTTCCCCACACCCTATCACCACAGTAAAAAGTATTCAGTAATAACAGTGGGTTACAGCTAGGAGGTCTTCAAGAGACAGAATCTATCTTGGGATCAGGATAAAGAAAATGCTGAAAACCAAGGTGGGAGAAAAAAACAATACCACTAGAGGAATTTCAAGCCTCTACTATCCATGGCAACAGTAAATTTCAGCACTGGTAGCCATAGTAAGAAAAAACTTCAAATAGAATAAAACTTCTGCCTAGCTTAACACAAATCCCCATATCAGAGGCTTATTTTCTCCATATCTAATAACCTAAAAAAAAAGTCAGTCTTGCAAAAAGAATTTACAGTGGATTTTTAAAGTTAAAATAAAACAATGGGTGAAGGGAGTCAAAATGAAAAAAAGAGAAACAGAAAAATTACAATGTGAAGAAACAAACCAATTATCAGAACCAGACTCAGATATGCATGGATTTAGGAACTATCAGATGTGGAATTAAAAATAAGTATGATGAATGTGTTAAAAACTCTAACAGGAAAATTTGACCAGATGCAAGAGCAGATAGGCGACTTCAGAAGAGACATGCAAACTATAGGAACTCAAAGAAAATGGTGGAAATAGAAATATGTTAGCCCTTCCAACAAACAAAAGTCCAGGACCAGATGGCTTCACAGGTGAATTCTATCAAACCTTTAGAGAAGAGATAACACTCACCATTCTCAAACTCTTCCAAAAAATTGCAGAGGGAGGAACACTCCCAAACTCATTCGGCAAATTCACTATCACCCTGACACCAAAACCAGAAAACGATGTCACAAAGAAAGAAAACTACAGACCAATATCACTGAAGAACATAGATGCAAAAACCCTCAACAAAATACGAGCAAACAGAATCCAACAGTACATTAAAAGGATCATACAGCATGATCAAGTGGGGATTATCCCAGGAATGCAAGGATAATTCAGTATACACAAATCAGTCAATGTGATACACCATACTAACAAACTGAAGGATAAAAACCATATGATAATCTAAATAGATGCAGAAAAAGCTTTTGACATAATTCAACACCCATTTATGATAAAAACTCTCCAGGACTTGGGCATAGAGGGAACCTACCTCAACATAATAAAGGTCATATAAAACAAACCCACAGTTAACATCATTCTCAATGGTGAAAACCTGAAAGCATTTCCTCTAAGATAAGGAACAAGACAAGGATGTCCACTATCACTCTTACTCAACATAGTTTTGGAAGTCCTACCCATGGCACTCAGAGAAGAAAAAAAATAAAAGGAATCCAAATTAGAAAAGAAGAAGTAAATCTGTCACTTCAGATGACATGATACTATACATAGATAATCGTAAAGATGCCACCAGAAAACTACTAGAGATAACCAATGAATTGGGTAAATAGCAGAATACAAAATTAATAAACATAAATCTCTTGCATTCCTATACACTAATGATGAAAAATCTAAAAGAGAAATTAAGGAAACACTCCCATTTACCATTGTAACAAAAAGAATAAAATATCTAGGAATAAACCTAACTAAGGAGACAAAAGACCTGTATGCAGAAAACTATAAGACACTGATGAAAGAAATTAAAGATGATACCAACAGATGGAGAGATATACCATGTTCTTGGATTGGAAGAATAAACATTGTGAAATGACTATATTACCCAAAGCAATCTACAGATTCAATGCAATCCCTATCAAACTACCACTGGCATTTTTCACACTATTAGAACAAAAAATTTCACAATTTGTATGGAAACGCATACAAATGCATTTAGACCCTGAATAGCAAAAGCAATCTTGAGAAAGGAAAACGTAGCTGAAGGAATCAGGCTTCCAGACTTCAGACTATACTACAAAGCTACAGTACTCAAGACAGTATGGTACTGGCACAAAAACAGAAATATAGATCAATGGATAAGGTAGAACGCCCAGAAATAAACCCACACACATATGATCACCTTATCTTTGATCAAGGAGGCAAGCATATACAATGGAGAAAAGACAGCTTCTTCACTAAGTGGTGCTGTGAAAACTGGAGAGCTACATGTAAAAGAATGAAATTAGAACACTCCTTAACACCATGCACAAAAATAAACCCAAAATGGATTAAAGACCTGAATGTAAGGTCAAACACTATAAAACTCTTAGAGGAAAACAAAAGCAGAACCCTCTATGACATAAATCTCAGCAAAACCCTTTTTGACCCTCCTCTTAGAGAAATGGAAATAAAAACCAAAATAGACAAATGGGACCTAATGAAACTTAATAGCTTTTGCATCACAAAGGAAACCATAAGCAAGACGAAATGACAACCCTCAGAATGCATGAAAATATTTGCAAATGACTCAATGGACAAATAATTAATCTCCAAAATATACAAGCAGCTCACGCAGCTCCATATCAAAAAGAGAAACAACCAATCCAAAAATGAGCAGAAAATGTAAAGAGACATTTATCCAAAGAAAATATGCAGATTGCCAACACACACATGAAAGGGTGCTCAACATCACTAATCATTAGAAAAATGCAAATCAAAACTACAGTGAGGTATCACCTCACACCAGTCTGAATGGCCATCATCAAAAAATCTACAAACAATAAATCCTGGAGAGGGTGTGGAGAAAAGGGAACCCTCTTACACTGTTGGTGGGAATGTAAATTGATACAGCCACTATGGAGAACAGTATGGAGGTTCCTTAAAAAACTACAAATAGAATTACCATATGACCCAGCAATCCCACTACTGGGCCTATACCCAGAGAAAACCATAATTCAAAAAGACACATGCACCCCAATGTTCATTGCAGCACTATTTACAATAGCCAGGTCATGGAAGCAACCTAAATGCCCATCGACAGATGAATGGATAAAGAAGATGTGGTACATTTATACAATGGAATACTACTCAGTCATAAAAAGGAATGAAGTTAAGTCACTTGTAGAGTCGTGGATGGATCTAGAGACTGTCATACAGAGTTATGTAAGTCAGAAAGAGAAAAACAAATATATATTAACATATATATTTGGAATGTAGAAAAATGGTACAGATGAACTTGTTTTCAAGGCACAAATAGAGACACAAATGTAGAGAGCTAACGTATGGACACCAAGGGGGGAAAGTGGGGCAAGGGGGATGAGCTGGGAGATTGGAATTGACATATATACATTAATATGTGTAAAATAGATTACTAATAAGAAAAAATAAAGAGCAACTAAAAAAATATGGTAGCAAATAAGAAGAATGCCTTTGGAAGACTTGCCAGTAGATTTACACAGCTAATGAATGAGTCAATGAACTTGAAAAAAGAGCCATAGAAATTTCCCAAATTGTCATGCAAAAAAAAAAAAGAGTGAAGATAAAATGAGAATAGGGAAATTGAGAGATGTGAGACAATATCGAATGGTGTAACACATATGTAACTGGAATTACAGAAGGAGAAGAGAGAGTGGGGAAGAAGAAATATTTAAATAAATAATCGATGATATTTTCCCAAAATTAGTGACAGACACCAAATCACAGATCCAAGAAGCTCAGAGAATGCAAAACGTGATAAATACCACACACACACACACACACACAGGCATATAATATTGAAACTACTGAAAAACAAAGACAAAATGAAACTTTGAGGTAACCAGAGAAAACAAACACTATACCTACAGAGGAAGAAGAATAAGAGAGTAAATTCTCATCACAAACTGTGTTGGGGGTTGAATTGTCCCCCCCGCTCCCCCGCCAGTTATGATGAAGGCCAAACCCTAGTACCTGTGAATGAATGTGACCTTATTCAGAGTCTTTACAGATGTAAACAAGTTAATATCAGGCTATACTCGATCAGGGTGTGTCCTAATGCAATATGACTAGTATCGTTATAAAAAGAGAAAACAGGGACTCGGGGAGAGCACCATGTGACAAGATTGCAGTGGTGCAGCTGCAAGCCAAGGAACACAAAAGATTTCTGGCCACCACCAGAAGCTATAAAGAAGCAAGGAAGGATTCTATCCAGTGTCTCAGAATAAGTATGGCCTTTCTGATAACTTGATTTTGGACTTCTAGGTTCCAGAACTGAGAGAGAATAAATTTCTGTTGTTTATAGCCACCCAGTGTATGGTACTTTTTGGCAGCAGTCCTAGGAAACTAATACACCTTGCAAGAAAGGAGACATTGGAGTGACATATAAATATTGAAAAAAATTTCAACCAAGAATTCTATATCTCACAAAATTATCTTTCAAAGTTGAAAAGAAATTACATTCTCAGGCAAACAAATATTGATGAAATCCACTGCCTGCGGATTTACCCCACAAGAAATGCCTAAGGAAGTTTTTTAGGCAGAAGAAGTGGAATACAAGTCTGTAAATTAGGTCTACACAACGAAATGAAGAGCATCAGAAATGGAATAAATGAATGTAATATATAATACTTTGTTTAAACTGCTGCATAATATAATTGTGTAAAGCAAAAACAGCACTGAGCATTTATAGCATATGTTAAATGTATGACAGCAGTGTTGCAAGGAATGGAAAGGAAGAATTTTTATAAGATCCTTTAAATATTCGCAAATTGGTATGTTATTTAAGCATGGGCTCAGGTTATTTAACAATGTATATCATAAACCCTAGAGTAACCACTAAAATAGTTTTTAAAAGAGGGGCAAATAGTAACTCTATTTATGACATGAAATGAAATAGTATAAAAGGCATGATTAAAATCAAAGAAGGCAGAAAAAGAGGAAAAAAGAAATAAAGAACAAATACAATGAATAAGAAAAAGTTAGAAAAATGACATATTTAAATCAAACTGTATCAATAATCACATTAAAGTGAGTGGACTGAACACATAAGAGTTCAAGACAAATAAAAACAAGACCTAACATTATGCTGTCTAAAAGAAACACATATTAATGTAAAGATGCAGATTGAGCACTTGTAAATATATCAGGAGTAATTTACCATGTAAACACTAACCAAAAGAAATCTGGAGCAGGGCTTCCCTGGTGGCACAGTGTGTGGGAATCTGCCTGCCAATGCAGGGGACACAGGTTTGATTCCTGTCCCGGGAAGATTCCCACATGCCGTGGAGCAACTAAGCCCGTGTGCCACAACTACTGAGCCTGCACTCTAGAGCCCGTGCTCTGCAACAAGAGATGCCACGACAATGAGAAGCCCGTGCACCACTCGCTGCAGCTAGAGAAAGCCCGCACACAGAACAAAGACCCAACACAGCCAAAAATAAAAACAAATAAATAAATGAATTAATTTTTTTTAAAAAAGAGAAATCTGGAGCAGCTATATTAAATGTGGACAAAGTATACTCCAGAACATGTAAGCCTACCATTCCAAGAGGAATGTTGCATAATTAAAAAGGAGCCCATGCTTCAAAAAGACATAACAATCCTAAACATGCGTGTACCTAACCACAGGGCTTTAAAATACGTGAGATTAAAACTGAAAAGAGAATTAGACAAATGCACAATTATAGCTGGATACTTCAACATGACTCTCTAAATAATTGATAAATAAGTAGACAGAAAATCCACAAGGATAAATGGCCTGACAGCATTCTCAACTAACTTGATAACTGACTTTTATAAAACACTCCATCCAAAAGCAGCAGAACACACATTCTACTCAAACGAACATAGAACATTTACCAAGGTAGAACATATTTTGGACTACACAACAAATAATTTTAAAAGAAGAAAAAATTGTAATGTGAATCCTTTGAAAATAGGGAATTAAACAAAATTCAGGAAAAGAAATATATCTTGAAAATGCCCATATATATGGAAATTAAACAATAAACTTGTAACACATGGATCAAGGAGGAGAGCAAGTAACAAGCAAAATAAACACTATTTTGAACAAAATGAAAATACAATATTTCAAATTTTGTGAAACAAAGCTTAGAGGGAAATGTATAGCACTAAGAGTATATGATAGAAAAGAAAAAATATATATCTAAAAATTTTAAAACCCTAACAGTTCATCCTAGTAAACTAGAAAGAAAGAGAAAACTAAACCTAAGACAAGCAGAAAGAAAATAATAAAAATTAAAGGATAAATCAATGAAAATGAAAACAGGAAAACAATAGAGAATCAAAAAGATCAAAAGCTGGTTCTTTGACAAGGTTAATAATTCAATAAAGTTCTAGCCAAAACAACAACACAACAAAAAGAGAGAGAGAGAAAGAAAGACACATAATAACAATGTCAGGAATAAAAGAGAGGACATCACTACTCATCACATAGATGTTAAGTAGATAGAAATGGAAAACTATGAACAAGTCTATGCCAGTAAATTTGTCAACTTTAGTGAACTGGACCAATTTCATAAAAAAATAGTAAGTACCAAAGCTCACTAAGGAAGAGAGAGGTAACCTGAATATCCTTGGATTTATTTTTAAAAATTGAATGTGTAGTAAAAATCTTGCAAAAAATAAAGGAAATTTCCGGTCCAGATGGTTTCACTAGTGAATTTTACCAAACTATGAAAGCAAAAAACAACATTAATTCTCTATATTTATTCCCAGAAAGAAGAAAAAAGAACATCTCTCAATTATTTTATAAGGTCAGCTTCACCCTATGTTAAAACCAGACAAGGACATTACAAATTAAGAAAATTACAAATTAAGATCTCTCAGGAATACAGACACAAAAATTCTTAATGAAATATTAGCAAACAGAATTCAGTAATATATGCAACAGATAGTACATCATCATCAAGTGGTGTTCATCCCAGTAACGCAAACTGGCTCAATATTGAAAAACCAACCAATGCTAATAATTAATTTTTTAAAAAAACATATAATCATACCAATAGGTGCTGAAAAACCTTTTGAAAAAAATTTAGCATCCATTCACAATAAAAATTCTTTGGAATGGAATTATGTCAGCAAGTTGGCAGAATGGGAAGTCCCAGTCTTTGTGCTCCCACAGAAACACCAACTTAACAGTGATATATGGACCAAAATACCTTTATGAGAGGTCAAAATGCAATTAAGAAGTTTCTGTACCACAAACAAGCACAAAACTGAGAACAGCCACATAGAAATGGGTAAGAAGAATAATTTCACTTTACCTACATCAGCCTCTTCCTTAAAGCAGAACAACTCAGTGCCAAGAGAGATCACATTGGCCTATGACTTTTCCCTGGGGTAGGCATACACCAATGTTCCTGGCCTATTGGTGCAGTGCCCAAAGGGTGAATTACTGTCTCACATCAAGGGAGCATTGAAGGAATGGCCATAGTTTGGTCTCCTGGGGCAGTTACAAAGGAAAAGAGGTGGGAAGCTTTCTGTGGCCTAGCAAGGACCTGTGATAATCAGAGGTGGCACAGAACTTGAGGATTCCCCTCCAGGAGGGAGATAAAGGAATGGAGCATGCATTCAATATCCCTGTTTTCAGTGTAATCTTTAAGGGTCTGGATTCTTCTTACCTCACTCATATGCTGACAGAACTGCCATAGGTTGGACATCTGGGGGTGGCTAAGAACAAAGGAGAATGAGTGGGATGGATTATAGCAGTCTGGAATGGCTCTGAAAAATGGATAAGGAGCAGAACCTGAGTCTTTTCTTCTTGGATGGAGAGAGAGAGGTGAAGTGTTTCTCCAAAATCCTGGCCTTTCAGTGGGCTACCTGAAGGGTCAGTTTCTGTTGCACCTCACCTGGGATGCTGATAAAATTGGAATAGTTTGGTGGGGACAGCTAAGAACAAAGGAAAAGGGTGGGCAGCTTGCTGTTTCAGAGGCTCTCAGAATTTCTAGACAGGCTGATTGATGAAGCTTTTTCCTTGTCAAAGCCAGTATGTAAAGCATGGGAGAGGTACCTGTTTCCTCAAATGCAGACACCAATGCAAAAATACATGACACTAAGAATCAGGGAAACATGACACTATTGAAGAAAAAAATCTCTAGTATCCAACCCTAAAGAAATGGAAATCTGTAAATTGCCTGACAAAGAATTCCAACTAATCACCTTAAAGAAGCTCAGTGAGCTACAATAGAACACAGACAACTAAACAAAATTAGGAAAACAATACATGTACAAAATGAGAATGACAAAGAGAAACAATTTAAAAAAGAATAAAATTCTGTAGTTGAATACAATAACTAAACTGAAACATTCACTAGAGGGGTTTAACATCAAAGTTGATCAATCAGAAGAAAAAATTAGCAAGCTAGAAGTCAGGTCATCAGAAATTATCTGGTCAGAGGAACAAATAATAATAATAATAACAATAATAATGAAAAAGAAAGAAGACAGCCTCAGGGATTTTGGGGACACCATTAAGCAACTTATATATGCATTATGGAAATTGAAGGAGGTGAAGAAAAAGAGAAAAGATCAGAAAGCTTATTTAAGGAAATAACGACAGAACACACCCAAACTTGGTGAGGGAAATAAACATCCAGATACATGAAGCTCAAAGGATCTCATGAGCCCCAAAATAGCTACACCAAAACACATTATAATCAAATTATCAAAAGTTAATAATAGAGAATTTTGAAAGCAGCCAGAAAAAAGCAACTCATCATGTACAAGGGAACTTCCATAAGAATATTAGTAGATTTCTGAAAAGAAACTTTTCAAGACAGAAGGGGTTGGGATGATATACTCAAAGTGCTGAAAGAAAAAAATATCAACCAAGTATTATACACTTGGCAAAATTTTCCTTCAAATATGAAGGAGAGATTAAGACTTGCTCAGACATGGGCTTCCCTGGTGGCACAGTGGTTGAGAGTCTGCCTGCCGATGCAGGGGACACGGGTTCGTGCCCCAGTCCAGGAAGATCCCACATGCTGCAAAATGGACCACCACTTTTAATTGTAGTATAAAAGGTAAAATACATAAGTATTAAGAATAACTGTAACTACAAAAATATGTTAATGGATATACAAGATAAAATATGTGAAATCAATAATGTAAAGTGTTTGTGAGGAGTGAGAAGTAGAAGTGTAGAGTTTTTGTCTGCAATTGAAGTTGAATTGTTAGCTTAACAGCAAAAGCAGTTCTAAGAGGGAAGTTTATAGTGGTAAATACCCACCTTAAGAAAAAGAAATATCTCAAGTAAACATTCTAACTTATAGAAAGAAGAATAAACTAAGCCCCAAATTAGCAGAAGCAGAGAAAAATAAAGATTAGAGCAGAAATAAGTGAAAGACACTAGGAAAAAAAAAGATGGATAAAATTAAGAGTTTTTCTGAAAGAAAAACAAAATTGACAAACACCTAACTAGACTAAGAAACAGAAAAGAGAGAAGACTAGAATAAATACAATTATAGGAGGGGTGTCCAAGATGGTGGCATAGGAAGACACTGAGTTCACGTCCTCCCATGGACACACTGAATATATACCTACATATAGAGCAATTCCTCTTGAAGAAGACCTGAGGGCTGAATGAACAGTTACTGCACATAAATGGACCACACAGAAATGGGTAGGAGAGATGAAGACCCGGTATTCATGGGAACACAACCCTTGACTCAGCAATCTGGGAAAGGATATTTATTAGGAGCCAAATGCAGACTCACCTGCCCTGGGATACAGTGAAAAAACAGCAGTTTAAAAGGCAGCTAGGCAATAGGGGAAGGAAATCCATTTACTAACCTTAGACCATCTGTCAAATAGGCAGGGAACTCCTGGAGCACTTCCAGGGTCAGAGGCACTGGCAAGTGCCCTTATAGAGGCCCTTGGGTCTCCCACCATCACTTGCCCACTCCAGCCCCATCCACTGAGCCAAAGTAGCCTCAGGCTCTGTTCTCCTCAGGGGCTGCCTCCAGCCCAGGCCCACTCCTGCCCCAGCTTCCCCACCTAGGTGGCTTTGGGTGGAGTACTCCCCAGGAACTTCCCCCAAACTGTGCCTGATCCAACTCAAGCTGGCCTGCCAGAGCTACCTGGTTCAAGCAGTTTACACAGGAGCCACTCCCAAACAAGGCCATTCCTTCAAGACCAGGGGAGAAATCTCTTTTGCCTAATTCATAGAGGCAAAAATTGAAAGTCAGACAAAACAAAGAGAGAGAGGACTATGTTCCCCAAAAAAGATCAAAATAAAATACCCAGGAAAAATAACCTAATGAAATGGAGATAAGTACTTTACCTGATAAAGAGTTCAAAGAAACAGTCATAAGTTTACAGACTGAACTTGGGAGAAGAACCCAGTGAGAACTTCCTCAAAGACTTAGAAAATGTAAGAAAGAAGCAATCAGAACTGAAGACTACAACTAAAATTTTAAAAACACACTAGGAATAAACAGCAGATTAGATAATGCAGAAGAATGAACAAATGATATGGAAGATAGAATAGTGAAAATCACTCAATCAGAAAAGCAAAAAAGAGAAAGAATTTTTTTAAATGAGGAGAGTTTAAAGGACATCTGGGACAACAGCAAGCATTCTAACATTCACATTATAAGGGTCCCAGCAGGAGAAGAGAGAGAGAAAGGAATAGAAAATTTATTTGAAGAAATAATGGCTGAAAAATTCCCTAACGTGGGGAAGAAAATAGATATCCAGATACATGAAGAACAGAGAGTCCCATAGAAGAACAGTGAACCCAAAGAGATCCACACCAAGACACATTATAATTAAAATGGTAAAAGTTAAAGATATAAGGAGAATCTTAAAGGCAGCAAAAGGAAAACAACTAACCACACACAAGAGAAACCCCATAAGAGTATCAGCTAATTTTGCAGCAGAAACTTTACAGGCCAGAAGGGAGTGGCAGGATATATTTAAAGTGCTGAAAGAAAGAAAGAAAAAATACATACATCGTAGAATACTCTATCTGGCAAGGTTATCATTCAGAATTGAAGGAGAGATAAAGAGTTTCCCTGACAAGCAAAAACTAAAGGAGATCACCACTAAACCAGTCTTACAAGAAATGTTAGAAGGTCTTATATAAGAATAAAAGAAAAAGCCACAACTAAAAATAATAAGATATATGAATGGAAAAATCTCACTGGTACAGGCAAGTATATGGTAAAGGCAGTGGATCAACTACTTTAAAAGCCAGCACAAAGGTTAAAAACCAAAAGTAGTACAGTTGACCATAACAATAATAAGTAAAGGGAGCCACAAAATAAAAAGATGTAAAATATGATATCAAAAATATAAAATGTTAGAGAGGGGGGAGTAAAAATGTAATACTTTTAGAATGCCTTTAAATTTAAGAGACTATAAGCTTAAAATAAATAGCCATATATACATGTCAATATACATGAACTTCACAATAACCATGAACCAAAAACCTACAATGAATACACAAAAAGTAAAGAGAAAGGAATCCGAACATAACACTAAAGGAGTCTATGAAACCACAAAGTAAGAAACCAAAAGAGAAAGACAGGAATAAAAAATAATGACAAATGTCTCTCACCCCCAGAAAACAATTAACAAAATGGCAATAAGTACATACATATCAATAATTACTTTAAATGTAAATTGACTAAATAAATGCTCCAATCAAAAGACACACATAGCTGAACAGATAAAAAAAGATAAAAGATAAAAAATAAAAGATAAAAGATAAAAAAGATAAAAGATAAAAAAGGCCCTTGCTGCCTACAAGGGCCTACCTCAGGCACACATTCATTGAAAGTGGAGGGATGGAAACAGATATTCCATGCAAATGGAAAATAAAGCTGGGTTAGCAGTACTCATATCAGACAAAATAAACTTTGAAACAAGACTGTAACAAAAGACAAAGAAGGGCGTTACATAATGATAAAGGGGTTGACCCAACAAGAAGATTTAACATTTGTAAACATTTATGCACCCAATATTAGAGCACCTAAATATATAAAACAAGTATTAACAGAAATAAGATAATACAATACAATAGTAGTAGGGGACTTTAATACTCCACTTACATCAATGGAGACATCACTGAGACAGGAAAACAATAAGGAAACACTGGCCTTGAACGACACAGCAGACCAGATGGACTTATATAGAGAACATTCTATCCAAAAGCTGCAGAATACACATTCTTTTCAACTGTACACGGAGCATTCTCCAGGATATATCCCATGCTAGGCCACAAAACAGGTCTCAATAAATTTAAGAAGATTGAAATCATATCAAGCATCTTTTCCAACACAAATGTATGAAACTAGAAATCAACTACAAGAAGAAAACTGCAAAAAACACAAACATGTGGAGACTAAACAACATGCTACTAAACAATTAATATGTCAATGAAGAACTCAAAGAGGAAATAAAAGATAACTTGACACAAATGAAAAGGGAAACACCACAATCCAAAATCTATGGGATGCAGCAAAAAGCAGTTCTAGAAGGGAAGTTCAAACCAATAGATGTCTATTGGTCTATTTTCTTGTTTCTCAAGAAACAAGAAAAATCTCAAATAATCAACCTAAATGTACATGTAAAAGAACTAGACGGGCTTCCCTGGTGATGCAGTGGTTGAAAGTCCGCCTGCCGATGCAGGGGACACGGGTTCGTGCCCCGGTCTGGGAAGATCCCACATGCCGCAGAGCGGTTGGGCCCGTGAGCCATGGCCACTGAGCCTGCGCGTCCAGAGCCTGTGCTCCAAAACGGGAGAGGACACCACAGTGAGAGGCCCCCATACTGCAAAAAGAAAGAAAGAAAGAAAGAAAGAAAGAACTAGAAAAAGAAAAACAAGTAAAGACCAAAATTAGAAGGAAGGAAATAATAAACATGAGAGTGGAAATAAATTAAATAGAGACAAAAAATAGAAAAGATCAATGAAACTAAGAGGTGGTTCTTCAACCACCTCTTTTATCTTTAACTTTTATCTTGAAGTTTTATCTTCAAGATAAAAAAATTGACAAATTTGTATGATCCTTTGGGGGTGGGTGGGATGAATTAGGAGATTGGGATTGACATATATACACTATTGATACTATGCATAAAATAGATAACTAATGAGAACCTACTGTATAGCACAGGAAACTCTACTCAGTGCTCTGTGGTGACCTAAATGAGAAGCAAATCCAAGAAAGAGGGGATATATGTATACATAAAGCAACTATACTGCAATAAAATAAAAATAAAAGTTATTTTAAAATGAGGGGGGAAATCAGATCCCTGTGGGTCTTTAGTATTCTCCTACATAATTTTAGCTTCATTCTGTAGACCATGGAAAGGCACTGAGTTATTGTGAGTAAAGGAGCAAGAGGCTTAGATATGAGTTTTAAGAAGGTAATGCTGGAAATTAGTAGGCTCCTAAAAGTATTTGTTAACTGAATGGAGAAAATGATGGCTAAAGATTAGGGGATCAGATAAAAGGTACTGTTACTATTTGGAAAATAATGGAAGATAAGGTGGAAGACCTCTCATTCAATGAAATCAGGGACTGAATTTGATCAGTAATTTGCTTTAACAAGCAAGGAATTAAGAAAAGATATATACATTTACCTTAGAGATTATAGTTTTAACCTGAGACATATACGCGTACACTCATCCAGCAATTGTATAATACAGTGCCAAGGCCCTTCCTCTGAGTATAAGTATGCTAATTGGAATTGTACCATTTTTCTTGCATGAGCCACACTCATATTTCTATTTCTTTAAATTGCAGCAAAGAGCAATCAAGTACTGAATCTTAAAGACATGTTTATGAACTTTTCCCAATTATGTTTGGTTCACTTTTCTCATACTTATTTGAATTATAATATTTTCAGCCACTCACTCTCACCAAGTCTTTCCAAAGAATTACAACTTAGTTTTCATAGGAACAGCTCTCTTACACACTCAGGTTTCATTGGTTTACATAATATTTAATTAAATACTATAACATAATGAAAAGTACAACTACATTGACTGGCTTGTGGAAAAAATACAACTGTTTCTTGGTAAAAACATACAACCAAATTGTTGGGACCAGGAAAGTTCAATGTACCAGATAATCTCCTACTAGTCTCCAATGATGAGTGTGAAAGAGGATCGGAAAGTATTGTTAATGAGGTGATTTGACTAATTGGGGATTGGCTAACAGAGCTTCCATTGTGATGATGTGAGCAAGAGCAACAGCAGTGGAAAAAGACAGGAGAGGACAAATTGAAAAGACATCAAGACACAGCTTTGGAAATAAACAGGCTTGAGTTCAAATTCTGACTTCATCACTTAGCTGTGAACCTCAAAGTTTCTGTTTTCTTACATGTAAAAAAAGAATAATGCAGTGTAGTGAAAGATTCATTGGGAAAACAAAGCTTATGTACTTAGAAATGTGCCTGACACAAGTAAGAAGAATGATATTGTCAGTAGAATTTTATGATGAATTGATAAAAGTGAAGACTCAAAGATGATTCTCTACTGTCTACCTTGCCTGAATAAAAGATAGTAAGATAAAAAATATAATACCACTAACTGAAGGATGAGAAATGGGAGAGGAGTTAAACATGTTTTCAGAGGGGAAGGAACTAGCAGCAAGAGAAATTTTTTTTTAAATTAGAAGTTAAAAATGGTTTTCTCTGTTTAAAAAAATTGACAAACTTGTAGACAGACTCATCAAGAAAAAAAAGAGCCCAAACCAATAAGATCAGAAATGAAAGAAAAGAAATTACCACCAACACCACAGAAATACAAAAGATCATAAAAGAATACTGTGAAAAATTATATGCCAAGAAATTAGACAATCTAGCAGAAATGGATAAATTTCTAGAAACATACTATCTTCTAAGAATGAATCGTGAAGAAAGAGAAAATCTGAAAAGCACAATTACTAGCAAGGAAATTGAATCAGTAATCAAAAAGCTTCAAAAAACCCAAAAAGCTCCAAAAAAACCCAGATGGCTTACAGGTGAATTCTACAAAATATTTAAAGAAGAGTTAACACCCATCCTTCTCAGACTATTCCAAAAAATTGAAGAGGAAGAAACACTTCCAAACTCATTTTATTAGGTCAGCATTACCCTGATACCAAATCAGACAAAGACACTATTAAGAAAGCAAATTATACGCCAATATCCCAGATGAACACAGACGCCAAAAACCTCAACAAAATATTAGCAAAATGAATTCAACAATACATTAAAAGGATCATATACCATGATCAAGTGAGATTTATTTCAGGGATGTAAAAATGGTTTAACATCACTAGATCAGTGTAATACACCACATTAACAAAACAAAAGATAAAACTCACATGAATATCTTAATAGATGCAGAAAAATCTTTTGACAAAATTCAACATCCATTCATGATAAAAACTCTCCACAAAGTGAGTATAGAGGGAACATACCTCAATATAATAAAGACCATATATTATAAACCCACAGTTAATATCATACCCATTGGTGAAAAGGAAAGCTTTCCCTCTAAGGTCAGGTGCAAGACAAGGATGCCCACTCTTACCACTTTTATTCAGCATATTATTAGATGTCTTAGCCACAGCAGTTAGGCAAGAAAAAGAAAGAAAATTTAGCTAGGAGCAGTGCAAAAAAGAGACATGAGCGATCCCTGGACCGACCAAAGCCCGTGCACCACTGTATTCCTGTGTTCATTGTCTACATCTCACTGTCGTTGCGACCATGCCCAAGAGAAATGCTGAAGGGGATGCTAAAGGAGATAAAGCCAAGGTGAAGGACAAACCACAGAGAAGATCTGCAAGGTTATCTGCTAAACCTGCTCCTCCAAAGCCAGAGCCCAAGCTTAAAAAGGCCCCTGCAAAGAAGGGAGAGAAGGTACCCAAAGGGAAAAAGGGGAAAGTTGATGCTGACAAGGATGGGAATAACCCTGCAAAAAATAGAAGTGTTATAACGGACCAGGTACAGAAAGCTGAAGGTGCTGGAGATGCCAAGTGAAGTGTGTACATTTTTGATAACTGTGTACTTCTGGTGACAGTAGTTTGAAATACTATTTTTTTATCAAGTTTTATAAAAATTCAGAATTTTGTTTTACCTTTTTTAAAGCTATGTTGTTAGCACACAGAACATTTAATTGTTGTTTTTTTGGGAAGGGCACATGTCACTAATAGAATAATTCTGAAGCTGGATTGATGTGGGGAAAAAACACCTTTCCTGTCCAGTTTTGAAACACTTCCTCTTGGTTCCCAGGAAGGAGGGATTCCTTGATGTTGACACACATTAGCCATGTTGGCACAAACTCCTTGTGGTATGGAACAACTAAAATAAGTTTTTAGGTGCTCTTCTCCCTCTCCACTCTCAGCATAGACTTAACTCTCTTAAACCCAGAGACCTGTTGGAACCCGACCCCCCAAAATTGGTTGCTAGTATGTCAGGCAATCTGGACTTTCCAGTGTCACCATTGAGATAGCATCCCTCAAAAGATGAATGATTCCTTTTTTAGATTGTGGGTCTTCAGATTGATTTTTCTACCATTTTCATTTCCATTTCCTGAAAGTCAGGGTTGGCTTGTAAAAAGTTGTTAAATAACATGTTAAATGTGAAATGTCAACCCACACTCTAAACTTTCCCTGTTCAGAGCATCACATGAAGACTTCATTGGGTTTTATAGTGGATTTCTGATTTTGGTAGTCCATTGAAAATGGGAGTTTGAAAATTGTTGTATACTGTTAACAATTATCTGCCCATGTCCTACCTGAAATAACATGATGGTTTATAAAAGGTATCTTTAATAAAGCTGGATACAGTTTGGCTTGGGAGAAAAGGTATCCAGATTGGAAAGGAAGAAGTAAAACTTTCACTATTTGCTGATGACATGATACGTATATTAAAAAAATCTCAAAAATTCCAACAAAAAATTATTAGAACAAATAAATGAATTCTTTAAAGTTACAGGGTACTAAATTAATATACAGAAACCTGTTGCATTTCTATATAAATACAACAAACTATCAGAGATAGAAATTAAGAAAACAATTCCATTTACAATTGAATCAAAAATAATAAAGCACTTGGGAATAAATCTAAGGAGGTGAAATGCCTGTACTCAGAAAACTATACAACATTGATGAACGAAATTGAAGAACACACAAAGAAGTGGAAATATATCTCATGTTGGTGCATTAGAAAATTAACGTTGTTAAAATGTCCATACTACTCAAAGTAGTCAGCATATTCAAAGCAATCCCTATCAAAACTGCAGTACATTTTTCACAAAAATAGAAAACACAATACTAAAATACAAAAGAAAACACAAAAGACCCTAAATAGCTGAGGCAATCATACAAAGAGGACCAAAGCTGGAGGCATCTGACTTCCTGATTTCAAATTATATTACAAAGCCATAGTAATCAAAACAGTATGATACAGGCATAAAATCAGATGTATAGACCAATGGTACAGAATAGAAAGCCTGGAAATAAACTCATGTAAACAGTCAACTAATTTTTTATTAGTGCCCCAAGAGTACAAAATGGGAAAAGATAGTCTCTTCAATAGTGTTGAAAATATTAGATATCCACATGAAAAACAATGGAATTAGACCATATTTTACATCATATGCAGAAATCAACTCAAGATGGATAAAAGACTTAAGCATAAAACCTGAAACCATAAACTACTAGAAGAAAACATAGGGGAGAATGTATTTCAGATTGGTCTTGTCATTGATTACTTGGCTATGTTACCAGAAACACATGCAACAAAGACAAAACATAAACAAGTGGGACTACATCAAACTAAAAACTTTCTGCATGGCAAAAGAAACAATTAACAAAATGAAAATGTGAACTGAGAGAAAACATTTGCAAACTACATATTTGATAAGGGATTAATACCCCAAATATGTAAAGAACTCATATAAATCAATAGCAAAAATACAAATAATTCAGGTTAAAAAGAGCAAAGAACCTAAACATATATTTCTCCAAAGGACATGTACAAATAACCAACAAGTAGATGAAAGAGTGCTCAACTAATCATCAGGAAAATGAAAATCAAAAGCACAAAATATCACATTACACCTGTTAGGACTGCTATTATTTTTTTTAAAAAGATAAGTGTTAACAAGGTTGGGAAAAAAGGGAACACTTGTAAATTGTTGGTGGGAATGTTAGTTGGTACATTCTTTATGGAAAAACAATACATATGTTTCACAAAGAAAATAATAATAGAGCTACCATATGACCCTGAAATCCCACCTCTGGATATTTATCCAAAGGATTTGAAATCATGATTTTCAAAGAGATACCTGCACTCTTATGTTCATCACAGCATTATTCACAATAGCCAAGACATAGAAACAACGTAGATAGCCATTACTGGATAAATGGAAAAGTAAATCATGGTATATACATACAATGGAATAATATTCAGCCTTTAAAAAAGAAGGCAATCCTGCCATCTGTGACAACATGGGTGGAACTAGAGGACATTATGCTGACTGAAATAAGCCAGACAGAGAAAAAAAATACTGTCTGATCTCAATCACATGTGGAATATAAACTAGTCAGCCTCAAATTCTTAGAAAAGCACAACCTTCCAAGACTGAACCAGAAAGAAATAGAAAATATAAACAGACTAATCACATGCACTGAAATTGAGACTGTGGTTTAAAAACTTCCAACAAACAAAAGCCCAGGGCCAGATGGTTTCACATGCGAATTCTATCAAACATTCAAAGAAAAGCAAAGACCTATTCTTCTCAAAATCTTCCAAAATATAGAAGAGGGAGGAACACACCCAAACTCATTCTATGAGGCCAACATCACCCTGATAGCAAAACCAGACAAAGATGTCACAAAGAAAGAAAACTACAGGCCAATATCACTGATGAACATAGATGCAAAAATCCTCAACAGAATCCTCAGCTAGCAAACAGAATCCAGCAACACATTAAAAGGGTCATACACCATGATCAAGTGGGGTTTATCCCATGAATGCAAGGATTCTTCAATATATGCAAATCAATCAATGCGATAAACCATATTAACAAATTGAAGGAGAAAAACCATATGATCATCTCAATAGATGCAGAAAAAGCTTTCAACAAAATTCAACACACATTTATGATAAAAACCCTTCAGAAAGCAGGCACAGATGGAACTTACCTCAACAAAATAAAGGCTATATATGACAAACCCACAGGCAACATCGTTCTCAATGGTGAAAAACTGAACATTTCCTTTAAGATCAGGAAAAAGACAAGGCTGTCCACTCTAACCACAATTATTCAAAATAGTTTTGGAAGTTTCAGCCACAGCAATCACAGAAGAAAAAGAAATAAAAGGAATCTAACTCAGAAAAGAAGAAGTAATGCTGTCACATTTACAAACAACATGATATTATACATAGAAAATCCTAAAGATGCTACCAGAAAACTACTCGAGCTAATCAATGAATTTGGTAAAGTAGCAGGACACAAAATTAATGCACAGAAATCTCTTGCATTCCTATACACTAATGAAAAATCTGAAAGAGAAATTAAGGAAACACACCCATTTATCATTGCAACAAAAAGAATATAATACCTAGGAATAAACCTACCTAAGGAGGCAAAAGACCTGTACTCCAAAAGCCATAAAACACTCATGAAATAAATCAAAGATGAGACAAACAGATGGAAAGACATACCATATTCTATGGATTGTGAGAATCAACATTGTGAAAATGACTCTACTACCCAAAGCAATCTACAGATTCAATGTAATCCCTATCAAAATACCACTGGCATTTTTCACTACTACTAGAACAAAAAAATTCACGATTTTTATGGAAACACAAAAGAGTCTGAATAGCCAAAGCAATCTTGAGACAGAAAAACGGAGCTAAAGGAATCAGGTTCCCTTATTTCAGACTATACTACAAAGCTACAGTAAACAAGATAGTATGGTACTGGCACAAAAACAGAAATGTAGATCAATGGAAGAGGATAGAAAGCCCAGGGATAAACCCCCACACATATGGTCAAGTTATTTTTGATAAAGGAGGCAATAATATACAATGGAGAAAAAACAGCCTCTTCAATAAGTGGTGCTGGGAAAACAGGACAGCTTCATGGCAAAGAATGAAAGTAGAATGCTCCCTAACACCATACATAAAAATAAACTCAAAATGGATTAAAGACCTAAATGTAAGGCCAGATACTATAAAACTCTCAGAGGAAAACATAAGCAGAACACATTACGACATCAATCACAGCAAGATCCTTTTTGACCCACCTCCTAGAGAAATGGAAAGAAAAACAAAAATAAACAAATGGGGAGGAGCTTCAAGATGGTGGAAGAGTAAGACGTGGAGATCACCGTCCTCCCCACACATAGATCAGAAATACATTTACATGTGGAAAAACTGAATGCTGGCAGAAGACCTCAGACCTCCCAAAAGGCAAGAAATACCACACATACCTAGGCAGGGCAAGAGAAAAAAGAAAAAACAGAGACAAAAAATAGGGATGGGACCTACACCAGTGGGAGGGAGCAGTGAAGGAGGAAAGGTCTCCACACACTAGGAAGCCCCTTCGCCGGCGGAGACTGCAGGTGGCAGAGGGGAAGCTTTGGAGCCAGGAGGAGAGGGCAGCAACAGGCTGTGGAGGGCAAAGTGGAGAGGTTCCTGCATGGAGGATTGGTGCTGACCAGCACTCACCAGCCCGAGAGGCTTGTTTACTCACCCGCTGGGGCGGGCGGGTGCTGGGAGCTGAGGCTCGTGCTTCAGAGGTCGGATCCCAGGGAGAGGACTGGGGTTGGCTGTGTGATCACAGCCTGAAGGGGCGAGTGCACCACAACTAGCCGGGAGGGAGTCCGGGAAAAAGTCTGGAACTGCCTAAGAGACAAGAGACTTTTTCCTGCTTCTTTGTTTCCTGGTGCATGAGGAGAGGGGATTTAGAGCGCCGCTTAAAGGAGCTCCACAAACGGGCGCGAGCCACGGCTATCAGCGCGGACCACAGAGACGGGCATAAGACGCTAAGGCTGCTGCTACAGTCACCAAGAAGCCTGTGTGCAAACACAGGTCAATATCCACACATCCTCTCTGGGCGGCCTGTGCAGCCCACCACTGCCAGTGTCCCGTGATCCTGGGAAAACTTCCCCGGGAAAACACGGCGGGCCTCAGGCTGGTGCAACATCACACCGGCCTCTGCCGCTGCAGGCTCACCCCGCATCGCATCCGTACTCCTACTTCCCCCGGGCCTGAGTGAGCCAGAGCCACCGAATCACCTGCGCCTTTAACCCCTTACTTTCTGAGCGAAGAACAGACAACCGCAGGTGACCTACACACAGAGGCATGTCCAAATCTAAAGCTGAAACCAGGAGCTGTACGAAAAAACAAGAGAAAGTGAAATCTCTCCCAGCAGCCTCAGGAGCAGCGGATTAAATCTCGACAATCAACTTGATGTACCTTGCATCTGTGGAATACCTGAATAGAGGATGAATCATACCAAATTGAGGAGGTGGACTTTGGGAGCAATGATATATATTTTTTTCCCCTTTTTCTCTTTTTGTGAGTGTGTATGTGTATGTATCTGTGTGCGATTTTCTCTGTATAGATTTGGATTTACATTTGTCCTAGGGTTCTGTCAGTCCGGTTTTTTTTATTAGTTTTAAAACATATTTTCAACAAAAAATTATTTTTCCTTAATAATTATTTTAATAAATATATTTTATTTTATCTTCTTTCTTTCTTTCTTTTTCTTCCTTTTATTCTAAGTTATGTGGATGACAGGCTCTTGGTGCTCCAGTTACGTGTAAGGGCTGTGCCTCTGAGGTGGGAGGGCCAAGTTCAGGACACTGGTCCACAACAGACCTCCAAGCTCCACGTAATATCAAATGGCGAAAATCTCCCAGAGATCTCCATCTCAACACCAAGACCCAGCTCCACTCAATGATCATCAAGCTACAGTGCTGGACACCCTATGCCAAACAACTAGCAAGACAGGCACACAACTCAGTCCATTAGCAGAGAGACTGCATAAATTCATATTAAGGCCAGAGACACCCCAAAACACACCACCATATGTGGACCTGCCCATCAGAAAGACAAGATCCAGCCTCATCCACGAGAACACAGGCACAAGTCTCCTCCACCAGGAAGCCTACACAACCCACTGAACCAAACTTAGCCACTGGGGACACACACCAAAACAAAAGGAAACTATGAACCTACAGCCTGCAAAAAGGAAACCACAAAATCAGTAAGTTAAGCAAAATGAGAAGAGAGAGAAACACACGGCAGATGAAAGAACAAGGGAAAAACCCACCAGACCGAACAAGTGAAGAGGAAATGGGCAGTCTACCTGAAAAAGAATTCAGAATAATGATAGTAAAGATGATCCAAAATCTTGGAAATAGAATGGAGAAAATACAAGAAATGTTTAACAAGGACCTAGAAGAACTAAGGAGCAAACAAACAGTGATTAACAACACAATGAATGAAATAAAAAATTCTCTAGAAGGGATCAATAGCAGAATAACTGAGGAAGAAGAACGGATAAGTGACCTGGAAGAAAAAATAGTGGAAAAAACTACTGCAGAATAAAGAAAAAACAATTAAAAGAATTGAGGACAGTCTCAGAGACCTCTGGCACAACATTAAACGCACCAACATTCGAAGTTTAGGGGTCCCAAAAGCAGAAGAGAAAAAGGGGCTGAGAAAATATTTGAAGAGATTAGAGTTGAGAACTTCCATGATATGGGAAAGAAAAGAGTTAATCAAATCCAGGAAGCACAGAGGGTTCCATAAAGGATACACCCAGGGAGAAACATGCCAAGCCACATATTACTCAAACTAACAAAAATGAAGTACAAGGAAAAAATATTAAAAGCAACAAGGGAAAACGAACAAATAACACACAACGGAATCCCCACAAGGTTAAAACCTGATTTTTCAGCAGAAACTCTGCAAGCCAGAAGGGAGTGGCAGGACATATTTAAAGTGATGAAGGAGAAAAACCTACTACCAAGATTACTCTACCCAGCAAGGATCTCATTCAGATTTGATGGAGAAATTAAAACCTTTACAGACAAGATTTGGTGGTGAGAGAGTTCAGCACCAGCAAACCACCTTTACAACAAATGCTAAAGGAATTTCTCTAGGCAGGAAACAGAAGAGAAGGAAAAGACCTAAATAAAAAACCCAAAGCAATTAAGAAAGTGATAATAGCAACAAACATATTGATAATTACCTTAAGTGTAAATGGATGAAATGCTACAACCAAAAGACATAGGTTGGCTGAATGGATAAAAAAACAAGACCCGTATATATGCTGTCTACAACAGACCCACTTCAGACAGAGGGACACATACAGACTAAAAGTAAGTGGATGGAAAAGATATTCCACACAAATGTAAATCAAAGAAAGCTGCAGTAGCAATTCTTATATCAGAAAAAATAGATTTTAATACAAAGACTATTCCAAGAGACAAAGAAGGACATTACATAATGATCAAGGGATCAATCCAAGAATATATAACATTTGTAAATATTTATGCACCCAATATAGGAGCACCTCAATATATAACGCAAATACTAACAGCCATAAAAGGGGAAATCGACAGTAACACATTCATAGTAGGGGACTTTAACACCCCACTTTCACCAATGGACAAATTATCCAAAATGAAAATAAATAAGGAAACACAAGCTTTAAATGATATATTAAACAAGATGAATTTGATTGATATTTATAGGACATTCCATCCAAAAACAACAGAATACACATTCTTCCCAAGTGCTCATGGAACATTCTCCAGGATAGATCATATATTGGATCACAAATCAAGCCTTGGTAACTTTAAGAAAATTGAAATCGTATAAAGTAGCTTTTGCGAACACAATGCTATGAGACTAGATATCAATTACAGGAAAAAATATCTAAAAGATACAAACACATGGAGGTTAAAAAACACACTACTTACTAACTAAGAGATCACTGAAGAAATCAAAGAGGAAATCAAAAAATACTTGAAAACAAGTGACAATGAAAACACGAGGACCGCCCTTTGTGCTCACGTTCTGCCCTGCCATGCCCTGCTCTCAAGAGGCGCAAATCATCTCCCCCAGCAAACGGGCCCGGCCTGCGGAGGAGGGCGGCATGCGGCTCCGCTTTGTCCGGCTTTTGGAGCACGCCACCGCTCCGACCAAGGGGTCCGAGCGCGCCGCGGGCTATGACCTATACAGTGCCTATGATTACACAGTACCACCTATGGAGAAAGCCCTTGTGAAAACAGACATTCAAATAGCTCTTCCTTCTGGGTGCTATGGGAGAGTAGCTCCACGTTCTGGCTTGGCTGCAAAACACTTCATAGATGTAGGAGCTGGTGTCATAGATGAAGATTATAGAGGAAATGTTGGTGTTGTACTGTTTAATTTTGGCAAAGAAAAGTTCGAAGTCAAAAAGGGTGATCGAATTGCACAGCTCATTTGTGAACGGATATTTTACCCAGAAATAGAGGAAGTTCAAGTTTTAGATGACACTGAAAGGGGTTCAGGAGGTTTTGGTTCCACTGGAAATAATTAAAATTTATGACAAGAACAGAAAATGAGAAAATATACTTTTTTCCTTGAAAATAAAGGCTTTGCTTAAAAAAAAAACAAAAAAAACCCCACGAGGACCCAAAACCGATGAGCTGCACCAAAAGAAGTTCTAAGAGGGAAGTTTATAGCAATACAATCCTAACGTAAGAAAAAAGAAACATCTCAAATAAACAACCAAATCTTACACCTAAAGCAATTAGAGAAAGAAGAACGAAAAATCCCCAAAATTAGCTGAAGGAAAGAAGTCATAAACATCAGAAATAAATGAAAAAGAAATGAAGGAAACGATAGCAAAGATCAATAAAACTAAAAACTGTTTCTTTGAGAAGATAAACAAAATAGATAAACCATTAGCCAGACTCATCAAGAAAAAAATGGAGAAGACTCACATCAAAAGAATTAGAAATGAAAAAGGAGAAGTAACAGCTGACACTGCAAAAATACAAAGGATCATGAGAGATTACTATAAGCAACTCTATGACAATAAATTGGACAATCTGGAAGAAATAGACAAATTCTTAGAAATGCACAAGCTTCCAAGACTGAACCAGAAAGAAATAGAAAATATAAATAGACCAATCATAAGCACTGAAAGTGAAACTGTGATTAAAAATCTTCCAACGAACAAAGCTTCAGGACCAGATGGCTGCACAGGTGAATTCTATTAAACATTTAGAGACGAGCTGACACCTATCTTTCTCAAATTCTTCCAAAATATAGCAGAGGCAGGAACACTCCCAAAGTCATTGTACAAAGCCACCATGACCCTGATACCAAAACCAGACAAAGATGTCACAAAGAAAGAAAGCTATAGGCCAATATCACTGTTGAACAAAGATGCAAGAACCCTCAACAAAATACTAGCGCACAGAATCCAGCAGGGAATCAGAAGGATCATACACAATGATCAAGTGATGTTTATCCCAGGAATGCAAGGATTCTTCAATACATGCAAATCAATCAATGTGATACACCATATTAACAAATTGAAGAATAAAAACCATATGATCCTCTCAATAGATGCACAGAAAGTTTCGATAAAATTCAACACCCATTCATGATAAAAGCCCTGCAGAAAGTAGGCATAGAGGGAACTTTCCTCAACATAATAAAGGCCATATAAGACAAACCCACAACGAATATCGTCCTCAATGGTGAAAAACTGAAACCATTTCCACTAAGATCAGGAGCAAGGCAAGGTTGCACAGTCTCACCACTATTATTCAACATAGTTTTGGAAGTTTTAGCCACAGCAATCAGAGAAGAAAAAGAAATAAAAGGAATCCAAATCAGAAAAGAAGTAAAGCTGTCATTGTTTGCAGATGACATGATACTATACATAGAGAATCCTAAAGATGCTACCAGAAAAGTACTATAGCTAATCAATGAATCTGGTAAAGTAGCAGGATACAACATGATGCACAGAAATCTCTTGCATTCCTATACACTAAGGACGAAAAATCTGAAAGTGAAATTAAGAAAACACTCCCATTTACCATTGCAACAAAAAGAATAAAATATCTAAGAATAAACCTACCTAAGGACACAAAAGACCTATATGCAGAAAATTATAAGACGCTGATGAAATAAATTAAAGATGATACAAATAGATGGAGAGATATACCATGTTTTTGGATTGGAAGAATCAACATTGTGAAAATGACTCTACTACCCAAAGCAATCTACAGATTCAGTGCAGTCCCTATCAAGCTACCACTGGCATTTTTCACAGAACTAGAACAAAAAATTTCACAATTTGTATGCAAACACTAAAGACCCCGAATAACCAAAGCAATCTTGAGAACGAAAAATGGAGCTGGAGGAATCAGGCTCCCTGACTGCAGTCTATATTACAAACCTACAGTAATGAAGACAGTATGGTACTGACTCAAAAACAGAAATATAGATCAATGGAACAGGATAGAAAGCCCAGAGATAAACGCACGCACATATGGTCACCTTATCTTTGATAAAGGAGGCAAGAATATACAGTGGAGAAAAGACAGCCTCTTCGATATGTGGTGCTGGGAAAACTGGACAGGTACATGAAAAAGTATGAAATTAGAACACTCCCTAATACCATACACAAAAATGAACTGAAAATGGATTAAAGACCTAAATGTAAGGCCAGACACTATCAAAGTCTTAGAGGAAAACGTAGGCAGAACACTCTATGACATCAATCACAGCAAGATCCTTTTTGACCCAATTCCTAGAAAAATGGAAATAAAAACAAAAATAAACAAATGGGACCTAATGAAACTTAAAAGCTTTTGCACAGCAAAGGAAACCTTAAACAAGACCAAAAGACAACCCTCAGAATGGGAGAATACATTTCCAAATGAAGCAACTGAAAAAGGATTAATCTCCAAAATTTACAAGCAGCTCATGCATCTCAATATCAAAAAACAAACAACCCAATCCAAAAATCGGCAGAAGACCTAAATAGACATTTCTCCAAAGAAGATGTACAGATTGTACAGATGTACATGAAAGAATGCTCAACATCATTAATCGTTAGGGAAATGTAAATCAAAACTACCATGAGATATCATCTCACACCTGTCAGAATGGCCATCATCAAAAAATCTAGAAGCAATAAATGCTGGAGAGGGTGTGGAGAAAAGGGAACACTCTTGCACTGTTGGTGGGAATGTAAATTGATACAGCCACTCTGGAGAACAGTATGGAGGTTCCTTAAAAAACTAAAAATAGAACTATCATACGACCCAGCAATCCCACTACTGGGCATATACCCTGAGAAAACCATAATTCAAAGAGTCATGTACCAAAATATCCATTGCAGCTCTATTTACAATAGCCAGAACTTGGAAGCAATCTAAGTGCCTATCAACAGATGAATGGATAAAGAAGATGCACATATATACAATGGAATATTACTCATCCTTAAAAAGGAAAGAAATTGAGTTATTTGTAGTGAGGTAGATGGACCTAGAGACTCTCATACAGAGTGAAGTATGTCAGGAAGAGAAAAATAAATACCATATGCTAACACATTTATATGGAATCTAAAAAAATTTTTTAAAAAGGTCATGGATTATATACTGGCAAGACGGGAATAAAGACACAGAGCTACTAGAGAATGGACTTGAGGATATGGGGAGGGGGAAAGGTAAGCTGTGACAAAGTGAGAGAGTGGCATCGACATATATACATTACCAAACATAAAATAGGTAGCTAGTGGGAAGTAGCCGCATAGCACTGGGAGATCAGCTCAGTGATTTTTGCCCGCCTAGAGGGGTGGGATAAGTAGGGTGGGAGGGAGGGAGAATTAAAAGGGAAGAGATATTGGGACATATGTATATGTATAACTGATTCACTTTTTTATAATGCAGAAACTAACACACCATTGTAAAGTAATTATACTCCAATAAAGATGTTAAAAAAATACAGGAATTTAGAAAAAAACACCAGAAATATTTATTTCATTGTGCAATTGTTACTCTCAATTCTTTTTATGTAAAGCACCATCAACTTTTTTTTTAACCTCTTTATTGGAGTATAATTTCTTTACAATGTTGTTTTAGTTTCTGCTGTATAACAAAGTGAACCAACTATACATAAACATATATCCATATATCTGATTAGTTGTATGGAGGATCTTAGAGAAAATTACCAAATATGGCTTTAAACCTCTAAAACTGCCATGCAGTTATTTTCTTTCTCATAGAAAACTTGGGATCAACACATTGTCACTATTGTACTCACTGTAGGTAGGCCAATTTCACTGAGCCCTTTCTTGGAAAAAGAATAAAAGGCTTCATGTGGTCACTATAAAGAAATAAATAATTTCCTGCTTAACGTTATTTTGCTTAGTGATTTTTCCCTTTACACTTTTTGGTGAAAATAAATGGATTAAGGAAAACCTAATAATTTGCAGTGTCCTGAGAATTTTGTCAGTGGAATTAAAAAATATATAAATACAATTAAAATTAAATAAAATAATGATAGATACAATATTAACATCAAGGGTAAAAGGAAATGATGTCTGCAGGTTTGGCAGACCCTAAAACATTGATTACTTGTCCTGTTCTCTGAGTTATACTTCACCTGTTTAGAGGCTCATTGTAGTAGCTGTATCTCTTTTGCTTGGATTTTATATAATAACCACACTTTGGTAGATATTCTATTTCTTTTACACTGTGTATTTATTGAAAATATTTTAAATTACGTAAATATATACAGAAATGTGTTAATTCATTTGATTTAGCTTTATCAAATATCATCTTCATGTTTAAAATCCTGGTTCTTCTTTTTGTTTACTTATACCTAGTTTAACACGTTTTTGTCCTGCTTTATATGAGCTGAAGTAGCAGTTATATTATGAACTCATTTGTGAGATGGTTTTGAATTTTTTTAATTGAATGTTTTTACTTTTTACCTTTTGTATACACTATATCTGTAAAAGTTATGGAACTCTGGGGGCAAAAACATTTAAATCTTTGTTGAATTTACACTGCAATCTTTAATGCAAATGAGAAACATTAATGCAATGAACTTTTCTTAAGGCATATTTAAGTATATTATGTAACCATTGTTAGGCTTGAGAATTCTTATTTCTCATTCCCATGCTTCAAAAAAGGAAAGAATATGCACTAAAGAAAAGAATATTGTGGTGATGGTGTACCACACTGTGAATATACTAAAAAACATTAATTGCATTCTTTAAATGATTGGATTTTTGCTATGTGTATTATATATTAAATAAAGTTGTTTAAAAAAATGAAAGCAATGAAATTGAATAGAAAATCAGTGCAGAAAAATCAGTGAAACAAAAGCTGGTTGGTTAAAGTGTCAACAATATTAATAGAACTTTAGCCAGATAACTAAGATAAAAGAGAGAAGACTCAAATTACCAATTTCAAGAATGAAAAAGAAAACAACTTTAATGATTCTACAGACATTAAAATACTAATAATGGGGCACTACAAACAACTCTATGCCCATACATCTGACAGCATAAAGTGAAATAGATAATTTCCTCCAAAGGTACAAGCTAACAAAATTAATTCAACAAGAAATATCAATAGATACCTGAGTTTTCCTACATGTATTGAAGAAATTGAATTTGTAATTTAAAATCTTCCATAAATAGAACTCCAGTTACCGTTTCACCAGAAAATTATATCAAACATTTAAGGAAATAATATTAGCAATTCTATAAAACATTCCAAAAATAAAAATAAGAGAAAACATTCCCTACCTTATTTCATGAGGCCAGCATCAGTGCAATGCCAAAATCACACAAAAACATTACAAGAAAAGATCCCTGCTGAAAAATATTTCTCATGAACATAGACAAAATATTTCTCATGAACATAGACACAATATATTAAAAACCCAAATTCAGCAGGGTTAAAAAGAAAGATAACATAACCAAGTAGGTTCTACGCAAGCATGCAAAACTAACTTAACATTTGAAAATTTTAAAATGTAATTTACTATATTAACAGACTAAGAAAAATTATAATCATCGCAATAGATGGAGAAAAATTATTTGTCAAAATTCTGAATTCATTCATTATAAAAACTCTCAGAAAACTGGTTTAAAAGGGAGCTTCCTTAAAATAATAGAGGAGGTAATTATGAAAAATTTACAACTAATGTTATACTTAATGATAAAAGACTAAATGATAATATTGACAGACAATAAAGATAATGACAAGAGATCCCAAGATCAGGAGCAAGGCAAGTCTCTCACAGTACTTGTAGTCAACATCATACAGGAACTCCAAGCTATTTAATAAGGAAAGAAAAAGAAATAAAAAGATATACAATTGGATAGAAATATATAAACGTAATTTTATTTGCTGATGATATGATTGTTTCTGTAGAAAATCCAAAAACCATTTTTAAAAAAGCATCTAGAAATTACTAGTTAATTTAGCAAGGACAGAGAGTATACAGTCAATATAAAAAATTCAATTATATTCCTATACACCAGAGGGGAAATCCAAATTTGGAATGAAAAATACTATTTGCACAAAAAATACAATTGCACAAAAAATGAAGTTCTTAGCCTGTAATTTTCTTTTGTTGTGGTGGCTTTATCTGGTTTTGGTATCAGGGTGATGCTGGCCTTGTAGAATGGACTTGGAAACATTCCTTCCTCTTCAAATTTTTGGAGCAGGTTGAGAAGTATATATGTTAATTCTTCTTTAAACGTTTAGTAGGATTCATCTGTGAAGCCATCTGGTCCTGGACTTTTGTTCTTGGGAGTTATTTTTCTTTATTCCTTGTTCAATTTCATTACTAGTAATTAGTTCATATTTCATACTTCTTCCTGATTCAGTCTTGGGAGATTGTACATTTCTAGGAATTTATCAATTTCTTCTAGGTTGTCCATGTTATTGGCATAAAAGTGTTCATAGTAATCTGTTATGATCCTTTGTATTTTTGTGGTATCAGTTGTCACTTCTCCTTTTTCATTTCTGATTTTATTTATTTGGGTCATCTCTCTCTCTCTCTCTCTCTCTCTCTCTCTGATGAGCCTAGCTTAAGTTTTATCAAATTTATCTTTTCAAAGAAGCAGCTCTTAGTTTTGTTTATCTTGTCATTTTTTTAGTCTCTATTTTATTTCTTTCTGCTCTGATATTTATTATTTCTTTCCTTAACTTTGGGTTTTGTTTCTTCTTCTTCTAGTTTCTTTAGGTGTAAAGTTAGTTGCTTATTTGAGATTTTTCTTGTTTTCTTTCTTTTTTAAACATCTTTATAGGAGTATAATTGCTTTACAATGGTGTGTTAGTTTCTGCTTTATGACAAAGTGAATCAGCTACACATATACATATATCCCCATATGTCCTCCCTCTTGCATCTGCCTCCCACCCTTCCTATCCCACCCCTCTAGGTGGTCACAAAGCACAGAGCTGATCTCCCTGTGCTATGTGGTCTTGTTTTCTAAGGTAGGCTTTCCTATAGACATCCATCTTAGAACTGTTTCTGCTGTGTCCCACAGATTTTGGATCATTGAGTTTCTGTTTTCATTTGTCTCAAGGTATTTTTAAATTTCCTCCTTAATGTCTTCAGTAACCCATTCGTTGTTTTAACAGTATAATTTTTAGGCTCCATCATATGTGTTTTTTGCAGTTTTTTTCTTATTGTTGATTTCTAGTCTCACAACATTGTGGTCAGAAAAGACACTTGATATGATTTCAATCTTCTTAAATTTACTGAGATTTGTGGCCAGCATGTGATCTATCCTGGAGAATGTTCCATTTGCACTTGAAAAAAAAATGTGTATTCTTCTGCTTTTGAATGGAATATTCTATTTAAATATACATTAAGTCCATCTGGCTTAACATGTCCTTTAAGGCCAGTGTTTCCTTGTCGATTTTCAGTCTGGATGATTTGTGTATTGATGTAAGTGGGGTGTTAAAAATCCCTTAATATTATTGTGCTACTATTGATTTTTTCCTTTATGTCTGTTAATATTTGCTTTATGTTTTTAGCTCCTCCTATGTAATTGTTATTATATAGCAATTTACAATTGTTATATATTATTTGTTGAATTGATCCCTTTATCATTGGGTAATATCCTTCTTTGTCCCTTTTTACTGTCTTTGTTTTAAAGCCTTTTGACTAGAGCATTTACTCCATTAACATTTAAAGTAATTATTGATAGGTACATATTTATTGTAATTTTGTTAATTGCTTTCTGGTTGTTTTTGTAGTTCTTTTTTGTTCCTTTCTACTTCTTTTGCTCACTTCCCTTGTGATTGATGATTACTTTTAATGCTATGTTTGGATTCCTTTCTCTTTTTTTTTTTTTTTTTTTGCGGTATGCGGGCCTTTCACTGTTGTGGTCTCTCCCGTTGTGGAGCACAGGCTCCGGACGCGCAGGCTCAGTGGCCATGGCTCACAGGCCCAGCCACTCCACGGCATGCGGGATTCTCCCAGACCGGGGCACGAACCCGTGTCCCCTGCATCGGCAGGCGGACTCTCAACCACTGTGCCACCAGGGAAGACCTCCTTTCTCTTTTTATGTGTGTATCTGTTATATATTTTTGGTTTGTGGTTACCATGAGGTTTATATATAGTAATATATATATATATATATATATATATACACACATATATATCATGTATATCTACATAGTATATATACTCATATATTTGATTTAGTTGATGATCTCTGAAGGGTGAATGCATTCAAACAACTCTGCATTTTTACTCCCCTTCTCTCACATTTACTGTTTTTGACATGATAGTTTACATCTTTTCTTTGTGTAACCCATAACTACTTATTGTGGATATAAACCATTTTAATATTTTTTCTTTTAACCTTCCTACTAACTTTATGCAAGGTTGATGTACTAACCTTGCTGTATATTTTTTACCAATGAGATTTTTCCTTTTGTAATTTTCATATTTCTTGCTGTTGTCTCTTTTTTCCCCTTAGAGAAGTCCCTTTAACATTTTTGTAAAGCCAGTTTCATGGTGCTGCACACTTTTAGCTTTCACTTGACTGTAAAACTCTTGATAATTCCTTCAAATCTAAATGATAGGCTTGCTGGATATACTTGGTTGTAGGTTTTTTCTTTCATCACTTCAAATATATTATGCCACTGTCTTCAGGCCTGTAAAATTTCACTGAAAAGTCAACTGATGGCCTTATGGGAGTTTCCTTGTACATAACTAGTTGATTTTTCCCTTGCTGCTTTTAATATTCTCTCTTTATCTTTAATTTTTGCCATTTAATTACAATATGTCTTGGTGTGGACTTCTTTTGGTTGATTTTATTTGGGAATCTCTGTGTTTCCTGGACCTAGATGTCTGTTTCCAGGTTAAGAAAGTTTTCAGCTATTATATCTTCAAATAAGTTGTCTGCCCTTTTGTCTCTCTTCTCCTTCTGGGACCCATATAATGTAAATGTCACTTTACTTGATGTCCCAGAGCTCTCTTAAACTGTCCTCAGTTTTTAAATTCTTTTTTCTATTAAGCTTTAGTGATTTCCACTACTATGTCTTCCAGTTTGCTGATCTTTTCTCTGTATCAATTAATCTAATGTTGATTCCTTCTAGTGTATTTTTTATTTCACTTATTGTATTCTTCATCTCTGTTTTTTTCTTCTTTATATTTTCTAACTCTTGGTTAGAAACTTCTAACTTTTCACTGTGATCATCCATTCTTCTCCTGAGTTTTTGAGCATCCTTCTGATCATTACCTTGAAATCTTTATTGGGTAGATTGCTTATCTTCACTTTGCTTAGTTCATCTTCTGGGTTTTTATTTTGTCCCTTCACTTAGAATATATTCCTTTTTCACCTCATTTTGCCTAATTCTCTGTGTTTATTTTTATGTATTAGGTAGGTTGTTGTGTTTACTGATCTTGGAGAAGTGGCTTTATGTAAGAGATGGGGCACAGCAGTATACTCCCCTCTGGTCAGCAAAACTATTTGATCTAGCCTCTATGTGGGCTGAAGTGGGCCTTTCTGTTGGAACAAGGTCAACAACTGCGGGCACACTGGTACGTAAGGCTGGTCCCCAACCTGGTTGGCTGCCAGGCTTTGTCTAGTGAGGAGGCTGCCAGTTGCTGGTAGGGAAGGCTAGGTCTTTCTGTGGCTGATGGAGGGAACTGGGGGGTCCTGAAGCTTGTGCCAGACTGCTTGAGGGTGGGACCAAGTCCTGGGGCAGCCAATTGTGCATCTCAGGGTGTCCTGGGGCTGGTGCCAGCCCCTTAGTGGGTGGGGCCTGGCTTTGAACGTCCTGGGGTTGGTTTTGGCCTGCTGGTGGGTGGGGCTGTGTCTCAGAGTGCCTGGTTGCACATCCTAGTGGGGAGGGTCCCAGAGCTGGTTCTAGCCCATTACTGGGTGGAGCTGGGCCTTAAAAGTCCTGGGGTTGTCTCCAGCCCAGTAGTGTCTGGTGCAAGGTCCCAGGGCAGCTTGCTGGGGAGCCTGGAGCTGATGCTTGTCCACTGATGGGCATGGTTGGGTCCCCAAGGGACTGGTTGCTCAACTCAGGGATCCTGGGATTGGTGCTGACCAGCTAGTGGGCCCAGCTAGGTCCAGGCAATAACAGTCTAGAGAAGGGACTCCAAAATGACACTTTCCAGCCCCAGAGTCTTTGTGGTAGACAAGCTCCTCAAGATGGTTGCTGCCAGTGTCTATGTCCCTAGGGGGAATCCCATCAGCTTACTGCCTTTCTGGGAGGCTTCTCCAAGAATAGCAAGTGTGTCTGACCCAGACTCCTTTCAAGCTACTGCCTCTGCACTGGGTCTCAGAACATGTGAGATTTTGCATGTGTCCTTTGGAGTGGAATACCTGTTTCTTATGGCCCCCACGTCTCCCATATGCAAACCCCAATGGCCTTCAATGCCAGAATTTCTGGGGGCTCATCTTCCTGGTGCAGGATGCCCAGACTGTGGAACATGATGTAAGACTCATACCCTTTATTCCTTGGGGACAACCTCTGCAATTCTGATAATCCTCCTGTGTGGGGGTCGCTTACCTGGGAGTATGGGTCTTTCCTTACTGTGTCTCCACTACTCCTATCCATTTCATTATGGTTCCTTTTTTGTGTCTATAATTTTGAAAAATCTTTTCTGCTAGTCTTCAGGTTCTCATCTGTAAATAGTTGTACTTTTGGTGTGTCCATGGGAGGAGGTGAGCTTAAGCCTTCCTACTTCACCATGTCAACCACTCCTCTCCCAGCAACCCAGAACCTAACTGTGCTGGTCCTAATCTGAGACCTCCAGCTTCCAGCACAAATATAAGGCTCCATTTGAAAGAGGCCAAAAGTAGAAATAGGTTGAAGATGCTCCATCACTGATGTAAAACTAAAAACTCAATAACAGTGATGAATATTTTGAGCATGCAAAAGCCTCAAAAAAATCAGCAAACTGAATTCAACATTATATTTAAAAGAACATACACCATGATCAAGTGGGATTTATCCCCACAATGCAAAAATAGTTCAATATCTGCAAATCAGTCAATGTGATATACCACATTAACAAACTGAAGAATAAAAATCAGATGATCATCTCAATAGATGCAGAAAAACTTTTGACAAAATTCAACATCGTTTTAATAGACATTTCTCCAAAGAAGACATGCAGATGGCTAAGAAGCACATGAAAAGCTGCTCAACATCACTAATTATTAGAGAAATGCAAATCAAAACTACAATGAGGTATCACCTCACACCAGTTAGAATGAACATCATCAGAAAATCTATAAACAACAAATGCTGGAGAGGGTGTGGAGAAAAGGGAACACTCTTGCACTGTTGGTGGGAATGTAAATTGATACAGCCACTATGGAGAACAGTATGGAGGTTCCTTAAAAAACTAAAAATAGAACTATCATACGACCCAGCAATCCCACTACTGAGCATACACCCAGAAAACACCAGAATTCAAAAAGACACATGCACCCCAATGTTAATTGCAGCACTATTTACAATAGCCAGATCATGGAAGCAACCTAAATGCCCATTGACAGACGAATGGATAAAGAAGATGTGGTACATATATACAATGGAATATTACTCAGCCATAAAAAGGAACGAAATTGGGTAATTTGTACAGACATGGATGGATCTAGACACTGTCATACAGAGTGAAATAAGTCAGAAAGAGAAAAACAAATATCGTATATTAACGCATATATGTGGAACCTAGAAAATGGTACAGATGAACTGGTTTGCAGAGCAGAAATAGAGACACAGAAGTAGAGAACAAACGTATCAACACCAAGGGGGGAAAGTGGCATGGGGTGGGGGTGGGGATGTGATGAATTGGGAGGTTGGGATTGACATGTATGCACTGATGTGTATAAAATGGATGACTAATAAGAAAAATAAATAAATAAACATTAAAAACAAAAAAAAATCCATTTATGATAAAAACTCTCCAGAAAGTGGGCATAGAGGAAACATACCTCAACATAATAAAGGCCACATATGACAAACCCACAGCCAACATCATACTCAAATGCAAAAAGCTGAAAGCATTTCCCTTAATATGAGAAACAAGACAAAGATGCCCACACTAGCCACTTTTATTCAACATAGTACTGGAAGTCCTAGCCACAACAATCAGACAAGAAAAAGGAAAAAAGAATCCAAATTGGAAAGAAGGAAGTAAAACTGTCACTGTTTGTAGAAGGCATGATCTTATATGTAGAAAATTCTAAAGATGCCAAAAAAACCTGTGAGAACTAATAAATTAATTCAGTAAAGTTGCAGGATACTAAATTAATATACAAAAATCTGTTGCATTTCTATACACTAACGACAAACTACCAGAAAAAGAAATTTTAAAAAAATCCCATTAACAATTGTATGAAAAAGAATAAAATACCTAGGAATAAATATAACCAATGAGGTAAAACACCTCTACTCAGAAAACTATAAGACACTGATGAAAAAAATTGAAGTTGATACAAATAAATGGAAAGATACAGTGTGCTCATGGGTTGGAAGAGTTAATATTGCTAAAATGACCATACTACCTAGGCAATCTACAGATTCAATGCAATCTCTATCAAAAATACCAATGGCTGTTGTCACAAAACTAGAATAAATAATTCTAAAATTTGTTTGGAAGCACAAAATACCACAAAGAGCCAAAATAATCTTGAGAAAGAACAAAATTGGAGTTATCACTCTTGCCAATTTTAAACTATACTACAAAGATACAATAATCAAAAGAGTATGATACTGGCATAGAAATAGACACATACATTAATGGAACAGAATAGAGAGCCCAGAAATAAATCCACACTTACATGGGCAATTAATCTATGACAAAAGAGGCAAGGATATCCGATGGGGAAAAGACTGCCCCTTCAATAAATGGTGTAGGGAAAACTGGGCAGCTACATGCATAAGAATCAAACAGGAATACTTCCTCACACTATATAGAAAAATAAAAACTCAAAATGGATTAAAGACTTAAATGTAAAACTTGAAACCATAAAACTCCTAGAAGAAAACATAAGCAGTATGCTCTTTGATATTGGTCTTAATATTTTTTTGGATATGTCTCCTCAGGTAAGGGAAACAAAAGCAAAAATAAACAAGTGGTGCTACAACAAACTAAAAAGATTTTGCACAGAGAAGGAAATATTAACAAAATAAAAACGTTCCTACTGGATGGGGGAAGATATTTGCAAACAATATATCCAATAAAGGGTTAATATCCAAAATATACAAAAGACTCATATAACTCAACAACAAAAAACCCCAAACAGCCCAGTTGAAAAATGGGTAGAGGACCTAAATAGACATTTTTTCAAAGAAGACATACAGATGGCTAACAGACGTATGAAAAGATGTTCAACATCTCTAATCATCAGGGAAAAACAAATCAAAACTACAATGAGATATCACTCCACACCAGTCAGAAAGTCTATTATTGAATAGACAACAAATAACAAGTGCCGGCAAAAATGTGGAGAAAAGGGAACCTTCATACACTGTTGGTTGGAATATATATTGATGAAGCCATTATGGAAAACAGTATGTAAGTTCCTCAAAAAAATAAAAATAAAATGATCATAGTATTCAGCAATTTCCTCTTCTGGGTATTTTCCCAAAGAAAACAAAAACACTAGTTCAAAAAGATATATGCACCTTTATATACATTGCAGTGTTATTCACAATTCCAAGATATGGAAGAAACCAAAAGAATGAAATCTTGCCATTTGTGACAATATGGAGAGACCTAGAGGGTATTTTGCTAAGTGAAAAAAGCCATACAGAAAAAGACAAATACCATATGATTTCACTTATATGAGGAATCTAAAAATCAAAACAAATGAACAAACATAATAAAACAGAAACAGAGTCATAGATACAGAGAAATAAAAGTGGTTGCCAGAGGGAAGAGGAGAATGAATGAAATAAGTGAGGGAAATGAAGAGGTACAAACTTCCAGTTACAAAATGAATCAGTTATGGTGATGAACTGTTGTATAGTGTGGAGAATATACTAAATAATAATGCAATATCTTTGTAAGGTGATGAAAGCAGAAAAAAGGTACAAACTTCCAGTTATAAGATAAATACTAGAGTTGTAACGTACAACATGATTAATATAATTAACACTGCTCTATGTTATATATGAAAATTGTTAAGAGTAAATCTAGGAGGACCTCCAGGATGACAGAGGAGTAAGGTGTGGAGATTACCTTCCTCTCCACAAATACATCAAAAATACATCTATATGTGGAACAACTTGCTGGCAGAAGACCTCAGACTTCCAAAACTCAAGAAAATCCCCATGTACCTGAATAGAGCAAAAGAAAAAAGAAAGGAGACAAAGGAATAAGGATGTGTCCTGCACATCTGGGAGGGAGCTGTGAAGGAGGAAACGTTTCCAAACACTAGGAAGCCTCTTCACTGGCGGAGATGGGGGTGGTAGGGGGAAGCTTCAGAGCCATGGAAGAGAGCGCAGCAACAGGGGTGCAGAGGGAGAAGTGGAGAGATTCCCGCACAGAGGATTGGTGCCAACCAGCACTCACCAGCCCGAGAGGCTTGTCTGCTCACCAACTGGGGCGGGCAGGGGCTGGAAGCTGAGGCTTGGGCTTTGAAGATCATATCCGAGGGAGAGGACTGGGGTTGGCTACGTGAACACAGCCTGAAGGGGGCTAGTGTGCCACAGCTAACTGGGAGGGAGTCTGGGAAAAAGTCTGGAACTTCCAGAGAGGCAAGAGACCATTGTTTCTGGATGTGCAAGGAGAGGGGCTTCCTGCTCCACGTGCCCACAGATGGCAGGGCACCACCTAAGCGAGCTCCAGAGATGGCCATGAGCTGTGGCTATCAGCTAGGACCCCAGAAGCAGGTACAGACTGCTATCACTGCCGCTGCTGCCACCAAGAGTCCTGTGTGCAAACACAGATCACTATCCACACCCTCCTGGGAGCCTGTGCAGCACACCATTGCCAGGATCCCATGATCCAGGGCCAACTTCCCTGGGAGAACACACAGCGTGCCTCAGGCTCTTGCAACTACACACTGGTCTCTGCCACTGCTGGCACTCCCCGCATCCCAATTATGACTACTGTACCCGTCCCTCTTCCCAGCCTGAGTGAGCAAGAGAGCCCTAATTAGCCACTGCTTTAACCCCCTCCTGTCTGGGTGGGGAACAGACACCTGAGGCCAGCCTACATGCAGAGGCAGGGGGAAAACCAAAGCTGAACCCCAGGAACTGTGTGAACAAAGAAAAGAAAGGGAAATCTCTCTGTGCAGCTTCAGGAGGAGTGGATTAAATCCCCACAAGCAGCTTGGGAAACTTTGCATCTGTGAAATACCTGAATAGACAACAAGTGTTCCCAAATTGGGCCGGTGGACTTTGGGGGCAAACATGGACATGGGGTTTGCTTTCTGTGTTTGATTTGTTCTTGGTTTTATGTTTATCTTAGTTTAGTTTTTAGTTTTTGTTTTCATTTGTGGGTTTGTTTATTTGTTTGGTTGCCCTCTACCATTTTTTTCTTTCTTTTTCTCTTTTTGTAAGTGTATCTGTGTATGTTTCTTTGTGTGATTTTGTCTGTTTAGTTTTGCTTTTACCATTTGTTTGGGGTTCTGTCTGTTCGTTTTGTTGTGGTGGTGGTTATCTTGTTTTGTTTTGTTTTTTCTTCCTTTTCTTTCATGCGGTGCAGCTGGCAAGGTCTTGGTGCTCTGGCTGGGTGTCAGGCCTGAGTGTCCAAGGTGGTAAAGCTGAGTCCAGGACATTGGACCACCAGAGACCTCCCAGCCCCATGTAAGATTATTCGGTGAGAACTCTCTCAGAGATCTCTGTCTCAACACTAAGACCCAGCTCCACCCAATGGCCAGCAAGCTCCAGTGCTGGATGCCCCATGCCAAACAACTAGCAAGACAGGAACACAACCCTGCCCATTAGCAGACAGGCTGCCTAAAATCATACTAAGTTCACAGACACTCCAAAACACACCACCGGATGTAGCCCTGCCCAACAGAAGGACAAGATCCAGCCCCAACAACCAGAAGACAGGCACCAGTCCCTTATAAGACACTGATGAAAGAAATCAAAAATGACAAAACTGATGGAAAGATACACTGTGTTCTTGGATTGGAAGAATCAATATTGTCAAAATGACTACACTACCCAAGGCAATCTACACATTCAATGCAATCCTTATCAAATTACCAATAACATTTTTCACAGAACTAGAACAAAAAATTTCAAAATTTGTATGAAAACACAAAAGATGGCAAATAGCCAAAGCAGTCTTGAGAAAGAAAAACAGAGCTGGAGGAATCAGGCTCCCTGACTTCACACAATACTACAAAGCCAATAAAGACAGTATGGTACTGGCACAGAAACAAATATAAATCAGTGGAACAGGATAGAAAGACCAGAGATAAACCCAAGCACATATGGTCACCTTATCTTTGACAAAGGAAGCAAGAATATACAATGGAGAAAAAACAGTCTCTTCAATAGGTGGTGCTGGGAAAACTGGACAGCTACATGGAAAAGAATGAAATTAGAAGACTTCCAAACACCATACACAAAAATAAACTTAAAATGGGTTAAAGACTGAAGTGTAAGGCCAGATACTATAAAACTCCTAGAGGAAAACATAGAACACTCTATGACATAAATCAGAACAAGATCTTTTTTGACCCACCTCCTAGAGAAATGGAAATAAAAATAAACAAATGGGACCTAATGAAACTTAAAAGTTTTTGCACAGCAAAGGAAACCATAAGCAAGACGAAAAGACAACCCTCAGAATGGGAGAAAATATTTGCAAATGAAGCCACTGACAAAGGATTAATCTCCAAAATTTACACACAGCTCATGCAGCTCAATATCAAAAAAACAAACAACCCAATCCAAAAATGGGCAGAAGACCTAAATAGACATTTCTCCAAAGAAGATATACAGATTGCTAATAAACACATGAAAGAATGCTCAACATCACTAATCATTAGAGAAATGCAAATCAAAAACACAATGAGGTTATCACCTCACACCAGTCAGAATGGCCATCATCAAAAAATCTATAAATAATAAAAGCTGGAGAGGGTATGGAGAAAAGGGAACCCTCTTGCACTGTTGGTAGTAGATATATACTACCAAATGTAAATTGATACAGCCACTATGCAGAACAGTATGGAAGTTCCTTAGAAAAAGTTAAAAAAAAACAGTAAGAACTACCATATGACCCAGCAATCCCACTACTGGGCATATTCCCTGAGAAAACCATAATTCAAAAAGAGTCATATTCCACAATGTTCATTGAAGCACTATTTACAGTAGCCAGGACATGGAAGCAACCTAAGTGTCCATCAACAGATGAATGGATAAAGACGATGTGGCATACATATAAAATGGAATATTACTCAGCCATAAAAAGTAACAAAATTGAAAGATTGATAGCTACACACATTGAGTGCTTATTACATGCCAGGCACTGTTCTAAGCCACTTCTGTGTAATAGTTAATTAAATCCTCAAAAACTTTAATGGCCTATATGGGAAAAGAATCTAAAAAAGAGTGGATATATGTATAGGTATAACTGATTCATTTTGATGTACAGCAGAAAGTAACACAACATTGTACATCAACTATATTCCAATAAATTTTTTTTAAAGATGAACTTCTCCTATTATTATTTTATGTCAGAGAGCAAAAGTAATTGCTTTCTGGAGACCAAAACCTTAAATGGTCTCCACATGTTCTATACACAAAATATAGTAGACAATTTTTTAAAATTAGCAGGCTTGAACAAGATTGAATAAAATAAATGGGACTACAGTTTACAAAAGTAAAGAAAAATAAAGAAGAGGAACAGGCCCATAAATGATCCAGATTTTAGAATTTAAAATAGTGAATGACAAGAAGGAGAATTTCTCCAGATAACTGAAATATACAAGAATAATACAATGGGGCTTCCCTGGTGGTGCAGCAGTTGAGAATCTGCCTGCTAATGCAGGGGACATGGGTTCAAGCCCTGGTCTGGGAGGATCCCACATGCTGCAGAACAACTAGGCCCGTGAGCAACAACTACTGAGCCTGCGCGTCTGGAACCTGTGCTCCACAACAAGAGAGGACACAATAGTGAGAGGTCCGCACACCACGATGAAGAGTGGCCCCCGCTTGCCACAACTAGAGAAAGCCCTCACACAGAAACGAAGACCCAACACAGCAAAAATAAATAAATTAATTAATAAACTCCTACCCCCAACATCTTCTTTAAAAAAAAAAAGAATAATACAATGGAAATATTAGAAATGGAAATCAAATAAATTAAAAACACAATAGATTGGTTTAGCACCACATAAGACAAGAAGAGAAGAAAAATGAACTGGAAATTATATCAGATAAAAATATCCAGAATTAAAAATATAGAGCAAAAAGGATTGAAGACAAAGAAGTCAATGTAAGATATATGAAAAATGGAGAATAAAATATATCAAATTTGAGTCAGAGAGAGAGGAAAGAGCGAGAGAGAATGGGGCAGAATGGGTATCTTTCAGGCAGAATGAAATGTTGAGAAATAGAAGCATGGAGATACAAAAAAGAATAAATGGAAATTGAAGGGTAAAATATATGAATTATTGTAAATTAATATTTGTTATGGAAAATAGTAACATTGTCCTGTGGGCCTTAAAATATATGTAAAATTAAAATACATGTTTAAAATAACACGAAGGATGAGGGATCTGGGGCAAATTAAAGTGTTCTAATATTCTTGTACTTTTCTGGGAAGTAGTAAAAGTACCCATAAAAATTAGACTCTAATAAGCAAAATTCATGGTGTAACCTTGAGAATAGTCAGTAAAAGAAAAAGAGTTATATAACTAACAAGGTACTAAAAGGGAAACATAAACTGATGATACATACTTGATTAATCGAAAAGATGACAAAAACAAAATGAAAAAATAACAGAATATGTTGGAGACACAGAAACAAATAGTAAGATGATAGATTTAAACAAAAATATATGTGTAATTACATTAAACTTTAACAGACTAAAAATAATAAATAGAAGGAAATAAAACAGAAAAACATAGAATAGAGAAAATAAATCTAAACATTTATTATTTGCAAAGTTTAATACAACTGATAAACCAATAGCAAGACTGATCAAGAAAAATAGAGAAAGCATAAATTAACAATATCAACAATGAATAAGTTGACAACATTCAAAGACATTATAGATATTAAAAAGGTAATTGGTATAAAATTGTCTATAATAAATTTGAGGGTTTACATAAAATGAAAAATTCCTTGAGAAAAACAGTTTACCAAATCTGACAGAATAAACAGAAAATATGACTGATCTTAAAGTTATTTTTTAAAGTGTATGTTATTAAACACCTCCCCACAAAGAAAATTTCAGGCTTAGATAGCTTAACCAATGAATTCTCCTGAACACTTAGAGAAATGTCACTAATTTTAAATAAATTCTTCCAGGGATAGAAAAAGTGCAGTTTCCAACTATTTTAACTCTCTAGCAAAATCTTGACCCAAGAATGGACACAGACAGTCCAGTCTGTGGGAAAGGAAAATTACAAAATATCAACAAATAGAATCCAAGAGTATATATGAAGGGTAGTTCATGATGATTAAGGCATGATTGAACAAGGAAAGGGTGCTTTAATACTGGAAAATCTATCAGTGTACTTCCTCACATTAATAAAAGGGAGCAAAGTCATATGAAAATCTCAATGGATACAGAAAAAATAATTTGACAACATTAATTATTTAAAAAAATTTTTTAGAAAATTAGTGAATAGAAAAAAGTCCTTAATCTGATAAATACTACCTTTATAAAACATGTAGCAAACATCAATGGTGGTGAATTATCCAAAAGAAATTGGATTGGAAAGGATAGAATAAAAATGCTACTACTCACACATGGTGTTACTAAGCACATAGAAAACCCAAAAGAATTTACAAACTATTCGAATTAATAAGTGAATTTAACAATGATGCAAGGTCAACACATAATAATTAATTATATTTCTATAAACAGAAATGAACAAACAAAAGGAAATTAAATAGTATAGGTGATGCCATTTACTAACATAAATAATAAAATACCTGGGAATCAATCTAATTGAAGAAATGCAAGACACAAAACACTATTTAAAGAAATTAAAGGAAATCTAAATAAATGCCATGCTCCAGGATTGGAAGTCTCAATAATGTAAGATGTAAATACTCCCCAACTTACTTAAAAACTAAAAAAAAATACTCCCCAAATTGCTCCATAGAGACAGTGTAATAAACAATTTTAAATGGAGCAGGTTTTTGAAAAATGACGAGTTCATTCTACAATGCATATGGAAATGTAAATGGAAAGAAAGAAACAAGGTAATCTTGAAGAAGAAAACTATAGCTAAAAGACTCTGACTATAAGAAGAGTTAATAGAAAGTTATAATTAAGACACTGGTACTGGTACAAAGATGAACAGACCAATGGAATAGAGTCCAGAAACATGCATACACACATAGGGTCACTGATGATGTAAATGCCATTTCAGGGCAGTGGGGAAAAGATAGACTTTTCAGTAACTTGTTCGACTTCAATGGTATATTTCTATGGAGGAAAAAAGAATATTCCCCCATCTTCATGAAATGTAAAATAATCTATTTGAAATGTATTTCAGATTTAAATGAGAAATGTAAACCAATAAAACTTTTAGAAGAAAATACAAGCAGGCAGCTGGTGTGGCTTGCTGGAGCCAGGGTGGGCAATAAGGACCTTGTTCTCTAAGTATCAGTGTTCTCTGTTCTGATCGCTGATCACAGTTTTTCATGGCTGAGGTGCAGGCAGCTCCTCAAAAAGTAAAATGTAGAACTATCATAGGATCCAGCAATTCCATTCCTCAGTATATATTCAGAAAAATTGAAAGCAGGAGCTCAAACAGAAATTTGTATGCCCATGTTCATAGCAGCATTATTCACAATAGCCAAAAGGTGTAAACAACCATGTGTCCATCAACAGATGACTGGGTAAACAAAATGTATATACATACAATGAAGTATTGTTCAGGCATAAAGAGGAATGAAATTTTGATATATGCTACAACATGGATGGACCTTGAAAGCATTTTTCTAACAGAAATAAGCCAGATACAGAAGGGCAAATATTGTATTTACATTGTATAATGTATTTCACTTATATGACTTAAGTAGAACAGGAAAATTCATACAGGCAATAAGTTGAATAGAGGTTACTTGGGGCTAATGGGAGGAAGAAATGGGGACTTAATTTTTAACAGGTACAGAGTTTATGTTGGGAAAGATGACGACTTTTGGTATAGATAGTGATGATGGTTACACAACATTGTGAATGCATTTTATGCCACTGAACTCTGCACGTATAAATGGTTAAAATGGCAACTATTATGTTGTATACATTACACCACACTTAATTTTTTAATTGTATGACCATTTTGGAAATTTCTTTATTAGTATTTAATAAAGCTGAGTGTAGGCAATGTCCTATGACCTAGTAGTTCATCTCCCAGGTAAATTCTTACACAAATTCACATAGGTAAGTATCATTATCACTAAAATATGTAAAATATTTGATATAACAAAATATGTAATATCTCAGATTTTAAAACTACCCAAATATCCATAACAAGTAAAATTAATGAATAAATTATGCACATTGATATAGAATACAATTAAATGGTTGAATAACTACCAGACCCAAAGAGCATGGATAAAACACAGGAAAATGATGTTGAGTGAAAAAAAGCTACAAAGAAAAAAACACAAAAAACTTAATACTATATGAATCCATTAACATAAATTTAAAATCAGACAAAACTAGATCGTGCTGCTGGAGGCGAGGATTGTGGTTACTTTGGTGAGGAGGGATGGGGGTATCTGGGAAGGGGCACAAGAAGGCCTTGTCGGGAACTATGTCATGTTCTACATTTCAAACTGAATGCGGATTACATAGGTGTGGTGTGTTTACTTTGTGGAATTTCATGGAGCAATACAATTATAATTTGTATAATTTTTGTATGTGAAGTTATACTTTAATAAATAAGTGTATTTGAAAAAAACTGGGAGATGGGAGAGATTGGGTCAGGAAGTGCAAGGGAACTATCATCCTCATATTTCATCTTCCAAGACAGGTATTCTCCTGAGCCTACCAAAATTTAAATGAGCCATGAAAATAAAAAAGGCCCCAAATCTAAAATGTTACTGAGAATCTATTTTCTTAACTTTGGAGGAATCTTCTAGGAACATTTATCCCATCAGCTAAAGACATCCTTAACCAAGACTCATCTCTTTCTTGTCACCTTTCCACTTATTTTTGCATACTTGATAAAACTAAATCTATTTTTATTTTGAATAACATTGTATGGTATAAGCTAATTGTTGCGATATTCCTTTCTTTCAAGTTATGTCTCTTTATTGCTTTCCACCTGCTGTCCTACCCTTTTATTTCATAGATGAATAATAAGATGCTTGAAGTGATTTTGATCCAGCATTAGAACTACATAAATGTGGATGTTGAAATTTGTCATAATATATTGTTTTGCATTTATGTTTTCTCAGTGGTCAACTTTTTAACAATCAGCATATTATAACAAAATTATGAAGTTACACTCCTATATTTTTTAATTTATATATACCTCACCCTCATATTTTGTAAATGTAGCTATATGTTGTCAACCAAACCATGTGATTGATTTACACCATGATTAAAAGCTGCAAAATCCTCAGCATTTATATGCTAGATTTTGTTATTAATTTCTTTTATAATGATAATTCATTTTGTGAATTTACACTTGTTTTTGTCAGTGGATCCACGTATAAACATTTTCCAGAATTATTTTTTCTTAATCTGGGAGGAATCTTCCAGGAACTAACATCTTTTCAGTTAAAGAAATCATTAACTAAAGATTCACCTCTTTCTTGCTTCCTTTCCTTTATCTTATCATAGTCTAATAAAATGAAATCTAATACTTTTTTATTTGAAGAGCATGTATGGTATAAGATCATCATTGTAAAATCATTTCTGTAGGTTAGATCCCGTTCTGGCTATCCACCTTACAACCTATCAATAAATAACATGTTTCATAAGTGAAAAGAAAGATGTTTATATGTAATGATTTTGAATAAGTGTTAGAACTAGCTAATTCTGAATGTTGCAATTTGATATAATTTATTGTATCTGCCTTCATATTTCCTTGTGCTTGACTTTTTTAACAATGAAAATGTTACAGTAAATCTATGAAATGGCCATCCTTTGTTTTTTTAATTCACATAAACCTCTCCCCATTACCTTTTGTAAATATAGCTGTATGTTATCAACCAAATTGAGTAACTTACTTACACCATGATAAAAGTTTTAAAATCATCAGCGATTATATGCTAGAATTTATTGTTCCCTTGTTTTCTAATGAAAATTCGCTTTTGCGAATTCACTGTTTTTCTCAAGAGGCCCATACTTTAACAGTTTCTAGAATAGGTGCATTTGAGATTTTAACAGCAAGATCAATTTTTACACATGACCTACTTTTTCTATGATCCAAGCAGTTTCTATCCATGGTTCTAGGTCACTGGAGGTGGGGGCCAGGCTTCTTTTTCCACTTCCCACCCCAGAGAAAGCCTCTTCTCCCAATCCCTTTCCTTACTCTTCCCTTAGAGGGAAGACTGATGTGATGGGCCAGATTCCGGAGCACTGTGAGCAGTACCAGTGTGCACTGGGACTGGACACCTATGCGTGGAGGACATGTCCATGCCCTCTCTTTCTTACAATACTAAGAGGTACGTAAGCTGAGCCACTGCCTACCTACCCATGAAGGCTGGGAGCTGCCACATCACTCTCTCCTCCTTTCTTCTCACTGGAGATTTGGGGCTCTGTCATCCTTGCACATTAGGGATCAGCTGGTGGTAAGAGGTAGAGTTAGAGTCTAGGAGATCCTGCTTCATTCTTGAGCCCAAGCCTGTGCTTCACCCCAACTCCACAAGAGGGCGCTTCACTGAGGGACTCTGAGAACTGGCCCAGTGAAGGATATTCCAGACTCCTATGTGTCTGTCTCCTTTAGAGAAAGCCCTGGGAGAGGGCAGAGCGGCTGTGTTGGGTAGGAGGAGGCCATTGTTGTATCGCTGAACAAATACTGGCCCCGTACTGTCAGATTCTCACCAGTAACTCCACACCTTCACGTCTCTCACTCTACTGCAGATGGTGAACACACTCACCCAAATGTCATAACCCACAATTAAATGTCACAGGTACCCATTCAAATAGACATGCCCTCAGGTGTTGCCATGCTCTCAGCCAGAGGCCAGCACTTGGTGTTTGCAGACATGGTGGTGGACACAACTCATGGAATGATAAGGTAAATGTCTGTTGATAGGTTAAAGCCTCCTGAATTCCAGTGGTTCCCCCATACCTGCTTTCCATCAGGGGCTCATGCACCAATGTCAGGTACCATGAAGGCAGTGTTCTCATTCTTAAGCTGGTCCTTGTTCAGACCTCATGTTATCTCTCAGCACTTTGGCCTTGACTTTTAGACTGCCCAAATTGTAAAAACATTTCATGGCCAACTGACGGGCTTCTGATATTTCTCAGATAGAATTGGCTACTTCCAGCCATATGCCACATTTGAAATAATCATCCACTTACTTCGCACACAATTTATTTTATGTACCTCACCTTTTACAATTGTCTACAACTAGACAACACATATCCCTATTTCCCTTTTGAGACATGCCGTCCAGCTATCATTAAATTGTTTATTGCTAATATTTTGTACAATTCTTATTATACCTAGCCAATAGCCATACTCCTCATCCCCTTCCCCAAATAAAAGAAGATCTGGGGATGAAAAGCATTTGTCCACCAATAACTTTTCCTTGATGACCACTCTGAATAAGCCTCACATGTGTGCTGCTTGATCAGCCTCTTGGTTAGGCCTGTGTTAACTGTCCTAGGGCTGCTATTAACCATTGGGAAACTGATGTTGCACTCCCATAAGCTCTCTCCTGCTTGCTTCTCTCTGTCTTCCCTAAATATCCCATTGAGAGGCCATACCCATGCTGCATACACCATTACACAAAAGTGTCCAAACTGGGCTCATTGTAAACTTTTAGTCATTATCTCAGGGAAGGGGAGGGAAGATCTTATGGTAGAACTAAGATCGGTGTGTCACAGAGGAATCAGTGTGGTTAGCCCTTCTCCATTTAAGTCCATGCAAGTCCTCAAGATGTTGCCTGTAACCTTCCATCGGCTTAAGGAAATAATTCAGGCCCACGGTGAACTACAATAAAACGTAGAGCTTGGGAAATATTGACATTTAAATGTCAAAATATGGCTGCTTGTTTCCACTGAGTCTCATTAGTCTAACACCACATGGAAGAATGTCCTTGGGATCAAGTGATCATGGTTACAACCTCTTCATGCTTTGTGATGTTAAATTCTCTACTTCATCTTAGAGGTTTGATATAATAAATGCCCAATACCAGCAGCAGGGCAACTTCTACCTGGAATGCTTGTTTTGTCCCTGAGAGGATTCAATTTATTTCCAGTGCCTCACGATGGAGAATTTTCCATGGTATGTAGACAAAAGACTTATTTCCTTTTTCCTTTCTACAAAACCCATGCATACATCAGTCTATTACCTTCCCTGGATGTGCTTCCCACATAGCCACCTGAATGGAGCTTGCTTCAGAATGAGGAGTGTCTACTTGTCCCTGTCCCTTTCCCTGTAGCCTTATCACTGGTAAAACCTCAGCTACTAGGCTTTCACCAGAAGCAATGAGTGGAGTCAGACCTTTGTTGCCTTGAATTTTTACAAACGGCTCTAATTTTTCATGGCCAATGTTAAGAGCTGGTGGTGCTAGAAAGAAAAGGAGGGATGTCTGGAATTCATTATTTTGATCACCACCCAGTAAAGTGTGTTGCTGGGGAGAGATGCTCCTTTACTTTCTGCCTGTCCCTGGCTTTCTGCTTGTCACCTTGCAGTCCCACTTGCTGTCTCTCTCCTCCACCTCTCCCTCAGCTCACCTGCATCCTCCCTCTCTCTTTGCTGCTACCTCTCTGTCTCCCTCTTTCCTATGTCTTTACAGTCTTCTGACTGGTTTTTCTGCTCAGTCTCCCCTTCTCCTTCCATCCTTTATCCCCCATCCACGTCTGTGTAACTTCCACACCCTGGCTCTCCCTGGCATATCCCTGTCTGTTTTCCCATTGCTTCCCACATCGGTGGGAAGACCGTGGATATATACATTCATCCACCGATCCCTCTACCGATTCTTCCATCCTTTCCATTCTGTTTTTTAACTCATTAATTCCTCTGTTCATTTATTCCTCCCACAAATGTACTTGAGAGTCTATAAGGGAACAGGCACTGGACTAGACCCTCAGGATATACAGCAGAGAACAAAACAGACAATGGAAACTTTCACCATGGGGCTTGCACTGGAACGGGGCGGCAGGTGTTTCAAAAGGATCCCTCTAACAAATATATACAAATACATTAGTTATGACAAATACTGATAAGTGCTATGGAGGAAGTTTTCAAGGTGCTGAGAGAAAGGAGAAGAGGATAAGTAATTTAAATTGAGGATGAAGTGGTCTGTGGCCAGGAAAGGCCCTCAGGAAGAAGCTGAGACCTCAGAAATAAGCATGAGGTAGACAGATGAACAGGAGAACACAAAGGGTTATCACTTCAGGGTTCCCAGGAGCAGCACTATAAAGTCTCTAAGGCAGTAAGTGGTATGTATGGCTCCCACAGGGCCTAAGAGAAGGTCAGACTAGTTCAAGCAAAGAAGGGTGGGAATACTTTAGGGTCAGACGGTTGTGAAAATCTTATTCCAGCTCATATCACTATTGTCATCATTCTTTCAGGCCAGGCCCCTCACTTGTCAGTTATGTTTTCAATCCTTTTCATTCCCATTTTCCACTCCCTCTCTATGCCTCTCATGGAAACAAGGTATTCTAGTTTTTTTTCTAAGTATCCTTTCTCTTCCTTATTTTCAGATATTTATTGACATACAGCACTGTACAAGTTTAAGGTATACGGTATAATAATTTGACATAGATATACCATGAAATGATTACAACAGTAAGTGTAGTGAACATCCATTATCTCATATAGATACAAAAGTAAAGAAATAGAAAAGAAATATCCTTGTGATGATAACTCTGAGGATTTACTCTCATAACTTTCATATATAACGTACAGCAGTTTTAATTATATTTATCACATTGTATATTACATCACTAGTACTTGGTTATCTTGTTACTGGAAGTTTGTACCTTTTGATTGCCTTCATCCAATTCCCCCTCTCCCCACACCCTGCCTGTGGTACGCACAAATCCGATCTCTTTTTTCCATGATGTTTTTGTTTTGTTTCTTTTTGAAGTATCATTGACCTACAACATCATATTAGTTCCTGGTACACAAAATAGTGATTGTATATTTCTATATACTTCAAAATGATCACCACAATAAGTCTAGTTATCATCTGTCACCATACAAAGCTATTACGTAATTATTGACTATATTCCCCACACTGTACATTTCATCCCTGTGACTCATTTATTTTGTAACTGAAAGCTTGTATCTCTTAATCTCCCTCAGTTATTTCTCTTTTCCTCCAAACCTCCTCCCCTCTGACAACTACCTGTTTGTTCTCTGTATCTATGGCTCTATTTCTCTTTAGTTTTGTTGTTCATTTGTTTTGTTTTTTAGATTCCACATATAAATGATATCATACAGTATTTGTCTTTCTCTGTCTGAGATTGTTCACTTAGTGTAACACCCTCTAGGTCCATCCATGTTGTTGCAAATGGCAAGATTTCATTCGTTTTAATGGCTGAATATTCCACTGTATATATACCACATCTACTTTATCCACTTATCTATTGATGAGCACTTAGGTTGTTTCCATATTTTCACTGTTGTAAATAATGCTGCAATGAACATAGGGATGCATATATCTTTTCAAATTAGTGTTTCTGTTTTCTTTGGAAAAATACCCAGAAGTAGAATTACTGGATTGTATGGTACTTTTATTTTTAATTTTTTGAGGAAACTTCATACTGCATTGGCTGCACCAATTTACATTCCCACCAAAGTCCACAGGGGGCCCTTTATTTTCTCCACATCCTTGCCAACACTTGTTATTTGTTGTCTTTTGATGATAGCTATTCTGACAGGTGTGAGGTGATATATCATCATGGTTTTGATTTGCATTTCCCTGATGATTAGTGACATTGAGCATCTTTTCATGTTTGTTGGTCATCTGTATGTCTTCCTTGGAAAAATGTCTATTCAGGTCCTCTGCCTATTTTTTAATCGGGTTTTTTGTTTTTTTGATGTTAAGTTGTATGAGTCCTTTAAATATTTTGAATATTAACCCCTTATCCAATATATTGCTTGCAAATATCTCTTCCCATTGAGCAGGCTGCCTTTTAGATTTGTTGCCAGTTTCCTTCACTTTGCAAAACCTTTTTAGCTTCTTGTGGTCCCATTTGTTTATTTTTATGTTTGTTTCCCTTGCCTGAGGCGACATATCCAGAAAAATATTACTAAGAGTGATGTTAAAGACCGTACTATGTTTTCTTCTAGAAGTTTTATGGTTTCAGGTCTTACATTTAAGTCTTTAATCCATTTTGAGTTTATTTTTGTATATGGTGTGAGAAAATTAACCAGTCTGATACTTCTGCATGTAGATGCCCAGTTTTCCCAACACCATTTATCAAATAGACTGCCTTTTCTCTGTTGTATATTCTTGCCTCCTTTGTCATAGATTAATTGCCCATATAACTGTGGCTTTATTTCTAGGCTCTCTTTTCTCTTCCATTTATCTATGTGTCTGCTTTTGTGCCAGTACCATACTGTTTTGATGAATGTAGCTTTGTAGTGTAGTTTGAAATCAGAGATTGTGTTACCTCCAGTTTTGTTCTTCTTTCTTAAAATTGTTTGGTTATTTGGATTCTTTTGTATTTCCATATGAATTTAGAATTATATATTCAATTTATTTAGGTCTTCTTTAATTGTTATCAGTAATGTCTTAATATTTTCAAGTAAAGTGTTGCTCAGCTTTTGTCACATATACCCTTATATAATTCTTCTTTTTATGCTCTTGTAAGTGGTATTTTTGCTATTGGAAATGGTATTTAAAATTTCATTTTCTTGATTATTTCTGTTGTATAAATTTCCATTGATTAGAATAAAGTTATTGAATATTGACATAAATTTTTAATATTAGTGATATAATTAACACTAATTTTATCATTCTTGATATTGGTAATTCATGTTTTATTTATTTCCCTAATTATTCTGGATAGAGGCTTATCACTTGTACTGATATTCTTTTTAAACATCTTTATTGGGGTATAATTGCTTTACAATGGTGTGTTAGTTTCTGCTTTATAACAAAGTGAATCAGCTATACATATACTGTACTGATATTCTTAAAGATCAGATTTGATCTCTTTAATTTCCTCTATTTCTTTCTTTTTTTTTTGTGGTACGTGGGCCTCTCACTGTTGTGGCCTCTCCCATTGTGGAGCACAGGCTCTGGATGCACAGGCCCAGCGGTCATGGCTCATGGGCCTAGCTGCTCCGTGGCATGTGGGATCTTCCCGGACCGGGGCACGAACCCATGTTCCTTGCATCAGCAGGCGGGCTCTCAACCACTGCACCACCAGGGAAGCCCTATTTCTTTTTTTTGTTGTCTACCTCAGTGACTGCTACATTTCCCCTTATTTCCTTTCTTCTGCTATTTTGGTTTTAATTGTATCTGCATTCTTTTTTCTAAATATTGAAATTTAAATGATTGATTTAATTCTGATTTTTAAATATAGGCATTTTGTGCTATAAATTGGTTTCTAAGGACTGCTTTAGGTGCATCCTACAAATTTTGATAAGTTGTGCTTCACTTTTCATTCATTTCAAATTAATTTCTAAATTTCTTTTTTATTTCTTTCACCGATATGTTATTGAAGAGTATGTTATATCATTTGCAAATATTTTGGGAATTTTACAGATACATTCCTGTTATTTATATCTAATTTAATTTCATTGTCCTTCAGGAAAATCCTTTAGGTGATGTTAATTCTTTCATTTGTAAGATGTATTTATGGCCCAGAATATTGTCTATCATGGTAAATTTTCATGTACATATGAAAAAAATGTGTGTTCTTTTTTTTTTAGGGATAGTGCCCTTAAAATGGAGAACAGTATGGAGGTTCCTTTAAAAACTGAAAATAGAGCTACCATATGATCCAGCAATCTCACTCCTAGGCATATACCCAGAAAAAGCCATAATTCACAAAGATACATGCCCCCCCAGTGTTCATTGCAACATTATTCACAATAGCCAGGACATGGAAGCAACCTAAATGTCCATCAACAGAGGAATGGATAAAGAAGATGTGGTACATATATACAATGGAATATTACTCAGCCATAAAAAAAAGAATGAAATAATGCCATTTGCAGCAACATGGATGGACCTAGAGATTGCCATACTGAGTGAAGTAAGTCAGACACAGAAAGACAAATATATGATATCGCTTATATATGGAATCTGAAAAAAAAGTCTACAAATGAACTTATCTACAAAACCAAAATAGAGTTACAAATATAAAAATTAACTTACGGTTACCAGGGAGTAAGGAAGGGAGGGATAAATTGGAAGATTGGGATTGACACACACACACTACTATATATAAAATAGATAACTAATCAGGACCCACTGTATAGCACAGGGAACTGTATTCAATACTCTGTAATAGTCTATATGGGAAAAGAATCTTAAAAAGAGTGGATATAATTATTTGTATAACAGATTCACTTTGCTGTACACTTGAAACTAACACAGCACTCTAAATCAATTACACCTCAATAAAATTTTTTAATGTTAATTAGATTAATTCAAGTGATAGCATTTTCAAGCATTCTATACACTTACTGATGTTTTTTGTCAACTTGTTCAACTGTGGAGAGAAAAGACAAATCTCTGACCCTAATTGTGGATTTTCCTTTCTTTCATATATTTCTAAATTCCGTTTTTAGGTGTATAAACATTAAGAATTTTTTTTTTTTTGCGGTACACAGGCCTCTCACCGCTGTGGCTTCTCCTGCCGCGGAGCACAGGCTCCGGACGTGCAGGCCCAGAGGCCATGGCCCACGGGCCCAGCCACTCCACGGCATGCGGGATCCTCCCAGACCGGGCCATGAGCCCGCGTCCCCTGCACCGGCAGGCAGACTCTCAACCACTGCGCCACCAGGGAAGCCCAACATTTAGAATTTTTATGCCCTCTTGATGAATTGGCCTCCTTAGGCAATCATAAATATAAACAATCCTCTTATAAATGATCCTCTTTATCCCTGACAATATATTTTATTCTGAAATCTGCTTTATCTGATATTAATATATACATTACAGCCTTGTTTGGATTATTAGTATCATGATATATCTTTTCCCATACTTTTACTTTTAACCTATAGGTACAATGGGATTCATGTACACTGCATATAGCAGGATCTTTTTAAAATCCAATTTGTCATGCCCCACATCGTATGTTATTAGGGAAATACAAATTTTAAAAATGAGATACCACTACACTCCTATTAGAATGGCCAAAATCCAGAACACTGGCAATACCAAATGCCTACAAAGATGTGTATCAACAAGAACTCTCCTTCATATCTGGTGGGAATTCAAAATTATACAACCACATTGGAAGACAGTTTGACAGTTTCTTATAAAATTAAACCTATTCTGACCATGTAGTCCAGCAATTGTGCTCCTTGGTATTTACCCAAATGAGCTGAAAGTTTATGTCCACAGAAAAACCTGCATACACATGTTTATAGCACTTTTATTCACAATGCTGTAACTTTGGAAGAAACCAAGATGTACTTCAGTAGCCGAATGGATGAACAAACTGTGACACATCCAGATAATGGAATATTATTCATCACTAAAAAGAAATGAACTATCAAGCCCTGAAAAGACATTCAAGAACCTTAAATGCATATTAACCAGTGAAAGAGACCAATCTGAAAAGTGTATATATTGTATGATTCCAACTATATGACATTCTGGAAAAGGCAAACCTATAGGGACAGTTAAAAAATCAGTGGTTGCTAGCAGTTAGGAGAGAGGGAGGGATGAATATGTGGAGCACAGAGGATTTGGGAGGCAATGAAATTATTCTGTATGATACTGTAGTGGTGGCTACATGTTGTCCAAACCCATGGAATGTACAACAGCAAAAATGAGTCCTAATGTAAACTATACACTTTGGGTGATAATGATATGGCAATGTAGGTTCATTGACTGTAAGAAACACACCTCTCTGGGGCAGGATGTTGACAGTGGGGGAGGCTCTGTCTCTGTGGGGGCAGGAGGTATATGGGATGGCTCTGTAATTTCTGCTCAATTTTGCTATGAGCCTAAAGCTACACTAAAAAATAAACTCTATTTAAAAGAGAAAGGAGTCCAATTTTAGACAAATAGTATTTAATATGATTACTGATATGGTTGGATTTAAAGCTGTCATGTTAATTTTCTTCTATTTTCTCATCTGTTGTTTTATTTTTTCTCTTTTAAAACATTTTAAGTTAAATGAGCATTTCATGATTCCATTTATCTCCCATATAGGCTTACTAGTCATAATTCTTTGGATACATACGTTAGTGTTTATAGTTCATGCTTCTTTAACGTATCACAATGTACCTTCAAGTAATATTGTACCACTTCACATGTAGATTTAGAATCTTACATACACTTATATTCCCCCATCCTTGTACTATTATTTTGCAAGAAGCTAATTCCACATAAGTTATAACTCCACAATGCATTATGAATTTTTGCTTTACATCATTAATAACAAAATATTCTTAAATGTGAAAATTAATAGTTTATATCTACTTTCATATCTACCATTTCCATTATTGTTGACTCATTTATGTAGACCATATTTCCATTTACAGTCATTTTTCTTGTGCCTGAAGGACATCCTGTAACATTTCTTGTAGGGTAAATCTACTGATGATTAATTTTTTCAGCTTCAGTATGCATGAAAACCTTTTATTTCAACTTCATTTTTAAAAATATATTTATTGAGTATACAATTCTGATTGGACAATTATTGTTTCACTATTTTAAAAATGGTATGCCACTTCCTTCTGACTTGCATTGTTCCTTATGAGAAGTGTCCTCTAATTCTTATCATTGGTCCTCTTAATGATTCTATATTTTCTGGTTTTATACTTGTCTAGGAATAGAAGTAAAACCCTGGGGAAGCAGATTGGCAAAATATCATGAATGCACACCATGCATTAACTGTGCATAGCAACTTGGATACGTATTAAAGCATAAGAGTCACTAAAAAAATATTAAAAACCAGGATGGATACTTATACTTGCAGCCACGATGAATTAACAGGAATCCGATGTGCTCTGCCACCTAAATATCTATAAACCAAAAAAGTTATAAAGCTTTATGTCGTGGCTCCACGAGCCATGCAGGACATTGATCCCCAAGATAAGGGAAATTAAAAAGGTGATCCCCAGGATTGCCCAATTCCCCTCAACTTCTTGCCTGGATACGGCACAGGGAGACTGAACACAAACAGAGGTGAATAAATGAAGGAGACAGAGCTGAGAATTCCAAGAGGCCAGTGTGACTAGAATATTCTGGGGGTAATGGAGGGGAGAGAGCTGCACACTGAGGTAGCCCTGGAGAGCTGCAGAGGTTTCCCATCTGGGTGCAGTGTATGAGAAAAGGGCAGTGGTGGTAGCTGACTTCCATTTTCTGGAGTGAGTAGTTGTGTGGATCATGGTGTCATTTACTGAGATTGTGAAGATGGGAGTTTTAAAAACAAGAGAGATGGGGGACGTGAGTGTGTGCGAGTGGTGGATATAGCAATACCACGGTGAGACAGACTCACTGTGAGGAGCCCTTGAAACATCCAAGTGGAGATGTCAAGTAGACGAATGAATATATGGATTTGGATCTCAAAGCTGAAGTTCGAACTGGGGTTGTAGATTTGGGAGTTGTAAGCATATTAGCATATATAGTTATAAAGCATCTAGCATATAGGGGGGCTGGTATAAAAACGAATACAATAGAAGTTCTCCTCATAAAAAATTGTAACTATGTGTGATGATGGATGTTAACTGGACTTATTGTGGTGATCATTTCACAGTATATACAAATAATGAATCATGATGTTGTACACCTGAAACTAATATAATGTTATATGTCAATTATATCTCAATAAAAAAAAAGAAAAAGAAAAAATAAGAATAAAAAATAAAATAAAGCAAATATAAAAGTCCACTATGGATTTTGTAAAAAAAGCACAGTTTCAAAACGAGATGGGAACATAGCATTTTCTATTAGCGTATAGCGGTTTGTCAAGGCTTTCGCTTCTAAGGTCTGGTCACGTCCCACAGAAACGTGTTGCACAGGAAGGGCTGAGAGACACAAGCAGCTGACAGGGAAGGTTGCTATGCAACAGCTGAGGAAAGCCATCCAGACAGGCAGAATTGATGTTGGTCACTGGAGAGTAAAAGCTCTGGTCCTAGCAATAGCTTCCATTCAGACACAGGGGTGGACAGCCTGATATAAAAACGAATATAAAAGTCCACTATGTTTCTTTGTAAAAAAATAGAAGTGCAATTTGAGGTGGGAACATAGCATTTTCTCCAGTCATTCTGGAAGTGCAGCAGCATGTGTGTCCTTAGGTAGGACCCCAGTAAGTTCTCCTTTTGCCTCACATTTTGCATATTGAGAAACCGGGCTCAGAGATGTCCAGTGACCCAAGCGGGCTTGCACACAGCTAGCGACAGACTGGTCCAACACTCCGTCCCTGGAATTTGGGAAGTCCAGCCCAGCTTCTATCCACAAGATCACAGCTGCCCCAGGCCCCAGCCATGGAAGGAACCAGGCGAAACATTTACTCTGAATCAGGGCTTGCCATGGCTCAGACACACAAGTGCCTGATTGTCCTGGCTGCTCCAGTGGGCACCAGGAAGGCCTCAGGCAGCGTGTTTGTGCCACTCACAGCGAAGAGGCCTGACAGTCGGAGCAGGGAGTGGACCCCAAGGAGCAATTCTCACACCTGGATGGACCCACATAGAGCAGGCAAGGGGTGGGCCTGGGGCTCCTACCTGTTCCCCCTGGAATGCAGAGAGTGAGCTTAGGTCTCAGAGAACAGAAACCTGGCTTGTTGGGACAGATGTTGACAGGGCAGGAGAGGTGGGGTGGATCTGCTGCTCAAACTGAAGAAGGGAGGGTGCCTCAGTCCCCGGGGCCAGTGCTAGCGGAACATGGATTTTTGGAGTCAGCGAGACCCCGGCCCAAATTCTGCATTTTCAACCTACTGGCTCTGTGGCCTTGTCTATGTCGTGCGATGTGTCCGTCTGTGCCTCAGCTTCCTGATCTGTAAAATGGGGATGCTGACATCCACCTCCCAGGGCTGCTGTGAGAGGAAGATAATGCCCAGCACAGCTCAGGCTGTGACACACAAGCTGCATGAAGAGTGGCTGGGGAAGCAGATGTTCCCAGTGTGTCTGGGGGCCCTAGAGATGGATAGTGGAGGGGAACACAAAGGGAACTGGTGTCCTCTCGCCATTTCCATTTCTCTTGTTGCAGTTGCAGACTGGGCTAGAGACCTCTGTATTGGTGACCTAGGGGTCACGCTGGGGAAGCAGGGCTCAGTGCATTCCAGACCACACTGGAGGAGCTTAGAGGCAAGGGGGAGGGCAGGGCTGAGAAGCATTGTGCAAAAGTGGGGGGACTGAGGGTATATGATGGATGGGTTGGAACCGCAGTACAGGGTGTGAGTGCCCGCGCCTGCGGTCGGGGGCGCGGAGGCGGAGGTGGGGAACGGTGAGGGGAATCTGGCGGGAAGGAGAAAACGCCCCCCACCCCGCCCACCCACTGGCGGAATCGCATGCGCACAGGGGACCTGGTAGGAAAGGCTTTTGTTGGGAAAGCGGGCCGGCTGGAGGGGTCCGCGCATGCGCAGGCTGCTCAGCCGCGCGGCGGGGAGGGGGGGCGCGTTGCGCGGAGAAAAGGGGCGGGGTGGTCGGAGCTGCTGTGCTGGCAGCAGTAGGCGAGGGCGCGGCTGCGGGGTTCCTGGTGCTGAGGACGGACGCCATTGGAGCCCCAGGGAAGGTAAGGATCCAGCCCCAGACAGGACCGGGAGAGAGCGAGTGGAACGAGGGTACGCTGTGCCCTCCCCATCCCCAATTCCCCGCCCCCGGATCTGAACAAAGCCCAAGCACGCAGAACCTGAACCCCCTTAGACCCGCGGTCTAGATAGGAGCCTCCCCCCTCCACCGCCGTCAGACGCAGGCTCCCCGATCTGAGCCCTCCTTACACCGGAGCCCACCATCCGAACCCCTTTAACAGACCCTTGTGCTCCGTGCTGAGCTTCCTTAGAGCGGAGGCCCCACCTCCACCCCAAACACTCTGAGATCAATCCAGTGGAACTGAACGTTTTGCCCCCTTCCTGGAGTTGCAGTCCTGGCCTCTGAGACCTCCAGCGCTCCAGTTCGAGCCTCACCTAGCCCGAAGACCCCCACCCCATACACCTTGAGCGCTCCTGTATGAGCCCAACCTAGACCTGAATCAGCTGAATCCCCCCACCGGCACTTAGAGGGTCCCTGGGATTCATTTTCCCAGAGCTTCCAGCGGTCCCCGTTTGTCTCAGCCCTCTCATGTCATCTCCTCCCCACCGTCCTGGCCCCCTGCTCCAGGCATTAAATTCAGGCGCTTTATTTCTCCCTCTCTCAATGCATCTCCTATGGGACTCTTTGGACCCAGGCCTGCCAATGCACCCCTTGTTCAAATCCGGCCGCTGGGCCGGGGAGCCTGCCTGTCCTAAACTCCCCTTTCAGTGTAGGGACTCCTCCAACCTCCTCTATCCTTCTCTTAGGGCTCTGTCTCTGAGGGAATCTACCCCAGCAGCCTTCACTCCCCCACCCACCCCGACCTTACACTGCCTGGTAACCTGATGATTGCAGCTCCCCACTTCCTGAGAGATCCGGCCTCCTGCTGGGTCCTGCACCCCTCCCCGTGAAGAGGCCTCCCCGTCCCTCTCAGGCTGAGCTCTCTTCTCCTTGGGACCCCCAGCATGGCTGAGGGAAGCTACCACAAAGAATCTGAAGGGTACAACGTTGAAGACATGGACGAGGGTAGTGATGAAGTCGGGGAGGAAGACATGGTTGAAGGCAACGACTATGAAGAATTTGGTGCTTTTGGAGGCTACGGAGCCCTCACCAGCTTTGACATCCGTATCCTCAGAGCCTTTGGGAGCTTGGGTCCAGGCTTTCGCATCTTAGCGGTGAGGCCCCTTGTCGGCCACCTGCTAGCCCTGGGCCTTCCCTCCTGCGACGTCAGGGAGGATGGGAGGAGGGGGTGGGTGAAGGCTGGAGTTGAATGGGGAAGGACTGCCCAGCTTCACCAAACCTTCCCTCTCCTGCTGGGAGAAGGGAGATTTGGGAGGGTCTGGGGGCTGGTCGGGGGCTGGCCAGCACAGGGCGAGTGCGTACAGCTGTCTGCCTTGCCCTCCCCTCCCTGGTCTTGCAGAATGAGCCCTGGGAACTTGAAAACCCTATGCTGGCCAGGACTCTGCTGGAGGCATTTCGGATGGATCCAGAAACACTTGCCAACGAGCCGGCTGCCCGTGCTGCCAACGTAGCCCGGGCCGCCTCCTCTAACCAAGCTGCTCGGGCCGCTGCTGCTGCTGCCCGTGCCACCTACCATCAGGTGGTCGCTAACCACTCAGTGGCCACAGACCAGGGCTCAGGAGGCGATACCCAGCCCATGACATCCGCTGCCGAGGCTCAGGCAGCCACCCTTGAGACAAGCCTTGCTTCTCCGCACAGCTCCCAGATGCTAGTCAAGAGCGAGATGGCCACCTCCGGGGCTCCAGCAAGGTCCACGCAGCCCCAGACATCCTCCCGGGCCCAGGAGGCTGCTGCCGAGGGCCCTAGTACGGCCTGTGCTTTCTCCCAGGCCCCGCGTGCCAGTGAGATGGATGCCACCCGGCCCAAAACAGCCTTCCTGGGTCAGAACGATGTCTTTGATTTCACCCAGCCGGCAGGTGTCAGTGGCATGGCCTTCCCACGCCCCAAGAGACCCGCCCCGGCCCAAGAGGCTGCCACAGAGGGCCCCAGTGCTGCCTCCGGGGGGCCCCAGGCAGCCTCTGCCGGGGAGGGGGCAGCCACCCGGCCAAAGACGACCAAGTCTGGGAAGGCTCTCGCCAAGACTCGGTGGGTGGAGCCTCAGAATGTTGTGGCAGCAGCTGCTGCCAAGGCCAAGATGGCCACGAGCATCCCTGAGCCTGAGGGTGCAGCTGCCACCTCTCAGCAGAGTGCGGAGCCCTGGGCCAGGATGGGAGGCAAGAGGACAAAGAAGGTGAGACCTCCCTGCTCTCTCCAACCCCCCTTGCTCCCCTGCTTTCTGGGCCCTCTCCTCTCCGCCTCCTCCTCTCCCTCCCCGCATCCCCTCCCTTCCCCTCCCCTCTCCTTCCCTCTCCTTCCCTCCCCTCTTCTCTCAGCTTGTGCATGTTTCTCCAAGACAGGTTGACTAGCATGTTTTTACTCCACGTAGTCCCTACCCTCGGGCCTGGAGGGAGAAGCGGTTGGCTCAGTGCCTGGCACTTAGTAAGCACTCGGCACGTGTCATCCGCTGTTCCTACTACCCTTATCTCCAAGTACCTGCTCTGGTTAAGATGTGTGCCAGGTGCTTTTGCACGGGTAGCCTGGTAGCCCTGAGTCTCTCCTCTGTCTAATGGTACAGTCCAAGCACCTGGATGACGAATATGAGAGCAGCGAGGAGGAGAGAGAGCCTCCTGCGGTCCCACCGACCTGGAGGGCATCGCAGCCCGCACTGACGACTGTGCGGCCTCAGATGGCCCCTCGGCCCCCCATGGCCCTGAGGTCCCAGGTACCCTCAAGGCACGTACTGTGCTTGCCACCCCGCAATGTGACCCTTCTGCAAGAGAGGGTAAGAAGCCTGCCCTTCCCCCATCTCGCTCCTCTCCTCCCTTGCGGGCCTGTTCTTTGAGGTCGCCCACGCCTTGGTCTACCCGTGTGCTCCCTCCTTCTCCAGGCAAATAAGTTGGTGAAATATCTGATGATTAAAGACTACAAGAAGATCCCCATCAAGCGCTCAGGTGGGCAACCTGTGCCCCCTCCCTGAGCTCTGCCCTTCCCCCCTCCCACAACCCTGCCCTGTGGGCCTCCCAGCAGATGCCCACACACACACATCAGGCCTGGCTGATGGCTCCATTTGCACGGTGTGGGGTCCTGAGTGTGCTCCCCTCAGCAGGGCTGACAGAAAAGCTGCAGCTCTGTGGCCCCTGCTCAGTCTCGGTGCTTTGCCCACCCCTCCCCTCCTGCAGACATGCTGAAGGATGTCATCCGAGAATACGATGAACATTTCCCTGAGATCATTGAACGAGCAACGTACACTCTGGAAAAGGTGGGTGCGGGGCCGGGGGCAGCTCTGTGGAGCAGGGGCTGCAGGGAACCCTTGCCCCCTGCATCCCCTCGAGGCCCAAGGGCAGGACTATGTGCTCTGGAAGGAAGCCCTCCCTGGCCTCTCCACCTGGGAGCTTCCTCTGCCTGCCTCCTTCCCTCCTTCTTGCCCTTCGTGCTCACTGAGTGTCTGTGGTCTCCTGAGGTGGATCCCATTGTCTCAGCCAGTGTCAGTGCTCCCACAGGGTACTTCCTCTGCGGCCTCTCTTCTTCCTCCTCCCCCAGGGCTTGGGGCTCCCCGCCAAGGAAAAGCTCTAACGGGGAATTGAGTGACTGCCTGCAGGACACCCAACATGGATGTTTGATCTCACATTCTGTTTTCTCCCCCATGTAGAAGTTTGGGATCCACCTGAAGGAAATCGACAAGGAAGAACACCTCTACATTCTTGTCTGCACACGGGATTCGTCAGCCCGCCTCCTGGGAAAGTGAGAGAGCACAGGAGGGTGGTGGCCTTCCTTGGTGGTGCCTCCCCGCTCCTCTCAGAGAAACGGGAAAGTGGGGTTGGGGGGCCTAGCACGGCTCCCACCCAGAGTTAGCGGTGCTGAGCAGTTAAGGGCTGGCAGGGGCAGTAGCCTGGGCCGAGGATTTGCTGCTCTCCGGGTTTCGCCCCTGCCCACCCTTCCCCACCCCCATCTTTCTAGGAAAGCAAGCTCCTTGGTTGCCTCTCCCTGCTAAGGTCCTGGCCAGGGCTTGGCAGAGTGGGCCTCGGGAGGGGGACGGGGGTGTGGGGGTGCTCTCCAGTGGAGTTGTGCTCCCGACGCAATGCGCAAAGGGCAGGGAAGGTCTGGATGTGCCTCTGGACACAGGGTTGCCAACCGTTTGCTCCCTGCCTAACCCCATCCTCGGCAGAGCCCTGGGAGGAGGTGTTAGCATCCCCATTTGATGGATGAAGGGACTCAGTCTCAGGCCGAGGAATGAATTGTCTGGACCAGGTAGCGCAAGCCATACAGAGTAGGAGGAGCTGCCCTGTAGCCCAGCAATCTGGGAGAGGCTAGTTGAGTGAGCTGGCTGTGGTCCCTCCGGGCAAATGGCTGCTGGACAGGATCCCTCTTTCTACACCTTCAGGACCAAGGACACTCCCAGGCTGAGTCTCCTCTTGGTGATTCTGGGCGTCATCTTCATGAACGGCAACCGTGCCAGCGAGGGTGAGTGGCTGGACCTGCAGCTGGGGGGTTGCCCGCCGTCTCACCTTCGTGTGCTAAACTCTTGTACCTCATCTCCCCTCGCAGCTGTCCTCTGGGAGGCACTACGCAAGATGGGACTGCGCCCCGGGTATGATTGGGGTCTCTCGGCTCCCACTCCTCAGTGTGTCTGTCCTTGGGCACAAGAGGCCCCGGGATTGCAGTGGCCTAGTGGCCTCTGCGGGGCGTGGCGTCCTGGACTAGGTAGAGCGCAAAGGGTCCCACCAGGGTGCGTGGGGAAACGGTCCTGAACACTGAGCACCCCCTCTGCTCCGTGTGCCTTCTCTGTTCCCAGATGAGAACTAAGAGAAACCATCGGACCTGGGGGCTCCGTCAAAGCCCCCTGGGGCGTCCCTGGGGCGTCGCTGACAAGTGGCCATCTGGCCTCTGCTGCCGGCCCAGGCATCCATGGGGACACCCCACAGGCTGGGAAGCTCTCAGTCCTGCTGGGAGTGCTCCCGCCCACCCCGGGCACTGCCACTGTTTCTAGTCATGCGTTCCTTTCCTTGCACTCAGGGTGAGGCACCCATTCCTGGGCGATCTGAGGAAACTCATTACAGAGGACTTTGTGAAGCAGAAGTGAGTATCGACTGAGTTCACTTTGCCTCCCACTCAGGCCTTCCTCGTGTGCTGCTCTGCCTGAGGAAGCCATTCCCCAGCCCATGTCTTAACACCAGAGGGATGGGTGTCTGGTGTGAGTGTGGGGTGGGGGGGAATGTGAGCGTTGGGGGGAGGGCAATTCCAGGGAGGCTTGGGGAAAGGGAGCACATGCTGACTGCGAGCACCGGGTGGGGTGGTACAGCCCCCATCTCGTTCAGCACCTGCCCTCTAGGCAGTGTCCCCGGCTTTACATCTCAGGAGCCTGGGGCTCAGAGAGTGGAAGCCTGACATGGCTCCGGCTGGGATAAGGCCCATTTGGGCCTGGAGTCCAGCCCCGCTGACCTTCTAGCCCAGGCCCACCCCATCCTCGGTGCTTGGAGATCTCATGTGCCCTCACACAGGCCCCTATGCATGTTCACCACCACCACCCCCGCCCCCCGCACCACACACACACACACACACACACGCAGATGGTCGAGAGTATGCATGGAGTCCACTGCTCTTGGTTGACTGTTTCTTCCTGTACAGTCATTTTCTAGGGTGGACTGTCCCAGGGTTCAGCCAGGCCGTGCTCGACGAGCCCCATGGTGGGGTGTGCTCAGAGCAGGGGGCCTGAAGAAATGGCTCCTCTGTTTACAACACACCCAACAGGAACCTGGGTTATTGTGACAAGGGGCACAAAACTCGTGGCCTTCCTATGAACAAATACCCTACACGTGCCCCCTGCACCTCCACGTGGCTGCTGGGCAGGACCAGTGGCCTAAGGGTGTGAGCACCTCAGTTTTGGAGGCAGAAACCCCTGGGAGTGAGCGTGGGAGCGAGGCAAGGGCTGCGGGGCCAGGGCAGGCCTCCTGCGGCAGCCAAGCTGCAGCCTCGGGGCTGGGAAGGGGCCACCTGGGAGCCACTGGTGCAGCAACAGGTCTGCCTGGCTGGAAGCAGAAGTTTATTTTCCTCTCTCACGCAGGTACCTGGAATACAAGAAGATCCCCAATAGCAGCCCACCCGAGTATGAGTTCCTCTGGGGCCTGCGCGCCCGCCACGAGACCAGCAAGATGAGGGTGCTGAGATTCATCGCCCAGGTAAGGCAGAGCCTCTGTTCTGGCTGGAGTTTCCCATACCTCGTTGGTTCGCTGAGGCCCAGAAAGGTTCCTAAGTCACTGACACAAGTTCACAGACGTAGTGAGTGGGTGGGGCGAAATCCCAGGTCTGGCACAGAATAATGGGAGCCCGATTCCAGTCGTGTGGGTTTCTATCATGATTTTGCAAAGCGCTCAGGAGGGCGTATGGCAGGAAGCAGGTGCTGAGCGAGGTGGGGTAGCTGTTCCGACGGCTGTTGTTCTTCCACCGCAGTATCAGAACCGAGACCCCCGGGAATGGAGGGCTCATTTCTTGGAGGCTGTGGATGATGCTTTCAAGACGATGGATGTGGATATGGCTGAGGAACATGCCAGGGCCCAGATGAGGGCCCAGATGAACATCGGGGAGGAAGCTCTGATTGGACGGTGGAGCTGGGACGACATACAGGTCGAGCTCCTGACCTGGGATGAGGACGGAGATTTTGGCGACGCCTGGTCCAGGATCCCCTTCGCTTTCTGGGCCAGATACCATCAGTACATTCTGAATAGCAACCGTGCCAACAGGAGAGGCACCTGGAGGGCTGGCGTCAGCAGTGGCACCAATGGTGCGGCCAGCACCAGCATGCTCGATGGCCCCAGCACCAGCTCCACCATCCGGACCAGAAACGCCGCCAGAACCAGTGCCAGCTTCTTCTCCTGGATTCAGTAAGATTGGAGGTCATTAGATGAGACTCTGAAGGATGGGGTGTGGAGGGACTGGGAGGAGTCAGGGGAAGGCCTGGGGTGTCATGGGGGAACGAAGAGAGCCTGACGGGACACTCAGTTTGTTCTTCCTATCCCTGACGGTTCACCTGTATTGACCCTTGTGTTCTGGCCTTTGTGTCTCCCGGTTCCAGGCAGCGCTGAGGAGCTGCAGCAGCCCCCTGCTGAGCCAGAGTGCCTCCTCTGCCCCCTCCCCGACAGAGCACTCTAGGCAGCTACTCCCCGTCCATGGAAGATGGCATGCCAGATGACGCGCTCTCTGCCCTTCCTGCTTTCCTGTGTGCTTTTTGTCGTGCTGTCGTGTTTTGGGTATCAGTATTGCATTAAAGTTGCAAAATCAGTCGGACGTCTTCTCCTTTTCCGGGGCAGGTGTGGCTCTGAGTGGCCGGTGGTCAGGCCCTCCGGGACAGGCGGGGGCCGCCTCTCCCTAAAAGGCAGGCGGGTGTGGCTGGGTCAGGCACTGGGACGCGCGGAGATGCCAGCTGAGTGTGGAGGCCAAGGGTTTCCAGGGGCTCCGGTCCATACAGTTTCATGATTTCTTACACTGTGTGGCCCCGGTTAAATGCCAGTGGGGGTCCTCAGGAGAAGGGGTGGGGTGGAGGGCCATGAGCCGGTGCCACCGTCCCTCCCACCAAGGGACGGGATCCACAGACATCCCCTAGGACCCACCTCCGCCCCATCTCTGGAGGCGCTGTCCTGGAATCCTTCCCTCATCATCCACACCATTTCAGGACCTCCTCCCTCAGACCGAGTCTTAAGGACAATGAGGTAGGCCTCACAGTGACACTCTCACCCCTCCAGCAGGTAGAAGGAGGAGCCATTACTGCCGCAAGAGCCGATTCAGTGAAAGAAAGCTGTAGGCAGACCTGGACAGCCCATTGCCTGTGACCATGACCCGAGGCCCTTTGGGAGGCTCCGGGGCTCTTCTCCATGGAAGCAGGGCTCTCCCGGCGAGGCCAAGGCCAGCCTAGGTCTCTGTGTCTTCAAGGGCTGCGTGATCCCTGCGGGGGCGGAGGCTAGAACTCTCATTCCCCAGGTGCACGACAGTGAGGGCAGAGACACTTTGGAACCCTGGGAAGGACTCCGTAGCAGGAAGGGGCCATCTCGGGCTTTTCTGGGTCCCCCAGTGACGTCCACAGCTTGGAGGACAGGGCTCCAGGTTAAGAGGAAGGAGAGAGTAGTGTAAGGACCCCAGCCCGCCCAGCTCCCCCACCCCCCGCTTGCCTCTTTGCCCCAAGAAGTGGTCCTGCTCCCTCAGCCAGACCCGGATCCTGACCCAGACCCAGCTACATCATTTGCCAGAGCCAGTGGAAGACAGAAACTCTGGTCACCTGGCTCAAAATGTATTAACGATCGCAAGAGAGCAGCAGCAGAGCACTGCACCTCTAGTGCAGACCTGCTGAGGGGACGGCCCAGGCCGCACCCCCAGGAAGCAGGCTCTGTATGGACCCCCCTCCCCTAAAGACAGGCTTCACGCGGGTTTCTGCCTTATTTGTTGCTGCTTTGATTTCTGCCTCCCTGGCTGTGGGCTTGATGCCTGGCCTTGTGGACACTCTGTGATTCCGACAGAGATTCAGGCCCCTTCCAGGTGCAGGTTTCCCGGTCCACGGCCCGGGATTTGGGAACCCAGCCCTGGCATGATGAATGACACTGGAATGTTTCTGGTTCCCTTGCCCTGGGACCTCCCAGGACCCTGCTGTGCACGCAGTAGGCACCTGCCTTGTCATGGACAAGGGTGGGGCACTCACCACAAGCCACAGGGATGAGCTGGAGCACTGTGTTCAGAGGACACCTGAGATAAGGCAGCTCATCTAGAAAGGAGGAGAGAGCAGCCCTCAGAGACAGGGTGCTGGGGAAGGTACCACCTCCCCAGGCCTCCAGGCTTGCAGCACTCTCCCCTTCCACCCCCTTCCCCATGGTTGTCTTCACCTGGGCCCTGCTCCCCGACACTCTGCAGGGAGCAGTGCTGAGAGCAGGGTGGGGAGGGAGGAAGGAGGGCACTGGGGATCGCGGAAAGACACTGGGTCCCCCAGAAACCTGCACCTGGAAGGGGCCTGAATCTCTGAGGATGGTCACCTCGAAGACGGCTGACCTCCTCACCCACAGGGCAAACATGAGACCAAGGCAGGCCTCCCTCCCGGCCCCAACCTCAGCCCTTCCACAAAGGCCCACAACAGGTCTCAGCAACTGTTTTCTGAGGCCCTACTATGCGGCGGGGCCGTGGCTGAGGTGTGCGTGCACCTTGGCAGCTCCCGCAGCTTTCTCCCCAGCCCAGGCCTGTGCCCTCTGACTCCTGGGACACTTGTTGATGGACAAGCACTCACCGATTCACTTGTTTCCAGTTACTGACGATTATGTATAAAGTCGTTCTGAATATTCGCAGGCCACTACTCGTATGGCCTTGACGTCATTCACCAGACAGCCCTGATGGGAGGTGATGATCAGGCCCATTCCATGGATGAGGACACTGAGGCTCGGAGAGGGAGGACACTTGCCCCACGTCCCACAGCCAGGAAGAGGGCAGTGCTGGGACTCGAGCCCAGGACGCTTTGAGGCCAAATGTGTGCTCTGCCCACTGCAGTCTGCTGCCACTGCCTTCGAGGGACTCACAGTGTCGTGGGGTGACACCCCCAACTCTCACCCCTCTCTGCAGACACCCACCCTCCTGACCACCCGGGCAACCCATACAGCTCCCCATCTCCCTTCACTGAGCCAGCACCCCACCCTTCACGGTCTCCCTGCCCCTGAGGTTCATCGTGGGCTTTTAAGGCCTGCCACTGCCCACCCAGCCTCCCGACACATCCTCACTCCTGTGTCCTGGAGAGGCCAACGCTTCAGCATCCTCATCAGAAATGGACTCGCACACCTGAGGGTGACACAACAGTCCCTTTCCAGGCCAGCTGCCCTAGTATGGGGTTCAGCAAATACATGCAATATATTTTGAAACGGGTGACCTACCCACGGGTTACAAAGTTCAAGAAGTGAAATGGGGTGCACACACCCAATGACCACATGAAAGAAGAAAACTATAAAGACTGGATACTAAGAGTTGATGAGGGTGTGAAGCAAATGAACTCCCCTACACTGTCCATAGAAGTCTTCATTTGCAGGAGGCCTCCGGAAAACAGGAGCGATTAGAGCATGTGGCTACTTCAGGCAGCCTGGACGGAGGAGGCATCAGAGATCAGGTCTAGGCGAAAGTGAGCCTTCTGAAAGCAGGGAGGGAAGACGTGGGAAGATGTAGCTTCACTATGAGCAGCGCACTGCTTTTAGCCAGGAATCTGAGAGAGCTGAAAGCCAGATAATCATGGGCCTTTCGGGAAGGCAGCAGCTACAAATTATCTTTAAGCTTGTCTCTGAAGCTCTTTAGGACACTGAGGGGTCCCAGTACCCAGAATCAGGACACAGAGGATGAGCCCTGGGATCAGGCCACCCTCACAAATCTCCTCCTCTTGCTTCCTTTCCCAACACGGTGGGGGGGGGGGGGGCGTGGGGGGAAGGGCCCCAGGCACAAGGTTCAGAGGCAGGAGGGACAAGGGCAAGGGCAAGAATCAATGCAGAAGGGCGTTCCCGATGTCCAACCTCAGCTGTACTTTCACATTCTTGTCAGAAGCATGCTTTGTCCTTCTGTGTGTGTGTGGGTTTCGGAGGCCTGCAGAGGCTGGCGAGACTCCCCTGCTTGCTGCCCACAAGGAGAACATTGCAATGACTGCTAAAGCCTTGAATATTTTCCTTATCAGAGGTCCACGTTTTGGGTGTTCGCTCATTTGCAAACTGAGCTCCTCCAAATGAAACTAATAGTCACTGGCCACCAAAACTGTATCCATTTAAGTGTACAGTTCCATGGACTTTGACAAATGCTACCACCCATGTAACCACCACCTCAGTCAAGAAAGAGAACATTTCCCATCACCTAATAAAGTTCCCTTGTGCCCCATCCCAGTGACTCCCTACCATCCACATCCAGCCTTAGGCAACCACTGATCTCCTCTCTATATTGCTTACAGGTTAGAATGCTGTTTACGAGAGCCTGTTATACACATAAATATGCAATATGTAACCTTTTGTGTCTGCCTTTTTTTCCCTCTGCTTCAATGCTTTGGAAATTCATCCATGCTGTGGCACAAATCAGTAGACTAAATTAAAATTGTTCCAATTCACAAGCTGATTGTCTCTGTTGAAATCACACAAATACACCAAAATCTCCTAGAACTGGTAGGTGAATTTACCCAGAGTGCGAGATACAAGATTACAGCACAAAATCAATCATATTTCTAGATACTAGTAAAACAGCGTTGGGAGAAATGAAACTTAAGAGAGGAACACCACATACCACTCACAAATGAGGGCGATTCTTAGTTGTGAATCTAACAAATGACACATAGTATTTGCATTCTGTAAACTGCAAAACACTGAGGAAAGAAATAAAAGAAGACCTAAATAAACGGAAGAACATACCACGATCATGGATTGGAATATTGACCGTAGTAAAGATGTCAGTTCCCCCTAAATTTATCGATAGGTTTAATGCAATTCCAATAAAAATCCCAGCAGCACGTTTTCATTTTGTAGGTATAAACAAGCTGATTCTAAAGCCTGTACAAAAAGTAAAAGAAACTAAAATAGCCAAAACAACTGTGACAAGAAGCATAAAATTGGAGTCACATTATCTCATTTAAAACTTATAAAACTACAGTAAACAAAAGTCAGTGTGACGATGGTGAAGCAACAGACACACAATTAAATAAATTGGAGGGAAGATCCCAGAACTAGTTTCACAAAATATGGCCAATTCGTTCTGGACCAAGGTGCAAAAGCAATTGAATGAAGAAAGGATTGGCTTTTCAGCATACGTGTGGGAGCAACTGGACGTCCATCTAAAAGAAAAAGAACCTCGCACCTTATCCTAAAACCCACTAAAAATGAATCTTAGATATAAACCAGGAACATGAAACTGTAAAACTTTTAGAAGGAAATAACACAAAATCTTCAACCTGGAGTTTGGCAAGGATGTTTCAGGTATGACACCCAAAAACTCTTTTCCTCTGTGAAAGGCATTGTTAAGGGTTTGAAAAAACAAATCCCAGGCTGGGAGAATGTATTTAAAAATTACATATCCAACAAAGGTCTTGTATCCAGGATATATAAAGAACTGTCAAAACTCAACGGAAAGAAAATAGTGGAATAAATATCTGAAGAGACAACTTCAATAAAAAGAATATATAGGTGGCAACTGAGCACATGAACAGATGTTCAACTTCCCTAGCTCTCAGGCAAATGCAAATTAAAACTAAGGTGAAATACCTGTCTTCCTATTTAAAAATGCTAAAACGTAACAAAACCCAAAACAAAACAAGAAAGAAAGAAGCAAGCAAAGAAACAAACCAAGGAAAAAACACCTGACAATACCAAAGGATGTTAAGGATGGGCAGCAACTGGATTTACCACAGGTTACTGATGGGAATGCAGAGTGGCACAGCCACTATGGAAAGAGTTTTACTGCTTCTCATGAAGTTAAACTTACACTTAGCCACGTGACCAACAACTTCACCCCTGAAGTATTTCCCCTAGAGCAGGTTAAACGTGAGTTCACACAAAAACCTGTACACGAGCGTTTATTACAACAGATCTGTTCATAATCAACAAAACCATGCAACAACCCAAACGTCCTTCAACAAAGTGCATTATTCCCATACAATTGAATACTATTCAGTGGTAGAAAGGAACGAACTACTGATACAGTCAACAACGTGGATGAAACTCAGTAACATCATGCTTAGTGATAGAAGCCAGTCTCAGGTTACTTTTTAAACGGCTCCATTTGTAGGATGGTCTTGAAAAGACAAAACTAGTGTGACTGAGAGCAAATTGGTGGTGCCATGGTTAGGCATGGAGGTAGAGCATGACTACAAATGGATAGCACTGGGGACTTCTTGGGGGTTGCAGAAATGTTCTGAATACTGATTGTGATGGTGGTTACAAGAAGCTATACAAGTAAGTGTTGAAATTCCTAGAAGGGGATGTCCAGAAGAAGTCTATGTCACTAAACATTAATTTAAAAATAAAATAAAATAAATAATGATGCAATAGCCTTTTTCAGTCAAACAAACAAAAAAAAAGTACTAGAATTGTCCACCAGTGGCCTGTACAATAGAAAATACTGGATGCATTTCTTTAGGATGAATGAAAACCACGCCAAATTTATGCCCAGATCAACACAAAGGAACAAATACCTATAGAAATGGTTAAATATGTGGAGGGGGGGAGGGGAAGGGTTTCTAAAAGATTCCTTTCTTTAAGAGTTAACTGAATGTTTTCAAGACAAATAACAATGCATTATCGGGGATATAATATATGTATAAATAAACTGTATGGAAACAAAAGCAAATAGATGGGATTATAAAAATAAAGGCATACATGTGTGTAAGGAATCTTATTCTTTGAAGATGAAATGCCCGAAGTGAGAGAGTGGCATGGACTTATATATACTACCAAATGTAAAATAGATAGCTAGTGGGAAGCAGCCACATAGCACAGGGAGATCAGCTCGGTGCTTTGTGACCACCTAGAGGGGTGGGATAGGGAGGGTGGGAGGGAGTCGCAAGGAGGAGAAGATATGAGGATATGTGTATATGTATAGCTGATTCACTCTGTTATAAAGCAGAAACTAACACACCATTGTAAAGCAATTATACTCCAATAAAGATGTTTAAATAAATAAATAAATAAATTTAAATATGTATAGTATACTCTTCTACAGGAACCACTTAAATATAAAACAAAAGGAATAAGTAATAAATATGTAGATTAAAATGGAATACTGAAAACTACGTCAGCAATACATAAGATGGCAAGGGAATGGGGTGAAAGAAAAAATGAAAAAGCAAATCAAGAAATTAAGGAAAGAAAGGGAGGAAGGAAAGGAAGATGGAAGGAAGGAAGGAAGGAAGAAAGAACGATAGATAGAGAGAAAGAAAGAAAGAAAGGAAAGAAAGAAAGAAAAGAAGGAAAGAAAGAAATCTGCTTGAAATAAGATGGTGGATTTAAAGCCAATACTATTTCTACTTAAACTAAATGTGAATATTCTAAACCCTACAAATAAAACACAGAGATTTCTAGATAGAATAGGTGTAGAATTCCATAGTATGATGTTACATAGGAACTCCCTCTAATATAGAGACAGAGATAGGTTCAATGAAAAAGATATGCCATGTGAAGATGAATTGTAAGAAAAAAGAGAAGGTATAATAACAGATAAGGTGGATTTTAGGATCAGGAGTGTTAACTAGTGATAAACAAGCATATTTAATAATGAAAAAAATGGGCTAATTACTCAAGAAAGCACAACAGTTCTCAATGCACTGGATAATTGAAGGTTAAATTACATAGAGGGGGCTTCCCTGGTGGAGCAGTGGTTGAGAGTCCGCCTGCCGATGCAGGGGACACGGGTTCGTGCCCTGGTCCAGGAGGATCCCACATGCCGCGGAGTGGCTGGGCCCATGAGCCATGGCTGCTGAGCCTGCGTGTCTGGAGCCTGTGCTCCACAACGGGAGAGGCCACAACAGTGAGAGCCCCGTGTACCGCAAAAAAAAAAAAAAAAAAAAATTACATAGAGGGAAAACTGACTGAACTTAAAAGAGATATAGATGGACAAATGTATTTAATAGTTGGAAATTTCAAACATTTTTTCTGAGATTCTGGTATAATAAATAGACAGAAGGCCAATAATGATAAAGAGAACTTTAACAACACTATCAACTAATTAGACCTAATTATAGTACATTCCACTCAATAGCAGTGGAATACACATCCTCTTCAAAGGCACATGGGACATGCAGCAAGAAAGAGCCTCTCTTGGCGTTACAAAACAACATTGCATCAATGAAGAAGGATTGAAGTCATGTAGAGGATGTCCTCTGGGCCCAATGGAATAAAACAAGAAATCCATAGCAAGAATATTTCTAGAGAATCCCCAAACTTTGAAATTTAACAAGGATTTCACAATAACACACGGTCAAAGAAGAGGCACTAGGGAAATTTGAAAGTATGTTGAACTAAAGGGAAATGTAAACACAACATATCAACTTTTGTGTGATTAAGCTAAAGCATTGCTTAGAGAGAAATTCTCACTTTGCATGATTATATTCGGAAAGAAGAAAGGGCTAACATCAATGAACTACAAAACTAAGATGCTACCAAAAGAAGTAAAAATTAAACCGAGAGGAAGTAGAAAGAAGGAAACAATAAAGATATCAATGAAATGGAAACCAAAGAAATAATAGAGAAAATACAATGAAGTCAATAGCTGGTTCACTCCAAAGATTTATACAATTTATAAACTCAGTGTAGACTAATCAAGAAAAAAAGTATTGATAGCTAAGACACAAGTGGCCAGTATCAGGAATAATAGAGGAGATATGACTTTAGAGTGCAAAAAATGCTAAAACGACAATAAGGGAATAATATGAAAAACTTTATTTTAAAAATTGACAACATAGAAAAAATGAGCAAATTGGTAGAAAGACACAGCCTATCAAAACACACTCAAGCAAACAGAGAATACTCGAGTAGCCTTATATCTCTTAAAGAAATAGAATTTTTGGCTAAAAATCTTCCCACAAAGGAAACCGCAGGCACAGTTTTGGCCTCACTGGTGTGTTCTACAGAATATTTCAGGAAGAAATAGTGCCAAATTTGTACAATTCTGCCAGAAAGAGAAAGAGGAAGGAGTACTTCCCAGTTCACTCTCTGAAGCTATTGTCCTTATACGAAACTATCCTTATACCAAAACCAGACCAAGACATTGCAAGAAAATATAGCTGCAAACCAATATCCCTCAAGAACATAGACACAAAAATTGGTAACAAAAGGCTAGCAAATCGAACGCAACAATACATAAAAGAAAATTTTTATGACCAAATAGGGTTACTCTCAAAATGTAAGTTCTCTTGAACATTTGGAAATCAATACATGAAGTTAATCATATTAATAGACTACAAAAGAGCGCCATACCATCACCTCAAATGATGCACATCCTAGGCAGAACAATGACACCCAAATGTATCTACGTATTAATCTCTGTAGCCTGCGAGTATGTTACCTTACCTGGCAGAAAATACTTTGCAGATGTGATGAAGTTGAGGATCTTGAGATATGGAGATTATCCTGGATGATCTGGGTGGGCCAATGGAATCACAAAGGTCCTTATGTATAAGGGGGTGGCAGGAAAACGAGAGTGAAGAGTAGGACATGTGATGTCAGAAGCAGAGGTCAGAGAAGAGAGAGGTTGGAAGATGCTATGCTGCTGCCTTTGGACATGGAGAAAGGGACAGGAACCAAAGAGTAGAGGTGGCCTCTAACGTAGGAAAGGCAAGGAACAGATTCTTCCCTAGTAGTCTCAGAGGAACATAACACTGTAGACACATTGACTTTGGCCGTGTAAAACCCATTTCAGATTTCTGCCCTCCAGAACTCTAAGATAACAAACTTGTGTTGTATTAAGCCACTGAAGCATGTGGTAATTTGTTAGAGCTGCAAGAGGACACTAATCTAATTCGGAAAAAGCATTTAACAGACTGTAACACCTACTCAGATGAAAAGTTCTCTGGAAACCAGGAGAGACTCCTCAACCTGATAAAGGTCACCTAAAACATACTTCACAGTTAAAAGGTGAAAGCTTTCCTCTTAAGATCTCTCACCACTCCTGATCAGCACTGGACTGGCAGTCCTCACTAGGGCATTAAGGCAAGATTTTAAAGTATACAAAGTGGAAAGGAAGGAGTAAAATTGTCTTTATTCATAGATGAAATAAACCATCTATATGGACAATCTTTAAGTATCTTTTTAAAAAATTACTAGAACTACTACTGATGAGATAAGCAAGGTTGCAGGATATGAGGTTGGTAAACAAAAGTCAGTTACAGTTATCTATTGTGAAAACAAGCAACTAGAATTTTAAACAAAAATGTCATTCATAATTCATGCAAAACGTGAACGACTTACAGGTGAATTTAACAAAATGTGAGTGAAGTTGTAAAATGATACACAGTAGGAATTGCCTAGAGAAATTCACAACCAAGTAAATGAAACGAGAGATGGATCGTGTGTTTGGATTTTTATTTTTATTTATTTATTTATTTTTTTGCGGTACGCAGGACTCTCACTGTTGTGGCCTCTCCCGTTGCGGAGCAGAGGCTCTGGACGCGCAGGCTCAGCGGCCATGGCTCACGAGCCGAGCCGCTCCACGGCATGCGGGATCTTCCCGGACCGGGGCAAGAACCCGTGTCCCCTGCATCGGCAGGCGGGCTCTCAACCACTGCGCCACCAGGGAAGCCCCCCATGTGCCCCCATGTGTTTGGATTTTAAGGCTCAAATATGTTAAGAAGTAAAGTGTCCCGCGGTTGATCTATTGATACACAGCACTTTGAATGACTAGAAAGCAACAAGATACTTCTACAACGTCTACTGACATACAAAGGATTGGAATAGCCCAAACAGCACAGAAAGAGAATCACATATTTGGAATTCTCACATTGCCTAACTTTGTAACTTACTACAAAGGTACAGTCATCAAGATAGTATGGTACTAGAAAAAGGATAGACGTATAAACAAATAGAAAATGAATAGAAAGTCCAGAAAGAGACGTACACATATAAGGGCAATTGCTTTTCAACAATGGTGCTAATGTAATCCATTGGGGCAAAACACGCTTTCAACAAATATTGAAGAAGCATTGAGTATGCATATGGAAAAATGTGACTTTCACATTACTTCAAATGACATACAAATATAAGCCAAAATAGATAATATGCATACATGTAAAGGGGAAAATTATAAAACTTGCTCATGAAAAACCTATGTTAGTTAGTTAGGCAAAGACTTCTTAGAACACAAAAAGCATGAGCAGTAAAAGAAAAAATCAGAAAACTATAAAGAAAAAATTTTAAATGCAAATGAGAAATTTTGCTCCTTGGAAGATCCTGTTAAGAAAATAAAATCCAGTCACGGAAGAAAAGAGCACATTTGTAATACAGAACTTACTTGCACATCTGAATATATAAAAATCTCTTACAACTCAATAACGGGAACCCATAACTTGTTTTTAAAATGGGCAAAATATTTGAACAGTCATTACCCTAAATAAGATACATCAAAGGCAAGTAAACACATATAAAGTTGCTCAAAATCATTAGTCAACAGGGAAATAAAATTTAAACCCAAATGAGATGGCACACCACAACTACTAGAATGAATACAATTCATATGGCTGAGTATGGCAAGGGCTGGTGAGGTGGAGCCACTACAGATTTCAGACGTGTGGGCACAAAGATTAGGTACGTCCATAAAAGTTTGGCAGCTTGTCATCAAGGTACGCATACGACTACCACATAATCTAGTCATTCCAACCCTAGGTATTGAACCCAGAGAAATAAGAGCACATGCCAACAGCAAACTTGTACATGGATCTTGGTAGCAGCTTTATTCATAATGTCTCCAAACTGAAAACATCCTAAATGTCCATCAATTGGTGACTGATTATCAAACTGTGGCATATTCCTACAAAGGGTCAAAAGGAACAAACCATCAACATAAACAATGCCTAGGAAAATCAAAAGAATTAAGTGGAAGACCAGAAACAGAATACTGCATACCTTCTGATTCATTTTATACACAATTCTTGAGAAGTCAAAACTAAAATGAGACAAGGAAGGTTGTTGATTGCCCAGGGCTAGAAGTGGGATGAGGAGAATGACTGCAGAGGTACATGGGGAACTTTGTGGGACACTGGAAATGTTCTCTATCTTGATATTGGTGGTGGTTACACAGACGTTCCAATTTGTCAAAACTCATCAAAGTGTACACTCAAATGAATATAGTTTATTGAGTGTAAATTGTGTCTCAACAAAACCAAGAAATAAATGGAGCGTATAAAAAGCAAAATATCTGAAAGCAAGAAATGAACGGATACATTCTCAACAGGTAAGACATGGTAGAGAGAGAATCAGTGTGCTAGGTAAAAATACACAGGATAAAATATAGAGAGAAAAAAGGATGGAAAATACAGAATAGGTAGTAAGAGATATAGTGGATGCAGAGGCTAACATAGGCCTGCTATTTTAATTGGAGTTCCATGCAGACGTGACAGAGAGAAAAGGTTCTAGGTCACAGTTGAACAGATAGGGACCATGGTGCTTCCAAAACTGACAAATAACATGTCCCTTCGAGACTCAAGAAACACTAAGGAGCCGAAGCAGGATAATTCTGAAGTAAACATCTCTTAAATTTGTATAGTCAAACTGCTGAAAAGCGAACAAGGAGAACATCACAAAAGCAACCAGGGAAAATCAAGCCATGGTCTTCAAAAGAGGGCGATGAGACTGACAATTGACTTTGAACATAGTCAAGGAAGCCAGAAATATGTAGAATGATACATTCAAAGCGCTGAAAGAACAGAACGGCCAATGTAGAGCTCTATAACCAGGAAAAAGATCCTTCAAGATGAAGGTGAAATAAAGATATTTTCAAACAACCAAGAGGGTGACTGTTTCATATTCTTACCGTATGATCCAGCCATCATGCTCCCTGAGATTTACCCAAATTTGCTGAAAACTTTTGTCCATGCAAAAACCTGCACACAAATGTTCATAATTGCTAGAACTTGGAAGCAATCATACAGCATGGTGACCACAGTTAATAATAATGAATTGTATAATTGAAGTTTGCTGAGAGAATAGATATCAAGTGTTCTCACCACGAGAAAAGGGTAACCATGTGAAGGGATGGATATGTTAATTAGTGTGACTGTGGTAGTCATTCCACCATGTATATTTATGTCAAATCATCTCACCGTACCTCCTAGATATATACGATTTTTATCTTACTAAAGCTGAAAAAACAAAAGATGCCTGGCAACAGGTGAATGGGTAAACTGTGGTACATCCATAGAATGCGATACTATTCACTAATAAAGAGAAATGAGGGGCTTCCCTGGTGGCGCAGTGGTTGAGAGTCTGCCTGCCGATCGGGGGACGTGGGTTCGTGCCCTGGTCCGGGAGGATCCCACATGTTGCGGAAAGGCTGGGCCCGTGGGCCATGGCCACTGAGCCTGCATGTCCGTAGCCTGAAAAAAAAAAAAAAAAAAAAAAGAGAAATGAGCGATCAAGCCACAAAGAGACATTTAGGAACCTAAAAAGCGCATTGCTACATGAAAAAAGCCAATCTGAAAAGGCTACCTTCTCTATAGTTCCAAGTGGACAATATCCTGGAAAAGGCAAAAGTATGGAGACAGTACAAAGGTCGCCAGGATTCCAGGGGAGTGAAGGAAAGAGGAATAGGTGGAAGAAAAAGGCAATTTTAGGACAGTGAGACTATTTTGTATGTGGCAGTAATGATGGACACATGTCATTTTACGTTTGTCAACAGTACAACACAAAGAGTAAGAGTTGACCCGAATGCAAGCTATGGGCTTTAGTTAATAGTTTTCAATTGTAACTCATGGACCACAATAACGCCAGATGTAAATGACAGGGGAAACCAAGAGCAGGGTGCAGGTGGCGGGGAGAAGGAGTACGTGGCAACTCTCTGTACTTTCCGATCAATTTTACTATAAGCATGGACTTGAGTCATGAGTCCCAGACTTTTAGTGCATATGGCAGAACAGGTGTAAAATGAGCATGTTATTGATGGTGGGGAAAAGGGGAGATGTTACTGAAAGCTTTGGACTACACTGCAATCAAAGTTAATAAAGAATGTATATTATTTTTTTAAATTTACTATAAGCATAAATCTGCTCTAAAAACAAACTCTATTAATTTAAGTTAGAAAGGGAAAAGGTTTCCCCAGCACATCCACACTAAAGAAGGTACTTAAGTGTGTTCTTTAAGAACAGAGACAATGACCTCTGATCAAACGTAAAGACATGGAAGTAATGAAGAGTGACATACAAGATAAACATGTGGATATATTTAAATGATATTGGCCTTATAAACTGATACTAAAATAATAACGTCTCTTGAGGTTAAAACTGTCTGTGTTTGTGTGTTTATATCTATGAGGGATTAAAATTCATTACAGCAACAATATTAAAGTAAGGAGTGGGTAAATATAGACCACGTGTTCTAATGTACTTACATTTTCTGCGATGAGATAAAGGGACCAATTTATTTTAGACTTTGAGAAGTTAAGAATGCAAGTTGTAATCTCCAAATAACCACTAAAAGAATAGTAACAGAGTGAATAACTATCAAGGTGATAGAGGTGGGAAATAGAAAAAAATTTAAATTAATCAAAAAGAAGACAGCAAAACTAAGAGATAAATGAGCATAGAGAAACAGGAATAATAGAAAATAGTAAGATGGTAGATATAAAGCTAAGTATATCAATAATCACATTAAAGGTAAATACTCCAATCGAAAGCAACAACAACAACACAAAGATTAGTAAGCTGATTGAAGGAGGAGGAGGAGGAGGAAGAGGAGAAGGAGGAGGCAGAAGAAGAAAAAGAAGGCAATATATGCTTACGGTATATGTTGCTTCAAGTATAAGTATGCAGAAAAGTTAACATTACAAGTTGGTAAAATATGTACCTGAAAAGTACTAATCAAAACAAGCTGGTGTACCTCTTTTTATATCAGAAACTTTGGCCTCTGAGGCAAAAAACCATTACCACAGGTAAATATAATGAGCATTAACAATCATAAAGGGTTCAAATTCACCAGGAAAATAAAACACTTATGAGTCTGTTTGCACCAAATAATGTGATCTCAGTATATGATGTAAACCTTGGCACAGCTGCAAGGACATATACATTACTCCACAATCATAGTGGGAGATTTCAAAACACTTCTCTCCATAAACGATACATCACACACATAAAAATTTGCAAAGACATGAGAGATTTGAAAAATACAGTGAACAAACTTGACAATATATATTTATACATTCCTACCAACATTCAGCTCAACATTCAACTCCACAACTGCAAGATACACAGTCTTTTCAAGTGCTAACAAGGTTTACCAAAAAAGACCACATGTTGACCATAAAGCAAGTCTCAGAAAATTTCAAGACAATGAAACAGTGGAGTATATTCCCTGACCAAAATGCTATTAAGCTATAAGTTAATAAACAACAATAACTAGAAAATCCCCCCGTTTTAAAATTAATATCCTTCTAAATTACCCAGAGCTCGAAGAAGAAATCAATGAAATTATAAAACATTTTGAACTGACTAATAATGAAGATTTGGGGGATCCAGCTTCAATATGTATACTACCAAAAAAGAAAGGCAAAAAAATCAATGACATGTGCGTCTGTCTCAACAAGGTGATAGAACAGCAGATTCAACACAACGAGAGGAGGAGAAACGAAATAAGAACAAGAACATTAATCAGTTAAAGATAAAATAGCCAAGGTTGGTTCTTGGTAAAGACAGCACAACTGACAGTCAGCTCATGTAAGCTCGAACAAAAAAAGAGAGAAGTTATCTTAAATTCAATGTCTGGAATGAATGAGGAGACATGATCATAGATACAATAAAGATATCGGAAGATCATTAGTCAAAATCACGAGCAACTTTATGCAAGAAATGTGAAGAGTTAGATATAATGTACAAGTTTCAAGGAAGCACAACAAAATGACACCAAAACAAACGAAAAACCTAAATTGTCCTATAAATACTAAATGAATGGAATCTGAAGAAAACAACAGCAAAAACGATTTCCATATTCTGATGGTCCCACCAATCAATTCTACAAAACTTGAAAGAAGAAAGAACAGCAATCTTACATACAAGGCAGAAAGTATAAAAAACAGGACTCACTTCCCAGCTTGTTCTAGGAGGCCTAAACATTATAAGACATGAAATATACAGGCCAGTATTTCACATAAACATAGAAGGAAACATTGTGAATGAAACACTGGCAAAACCAATCCAGTTATATGCTTTGAAAGGATAATATATCACAAATAAATCAAGACTACTCTAGAAATGAAGTGGTTCAACACTTGAAAAATGAATGTATTTCATAGAATTAACATATTAAGGATAAAAATATATTTCCTATAGATGCAGAAAAAGTATTGCGTGAATTTGATTGTCAAAAAATAAACATCCAAGGATGTGGAGAAAAGGGAACCCTTGTGCATTGTTGGTGGGAACAAAATTGGTATAGCCACCGTGGAAAACAATGTGGAGGCTCCTCAAAAAATTAAAAGTAAAACTACCGTAAGATCCAACAATCCCACTTCTGAGTATACATCCTAAGTAAAGGAAGTCACTATCTCGAAGAGATATCTGAACTCTCCTGTTCATTTCAGCACCACGCAAATTAGCCAAGATTTGGAAACAACCTAAGTGTCCATTGGCAGGTAAATGTGTAAAGAAAATGCAAGATATATATATAACGGAATATTATTCAGTCATAAAAAAACTAATGAAATCTTGGCATTTTGACAATATGAATGGGCCCTGAGGGCAGTATGCGAAGAGATATAGGTCAGAAAGTGAAAGACAAATACTGTATGTTCTCACGTATATGTGGAATCTAAAAAAGCCAAACTCATAGAAACAGAATAGATTGGTGGTTGCCAGAGGCGGGAGAGTGGGGGAAATGGATGATGTTTGTCAAAGGCTACAGACTTCTAGTTAAAAGATGAAAAAGTTCTGGGGGTCTAATGCACAGCCTTGTGATTATACTTAACAATACTCTAACACATACTTAAAAGTTCTAAGGGAGTAAATCTTAAATGTTCAAACCACACCACACACACACACACACACACACACACACACACACACACACACATTGTAATTATGTGATAAAAGGAAGCTGTTAACTAACCTTATTGTGGTAATCATTTCACAGCACGTACCTGTATGAAATCATTTCACAGCACGTACCTGTATGAAATCATCACGTTGTATCCCTTAAGCCTACACAATGTTATATGCCAACTATGTATCAATAAACTGGTAAATAATTTAAAATGCAATATAAAAATAACATCCATTTATGATTTTAAAAAATCCTCCTAGCAAACTAGGAATAAAAGGGAACTGTCTTAATCCAATCAGAATATCTTTTAAAAGCCTACAAAATCCACCTCACTTAGTGATGAAATGTTGAAAACTTCCCCTATGAGATCATGAAAAAGACCAGGCTATCCATTATCACCACAGACATTGCCACAGGGGAAGAAAGTAATAAAAGTGATCCTGCAAGTACAGCCTTAAAGGAATCAGAGAACACGGGTATGAGTGTTCACCACAGTAACATTTTTAATACTGCAGGGCTGGAAAGCTACTGAAATGTCCATTAAACATAGAAGGTATAACTAAGTTGTGGTATGTTCATACAAATTTAATTACTATTCAGTAATGGAAATCAATAAACTACAGCTAACACTACAACAGAAATGAACAGCAATACATGAAAATATAATGTCGCCAAAAGAAAGCTAGATTATAAGAATACGTGTTTAGGGGTACAGGAGGGATAAATTAGGAGTTTGGGATTAGCAGATACAAACTACTACATATAAAATAGATAGAAAACAAGGTCCTAATGTATAGCACAGGGGAACTATATTCAATGTTCTGTAATAAACCACAATGGAAAAGAATATGAAAAAGAATATATATATATATATATATATATCTGAATCAGCTTGCTGTACAGCAGAAACTAGCACAACATTATAAATCAACTATTCTTCAATAAAAAGTTTCTTTAGAAGGATACGTATTTATTATGTGTAATAAGTTTCACAAACAGGTAAAATTATAGTGCTAAAAGTCAAATACTGGTTAGATTTGCTGAGGTGGCAGATGGTAGTGACCAAGTAGAGGCACGATGGTGCTTTTGGGTTGCCGGCAATGCCAAATCTCTTGACCTGGATTGCAGTTACTCAGTCGTTTGTGATGTAAAAATTTACTGAGCAGAACATTTACGTTTCGTGCAATTCCATTTTTGTGTTGTATTCCATTGAAAAGTTAATACTATTCAGATAAATAGACTCCCACGACCATACATAAAGAATAGACTCTTCGGTGATTTGTATATTTTCTGACCACTATAAACTATAAAATGCCATTAAAACTATAAACTGATAACAAAGATCATTAGAAAATACCCCATATGTTTGTAAACGAAGACATACCTCCTAAACAACCCATGGCTCTGAGAAGAAATCATTGAAATTAGAAAATATTTTGAACTAATATTGAAAACTTGGGGACCATTGCCTGCTATAATTATGAAATCTCTACTCTTGGGATGGTTTGATTACCCAGGGAAGAACCTCCTGCATCTATGGGAAAAGGCAAGATGCCAGCACTTTGTATAGCAAATTGGGCATGAGGCTGAGGATCGAACTTTTATGTACAGTACATTTTTCACTTAAATCCCTATGTTGGGTTTGGATGCCTGCTTTCCCCTGACCCCGAGGTTCCAAGTCCATAAGTCTGCTGATTCACTCCCTCCAGAGAGTAAGTCTCTCCTCAAACTCCCTAGGGTTTGGAGAAGGCAATTTGTCCAGGCTACAGGTTGTTGAGAGGGGCTCTGGGTGTCTAAATGTTTCATAACTATACCTAAGAGCAATCGTGCAATTTACAACCCCCACTACTACCCCTAACTTGTAGGGGTACTTGCCATTGCCAATCTCGCAGACAGTTTGAAGGTCTGGTGAGGGAGGTTAAAGACTGTTGCTTTGGGGCTTTCCTCACTGCTCGGCTCTTAAATCAGCTAAGTCAGATGGCACTCATCTGTCTGCTTTCCACCTTCTAATACTTTATAATTATTCTTGTCTCCTCGCCCATCCTTTTTGTCCTTGTGGGGTTAGGCCTCTAAGAAAAAGGATCTAGCCAGGTGAGAGGGAGGAGGAAGAGACGGAAGAAGAAAGAATGAGCAAGAGAATGGATGAAGGACACAAACAAAGGTGCCGCTGTGGAACTTGGAAGCAGGAAGAAGGATGCACTGACAAGATGAAACAGCTCCTTACCCTGTTTTGGTCTGTTTGTTAGTCAGATTCCAAGAAGTGGGCATCCCGTTGGACTTCATGTTTACACCTTCAAGAGTGGGTTGGACACCTTATGTAAGAGTCCCATCATGCTGCAAACGATGGAAGAAGGTAGTTGCCCCCCACGTGAAAGAGAAGGCAGTTACCTAAAGAGGCAATAAGACAATGCTGGGTGGCAGGATGCCAAATACCGATGACATTTCCTTCACTGAACCCATCACGGAAATTAGGTCCCCTATTGTTCACGCTCATAGCTCCTTGTTGTTTAATTCCATATCACTTATCATAATTTGCAATGGAACGGTAATGTCTGCAATTAATTTTATGATGCACTGTCCGATGAAGCTGGAAGCTCAAAATAAATGGCCTATATTAGGCCAATCATAATTGCGTGAATGAATTCTTAGTCACTTCATACTAGGGGCAGGCGAGGGGGAGGGAGGAAGAACAAAATACAGAGGGAAGGAAGGAGGGCAAAGAGCAAGGCAGAGTGGAGGACCAGAAGGAAAAACTAAGGAGGGAGAGAAGAGGCGAGGGATGCGGGAAGACAGAGGGGGGAGAAACTGAACGACAATGAAGGGAGGACAGAGCGAGGTGGGAGAGGAGAGATGAGAGGGAGATGACGTATGTTGTTGAAGGGGTCGTAGCCCAGCTTCGCCCACAAGAATCCTATGGGCCAGCCAGCATGATGCAGAGAATGACGTCTGTTTTCATTGTGTGTGTGCATGTGCGTGCGCGCATGCATGCACCTTCGTGTTTTCTGTGTAATAATGATTGCAGGGATCAACGTGCCTGTGGAAACCGTGGATTCTTTCAATATGAGCGCTTTGCTCATATTGAAAGAATTTGCTCGAATCTCTTCTCCCAAGGGCCTTTGTGTCAAGACCACCTTTGCTTTCCGCCCACAGTCCAATGCATCACTCAGCTTCAGTTTCCATGGTAACCAAGGTATTGTTTCCTGTCATGTCTAGGGACTAAGGATGAGACAAAGAGAAAGGCAGAGAAATGTGTGAGCTCTGTCTTCCTCTGAGGTACACAAGCTACTATCTAGGGATTTAAAAATCACATTCTATTTAATTCTACGTTGTCCTGCACCCACTGCCTGGTGGAGGAGGATAGAAATTGTAGAGCAGCCCAGTATGAATCTAGAATTTCTACCTCTCCACAGTGCACTTACATGGATAGGAGACGTAGGCTTCCTTGACTTTTAGCCACCTTCTTACCAGCAATTTTTTGTTACCTCCAAACCATGCCCATGGATTCCAGGACTCTGGCTACCCAACTCACTTCCCCTGTTCTCACCTTGTAGCCTCTGTCTCACTGTGTGGGTTTCCAGTAGCCCCAATTTTCTAGCACGAACCTCAGTTACAGCCAGGTTTCAGAAGTACTGCTCCCAGAAAAGTTCCATGATCCCCAGTAGGGAAGTCACACAGGACAGATGACTCCCTCCTCTCCTCTTTGTTCTGGGAGACCTCTACCCAGACCATGAGACCAGTTGATAGAGCTCCCACTTCCTGCCCCACTCCTGTTTTAGCAGGGCCTTAGGGAGACTCAGAGGAGAGAGGTCTCTGCTAGCCTCCTGAATTTGGAAAGCAGCAGAACTAAGCAAGCACCTCTTTCCCACCCCCTTATCCCAAATAACCAATTACCTCCTTTGCATTTTCTCCTCATTTCAGAGGGCAGACAACCACGGTCCCAGGCAGGACGTGAGATGTCTCAGGGCACCAGTTTGTGAGCAACAGCAGCACAAAACCTGGGGGTATGTCCCCATCTACCCCTCCCTTCTCTCTCAGTGTTGTAGGATGTCTCTAGAAGTCCATTTGTCGAGCCCTGCTATCATTTACGGGGTCCCAGCTGCCCACCACTTCCTGTGTACTGCAACCCCTCAATCCAAAGTGTCTAAGGAACCTCATTTCCACTCCAACTGAATGACCCGCACTGAACCGAAACCAAAGGCTTGCCCATCCTCCTGACCTCGGGGTCTTTTCCAGATGTCCATCTGTTTTTGGAAAGGGGGTTTGGCTCGTATCCACTCTCAGTATCCACTTGCCAGGTGCTTCTCTGTGTCATACCTCTTTCAGAGGATACCAGATCTGCTTGGATGCTGGTCTCTGCCTGGATGTCTGGGAAGAGAGTCCCTTGGAGTAGGACCAAAGAGGAACAGTAATGCAAGGAAGGTAATGTTTTCCTGGAATGTCCTGCTCCTTAAATCGCCCCAAACACCACTCTAGACTGTATGGGAGAAGCACATTTTAACAACAGGTGAAAGGTAACTGAAGGAATGATAATAGGGAACAAAACTACTAGGAAATGATGGCTAAATATCAATGTTCCTAAAGTCCAGGGAAAATCACCCAGCTCCTGCTCTGTCCCTCAAAAAAAAGTTAAGGCCTTCCGGGAAGATTCCATTCTGGGTTGATCTCTGTTCCTAGCTTTTCTTGAAGACTGCCCTTTTCTCTCCCTTGAAAAGGAGAAAGTCCCCTCCATTAATATCCTCCATTGTAAGGATTTCTTCTTCTCTTAGCAGTGGGATCTACCCAAATTTTCACCCTCCCCTGAATATGCAAGCACACAGAGACACTCACAGACATGCCAATAGAACTATCAGTGGCACGCAATAATCCCTAACCCATACATTTCTCAAAACTGAAATTTGTCAGTCTAGATTAACCTTCAGAACTCAATCTGGATCTCTTGGACTTCAAACCACATTTCCTCATCCTCTGGCCATTGCTGGTGCACTAATCTCTCATTCTCAGTTTGGCCTTGCATGGGGATGTAAGTATCAGCACATCTGTAAGTAAGAGTATGAAGCATGGGGCACGTGGGTTATAATTTTAACAAAGTCAGTGTCTCCAGTTGATCTAATCTTTACCCTCACCTTTTAAAAGATTTAACCGTTGCAGATGACCACTGTTCCTCTTGCATCTCCATCTTCTCCTGCTCTAGTGGTTATTCCCACCAGCATACAATCAAGCTCCACTGTCCTCCATTTTAAACAATACCTTCCCTTGGTGACACTTCCCTACCAACTATTGTTCCATATATCTGCTGCCCTTCACAGCAAAACTTTCATGATAAGTTGTCTCCACTTCCACACCTCCACCTCTGACAAGTCTTGCATGCCCTTCTGTCTTCTAAACTGCTTTTTTCTTGTTCTCCAATAACTAGCATGATGTCAAATCAAAGCATCATTCCTCCGCCCCTGTCTGACTTCTTAGTCTTTGAACTTGCTGCCTACTTCCTCTTCCTTGAAATCTTCTGGATTTCTTGAAATCGCTCTCTCCTGGTTTTCTTCCTTCCTGTGTGGATCCTATTCCTTTGACTCAGTTTTGGGGGCTCCTCTTCCTCTAAGCTCGTCTACAGGTTGCCACGCTCTAGGTTGTGGCTTTGGGCTCTCTTTTCCTTCTTTTGTGCATTTTCTCTCTTAGAAGTTTCTTTTAATCAATTTGTACACATTGAATATGTACAGCTATTTGTATGTCAATCATACCTCAATAAAGCAGTCTAATAAAATGCTTCTTTTCCTTTTATGACTATAAATAATATCTACATCTGCCAATCTCTGTGTGAATCAGGGTGTGCGATTATGGTCAACAGAACAAGGCTCAGGATCACTTAACCAAAAATAAATCTTACTCAAGGATATCAGGTTGCTCATGTTGTCCATTGAGACCTGGAGAACCAGGATTGGAAAGCAAGCAGGAACTAGGTGAGCCTGAGAAGTAGAACCAAACATGAAAGTCATGCCTGAAGAATAGCGTAGTTTTGATATTTTTGCTTGTAGCATTGCAGAGGTTGCATTGGGGGCTATATCTCCCATATCATTTCCTATTACAAATCTTTAGATTTATCTGTTTTATAAACAATTTAAAGAATATCTGTACTTTTATACTGATATATAGGCATGCATAGATGTATGTAAATCTAGCAATATACTATGAACACTCTAAGTACCTTTAGATTTTTTTATTTTTAAAACTCAACTTCCTTAAGATATAATTCAAATACCATATAACTCTTCCTTTACAGTGTACAATGGAGTGGTTTTTAAATTAAGTACACAGAATTGTGCAACTGTCAACATTGTCTAATTTAAGAGTATTTTTATCTTTTAAAATGGAACCCAATATTAGATCATCTAAAATACATAATGCACTACCTTGTATAAAATAGATAACCAAAGACAACTTACTGTGTGGCACAGGGAACTGTACTCAGTGCTCTGTGGTGACATAAATGGGAAGGGAATCTAAAAAAGAATTTATATCTGTATATGTATAACTGATTCACATTGTTGCACAGCAGATACTAGCACAACATTGTAAAGCCACTATACTTTAGTAAAAGTAAAATAAAATATATAATAATTCAAATTTGAAATCAGCTAATTAAAGAGCTTCAAAATACATGAAGGAATTACTGACAATAATAAAGGAATAAATAGACAAATCCACAATCATAATTGTGGACTTTTAACATCTTTCTGCCAGAAATTTACCTAACTAGACAAAAGAAAATCACAAAAGATATTAAGTTGAACACTAACAAAAAAACAATTTCACCTAACTGATATCCATGAAACCTAACACCTACCAAATTCAGAATACACATTCTTTGTAAGTGCATATGGACTATCCACCAAGATAGACTGATTTCTGAGCCACAAGACATCTCAATAATTATCAGAGGACTGATATTATTCAGTGTATATTATCCAGCCAAAACATTATTAAGTGAGCTACCTATAATAATAAGATAACAAGACATACCTCTATTTGGAAATAAACAACATACTTCAAAATAACCAATGGATTAGGAAAAAATTACACGGGAATTTATAAAATATTTTGAACTGAATCGAAGTCAAATTTATGGGGCACATCTCAAGTCAATGATCTTCTTCCTTAAGAAATTAAAAAAAAAAGAATAGAAAATTAAACTCAAAGTAAATAGAAGAAAGAAATGATAAAAGGAACAGTGGAAATCATCAACAGAAAAAATTCAGAAAGTTAACAAATTCAAAAGGTCATCCTTTAAAATATTAATAAATTCTCTATAACCCTAGCCAGACAGATCAAGGAAAAAAAGACTCAAAATTGTGAGATATGTAAAAATAAAAATAACAATGGAGCATAGAGTAATTTAAAAGAAAGTAAAATATGCCATAAGAGCTGGATAACAACAATTTGGAATGGTAGATGAAATGGGCAAAATTCCTTGAAAAATAAAACTTATGAAAATGACACAGGGAAAAATAAAATATGTAAATGTTCCTATAGAGAATGTATAATCAAAATGCTCCAAAAAGCAAACTCCATCCCAGTCAGCTTCACTAGTGTATTCTCTTAAACACTTAAGGAGGAAATAATGCCAATTGTACACAAATTCTTCCAAAAACTTGATTAGAAGTGAAAATGTCCCAAGTCCTTCTATGAGGCCAGTATCAACTGGATAAAATGTTAAGTTGCTTAAAATTTACAAATCAAGTAATGTAATGTATGTCATTAACAGAATAAAGTCAAAAATTATATGGTCTTCTCAATAAAGAAGAAGATTTTGACATAATTTAATATACATACATGGTAAAAACTCTCAGCAAATTAGGAAGAGAAGGAAATGTCCTCAACCTGATAAAAGATATTAATGAAATACCCAGGGGGGCTTCCCTGGTGGCACAGTGGTTGAGAGTCTGCCTGCTAATGCAGGGCACACGGGTTCCAGTCCTGATCTGGGAGGATCCCACATGCCACAGAGCAACTAGGCCCATGAGCCACAACTACTGAGCCTGCACGTCTGGAGCCTGTGCTCCGCAACAAGAGAGACCGTGATAGTGAGAGGCCCATGCACCGTGATGAAGACTGGCCCCCACTTGCCACAACTAGAGATAGCCCTTGCACAGAAACGAAGACCCAACACAGCAAAAATAAATAATTAATAAACTCCTACCCCCAATATCTTCTTAAAAAAAAAAAAAGAAATACCCATGTGTAACATTATACTCACTGGTGAAAGACTCTTTATTTTTTTTTTTTTTTTAAACATCTTTATTGGGGTATAATTGCTTTACAATGGTGTGTTAGTTTCTGCTTTACAACAAAGTGAATCAGCTATACATATACATATGTTCCCATATGTCTTCCCTCTTGCGTCTCCCTCCCTCCCACTCTCCCCATCCCACCCTTCCAGGCTGTCACAAAGCACCGAGCTAATATCCCTGTGCCTTGCGGCTGCTTCCCCCCAGCTATCTACCTTACTACGTTTGTTAGTGTGTATATGTCCATGACTCTCTCTCGCCCTGTCAAAACTCACCCTTCCCCCTCCCCATATCCTTAAGTCCGTTCTCCAGTAGGTCTGCGTCTTTATTCCTATCTTACCCCTAGGTTCTTCATGACATTTTTTTCCCTTAAATTCCATATATATGTGTTAGCATACGGTATTTGTCTTTGTCTTTCTGACTTACTTCACTCTGTATGACAGATTCTAGGTCTATCCATCTCATTACAAATAGCTCAATTTCATTTCTTTTTAAGGCTGAGTAATATTCCATTGTGTATATGTGCCACATCTTCTTTATCCATTCATCCGATGATGGGCGCTTAGGTTGTTTCCATGTCCTGGCTATTGTAAATAGAGCTGCAATGAACATTTTGGTACATGACTCTCTTTGAATTTTGGTTTTCTCAGGGTATATGCCCAGTAGTGGGATTGCTGGGTCATATGGTAATTCTATTTGTAGTTTTTTAAGGAACCTCCATACTGTTCTCCACAGTGGCTGAACCAATTCACATTCCCACCAGCAGTGCAAGAGTGTCCCCTTTTCTCCACACCCTCTCCAGCATTTATTGTTTCTAGATTTTTTGATGATGGCCATTCTGACTGGTGTGAGATGATATCTCATTGTAGTTTTGATTTGCATTTCTCTAATGATTAATGATGTTGAGCATTCTTTCATGTGTTTGTTGGCATTCTGTATATCTTCTTTGGAGAAATGTCTATTTAGGTCTTCTGCCCATTTTTGGATGGGGTTGTTTGTTTTTTTGTTATTGAGCTGGATGAGCTGCTTGTAAATTTTGGAGATTAATCCTTTGTCAGTTGCTTCATTTGCAAATGTTTTCTCCCATTCTGAGGGTTGTCTTTTGGTCTTGGTTATCGTTTCCTTTGCTGTGCAAAAGCTTTGAAGTTTCATTAGGTCCCATTTGTTTATTTTTGTTTTTATTTCCATTACTCTAGGAGGTGGGTCAGAAAGGATCTTCCTGTGATTTATGTCATAGAGTGTTCTTCCTATGTTTTCTTCTAAGAGTTTGATAGTTTCTGGCCTTACATTTAGGTCTTTAATCCATTTTGAGCTTATTTTTGTGTATGGTGTTAGGGAGTGATCTAATCTCATACTTTTACATGTACCTGTCCAGTTTTCCCAGCACCATTTATTGAAGAGGCTGTCCTTTCTCCACTGTACATTCCTGCCTCCTTTATCAAAGATGAGGTGTCCATATGTGCGTGGGTTTATCTCTGGGCTTTCTATCCTGTTCCACTGATCTATCTTTCTGTTTTTGTGCCAGTACCATACTGTCTTGATTACTGTTGCTTTGTAATATAGTCTGAAGTCAGGGAGCCTTATTCCTCCAGCTCCTTTTTTCGTTCTCAAGATTGCTTTGGCTATTCGGGGTCTTTTGTGTTTCCATACAAATTGCGAAATTTTTTGTTCTAGTTCTGTGAAAAATGCCAGTGGTAGTTTGATAGGGATTGCATTGAATCTGTAGATTGCTTTGGGTAGTAGAGTCATTTTCACAATGTTGATTCTTCCCATCCAAGAACATGGTATATCTCTCCATCTATTTGTATCATCTTTAATTTCTTTCATCAGTGTGAAAGACTCTTTAGCTCATAAGATTAGGAATGTCTCCATTATTTAGTATTGTACTGGAGGTCCTCATTGGTGCAATAAGGCAAGAAAATGAAATAAAATCATAAAGATTGGCAAGGAAGAAATGAAAGTGTGATTATTTACAGAATATATGATTTTGTTCATAGAAAATCATATTCAATCTACAAAAAAATTGCTCAAAATAACAACCACGTTTAACATGGTTTCAGGATACAAAATCAATTTTTAAAAAAATCCACTGTGTCTACACACTAATAATGAATGATCAAAAAATGCAATTTAAAAAATAACACCATTCAAGGATGTGGAGAAAAGGGAACACTTGTACACTGTTGGTGGGAATGTAAATTGGTGCAGCCACTGTGGAAAATGGTATGGAAGTTCCTTGGAAAACTAAAAATAGAACTACCATATTATCTAGTAATTCCACTCCTGAGTATATATATGAATAAAATGAAAATATTAATCATAAAAGATATATGCACCTCAATATTCATAGCAGCATTATTTACATTAGCCAACATATGGAAGCACCCAAGTGTTCATCAACAGATGAATGAAGATGTGGTATATATATATATATATATACACATATACATACACACACAATGTAATATTACTCAGCCATAAAAAAAGAATGAAATAAAATCATTTGCAGCTACATGGATGGACTTGGAGGGTATTATTCTTAGTGAGGTAAGTCAGACAGAGAAAGACAAATACTGTATGATATCACTTATAGTTGGAATCTAAAAAATACAACAAACTAGTGAATATAACATAAAAGAAGCAAACTCACAGATATAGAGTACAAACTAGTGGTTATCAGTGGGGAGAGGGAAGGAGGACAGTCAAGATAGGGGTAGGGGATTAAGAGGCACACATTACTATGTATAAAATAAGTAAGCTACAAAGATATATTGTACAGAACAGGAAATATAACCAGTATTTTATAATAACTATAAATGAAGTATAATCTATAACTTTTGAATCACTATGTTGTACACCTGAAACTAATATAAATTATAAATCAATTATACTTCAATAGAAAAAATTCTAGGGAGTTCCCTGGTGGTGTAGTGGTTAGGATTTGGCTCTTTCTCTGCTGTATCTCGGGTTCAATCCTGGCAGGGAACTGAGATCTCACAAGCCATGTGGCATGGCCAAAAAAAAAAAAACAAATATTATAACCAAAATATAAATAAATAAAAAATAATGCCATTTAAAATAATATCAAATAACTACAAATATCTAAGAATAAATCTAGTAAAAGTGTACAAAATTACAACACCTAAAACTACAAAATATCACTAAGAGAAAATTTAAAAGACCTAAATAAATGCAGAAAGACTGAAAAAAATCAATAGTTTTATTTTATTTCTCCCCCAAAATGACCTATAGATTCATTTTGATCCCCATCAAAACTGAAGAAGACTTTTTGAAGAAATTGACAAATTGATTCAAAAATTATGTAGAAAAACAAAATATTTAGAAGAGGCAAAATATTCTTGAAAAATATGTTACATTACCCTACTTCAGGACTTGCCATAAAGTTACAGTAATCAAGACTAAAAGGGATTGACATAAGAGTGGACAAATAGGTAAATGGAAAATAATGGACTCCAGAAATAGACCCACATTCACAGTCAACTGGTCTTCATCCAAGGCATCAAGCAAATTCAGTAGGTTAAGGTGTCAATGTCCTCCAGCCAAAAACCTCCAGAAACATATCTGTTATTAAACAAGTTGCAACAAGGGAGAACACACAAAATGGAGAATCATGGGTTGCATCAGTAAAAGGGTATTTAAAAGAACCTATCAAAGGATTTCAGCTTTGGTTGAATGATTTTGGGAGGGTCTAATGAGGGGAGGGTTCAATCTAGTTTGAATGCTTCAGAAGGCACGGGCAATTTTGTAGGTAAGCTGGGTATTCAGCTTATCTACAGGGAGAAGGGACCAGAAGGAGGATAAATTTTTAATTGGTAAAGAAAAAGCAGTCACTCATTTTGGCCAAGAGAGTGAGTGTACAGTATTTTATGTGTGGCACAGAGACATTTTTTTGCATGTACTTAGACAATTATGGAGCAACCATGCTTCATCTCACTGTATCATGGTCTCAGAGTAACCTTGTCTGAGATTGGTATTCTGTGAAAATGCTTATGTTTGTCAGTAGAATAACGTGGCCCACCTGTGAGTGGCAGGCCAGCTTCTGGATGTTAGGGACTACTCTTTTTACTGTTCTGAAGGAAAGCCTTTTTTAAATATAAATAATCCTTCGGGGCGAAAAATTTTAGATTTACAGAAAAGTTGCAAAGACATTCAAAGAACATTGATGTCCTTTCCCTTGTAGGTTAATTAAGCCTTTAGTACTTAATTAATAGGGGAAATAGGGAAGATGTTTCTGCTAGAATTTTGGCAGGGGCTACTGTTTCTCTCTTGCAGCAAGTACCAAGAGTGATCTTTCTAAGGATCTTCCCAGATCTTTTATTGTGGGCATCTAATGGGGTTCCTGGAGGAAAAGCTCATGAGATGGTTTGAAACTCTTCCGGGGACTTTATACTCTCCTGGTAGCCCACTCTCAGCCTTTAGAAATTTCTTGAAATTTTCTAATTTAATCTTCTTAATAGTTTACATGGCATTCAGGCAGTTTCTGTCCCAGGTAAGCAAACGTTCAGGTCCTCTTTCTACCTACAAGCAACTGTCTTTCACTAAATTTTGTGTTTGAAGTTTTCCATGAGACCTCAATTCTCTGACAGGTTCCAAAATAAATCATTAATTTGCAGTTTTCCCACCTCTTCTTGTTTTATGAGTAGGTATGAATGAAAAATATTGCCTGCCATATCAGTAAACAAATGATGTTGCAGCCATCAAGCCATCACATTACAGCCTCCCTGATGGTGAGCCCTGAGGGAACCCAAGATGGAAACATGATGCCCACCATCTATCAGTCAACTGCTGCAGCTACCCCAATGGTGTACCCTGAGAAGACTCAGGATGAGAAAGCACAGGATACTGGACCCAGATATCTGAGGTGCTTTTCAAAGGAATGTTTTCAGTGAGCCAGGCCCTTGCATCTTCCCATACATAGAAAAGTGCTAAATTCCTTCACTTGAGATATCTGGTTTTCTTTAACTAATAGTAATCTTTCGATGTTCCAACTACCTGGTCTTTGTTGCAAAACTCCTATATATCTTGCCTCCCATCCTTGCCTCTTCAGAGCAGTCTCTCAGAGTTATCTGAGATGCTGTGTCCTAGGCTTAAGTATTCAGTTTTGTCTTCTGAATAAAACATAATTCTCAACTTTTAGGTTGTGCATTTTTTTTCAGTGGACCTAAGAATGAGGCTCTTTATAGCTCTTGGCATTTCTGAGTTCAAAGAAGCCCAGAAGTACTCAGTAAGTCTTTTTAACAGATGGTGCTACATCAGTTGAATATCCATATGAAAGGAAATTTGATCCTTGACCCATATCAAACTTCAGATACATCCTTACACTGTCCATTGTTTGGGCCTACTGAAGATACCAATGTCAGACCACCTGTGTGTTTTTAAAAGTTCTACCAGTTTTTTCTTATTCCAGCAGAGGCCCTTTGCCTATTATTGCTCTGATCCTTTGTCCACACAGATTCAGTACATAACTCTAGGGGCTATTGATCTCTGCTCACCAATCAGACATGTCCTGCTATGAAATTTTGTTTCTTTAACCTTCTTTACATATACAGCTCTTTTGTGTCTTTTTAAATGTGTGCTTTTTTCCAGTTTGCTTATTTACTTACTTTTTATTTTATATTGGAGTATAGTTGGTTAACAATATTGTGACAGTTTCAGGCATACAGCAAAGCGATTCAGTTATACATATACATGTATCTATTGTTTTTCAAATTATTCTCCCATTTAGGTTATTACATAATATTGAGCAGAGTTCCCTGTGTTATGCAGTAGGTCCTTGTTGGTTATCCATTTTAAATATAACAGTGTGTACATGCCAATCCCACACTCCCTATCTCTTCCCCCCACCCTTACCCCCTGGTAACCATAAGTTCATTCTCTAAGTCTGTGAGGCTGTTTCTGTTTTGTAAATAAGTTCATTTGTATCATTTCTTTTTAGATTCTGATATCATATGATATTTCTCTTTCTCTGTCTGACTTACTTCACTCAGTATGACAATCTCTAGGGTCATCCATGTTGCTGTAAATGGAATTATTTCATCCTTTTTAATGGCTGAGTAACATTCCATTGTATATATGTACCACATTTTCTTTATCCATTCCTCTTTCGACAGACATTTTTGTTGCTTCCATGTCTTGACGATTATAAACAGTGCTGCAATGAACATTGGAGTGCATGTATCCTTTCAGACCATCATTTTCTGTGGATATATGCCCAGGAGTGTGATTGCAGGATCATATGGTAGCTCTATGTTTAGTTTTGTAAGGAACCTCCATACTGTTCTCCATAGTGGCTGTACCAGTTTACATTCCCACCAACAGTGTAGGAGGGTTCCTTTCTTTCCACACCCTCTCCAGCATTTGTTGTCTGTGGATTTTTTGAAGATAGCCATTTTGACAGGTGTGAGGTGATATCTCATTGTAGTTTTGATTTGCATTTCTCTAATAATTAGCAATGTTGAATATCTTTTCATGTGCTTCATGGCCATCTGTGTGTCTTCTTTGGAGAAATGTCTATTTAGGTCTTCTGCCCATTTTTTGATTGGGTTGTTTGTTTTGATGATTTACAAACAGCCACATGAGCTGTTTGTAAATTTTGAAGACTAATCCCTTGTCAGTCTCATCATTTGCAAATATTTTCTCCCATTCTGTGAGTTGCCTTTTCATTGTGTTTATGGTTTCCTTTATTGTGGAAAGGCTTTTGTGGGTTTTTTTTTAACCTTATCAAGTTTTTGTCTTAGTTGGTATAATTATCACAATGGTCTGTCATGATATTCTATGTCTTAAACAGAAGTGGCACACCTATGGTACTTATTTAAATGGAATGTTCAGGAAAGGTGAATTGAGGACTGCCTGCCACAAGCCATTCCTGACTAGAAGCCTTCATGTTTATTTTTCTGAAATAAAATTGAAATAATATTCCACAAAAACTCTTGTAAACTTCATATCCCATGTACATGGACATATTTGAATATTTTAAATAAATTTTAACCACATATTTATTAATGCCTGAATGTTACAATGCAGTATGAATGTACCATAATTCGCTTAAACAACACCCTCCTGATGTTCATTTACATTCTCTCCTGGTGATAAGCAGGAAAACCTATGGGTTTAAATAAGTATAGGAGATATAATTGGATAGATAGTTTTTAAATGTACAGACATGTTTTTAACTATGCCTGAAAATAACATTTTATGTTAGAAATTTTTGAAAGGACTAAATTGGTGTATTTGATGGAAAAATTCTTGGTCACTAAAATATAAGGAGATACAGATGAGATAGTAAGAAAAGACTACCACTATTTCCAAGTCCCAGGACCACAAAATTTAACTGAGCTGAAGATAGAGGTAGGAACCGAGCAAGAAGGGAGAAATTTCACATAAAACTGGAATGGATCAAGGTAAAATAACTAAGCAGAATCATGGTAAAATAACTGGGTCTTTATAAGACCAAATTGCATACTTCTGTTATTTTTAGAAGACATAGCCTGGAAGAGGGGGACCATTCCTCTCATTGGTGGCATGTTTGATTTGATGGAAGTTGTTAGTCCTCATGGCAGTCTGCTGTCTTGCTGCTCTTCTTGCCTCTTCTGCTGCCAAAGATGGTCAGTTTACCCAGGGTTGGTTGAATGAGGATATTAAAAAAATCTTGGACACACAATATGTAATATTTTATTATTCCTATTATGGTTGTAATGGATGTGCTGTACACAAAATTCTGATTAATCTCTGAATTTTTCCTTAAGATTAATTTCCAGAAGTTATGCTGCCAGGTTACCTTCCCTTTACATATTGCCAAATTCAACTGAAGATTCTTCTTTTTTATGATCAACTTCAAAAACCTTCTACAAAATTAACTTTCCCCAAACTAGGCATAAGTTATGAGAAAATTACAAGAAAGGAAAATTATAGATTAGTCTATGTCACTAAAAATGGATGCAAAAACACATGTTAGAAAATAGAATCCAGCAATATATAAAAAGGATAATACATCACACTGGAAAACCTATCAGTGTGATTCCTATTTTCACAAAAAAAGAAAAATCGTATGATAATCTCAATAAGTACAGAAAAACAATTTGACTAATCCAATAGCCATTCATGATTTATTTTATAAAACTCTTTTAGAACTAAGGAATATAAGAAAATTAATTATTCTGATAAAGACTACCTCCAAAAATCTACAGCAAAATCATAATTAATGGTGAATTACTGAAAGTATTCTTCCTGAGACCTGGAATGGTAGGAGTGGGACAAGGATGGCCATTATCCCCACTTTTGCTCAACAATATACTGGCAATCCTACCTACTGAAATAAAGTAAGAAAATAGATGACATAATTATGTGCATATACAATTCAAAAGAACCTACAAGCTCTTAGAATATGTGCGTTTAACAAAGTCAAAGAATACAGGGTCAATATATAAAGACCAATCATTTCAGCAAGCAACAGATGTTTCAGAAAAAATTGAAACCACAACATATACAGTAGCATTTAAAAAGACCAAATACAAAGGAATTAGTATAATGAAAGATGTACAAGTAAACCACAGTAAACCACAAACTATTATTCAGAGAAATTTAAGAATTTCCAAATAAATGTCATGTTCCTGGATTGGAAGAGTCAATATTGTAAAGATGTAAATACTCCCCAAATTTTCTCTACAAATTCTATACAATTCCAATAAAAATTATAGCAGGGTTTTTTTAGTGGAAATCAGTAAGACGATTCTAAAATGGACTTAGAAATACAATGACAAAGAACAAAGACAATCTTGAAGAATAAAAAAGCTGAAAGACTCATATTCATGTCAAACAAACTTTAAAATAAAGCCTGTTACAAGAGACAAAGAAGGACACTACATAATGATCAAGGGATCTATCAGAGAAGAAGATATAACAATTGTAAATATATATGCACCCAACATAGGAGCACCTCAATATATAAGGCAAATACTAACAGCCATAAAGGGAGAAATTGATAGTAACACAATAATAGTGGGGGATTTTAACACCCCACTTTCATCAATGGACAGATCATCCAGACAGAAAATCAATAAGGAAACACAGGCCTTAAATGACACATTAGACCAGATGGACTTAATTGACATTTATAGAGCATTCCATCCAAAAGCAACAGAATACACATTCTTCTCATGTGCACATGGAACATTCTCCAGGATTGACCACATGCTGGGCCACAAAGCAAGCCTCACTAAGTTTAAGAAAATTGAAATCATATCAAGTATCTTTTCTGACCGCAAGTTTATGAGATTAGAACTCAACTACAAGAAAAAAACTGTAAAATGCACAAACACATGGAGGCTAAACAATATGCTACTAAACAACCAATGGACCAGTGAAGAAATCAAAGAGGAAATCAAAAAATACCTACAGACAACTAAAAATGAAAACATAATGATCCAAAACCTATGAGATGCAGCAAAAGCAGTTCTAAGAGGGAAGTTTATAGCAATACAATCTTACCTCAGGAGACAAGAAAAATTTCGTATAAACAACCTAACCTTATACCTAAAGCAACTAGAGAAAGAAGAACAAACAAAACCTAAAGTCAGTAGAAGGAAAGAAACCATAAATGTTGGAGCAGAAATAAATGAAATAAAGAGGAAGAAAACAATAATAGCAAGATCTATGAAACTAAAAGTCGGTTCTTTGTGAAGATAAAAATTGATAAACCTTTAGCCAGACATATCAGGAAAAAGAGGAAGAGGACTCAAATCAATGAAATTGATGTAGAATTTATTTAACCTGTGACTGTATCATCATTACAATAAAATGGTTTTCCCTAATTGAAAAAATATCTGGCTCCATCAAAATGCTGATTCACACTTTTATTGATACTGAGTAAAATTTATGAATTAACTTAAGGGGAAATCATTATGTTCTTATGTTGAATAATCTTATCCAAGAACAAATGAAAACTTTTATTTGTTTGAGTTTACTTTGTTTCTTTTACAGGCATTAAGAAATTTTTCTCAACAGACATTAGTGTTTGTATAAAAGCTATTAAGATCTTATGGTAATTTACTATTCTGTTTATTGTATTGAACTCTCTTTTCGTTTGAGTAAACCTTATCTTTGATTCTGTTGGGTTTTTCAGTTATACGAACATACCATCTGTAAATAAAGGCAGTGTTAATTCTTTCTGAGTTTTTATACCTCAGATGGATCTCTAATTGATTTATCTAGTTGCATTGGTTAGCACCTCCAGGACAGTGATGAATATCGATGGAGATAGTGTGCATCCTTGCATTTGTCCTGATCTCTTAAAGTGTTTTTTATGAGTTTCATTTTTATTCATTTATTAATTTTTAGATTCCACATATAAGAGATATCATATGGCATTTTTCTTTGACTTATTTCACTTAGCATAATGCTCTTGATGTCCATCCATGTTGTCACAAATGGCAAGATTTCCTTTTTTTTTACGGCTGAATAATATTCAAATGTATATATATCACAGTTTTTTTATCCATTTCTCCATCAATGAATACTTAGGTTGTTTCCATATCTTGGACTAATGTAAAATGCATGGTGTCTTACCATTAAGAATGTTGATGGAATTCGTATGAAGATAGTGTGTGTGTGTGTGTGTGTGTGTGTGTGTGTGTAATATACAATATTCATAAGTGTTTGCCTGTGCTATTCTTTTTGGTACTGTCTTATCCAGTTTAAGTATCCATGTTTTAGTTGTCTCACAAAACAGTTATGAAGTTTCCTTCATTTTCAATACTCTGGAAGAGTTTCTGGAGCACTGGGACTATCTGGTCTTTGAATTTTGGGAGATTGCCCCTTTGAAATCATCTAGACCTGGTGCTTTTAGTGGGTTAGTTATAATTTTCCTTTTTTTCTTTCTATGGAAATTGGTCTGTTTAATCTGTCTATCTCTAATAGGTTCAACTTTGGTAAACATTGTTTTCCTATGGAATTATACATTTCATCTAGATTTCAATTTCATATGCATAGAGCAACAGAAAGAAATACTTTATTATTTTTTAACATACTCCTGTTTCAATAGACAGTATCCCTTATACTACTCTAGATTGTATATTTGTAATTTCTATGTTTTTATTAATTAAGTTAGCTAGCATGTTGCCTATTTTGTGATTTTTTCCCAAAAATCTATCATTTTATTAACTAGATCAAACATTTATCTCTCCTTTAACTCATAATTTTCTCGTGTCATCTTTGCTTTTCCTTCTTTGGCTTTCTTTTGGTTATTTTGCTGCTCTTTTTCTAGTTTTTTGATGTGGATATTTAATTAATTTATTTTCCTTCCTTCATTTTAATTGATGAAATGTCTAAGACTATGAAATTTTTTCTCTGATCACTGTTTTAAATGTGTGTCACACATTCCTGTATTCAGTGTTTTCATTGTCATTAGTTTAGAAATCCTATAATTTTTCTTTATATTTCCCATGTTACCACAGAGTTTTTAAAATAGACTTTTAAAAAATTCCAGGTGGAAAACCCTGTGTGCTTTCATATTTTGTTTATAATTTGTAGTCTTATTATACTGTAATCAGGTAATGTAGTCTGTAATACTTCTACTTTAAGGAATGAGATAAAGTTTTATTTGTAAGATAATGACAAAGATGTTAAGACAAGTCCAGACAGCCAAAAGTATTTTTAAAGTATATATATATGTGTGTATACAGGCTATACATGATAAAAATTGAGAATAATTTTATTTTTTACCATTAACATGAACTTCTGTTCATCAAAACTACTATTCAGAGAATGAAAAATCAAGTCACAGAATATTATGCATGGTTGCAACACATGTCTGCAAACATGTTATCTTGCTTATTATATGTAAAGAACACTAAAAATCAATTTAAAAACAAGACAGATAAATCAATAGAAAAAATGGCAAAAGTATGGAATAGGTATTTCTCAAAACAAGATTCCAAATTACTAAAAATTATATGACAAGGTGCTTGATATCATTAAGCATGAGGGAATTAAACCTACATGACTATGGCACATCCTACATGCCAACATTTTTTTTTTAATGAAGCATAGTGGATTTGCAATATTGTGCTGCAAATCAGGTGTACTGCATATAATATGGAGGGTATTGCACATTATTTTCATTTATAGGTTATTACAAGATAATTGGGTAAATTCCCTGTGCTATACAGTAAATCTCATTGCTTATCTATTTTATGTATAGTAGTTTGTATCTGCTAGTTCTATGTTCCTAATTTGTCCCTTCCCCTGTCCCTTTCCCGTTTGTAACCATAAGTTTGTTTTCCATGTCTGTGAGTCAGTTTCTGTTTTTTATATAGAATCATTTGTATTGTTTTTTAGATTTCACATACCGTATAGTATTTGTTTTTCTCTGTCTGACATATCACTAAGCATAATATGGCTGAGTAATATTCCTTTGTATATACATACCACATCTTCTTAGGCTAATAGTCTGTTGGTGGGCACTTGGGTTTCTTCCATGTCTTGGCTACTGTAAACAGTGCTGCAGTGAACATTGGGGTGCATGCACCTTTTCAAATTAGAGTCTTCTTTCTTCCCAGATATACACACAGAAATGGAATTGCTGGATAATATGGTAACACTATTTTTAGTTTTTTAAGGAACTTCCATACTGTTTTCCAAAGTGGCTGCACCAATGTACATTTCCAACAACAATGTATGAGGGTTCACTTTTCTCCCCACCTGCTCCATCATTTATTATTTGTAGACTTTCAGATGATGGCCATTCTGACCAGTGTAAGGTGATACCTCATTGTGGTTTTGACTTGCTTTCTCTAATAATTAGTGATGTTGTGCACCCTTTCATGTGTCTGTTACCCATCTGTCTTCTTTGGAAATATGTCTATTTAGGTCTTCTGCTCACTTTTTGCTTGGGTTTTTTGTTTTTGTTTTTGATACTGAGTTGTATGAGCTGTTTGTACATTTTGGAAATTAAGCCCTTGGTCACATCGTTTCCAAACATTTTTTCCCAGTCTGTATGTTGTCTTTTCATTTTGGTTATGGTTTCCTTTGCTGTGCCAAAGCTTGTAAGTTTGATTAGGTCCCATTTACTCATTTTTGCTTTTATTTATTTTGCCTTGGGAGACTGATCTAAGAAAATATTGATACAATTTATGTCATGAAAGTTTTGTCTACATTCTCTTCTAGGAGTTTTATGGTGTCAAGTCTTAGATTTAGGTTTTAAACCATTTTGAATTTATTTTTGTATATGGTATGAGGAAATATTCTAATTTCATTGTTCTACATGTGGCTGTCCAGCTTTCTCAACACCACCTGTTGAAGAGACTGTCTTTTCTCCATTGCACATTCTTGCCTCTTTTGTCATAGATTAATTGACTGTAGATGCATGGGTTTATTTCTGAACTTTCTATTATATTTCATTGATCTATGTGTCTGTTTTTGTGCCAACACCACACTGTTTTGATTGCTATAGCATTGTAGTATAATCTGAAGTCTGGAAGGGCTATACCTCCAGCTTCGTTCTTTATTCTCTGGGTTGCTTTGACAATTCTGGGTCTTTTCTGGTTCCATATGAATTTCAGTATTATTTGTTCTAGTTCTGTGAAAAATGTCATGGGTATTTTGATAGGGATTGTATTAAATCTGTAGATTGCTTTGGGTAGTATGGTCATTTTAATAATATTAATTCTTCCAATCCAAGAGAACATGATAGCTTTCCATTTCTTTGAGTCATCTTCAATTTCCTTTATCAATGTTTTATAGTTTTCAGTGTATAGGTTTTTCCTATGTGCCAACTTGAATGGCTCAAAAGAAAAAATGGCAAATTTTAATGAGATTATGAGAAAATTTGAACTGTAATACACAGCTGAAGAGAGTGTAAATTGATATGGCTATTTTGGAAATCTCTTTGGTAGCATATAGTTAAGCTGAACATATGTAGTGTCCTATGACATAGCACTTCCACCTCTGGGTACATACTTAAGGAAATTAATATACATGAGTATAATTATCAACAAAAATATGTACAAAATTGTCCATACAACACAATATGTAATATCCTAGATGAAAAATTACCCAAATGTCCATAATGACTACAATTAATGAATAAATTATTCCCTATTCTTATGATGGAGTATAATGACTGAATAAAGACTAGACCCAAGAGCATGGATAAAACACAGAAAAATGATGTTGATTGAAAGAAGCTAAACACAAAAGACTCTACACCATATGATTCCATTTAAATAAAATTAAAATCAGACAAATCTAAACCATGCTGCTGAAGGTGGGGATTGTGGTTACTTTTGCAGAAAAGGGATCAGGATTACTGGAAAGTGGCACAGAGGGCCTTGTAGGGAGTTATATAATATATCAATACTACCATTTTATCTGAGTGGGGTTTACAAAGGTATGTTCACTTTGTGAAATTTTATGGAGCAGTACACTCATAATTTCTATACTTTGCCATATGTTTATTATACTTTAATGAATAAGTGTATGTGAAGAAACTGGGAGATGGAAGAGAATATAGCAGGAAGTACAATGGGGTTATCCACCTGACATTTGATCTTCCAGAGCAGGGAATCTCCCTACTCTACCAAAATTTAAATATGCTATTAAAAATAATTGTGGGGCCTTCCCTGGTGGCACAGTGGTTGAGAGTCCACCTGCCGATGCAGGGGACATGGGTTCGTGCCCCGGTCCGGGAAGATCCCACATGCCACAAAGTGGCTAGGCCCATGAACCATGGCTGCTGAGCCTGCGCATCCGGAGCCTGTGCTCCTCAATGGGAGAGGCCACAACAGTGAGAGGCCTGCGTACCACAAAAATAAATAAATAAATAAAATTGTGGTTTCAAATCTGTATTGTTTTTGAAATTATTTTTCTTTAACCGTGGAGGAATCTTCCAAGAACCACTATCTCTTCCGTTAAGAAGAGATTCAGTTAGATTCCATATATGTGTGTTAGCATACGGTATTTGTTTTTCTCTTTCTGACTTACTTCACTCTGTATGACAGACTCTAGGTCCACCCACCTCACTAAAAATAACTCAATTTCATTTCTTTTTATGGCTGAGTAATATTCCATTGTATATATGTGTCATATCTTCTTTTCCATTCATCTAAGAAATCGTTAAACAAAGATTTACCTCTTTCTTGTTTCCTTTCTGTTTTTTGTTTTGTTTTGTTTTGTTTTTTGGTTTTGCAATACACAGGCCCCTCACTGTTGTGGCCTCTCCTGTTGTGGAGCACAGGCTCAGGACATGCAGGCTCAGTGGCCACAGCTCACGGGCTTAGCCGCTCCACGGCATGTGGGATCTCCCCAGACTGGGACATGAACCCGTGTCCCCTGCATTGGCAGGTGGACTCTCAACCACTGTGCCACCAGGGAAGCTCTTTCCTTTCCTTTATCTTATGATAATCTAATAAAACGAAGTCTAATAATTTTTTATTTCAATACCATACATGGTATAAGATCACCATTGTAAAATCATTTCTGTAGGTTAGCTTCCTTTCTGGCTATCCACCTTTTAACCTATCGATTTATTTCATAAGTGAAAAGAAAGATGTTTGCGTGTAATGATTTTGAACCATTGTCAAAACTAGCTAATTCTGAATGTTGCAATTTGATATAATTTATTGTATCTGCCTTCATATTTTCTTGTAGAGTTTGATTTATTATCAATGCCCATGTCTTAATAAATTTATGAAGTAGTTATCCTTCATTTATTAATTTACGTAAACCTGGACCTGTTATATCTTGTAAATATAGCTGTATGTTTTCAACCAAACCAGCTATCTATTTACACTATGATTATAAGTTGTTAAGTAGTCAGGATTTATATGCTAAATTTTGTTGTTTATTTTATAATGAAAATTCACTTTTGTGAATTCACATTTGTTTTTCTCAAAACGCTCACATTTTAAACTTTCCAGAGTTGATGTATTTGATACTTGTAACAGCAAAATCAATTTTTACACATGACCTAATTTTTCTGTGGTCAAATCATTTTCTCTCCGTGGTTCTAGGTCACTGGAGGTGGGGCCAGACATCTCTTTCCACTACTCACTCCAGAGAAAGCCCCCTTCTCCCAAGCCCTTTGTTCACTCTTCCCTTAGAGGGAAGACTGATGTGATGGGCCAGATTCCGGAGCACTGTGAGCAGTACCAGTGTGCACTGGGACTGGACACCTATGCGTGGAGGACATGTCCATGCCCTCTCTTTCTTACAATACTAAGAGGTACGTAAGCTGAGCCACTGCCTACCTACCCATGAAGGCTGGGAGCTGCCACATCACTCTCTCCTCCTTTCTTCTCACTGGAGATTTGGAGCTCTGTCATCCTTGCACATTAGGGATCAGCTGGTGGTAAGAGGTAGAGTTAGAGTCTAGGAGATCCTGCTTCATTCTTGAGCCCAAGCCTGTGCTTCACCCCAACTCCACAAGAGGGCGCTTCACTGAGGGACTCTGAGAACTGGCCCAGTGAAGGATATTCCAGACTCCTATGTGTCTGTCTCCTTTAGAGAAAGCCCTGGGAGAGGGCAGAGCGGCTGTGTTGGGTAGGAGGAGGCCATTGTTGTATCGCTGAACAAATACTGGCCCCGTACTGTCAGATTCTCACCAGTAACTCCACACCTTCACGTCTCTCACTCTACTGCAGATGGTGAACACACTCACCCAAATGTCATAACCCACAATTAAATGTCACAGGTACCCATTCAAATAGACATGCCCTCAGGTGTTGCCATGCTCTCAGCCAGAGGCCAGCACTTGGTGTTTGCAGACATGGTGGTGGACACAACTCATGGAATGATAAGGTAAATGTCTGTTGATAGGTTAAAGCCTCCTGAATTCCAGTGGTTCCCCCACACATGCTTTCCATCAGGGGCTCATGTGCCAATGTCAAGTACCATGAAGGCAGTGTTCTCATTCTTAAGCTGGTCCTTGTTCAGACCTCATGTTATCTCTCAGCACTTTGGCCTTAACATTTAGACTATCTCACTGGCTTCTGCTATTTCTCAGTTAGAATTGGCTGCTTCTGGTCATCTTCAGTGACTAATCGGACATATGTAACTAATTATTTTCTCTCTTTGCACACAATGCAATTTTTCTCACATTTTACAATTACTTTGAGATAGACAACACATATCACTACTGCTCTTTTAAGAAACCCCTTTCGGCTATCACTAAGGTGTATATTTTTAAATTTCTTCTTTCTTAGAGGTTTCCCAGTGTCACTATCACTTACTAATATATATGCTTTTTCATTGCACAAAAATCTCACACTCCCAGGTCCATGCCAGCTATGAATAGAGTCAAAATGGAATGAGACAAATTTCTGCTGGGTGATCAGTTTCCAAATATGCCTCCACACAAGCAGGTGGAGTCTCTTCTATAGTCTCTATAATCCATCTAAACTGCATGTTCCAAAACTGTTTCTCCAACACTGGAAAATCAATTCTCTGTTCCCATAGGCTTTGGTCATGCCCACATTCCTCTACCATCCCAAAATAAATTCACTACTGAGATCACACCCATATCACATGGTGCTATCACTCAAATTGAACCCTAGTGGAAAAATAATGGTTAGACACGAAGTAAACCCTAATGCATGCTTAGGAAAGGGGAATGAAAGTCGTCATGGCAAAGTTAAGATTGCTGTGGTAAAGTGGTTTCAGGATGGGAGACGTTTTTTTATTTCAGTTCATCTGAATATTAAATATCTTGGATAAAAGACTCAGTAACAGACAATATTAATACTGGATCATGGTGGATTATAACACAACACATTACTTGAGAAACATTAGCAAAATTTGCAACTAATTTTTTAATATTCACCTTGGTGTTTAATGATCATAGTTGACCACATTTATTTGTGCCAAGGGACTAACTTTTTCCATAGCTCCTGAATGTAAGTACCCTATTTAGTAGATTTATTTTTATCTAACAAATTAAAAATATCAGCATGAGTAATTTTGCTAACAGACAGGATTAGACAGCATCCCAGTATCCCAGAAAGGGGAATGTGTATTTCATCATGAAATATTTAAAGAATTTTCAAGAGAAAGTTTTAGCAATGACAAATGCAGCCATTTATACTATTCACTATGTGAGAGAGGAGGCCTCCATAACTCTTGTCTATCTTTTTTTAATTCATTTAATTATTTTCAACTGTGGCGTTTCTTTGTAGTAGCAAAAGGTTTTTTTATTTTTTTAAATTAAGTATTGTTGATGTACAATATTATATGTTACAGGTGTACAATATAGTGATTCACAATTTGTATAGGTTATATTCCATCTATAGTTATTATAAAATATTTGCTATATTCCCTGTGTTGTATAATATATCCTTGTAACGTATTTTATACATAATAGTTTGTACCTCTTAATCCCCTACCCCTACATTGCTACTCCTCCCTTCCTTCTCTCCACTGGTAACTACTAGTTTGCTCTCTGTATCTGTGAGTTCATTTCTTTTTGTTATATTCTCCAGTTTGTTGTATTTTTTAGATTCCACATATAAGTGATATCAAGTATTTGTCTTTCTCTGTCTTATTTCACTTGGCATAATACCCTCCAAGTACATCCATGTTGTTGCAAGTGGCAAAAATTTATTCTTTTTTATGGATGAGTAATATTCCATTGTAAATATATACCACATCTTCCTTGTCCATTCCTCTGTTGATGGACTCTTAGGTTGCTTCCATATCTTGGCAATTGTAAATAATGTTGCTATGAATATTGGGGTGCATATATCTTTCTAAATTAGTGTTTTTGTTTTTCGGATATATATGCTGGGTCATATGGTGGTTCTATTTTTAGTTTTTTGAGAAACCTCCATACTGTTTTCCACAGTGGCTTCACCAACTTACATTCTCACCAATAGCATATGACGGTTCCCTTTTCTCTATATCTTCGCTAACATTTGTTATTTGTGTTCTTTTTGATGATAGCCATTCTGACAGGTGTGAGGTAATATCTCACTGTGGTTTTGATTTCCATTTCCCTGATGATTAGCCTAGAAGACATGGACCAATTTTTAAGACTGAACCAGGAAGAAACAGAAAATATGAACAGACACATTACCAGTAATGAAATTGAATCAGTAATCTAAAAACTCCCAACAAACAAAAGTCCAGGACTAGATGGCTTCACAAGTGAATTCTACCAAACATTTAGTAAAGAGTTAACACCTACCCTTCTCAAACTATTCCAAAAAATTCCTAAGGAAGGAACACTTGCAAACTCATTTTTTTTTCAGTTCTTTCTTTTTTTTTAATTGGAATATAGTTGACTTACAATGTTGTGTTAGTTTCAGGTATACAGCAAAGTGATTCAGTTATACATACATACTTTTTTTTCAGATTCTTTTCCCTTACAGGTTATTACAAAATATTGAATATAGTTCCCTGTGCTATACAGTAGGTGCTTGTTGGTTATCTATTTTATATATAGTAGTGTGTATATGTTAATCCCAAACTCCTAATTTATCCCTCCCCACCCCCTTTCCCTTTTGTTAACCATAAGTTTATTTTCTATGTCTGTGGGCCTATTTTTGTTTTAGATATAATTTTATTTGTATCATTTTTCTAGATTACACATATAAGTGATATCATATGAAATTTGTCTTTCTCTGTCTAGCTTACTTCACTTAGTATGATAATCTCTAGGTCCATCCATGTTGCTGCAAATAGCATTATTTCATTCTTTTTTATGGCTGAGTAATATTCCATTGTATAAATATACCATGTCTTCTTTATTCATTCATCTGTTGATGGGCATTTAGGTTGCTTCTGTGTCTTGCTATTGTAAATAGTGCTGCAATGAACATTGGGGTGCATTATCTTTTCAAATTATGTTTTTCTCCAGATATATGCTCAGGAGTGGGATTGCAAGATCATTCTATGAGGACAACATCACAATGATACCAAATCCAGTCAAAGATATCACATACAAAAATGAAAATTACAGACCACTATCATTGATAAACATAGAGGCAAAAATCCTCAAAAACAACTATTAGCAAACTGAATCAAACAATACAAGTATCATACACCATCAGGTGGGATTTGTCCCAAGGATATAAGGATTTCTCAATATCTGCAAATCAATCAATGTGATAAACCCCATTAACAAAGTGAAGAATAAAAACCATATGATGATTTCAATAGATGCAGAAAAAGCTGTTGACAAAAATTCAACATCTATTTATGACAAAAAAGTCTCAACAAAGTTGACATAGAGGGAACATACCTCAACATAATAAAGGCCATATATGACAAACCTGCATCTAACATTATACTTAATGATGAAAAGTTGAAAGCATTTACTCTAAGATCAGGAACAAGACAAGGATGCCCACTCTTGTCATTTTATTCAACATAGTATTGGAAGTCCTTACCATGGCAATCAGACAAGAGAAAGAAACAGAAGGAATCCAAACTGGAAAGGAAGGAATAAAATTGTCTATCCTTTATAGTGATTCCATTAGGAATTTTCTAAAAACATACTCCTGTCAAAATACTTTGAACTATCAACTACGTGATAAAGTTAAAACTGCTTGGCATGTGACTTTTTAAAAAATGTGTTACAGAAGTTTTAGTTTCATAGCAAAATTGAGTGGAAAGTACAGAGATTTCCCACTTATTCCCTGACCCAACTCATGCATAGCCTCCCCATTATTAACATCCCACATCAGAATGGTACATTTGTTATACTTGATATATGTACATTGACACATTAGGGTTAACTCTTGGTATAGTACATTCTATGGGTTTTGGCAAATGTATAATGATATGTATCCACCATTATAGTATCACAGTGTTGTTTCACTCCCCTAAAATCATACGTGCTCCAGCTATCTAACCCTCGTTCATTCGTAACCCCTGCCAAACACTGATCTTTTTATTTTCTCCATAGTATTGCCTTTGCCAGAATGTCATATAGTTGGATCATATGGTATATAGCATTTTCAGATTGGCCTCTTTCACTTAGAGAAATACATTTAAGATTTACCCATGTCTTTTCATGGCTTGTTAGCTCATTTCTTTTTAGCACTGACTATCACTCCATTGTCTGGATGTACCAAAGTTTTCTTTAATCTATTTACCTACTGAAGGATATTTGATTCTTTCCAAGTTTTGGCAAATATGACTAAAGCTATTATGAATATCCGTGTGCAGATTTTTGTGTGGACATAAGTTTTCAACTCTTTGGGGTAAAAGTGAGGAACATGATTGATGGATCAGAGTAGGTCTTGTTTTGTAAGAAACTGCCAAACTCTCTTCCAAAGTGGTTGTACAATTGTGTATTCCCACAAGCAATGAATGAGAGTTCCTGTTGCTCCACATCTTTGCCAGTATTTAGCATTCTCAGCGGTCAGGATTTTGGTCATTCTAATAAGTATGTATTGGTATCTCACTGATATTTTCTTTTTTTTTTCACTGATATTTTCATTTGCATTTCCCTGATAACATCTGACTGAGCATCTTTTCATAGGCTTACTTGCCATCTGAATATCTTACTAGGTTAGGTATTTGTTAAACTTTTTGGTCCATTTTCTAACTGGGTTGTTTGATTTCTTACTGTTGAGTTTTAAGAGTTCTTTGGCTTGGACCATCAAGATGGCAGAAGAGTAAGACGTGGAAGTCACCTTCCTCCCCACAAATACATCAAATATACATCTACATGTGGAACAACTCCTACAGAATACCTACTGAACGCTGGCAGAAGACCTCACACTTCCCAAAAGGCAAGAAATTACCCACGTACCTGGGAAGGGCAAAAGAAAAAACAGACCAAAAAATAGGCATGGGACCTGCACCTCTGGGAGGGAGCTGTGAAGGAGGAAAAGTTTCCACACACTAAGAAGCCCCTTCACTGGTAGAGACAGGGGTGGGTGGGGGGGGGCGAAGCTTCAGAGCCACAGAGGAGAGCACAGGAACAGAGGTGCAGAGGGCAAAGCGCAGAGATTCCTGCACAGAGAATCTATGCTGACCAGCACTCACCAGCTGAGATGCTTGTCTGCTCACTCACTGGGGTGTGCGAGGGCTGGGAGCAGAGGCTCAGGCTTCGGAGATCACAACCCAGGGAGAGGACTTGGGTTGCCTGCGTGAACACAGCCTGAAGGGGGCTAGTGCACCACAGCTAGCCAGGAGGGGGTCCAGGAAAACGTCTGGAACTACCTAAGAGGCAAGAGACCATTGTCTCAGGGTTCGCGAGGAGAGGGGATTCAGAGCACCACCAAAATGAGCTCCAGAGACAGGCGCGAGCCACGGCTATCACCACAGGCACCTGAGACAGGCATGAAATGCTAAGGCTGCTGCTGCAGACACCAAGAATCCTGTGTGCAAGCACAGGTCACTCTCCACACCTCCCCTCCCAAGAGCCTGTGCAGCCTGCCACTGCCAGAGTCCCCTGATCCATGGACAACTTCCCTGGGAGAACACACAGCCCACCTCAGGCTGTTGCAACATCATGTCAGCCTCTGCCACCACAGGCTCACCCCGCATTCCATATGCCACCTGCCCCCACCCCCGGCCTGAGTGAGTCAGAGCCCCCTAATCAGCTGCTACTTTAACCCCATCATGTCTGGGCAGGGAACAGAAGCCCTCGGGTGACCTACAGGCAGATGAAGGGCCATAACCAAAGCTAAATCCAAGGAGCTGTGTGAACAAAGTAGAGAAAGGGAAATTTCTCCAGCAGCCTCAGAAGCAGTGGATTAAGTATCCACAATCAACTTGATGAACCCTGAATCTGTGGAATACCTGAATAGAGAAACAATCATCCCAAAATTGAGGTGGTGGACATTGGGAGCAACTGTAGATTTGGGGTTGGCTTTCTGCATCTAATTTTTTCTCATTTTATGTTTATCTTAGTTTAGTATTTAGAACTTATTATCGTTGGTAGCTTTGTTTATTGATTTGGTTGCTCTCTTCCTTTTTTTCTTTTTGTGAGTGTGTATGTGTATGCTTCTTTTTGTGATTTGGTCTGCATAGCATTGCTTTTACTGGGGTTTTGTCTCTCCGTATTTTTTCTATCTTTGTAGTATAGATTTCAGTGCTTGTTATCCCTGGTGGATTTGTGTTTTGGATTGATTGCCCTCTTATTTCTTTTGTTCTATCTTTCTTTCTCTTAATTTTAATTATTTTATTATGTTTAATAATATTTTTTAATTTTAATACCTTTATTTTATTTATTTATTTTCTTCTCCCTTTTATTCTGAGCCATGTGTCTCACAGGGTCTTGGTATTCCAGCCGGGTGTGCCTCTGAAGTGGGAGAGCCAAGTTCAGGACATTGGTCTACCAGAGACTTCCCAGCCCCACCTAATATCAAGTGGCAAAACCTCTCCGAGAGATCTCGATCTCAACTCTAAGACCCACCTCCACTCAATAACCAGAAAGCTACATTACTGGACAACTTATGCCAAAAACTACCAAGACAGGAACACAACCCCATCCATTAGCAGAGAGGCTGCTAAAATCATAATAAGTTCACAGACACCCCAAAACACAACACCTGACAAGGTCCTGCACACCAGAAAGACAATATACAGCCTCATCCACCAGAAGACCAGCACCAGTCCCCTCCACCAGGAAGCTTACACAACCCACTGAACCAAACTTACCCACTGAGGTCAGGAACCAAAAACAATGGGAACTACAAACTTGCAGCCTGCAAAAAGTAGACACCAAACACAGTAAGTTAAGCAAAATGAGAAGACAGGGAAATACACAGCACATGAAGGAGAAAGGTGAAAAATGACCAGACCAAATAAATGAAGAGGAAATAGGCAATCTACCAGAAAAAGAATTCAGAGTAATGATAGTAAAGATCATACAAACTCTTGGAAATAGAATGAAGAAAATGCAAGAAACGTTTAACAAGGACCTAGAAGGACTAAAGAGCAAACAAACAATGATGAACAACACAATAAATGAAGTGAAAAATTCTCTAGAAGGAATCAATAGCAGAATAACTGAGGAAGAAGAATGGATGAGTGACCTGGAAGATAAAAGATTGGAAATAACTACCACAGAGCACAATAAAGAAAACAGAATGAAAAGAATTCAGGACACACTCAGACACTTCTAGGACACCAATAAATGCACCAACATTCGAATTATAGGGGTCCGAGAAGTAGAAGAGAAAAAGAGAAATACTGATAAAATATTTGAAGAGATAATATTTGAAAACTTCCCTAATATGGGAAATGAAATACTCACTCAAGTCCAGGAAGCACAGAGAGTACCAAACAGGATAAAACCAAGGAGAAACACGCCAAAACACATACTAATCAAACTATTAAAAATTAAATACAAAGAAAACAACATAAAGAACAGCAAGGGAAAAACAACAAATAACATACAAGGGAATCCCCATAAGGTTAACAACTGATCTTTCAGCAGAAACTCTGCAAGCCACAAGGGAGTGGAAAGAAATATTTAAAGTGAGGAAAGGGGAAAACCTACAGCAAAGATTACTCTACCCAGCAAGGATCTCATTCAGATTCAACGGAGAAATCAAAACCTTTAGAGACAATCAAAGCTCAGAGAATTCAGCACCATCACACCAGCTTTAAAACATATGTTAAACAAAGTTTTCAAGGCAGGTAACACAAGTGAAGGGTAAGGCCTACAATAACAAACCCAAAACAATTAAGAAAATGGTAACAGAAACATACATACCAATAACTACCTTAAATGTAAATGGATTAAATGTTCCAACAAAAGACATACACTGGCTGAATGCATACAAAAACAAGACTCGTATATATGCTGTCTAAAAGAGACCCATTTCAGACCTAGGGACACATACAGACTGAAAGTGAGGGGGTGGAAAAAGATATTCCATGAAAATGGAAATCAAAAGAAAGCTGGAGAAGCAATTCTCATATCAGACAAAATAGACCTTAAAATAAAGTCTATTACAAGAGACAAAGAAGGACACTGCATAATGATCAAGGGATTGATCCAAGAAGAAGATATAACAATTGTATATATTTATGCACCCAACATAGGAGAACCTCAATACATAAGGAAAATGCTAACAGCCATAAAAGGGGAAATCGACAGTAACACAATCATAGTAGGGGATTTTTTTTTTCATAGTAGGGGATTTTAACACCCAACTTTCACCAATAGACACATCATCCAAAATGAAAATAAATAAGGAATCAAAAGCTTTAAATGATACATTAAGCAAGATGAACTTAATTGATAGTTATTGGACATCCCATCCAAAAACAACAGAATACACTTTCTTCTCAAGTGCTCATGGAGCATTCTCCAAGATAGATCATATTTTGGGTCACAAATCAAGCCTTGGTAAATTTAAGAAAATTGAAATCATACCAGGTATCTTCTCTGACCAAAACACTATGAGACTAGATAGCAATTACAGGAGAAAAAAATACAAACAAATGGAGGCTAAAAAATACAGCACTAAATAATAAGAGATCACTTGAGAAATCAAAAAGGAAATCGAAAAACACCTAGAAACAAATGACAATGAAAACAGGATGACCCAAAACCTATGTGATGCAGCAAAAGCAGCTCTAAGAGGGAAGTTTACAACAATACAATCCTACCTCAAGAAACAAAAAACACATCAAATATACAACCTAACCTTACACCTAAAGCAATTAGAGAAAGAAGAACGAAAAAACCCCAAAGTTAGCTGGAGGAAAGAAATAATAAAGATCAGATCAGAAATAAATGAAAAAGAAATGAAGGAAACAATAGCAAAGATCAATAAACCTAAAAGCTGGTTCTTTGAGAATATAAACAAAATTGATAAACCATTAGCCAGATCCATGAAGAAAAAAAGGGAGAAGACTCAATCTATAGAATTAGAAATGAAAGAGGAGAAGTAACAACTGACACTGCAGAACTACAAAGAACCATGAGAGATTACTACAAGCAACTGTATGCCAATAAAATTGACAACCTGGAAGAAATGGACAAATTCTTAGAAATGCACAACCTTCCTAGAGTGAACCAGGAAGAAATAGAAAATATGAACAGACCAATCAAAAGCTCTGAAATTGAAGCTGTGATTAAAAATCTTCCAACAAAAAAGCCCAGGACCAAATGGCTTCACAGATGAATTCTATCAAGCATTTAGAGAAGAGATAACACCTATCCTTCTCAAACTCTTCCAAAATACAGCAGAGGGAGGAACACTCCCAAACTCATTCTACAAGGCCACCATCACCCTGATACCAAAATGAGACAAAGATGTCACAAAGAAAGACAACTACAGACCAATATCACTGATGAACATAGATGCAAAAATCCTCGACAAAATACTAGCAAACAGAATCCAACAGCACACTAAAAGGATCATACACCATGATCAAGTGGTGTTTATCCCAGGAATGCAAGATTCTTCAATATATGCAAATGAATCAATGTGATGCACCATATTAAGAAACTCAAGGAGAAAACCTTATGATCATTTCAATAGATGCAGAGAAAGCTTTTGACAAAATTCAACACTAATTTATGATAAAAACCCTCCAGAAAGTAGATATTGAGGGAACTTACCTCAACATAATAATGGCCATATATGACAAACATACAGCCAACACTGTGCTCAATGCTGAAAAACTGAAACCATTTCCACTAAGATCAGAAACAAGACAAGAGGAGAGGGGGGAAGATGGCAGAAGAGTAAGACATGGATATTACCTTCCACCCCACAGATACATCACAAATACATCTGCACGTGGAACAACTCCTACAGAACACCTACTGAATGCTGGCAGAAGACCTCAGACATCCTAAAAGTCAAGAAAGTCCCCACGTACCTGCGTAGGGCAAAAGAAAAAAGAATAAACAGAGACAAAAGAATAGAGATGAGACCTGCACCAGTGGGAGGGAGCTGTGAAGGAGGAAAGGTTTCCACACACTAAGAAACCCCCTCATGTGCGGAGACTGCGGCTGGCGGAGGGGGGCTTTGGAGCCATGGAGGAGAGCACAACAACAGGGGTACGGAGGGCAAAGCGGAGAGATTCTGGCACAGAGGATCAGTGCCAACCAGCACTCACCAGCCCAAGAGTCTTGTCTGCTCACCCGGCGGGTCAGGCGGGGCTGGGAGCTGAGGCTCGGGCATTGGTCAGAGCGCAGGGAGAGGACTGGGTTTGGCGGCGTGAACACAGCCTGCAGGGGGTTAGTGCACCATGGCTAGCTGAGAGTCAGTCTGGGGAAAAGTCTGGACCTTCCAAAGAGGCAAGAGACTTTTTCTTCCCTCTTTGTTTCCTGGTGCGTGCAGAGAGGGGATTAAGAGCACTGTTTAAAAGAGCTCCAGAGACTGGCGCCAGCCACGGCTATCAGCGCGGACCCCAGAGAGAGGCATGGAACGTTAAGGCTGCTGCTGCCAACACAAAGAAGCCTCCGTGGGAGCACAGGTGACTCTCCACACCTCCCTTCCAGGATCCTCTGCAGCCCACCACTGCCAGGGTCCCGGGATCCAGGGACAACTCCCCCGGAAGAACGCACGGCCCACCTCAGGCTGCTGCAATGTCACCCCGTCCTCTGCCGCCGCAGGCACACCCTGTACTCTGTGCTCCTTCCTCCCACCGGCGTGAGAGAGCTAGAGCCCCCGAATCAGCGGCTCCTTTAACCTCGTCCTGTCGGAGAGAAGAGCAGACGCCCTCCTGCGACCTGCATGCAGAAGCGGGGCCAAATCCAAAGCTGAGCCCCGGAAACTGTGCGAACAAAGAAGAAAAAGGCAAATCTTTTCCAGCAGCCTCAGGAGCAGCAGATTAAATCTCCACAATCAACTTGATGTACCCTGCATCGGTAAAATACCTGAATAGACAACGAATCATCCCAAATTGAGGAGGTTGACTTTGAGAGCAAGATTTATTATTTTTCCCCTTTTCTTCTTTTTGAGAGTGCGTATGTGTATGCTTCTGTGTGATATTTTCTCTGTATAGCTTTGTTTTCACCATTTGTCCTAGGGTTCGATCCATCCTTTTTGTTTGTTTGTTTTGTTTTGTTTCTTTTACTTTTTAAAAATAATTTTTCTTGATACTTATTTTTTATTTTAATAACTTTATTTTACCTTATTTTATTTTTTTAATCCTCTTTCTTTCTTCCTTTCTTTTTACTTTTTCTCCCTTTTATTCTGAGCTGAGTGGATCAAAGGCTCTTGGTGCTGCAGCCAGGAGTCAGTGCTGTGGCTCTGTGGCGGGAGAGCCAACTTCAGGACACTGGTCCACAAGAGACCTCCCAGCTGTACGTGATATCAAATGGCAAAAATCTCCCAGAGATCTCCTTCTCAACACCAACACCCAGCTTCACTCAACGACCAGCAAGCTACACTGCTGGACACCCTATGCCAAACAGCTAGCAAGACAGGAACACAACCCCACCGATTAGCAGAGAGGCTGCCGAAAAATCATAATAAGGCCACAGACACCCCAAAACACACCACGACACATGGACCTGCCCACCAGAAAGACAAAATCCGGCTTCATCCACCAGCACACAGGCACTAGTACCCTCCAACAGGAGGCGTACACAACCCACTGAAACAACTTTAGCCACTGGGGACAGACACCAAAAACAACGAAAACTATGAACCTGCATGCTGCAAAAAGGAGACCCCCAAATAAAATAAAGTAAAATAAGCCAAATGAGAAAACAGAAAAACATACAGCAGATGAAGGAGCAAGATAAAAACCCACCAAACCTAACAAATGAAGAGGAAATACGCAGTCTACCTGAAAAAGAATTCAGAATAATGATAATAAAGATAATACAAAATCTTGGAAATAGAATAGACAAAGCGCAAGAAACATTTAACAAGGACCTAGAAGAATTAACGATGAAACAAGCAATGATGCACAACACAATAAATGAAATTTAAAATGCTCTAGAAGGGATCAATAGCAGAATAACTGAGGCAGAAGAACGGATAAGTGACCTGGAAGATAAAATAGTGGAAATAGTTACTGCAGAGTAGAATAAAAAAAAGAAATGAAAAGAACTGAGGACAGTTTCAGAGAATTCTGGGACAACATTAGAAGCACCAACATTCGAATTACAGGGGTTCCAGAAGAAGAAGAGAAAAAGAAAGGGACTGAGAAAATATTTGAAGACATTATAGTTGAAAACTTCCCTAATATGGGAAAGGAAATAGTTAATCAAGCCCACGAAGCACAGAGAGTCCCATGCAGGATAAATCCAGAAGAAACATGCCAAGCCACATATTAATCACACTGTCAAAAATTAAATACAAAGAAACCATATTAAAAGCAGCAAGGGAAAAACAACAAATAACAAACAAGGGAATCCCCATAAGGTTAACAGCTGATCTTTCAGCACAAACTCTGCAAGCCAGAAGGGACTGGCAGGACATATTTAAAGTAATGAAGGAGAGAAACCTACAACAATGATTGCTCTACACAACAAGGATCACATTCAGATTTGATGGAAAAATCAAAACCTTTACAGACAAGCAAAAGCTGAGAGAGTTCAGCACCACCAAACCAGCTTTACAAAAAATGCTAAAGGATCTTCTCTAGCTAAGAAACACAAGAGAAGTAAAAGGCCTACTTTAACAAAACCAAAACAATTAAGAAAATGGGAATAGGAACATATATATCGATAATTACCTTAAATGTAAATGGATTAAATGCTCCCACCAAAAGACACATACTAGTCGAATGGATACAAAAACAAGACCCATATATATGCTATCTAGAAGAGACCCACTTCAGACCTAGAGACACATACAGACTGAAATTGAGGGGATGGAAAAAGATATTCTATGCAAATGGAAACCAAAAGAAAGCTGGAGTAGCAATTCTCATAACAGAAAAAATAGACTTTAAAATAAAGACTATTAGAAGAGAAAAAGAAAGAGACTACATAATGATCAACGGATCAATCCAAGAAGAAGATATAACAATTGTAAATATTTATGCACCTCACATAGGAGCACCTCAATACATAAGGCAAATACTAACAGCCATAAAAGGGGAAATCGGCAGTAACACATTCATAGCAGGGGACTTTAACACCCCACTTTCACCAATGGTCAGATCATCCAAACTGAAAATAAATAAGGAAACACAAGCTTTAAATGATACATTAAACAAGATGGACTTAATTGATGTTTATAGGACATTCGATCCAAAAACAACAGAATACACATTTTACTCAAGTGCTCATGGAATATTCTCCAGGATAGACCATACCTTGGATCACAAATCAAGCGTTGGGAAATTTAAGAAAATTAAAATTGTATCAAGTATCTTTTCCGACCACAACGCTATGAGACTAGATATCATTTACAGGTAAAGATCTGTAAAAAATACAAACACATGGAAGCTAAACAATACACTACTTAAAAACGAAGTGATCACTGAAGAAATCAAAGAGGAAATCAAACAATACCTAGAAACAAATGACAATGGAGATACAATGGCCCAAAACCTATGGGATGCAGCAAAAGCAGTTCTAAGAGGGAAGTTTACAGCAATACATTCCTACCTTAAGAAACAGGAAACATCTCGAATAAACAACCTAACTTTGCACCTAAAGCAATTAGAGAAAGAAGAACAAAAAAAAACCCCAAAGTTAGCAGAAGGAAAGAAATCATAAAGATCAGATCAGAAATAAATGAAAAAGAAATGAAGAAAATGATAGCAAAGATCAATAAAACTAAAACCTGGCTCTTTGAAAAGACAAACAAAATTGATAAACCATTAGCCAGACTCATCAAGAAAAAAAGGGAGAAGACTCAAATCAATAGAATTAGAAATGAAAAAGGAGAAGTTACAACAGACACTGCAGAAATACAAAAGATCATGAGATTACTACAAGCAATTCTAGGCCAATAAAATGGACAGCCTGGAAGAAATTGACAAATTCTTAGAAATGCACAACCTGCCAAGACTGAATCAGGAAGAATAGCAAACATGAACAAACAAATCACAAGCACTGAAATTGAAACTGTGATTAAAAATCTTCCAACAAACAAAAGTTCAGGACCAGATGGCTTCACAGGCGAATTCTATCAAACATTTACAGAAGCGCTAACACATATCCTTCTCAAACTCTTCCAAAAGTATAGCAGAGGGAGGAACACTCCCAAACTCATTCTACGAGGCCACCATCACCCTAATACCAAAAACAGACAATATGTCGCAAAGAAAGAAAACTACAGGCCAATATCACTGATGAACATAGATGCAAATATCCTCAACAAAATACTAGCAAACAGAATCCAACAGCACATTAAAATGATCATACACCATGATCAAGTGGGGTTTATTCCAGGAATGCAAGGATTCTTCAATATATGCAAATCAATCAACGTGATACACCATATTAACAAATTGAAGGAGAAAAACCATATGATCATCTCAATAGATGCACAGAAATCTTTCAACAAAATTCAAAACCCATTTATGATAAAAAACCTTCCAGAACGTAGGTATAGAGGGAACTTTCCTCAACATAATAAAGGCCATATATGACAAACCCACAGCCAACTTCGTCCTCAATGGTGAAAAACTGAAAACATTTCCACTAAGATCAGGAATAAGACAAGGTAGCCAACTCTCACCACTCTTATTCAACATACTTTTGGAAGTTTTAGCCACAGCAATCAGAGAAGAAAAAGAAATAAATGGCATCCAAATCAGAAAAGAAGAAGTAAAGCTGTCACTGTTTGCTGATGACATGACACTATACATAGAGAATCCCAAAGATGCTACCAGAAAACTACTAGAGCTAATCAATGAATATGGTAAAGTAGCAGGATACAAAATTAATGCACAGAAATCTCTGGCTTTCCTATACACTAACTTTGAAAAATCTGAGAGTGAAATTAAGAAATCACTCCCATTTACCATTGCAACAAGAAGAATAAAATATCTAGGAATAAACCTACCTAAGGAGAAAAAAGACCTGTATGCAGAAAATTATAAGACACTGATGAAAGAAATTAAAAATGATACAAATAGGTGGAGACATATACCATGTTCTTGGATTGGAAGAATCAACATTGTGAAAATGACTCTACTACACAAAGCAATCTACAGATTCAATGCAATCCCTATCAAACTACCACGGGCATTTTTCACAGAAATAGAACAAAAATTTCACAATTTGTATGGAAACACCAAAGACCCCGAATAGCCAAAGCAATCTTGAGAACGAAAAATGGAGCTGGAGGAATCAGCCTACCTGACTTCAGACTATACTACAAAGCTACAGTAATCCAGACAGTATGGTACTGGCACAAAAACAGAAAGATAGATCAATGGAACAGGATAGAAAGCCCAGAGATAAACCCACGCACATATGGACACCTTATCTTTGATAAAGGTGGCAGGAATGTACAGTGGAGAAAGGACAGCCTCTTCAATAAATGGTGCTGGGAAAACTGGACAGGTACATGTAAAAGTATGAGATTAGATCACTCCCTAACACCATACACAAAAATAAGCTCAAAATGGATTAAAGACCTAAATGTAAGGCCAGAAACTATCAATCTCTTAGAGGAAAACATAGGCAGAACACTCTATGACATAAATCACAGCAAGATCCTTTCTGACCCACCTCCTAGAGTAATGGAAATAAAAACAAAAATAAACAAATGGGACCTAATGAAACTTCAAAGCTTTTGCACAGCAAAGGAAACCATAACCAAGACCAAAAGACAACCCTCAGAATGGGAGAAAACATTTGCAAATGAAGCAGCCGACAAAGGATTAATCTCCAAAATTTACAAGCAGCTCATGCAGCTCTATAACAGAAAAACAAACAACCCCATCCAAAAATGGTCAGAAGACCTAAATAGACATTTCTCCAAAGAAGATATACAGAATGCCAACAAACACATGAAAGAATGCTCAACATCATTAATCATTAGAGAAATGCAAATCAAAACTACAATGAGATATCATCTCACACCAGTCAGAATGGCCATCATCAAAAAATCTAGAAACAATAAATGCTGGAGAGGGTGTTGAGAAAAGGGGACACTCTTGCACTGCTGGTGGGAATGTGAATTGGTTCAGCCACTATGGAGAGCAGTATGGAGGTTCCTTAAAAAACTACAAATAGAATTAACATATGACCCAGCAATCCCACTACTAGGGGTAAGATGGGAATAAAGACGCAGACCTACTAGAGAATGGACTTGAAGATATGGGGAGGGGAAATGGTAAGCTGTGACAAAGTGGTAGTGTGGCATGGACATATATACACTACCAAACGTAAAATAGATAGCTAGTCGGAAGCAGCCACCTAGCACAGGGAGATCAGCTCGGTGCTCTGTGACCACCTAGAAGGGTGGGATAGGGAGGGTGGGAGGGACGGAGATGCAAGAGGGAAGAGATATGGGAACATATGTATATGTATAACTGATTCACTTTCTTATAAAGCAGAAAGTAACACAACATTGTAAAGCAATTATACTCCAATAAAGGTGTTAATAATAAATAAATTTAATTTCTACCTGTGATCTCAGGAATTGCAATAAAAAGACACAAAGTATGTATCTTTTCCACACTCTTCATCCTGTAAATTCACTATGTAGAGCATTAGTTTTCATAAGTTAGATTTGTATTTGTAAATAGTTGCTTCTATTTGAAGCACAATTTCTGTTAGACATGTTTGTCATTTCTAAAGGGTTTTGATGCCAAGATATTTTTTTCACTTAATAGTAGATAAGGTCATTTGGCTCACTCAATCTCCATCCCGTCCTCTTTCTAGTGTATATTGCTACAGATTCTGTTGCAGCCAGGTTGCTGAATACAAATTGTTTTTTTCCAATTAAATGCATTCACACTATATTTAGAAGGCAGAAGTTGGGTGGAGGCCATTTTATTGTAGCTTTTTGTTGTCATCTGCTCAAAAGTAATGTTGTGAATATTTTAGTGTCCAATCTCTAGCTTTGTGGGGGTCAAGAAGTTATTTTCACTGCCAGGGGACAGATTCTGGATGTAGTTTCTAGAGATTCATACAAGAGTACATTCCTCCAGCTTTTCCAATAATTTTTATGACTTCTAATTGCCATGGTAAATCCCCTTCTGCACAACTGGCTGGAAAAACAAAATTTTGATGTCAGCTGGCTGCTTCTTGCTGCCTTTGCAAAGTCCTGCAAGAAAGATGAACTCATAAAAAGTGGCTATTGTTATAAAGAGGCAGCCTTAGCAAGAGACAAGTCTGTGGCCCTAAACTTTTCTTGAGTACCACCTATAAGGTCTTCCCTGTAAGAAAGTGGGCATCAACCCATTGGCAAAATTCAGACAGTCTTCCCAGACAAGTCTATCATTTTCAAATAGCCTCAAGTTATCCTCCAATAAGAGGAGGGAGTAAAAATGGGTAAAGCACAAAAATGATGAAATAAAAATTAGAATTTTTCAGCACTAAAATACATGACTAGAAGAAGCACTTACAGAAGGGTGGAGTGTGGATCTCCAAAAACCTGCTCCTCTATAAAAGCAATGAGATTGTGCCAAACCTTGTCACAATCAACTTTCCCATAATTCTGGAAATTAGCCAAAGGCATGCAAAAATCTGAGGAGTGACCATGCAAGTAACATAGTCAAATCTCATTAAGAGCAGATTTGAATATGAATTTGATAAAAGTCTTCTGGAAGAACCATCAGCAAACATCAAACTTAATTGTAAAAGTGTGAATTCTTTTCCCTTAAGGTCAGGAACAAGACAAGCATGCTCATTCTTGCCACTTCTACTCAAAACTGTAATAGAGGTTCTAGCCAGGGCAATCAAGCAAGAAAATAAAGTAAAATGTATCCAGATTGGAAAGGAAGAGGCAGAACTCTTCACAGATGACATGGTCTTGTATATAGAAAATGTTAAGGAATCCACATACAAAAAAAAACACAAACTGTTCCGATTAATAAAAGGATTCCGAAAGGCTGTAGGACAAGACAAGAACTAGTTGTGTTTCTATACAGTTACGATGAACAATCCCAAAATGAAATGAATTGCAAAACACCATTTAAAGCAGCATAAAAATAATATAATACTTTGGATTAAATTTAACAAAATAAATGCAAGGTATACACTTAAAACTACAAATGGGGCTGACTGTGAAAGAGATTGCTTGCTGTCCTTCTATCAATTTTCTTCATTTTCTGTAAGAATAGAAATTTTAGCTGGGCACATGGTCATATGATGAAAATTCATCTTTCTCATCTTTATTTGCAGCTAGATGTGGCCATATGACTAAGTTCTGTCCAATGGGTCATGAATAATAGTGTTGTAAACAACCTCTAGATCATGCCATTAGAGCAAATGGTTTAGCCTCCCCTTTTTCTCCCTTCCTTCTTTTCTGCTAGCTGAAATAAGCATCTTATTATTTTGAAGATGCAAAGGCATCTTCAACCATACAGAGGAGATCAACACCCTAAGTATGGTTCTTTTTTCATTATTATTTCTATCTATTCTTAATCTCTGTTTGGTAAGCCATAGTTGTCATACTTTACTTCTTTAGACATGGTTTCTTTTCGCTTTTTGAACAAATTTTAAATATCTGACTTAAAGTCTTTGGCTACTAAGGACATTATCTGGACCACATCAGGGACAGTTTCTTTTAGGGCTGCTTCTTTTGGGGTATATGGGCCATACTTTCTTGCTCTTTGCATGTCTCATAATGTTTGGTTGAAAACTGGACATTGTATACAGTATGTTGTAGTAACTCTGGAATTAGAAAACTCCTGCACCTCTAGTTTGTTGTTATTGTTGTTGCTGCTGCTCCTTATTTGTTTAGCAACATTCCTAGGTTGATTATATGGATTCTGTATTCCCTACAGCATTGAGCATTGAGCTCTCTCCTCATATTTTTTAAAAATTGTATTGCTTTTATTTATAAGCTTGGCTTCCTTGGAGCCATCTCTAGTCAGTATAGTTAGTGGTCAGCCAGTAATAACCAGTCAGAATATTTTTTTAAATGCCCTGAACTAGCAGGTCTTCCATGCATTTATCAAAGAGATCTGTGTATGAAAGTACACCTTGAAAGTTCAGGCAGTTTACAAGTCAGCATTAGCTTTCACTTCCTGCTTGTGCAGAGCCTCCAGGTCAGCCAGAGTTGAGTTGATGGGTCTGTCTCAGCCCTTTCTTGGGCATGCACAAAACTCTGCACATATGAGCAGCTTCCTAGATTCCAAAAATACATTGGCACTTCACCAAGTACCCTGCAGGTGTGTAATTCTTTGGGTCTAAATTTTAAATTTTGAGCCGCAGCTGGATTATAAATTTTCAGACCCCAAAATTTGTTTGCCCCAACTGAAATCACAGGCTTATGCATCTGTGGTATTACCAATTCCACGTAATTGCTCTTGTTTTCAGCATGAGTATAGGTTTCTTTCTGCAAAACTGGGCTCTGAATATGATCAAATAGAAACAACACCATGGGTATGAAAGTTTTCCAGGGAACTAAGAATCTGCTCAAAATACTGACTGTGCTCTGAGGAAGGGGCTTTTCACGGACCTCTAAAAGAGGTCATTCCTTCTTATTCCCTGCAAGGCTGCCAAATTTTCATGGCTACCCCACCACTTAGTTGGGGATGGGGTGTGTGAAGCCCCGAGTTAAAGTGCCACAGGCAGGCACTGATGTTCTTATAACTGTTCAGTACTTTTTCTTGATTAATTGCTTTTCAGCTTATTCTATGCCTTTGGTTAATTTGCAGAGTTCTGAAACTGTCGGTTTTAACAGTTTTGTCAGTTATTTATATTACTTTTGTGGTGGAGTGGGTTCACTGAGGTCCTCATTCCACCATTTCAGAAGCCAATTCTCAACACACTGAGGATGGAAGAGCCACCAGATGGAAGGAGCTTAGGTCCCCAACATCGTCAAGCTACTATACCGGCCCTTGACTTAAAAGATTATTTGAAAGAGAAATGTCTTTTTTTAAGCTAATGTATTTTAACTCCCTTATTAAATAGACTAGCCTATGTCCTAAGTAAACTATGTCCTATAAATAGTGCATGCACTGCAGCATCACTGACAAGCAAACTCTATAGAAATTTTGGTCTTTGTTTTCAGTTTAATGAATTTTCCATCAAACATCTTTTCCAAACAGCAAATCATATTTTTTCCTATATTTGTTTCCTAATAGCATATTAGGTTGTATTATTTTGGCACAGACATCCTTTGCATTGTAAGGATGTAGGGAAATTCTTTACTGGCCCTAAAATTATGATTCTAGAGCTTGTGTTCTTATCTGTTATAAAATCTTGTGGCTAAGATTTATTGAGTATATACTTTGTGTCAGGCATTATGCTAAGTCCTTTATATGTACTGTAGTCTCATTCATGACAGAAACCTTACCAGGTAGGTTACTCTAATTATCTTCATTTAACAGATGAGAAAGAAAACTGCTGCTTAGAGAGATCACTGCTAGGGGTGTCTCTATAATATGAACCCTATGATGACTCTAGGGACAGATTTTCTTTGAATCTCATTTCCAGGAACACTGGTACTTGCCTTGAGCAAATGGTTTGTTTTTATCCAATAGTAACTGTAGTTTATGCAAGTGATCCTGTAGAACTCTTTTCATGGGCTGCTAAACTTGTGGAGAAAAACATATAAAGTGATTCAAATAGAGGTTAAAGCCTTTTTCCAGCTGATGTGCATCACCTTAAGACCAGGTAACTCTGAACTGAAACAGAACTAGAAGTTTTATAGGGAAAGGAGGAGAGAGATACATTACTAGTATTTCCCAGGTTTCAGTTTTTAACTGCTACAAATGTGTAGTTGGAATGGTTGGGAATTTGTTCTACTTTTTCACAGCTCTTGCTCATATCTTTAGTGCAATCTCATTCCAATAGGTGTCAGAACAGTTTTTCAAGGGTTATTTTTGTATTTGTTATTGTCATTTGTTGTTATTTTAGTAGTGGGGAGATGTAACAAAAAAGGTGAGGTAGGTTAAAAAAAAAAGAGAGAAAAGGTAAAGAAAGCAAAGGTTGAAGCAAGGAAAACTGGGGTCTATTGTACAGTTGTCCCTCGGTATCTGCTGGGGATTGGTTTCAGGACCTGCCTCAAATACCAAAATTCAAAGATGCTCAAGTCCCAGAGTCAGTCCGTATCCACGGTTCCACGTGCACGGATTCAACCAACTGCAGATCATGTAGTACCGTTATATTTATTGAAAATAATACTGAGTATAAGTGGACCCACGCAGTTCAAACCCACGTTGTTCAAGGGTCAACTGTAATTATTTTTCAGTTTCTCCTCTTAGACAATATGAACTTCTTTCATCACTAGCCAAATCTTTTCAGAGATAAAATTACAAGGATGTACAAGGTTCAGGAATTGAGTCAAGAAGGCCCTCATCGTGGGTTAGAGGAGCAGTTTGTTCTTTCATCTTCTGTTCCTTAATTGTAGCTTGGATCATCTATTTGGACAGTGATGCTGGTTCTGACTAGGCGTGTGCTATAGATTGAATGTCTATGTACACGCCTCCCAAATCCATATGCTGAATCCTAACCCCTAATATGATGGTATTTGGAGTTGAGGTTTTTGAGGGTGACTAGGTCATGAAGGTAGAGCCCTCCTGAATGGGATTAGGGCCCTTATAAAAGAGACTCCAGGGACCTCTCTAACCTCTTCCATCAGGTAAAGATACAATAAGAAGACCATCTATGAATGAGGAAGCGAGGCTTCAACAGACACAGAATCTGCTGGCACTTTGATCTTAGACTTCCCAGCCTCAACAATTGTGAGAAATAAATGTTTGCTGTTTAAGCCACCTGGTCTATCATATTTCATTATAGCAGCCCAAACAACTAAGACACCATGATTGAGTGCATTTTCATTGAAGATATTTGTGTCTATATTAATGTGTTATTAGTATTTGCTTTGCTTTTCCTGAAAGGTCTTTGTCTGGTTTTGGTATCAGGGGAATAATACTGGCCCCATACAAAGAGTTTGAGAGTATTACCTCTTCTTCTATGTTTTGTAAAAATTTGTAAAGTTTTGTTATTAATATTTGTTCTTTCAATATTTGGTAGGTTTACCAGTAAAGTCATTTCAGCACCAGACATTCACTGGGGAAAGTTTTTAAATTATTAATTCAATCTCTTATTATAGATATATTCTTATTTTCTATTTCCTCTTGAATTATTTTCAGTATTTTGACTTTTTCTAAAATGTTCCTATTTTATCTAAGTTGTCTTTCTAATTTGTTTTCATACATTGTTCATTATATTCACATATAATACATTTAATTTCTGTAAGGTCGGTAGTAATGTCCCATCTTTCACTCTGATTTCATAATTTGAGTTGTCTCTCTCTGTTTGGTCAGACTAGCTAAAAGCTTGTCAGTTTTGTCGATTTCTTTCAAAGAAGAAGCTTGATTTCACTGATTTTCTCTATTGCTTTTTCTATTCTCTATTCCATCTATTTCCATTAGAGTCGTTATTATTTCATTCCAGCAGCTTGCTTTAGATTTAGTTTGCTCTTCTTTTTCTAGGTCCTTAAGGTGAAAATTAGGTTAATTATTTGAGACATTTTTTCTTTCTCAATATATGTATTTATATGTCAATAGACATATAGGTTGCTTCCATGACCTGGCTATTGTAAATAGAGCTGCAATGAACACTGGAGTACATGTCTCTTTTTGAATTATAGTTTTCTCTGGAAATATGCCTAGTAGTGGGATTGCTGGGTTATATGGTAGATCTATTTTTACTTTTTTAAGGAGTCTCCATACTTTTCTCTATAGTGGCTATATCAATTTACATTCCCACCAACAGTGCAAGAGGGTTCCCTTTTCTCCACACCCTCTCCAGCATTTATTTTTTGTAGATTTTCTGATGATGGCCATTCTGACTGGTGTGAGGAGATACCTCATTGTAGTTTGGATTTGCATTTCTCTAATAATTGGTGATGTTGAGCATCTTTTCATGTGTTTGTTGGCCATCTATATGTCTTATTTGGAGAACTTTCCATTTAGGCCTTCTGTCCATTTTCTGAATGGGTTGTTTGCTTTTTGATATTGAGCTGCTTGTGTATTTTGGAGATTAATCCTTTGTCAGTTACTTCATTTGCAACTATTTTCTCCCATTCTGAGGGTTGTCTTTTCGTCTTGTTTATGGTTTCCTTTGTTGTGCAAAAGCTTTAAAGTTTAATTAAGTCCCATTTGTTGACTTTTGTTTTTATTCTAGGAGTTGGGTCAAAAAAGATCTTGCTGCAATTTATGTCAAAGAGTGTTCTACCTATATTTTCCTCTAAGAGTTTTATAGTGTCTGGCCTTACATTTATGTCTTTCATCCATTTTGAGTTTATTTTTGTGTATGGTGTGAGGGAGTGTTCTAATTTCTTTTCATTCTTTTACAAGTAGTTGTCCAGTTTCCCCAGCACCACTTATTGAAGAGACTGACTTTGCTCCATTGTATATTCTGGCCTCCTTTGTCATAGATTAGGTGACCATATGTGCGTGGGTTTATCTCTGGGCTTTCTAACCTGTCGCATTTGTCTATGTTTCTGTTTTTGTGCCAGTACCATATTGTCTTGATTTCTGTAGCTTTGTAGTAGAGTCTGAAGTCAGGTAGCCTGATTCCTCCAGCTCTGCTTTTCCTTCTCGAGATTGCTTTCACTCTTCAGGGTCTTTTGTGTTTCCATACAAATTGTAAATTTTTTTGTTCTACTTCTGTGAAAAATTCCATTGGTAATTTGATAGGGATTGCACTGAATCTGTAGATTGCTTTTGGTAGTACAGTCAGTTTCACAATATTGATTCTTCCAATCCAAGAACATTGTATATCTCACCATCTGTTTGTGTCATCTTTGATTTCTTTCTTCACTATCTTATAGTTTACTGTGTGCAGGTCTTTTGCCTCCTTAGGTAGGTTTATTCCTAGGTATTTTATTCTTTTTGTTACAGTTGTAAATGGGATTGTTTCCTTAATTTCTCTTTCTCATCTTCTGTTGTTAATGTATAGGAATGCAAGAGATTTTTGTGTATTAATTTTGTATGCTGACACTTTACTAAATTTATTGATTAGCTCTAGTAGTTTTCTTGTGGCATCTTTAGGACTTTCTATGTATCATGGCATCTGCAAAGTGACAGTTTTCCTTTTTTTCTAATTTGGATTCATTTTATTTCTTTTTCTTCTCTGATTGTCATGGGTAGGACTTCCAAAACTATGTTGAATAATAGTGGCAAGAGTAGACAATCTTGTCTTGTTCCTGATCTTAGAGGAAATGCTTTCAGTTTTTCACCATTGAGCATAATGTTTGCTGTGGGTTTGTCATATATGGCCTTTATTATGCTGCCTCTATGCCCACTTTCTGGAGAGTATTTACCATAAATGGGTGTTGAATTTTGTCAAAAGCTTTTTCTGCATCTATTGAGACGATCATATGGTTTTTATTCTTCAGTTTGTTAACATGGTGTATCTCATTGATTGATTTGTGTATACTGAAGAATCCTTACATCCCTGGATAAATCCCAGTTGGTCATGGTGTATGATCCTTTTACCGTGTTGTTGGATTTGATTTGCCTCATAGAATGAGTTTGGGAGTGTTCTTCCCTCTGTTATATTTTGGAAGAGTTTGAGAAGGATAGATGTTAGCTCTTCTCTAAATGTTTGATAGAATTCGCCTGTGAAGCCATCTGGTCCTGGGCTTTCCTCTGTTGGAAGATTTTTAATCACAGTCTCAATTTCAGTGCTTGTGAATGGTCTGTTTATATTTTCTATTTCTTCCTGGTTCAGTCTCAGAAGGTTGTGCTTTTCTAAGAATTGGCCATTTCTTCTAGGTTGTCCATTTTATTGACATATAGTTGCTTGTAGTAGTTTCTTATGATGCTTTGTATTTCTGCAGTGCCAGTTGTCACTTCTCCTTTTTCATTTCTAATTTTATTGATTTGAGTCCTCTCCCTTTTTTCTTGATGATTCTTGCTAAAGGTTTGTGAATTTTATTTATCCTCTCAGAGAAACAGCTTTTAGCTGTATTGATCTTTGCTGTTGCTTTTTTTGTTTGTTTCTATTTCATTCATTTCTGCTTTGGTCATCATTATTTCCTTCCTTCTACTAGCTTAGGGTTTTGTTTGTTCTTATTTCTCTAGTTGCTTTAAGCGTAAGGTTAGGTTGTTTATTTGAGATGCTTCTTGTTGCTTGAGTTAGGATTGTATTGCTATAAACTTCCCTGTTTGAACTGCTTTTGCTGCATCCCACAGGTTTGGGGTCATCGTGGTTTTTTTGTAATTTGTTTCTAGGTATTTTATTTCCTCTTTGATTTCTTCAGTGATCTCTTGGTTATTTAGTAGCATATTGTTTAGCCTCCATGTGTTTGTATTTTTTCGTTTTTTTTTTCTTTTTCCTGAAATTGATTTCTAATCTCATAGTGTTGTGGTCGGAAAAGATGCTTGATATGATTTCAATTTTCTTAAATTTACTGAGACTTGATTTGTGACCCAAGGTGTGATCTATCCTGAAGAATATTTTATGTGCACTTGAGAAGAAAGTGTATTCTGCTGCTTTCAGATGGAATGTGCTATAAATGTCAAAAAAAAGTCTATCTGGTCTAATGTGTCATTTACGGTTTGTGCTTCCTTTTTAATTTTCTCTCTGGATGATCTAGCCATTGGTGTAAGTGGGATGTTAAGTCCCCCACTATTATTGTGTTACTGTCGAGTTCCCCTTTTATGGCTGTTAGCATTTGCCTTATGTATTGATGTGCTCCTATTTTGGGTGCATAAATATTTACAATTGTTATACCTTCTTCTTTGAGTGATCCCTTGATCATTATGTAGCATCCTTCCTTGTCTCTTGTCATTACTTTAAAGTCTATTTTGTCTGATATGAGTATTGCTACTCCAGCTTTCTTTTGATTTCTGTTTACATGGAATATCTTTTTCTATCCCCTCACTTTCAGTCTGTATGTGTCCTTATCTCTCAAGTGGGCCTCTTGTAGACCGCATATATATGGGTCTTATTTTTGTAACCATTCAGTCAGTCTATGTCTTTGGTTGGAGCATTTAATCCATTTACATTTAAGGTAGTTATCGATACATATGTTCCTGTTACCATTTTCTTAATTGTTTTGGGTTTGTTATTGTAAGTCTTTTCCTTCTCTTGTGTTTCCCACCTAGAGAAGTTCCTCTTGCATTTATTGTAAAGCTGGTTTGGTGGTGCTGAATTCTCTTAGCTTTTGCTTGTCTGTAAAGCTTTTTATTTCTCCATCAAATCTGAATGAGATTCTGCTGGGTAGAGTAATCTTTGTTGTAGGTTTTTCCCTTTCATCACTTTAAATATGTCCTGCCACCCCCTTCTGGCCTGCAGAGTTTCTGCTGAAAAATCACCTGATAACTTTACGGGGATTCCCTTGTATGCTACTTGTTGCTTTTCTCTTGCTGCTTTTAATATTTTTTCTTTGTATTTAGTTTTTGTTATTTTGATTAATGCGTGTCTCAGCATGTTTCTCCTGGGTTTTTCCTGTATGGGACTCTCTGCACTTCCTGGACTTGATTATTTCCTTTCCCATGTTAGGGCAGCTTTCGACTATAATCTTTTCAAATATTTTCTCAGACCTTTTCATTTCTCTTCTTCTTCTAGGACCCCTATAATTTGAATTTTGGTGCGTTTAATGTTGTCCCATAGGTCTCTGAGAGTGTCCTCATTTCTTTTCATTGTTTTTTTCTTTATTCTGCTCCTTGGCAGTTATTTCCGCCATTCTGTCTTCCAGCTCACTTATCCGTTCTTCTGTCTTAGTTATTCTGCCATTGATTCCTTCTAGTATATTTTTCATTTTAGTTGTTGTGCAAAAATTTTTGCTATGTATGGGTTACATTTTCCTGTTTCATTACATGAATCATTTATTTTTTCTGTTATTGAAAACTGGAAATTTTAGATAAAATTATATATTTATCTAAAATCTTTATCTAATTAGGTATTGTTTCAATTACAGATATGGACCTCCCCCTACTCTGGAATTGTTGTTGTTGATTTGCCATTTATTTATTTTTAGTGATTTTGCTGAATTAACTTTGTGAAGTCTATTTCCTCTAGTGTTCAGCCTCTGGTTTCCCTGCTCATGTTTTTTCCTTGGTTTTGTGTCTTTTAGCATGACTACATAAGGGTCAACCATGGGTCAGCATAAGCCACTTATTGGTCAAAGATTGTGTTTAAACCCCTTTGCCAATTAGATTTTTACCTTTTACCATTGGATGTGTGTTTGGCTGCTATTACTGTTCAAAGAGTTTACACTTTTGCCTCACATTCAGTCAAGGATTATTAGCTTGAATTTTCACTTTCAAATTGCTCCTAAAAGAACAAAGCTTTGAGCATGCACACAACCTTCTAATTGTCATGGGTACCTGTGATTTTACTCTTAAGCCTGGCTTCCTAGGAATTGCCCCTATCAGAATAGATTATACAGCTGGCGTTTGGTCAGTAAGACTTGGACTCTTGGTTCATGGGTTTGTGTGAGGTCTGGGAAATGTTTTCAAGGCTCTTTGTGTCATTTCTAATTGCTCTTGAGTGGGTGCAGCATAGTGTTTATGTACAGCCTTCCTGACCCCAGGCTTGGCTATGATCCCAGACAGGTCTTCTTGGCTTTCCTTTCCCTAATTCTCTCTGTAAACTGCTGATTGCTCTGCACTTCCTTGTTGCTACCAGTATGATGGGGCTGTGAACGCTGTTTTAATTGCTTTGCAATGAGATCTTTATTTTTTTGACAACACTGCTAGGCATGGAATTATCCATATTCTGTTCCAAATAAAGTTAGTCCCCTTAAGCAGAGCTAAAGAGCTTTTCATCCTTAAAACCTGCCTTTCTCCTTGCACAGCACCTCTGCACAGGAACTGGAGTGACAGACTGTCCCAGAGTGACACTCCTGTTCTATAAGTGGGCACTGACGCAAAAGTAGCCTCTGTTCTTCTTGGCTTGCCCCTGCTGGCATGGAGCCTCCACCCTATACACAGTTGTGAGTGGGACTGATCACACCTGTGTTCTCAGCCTTCTCCAACTGGAATAGATTTTCTACCCTATGACTAGGTGGAGGAACAGAACTCAGTCCTCTTGGCAAACCCTATCAGGAATAGACCTTCGGCAGAACAGGGCTGGAGGAGATAAAAAATGCAAGGGGCCTGCCCATCCTGGGGTGAAACCATAGCCCTAGGCTGGGAGCTTGAGGCAGAGGAAGACTTGTCTTCTTGGGCACATCTGTCAGGAGTAGCTCCCCAGATTTGTTTCCATAAAATATAGCTGGTAGGAAAATAAGAAACAGGCTGTGGCTCAAGTTTAGCCACAGATTATCACTGTTATTACCTCAATTTAGTGTATTTTCTTTTTTTATCATCTTTATTGGAGTAAAATTGCTTTACAATGGTGTGTTAGTTTCTGCTTTATAACAAAGTGAATCAGTTATACATATACATATATCCCCATAACTCTTCCCTCTTGCATCTCCCTCCCTCCCACCCTCCCTATCCCATCCTGCTAGGTGGCCACAAAGCACCGAGCTGGTCTCCCTGTGCTATGCGGCTGTTTCCTACTAGCCAGAGACTTTAAATGATTGGGTTTTTTAAATAGTTTTCTCCAGTTAAATGGCTATTTTGTGGGGAAAGTCTGCCATGTAATAGGGCAAGAGAAATATAGAATGGCTATAACTCTGCCTGGTGAGAGGAACTTACCATCTTGGGATAGACAGATTGATAATTTGGACCCGACAAAATAGTGAGTGATCTTTAGAAACTTCATGTCCTTTTATAACCAAATTTTCCAATAAATAAAGTGAGTCCTCTTAATAAGAGGTTAGACCAGGTGAACATAAGATCAAGTTATCTACATATTGATTGATCGAGTTAAAAGAATGAGGAAATTACAAAGCTTTGAAAATATGATTGAGAACCTTACAGAAATATGAGAGGGCTTCAGTGAAGACTTGAGACATCACAGTCCAAGTGTATTGTTGTTTATTCCATGTGAAAGCAAAAAGACAGTATGAATCAGAATAAGGGAATACTAAGGAAGGCTAAACAGAGCTCTACTACTGTGTTGAACTTGGAGGTAGAGAAGCCAGTGTAGTATTTGGGTTAAGGACCACATAGAAACATATGCACATGATGTGATTTATATCCCTTAAGTCTTAAACATAGAATTATGCACATCCATTTGGACTTTTTACCTGGAGAATAGAGGTACTACATTGATCAGTACAAGGAATAAGTAAGCCCTTAGCTATGAAATCTGCAACAATCTGTTGTAGTTTCTTTAATGCTTAGGGTTTTAGGGGGTACTGAAGCAATTTAGGCAGAGGAATAATGGTGTCAATCTTGACGTGTAAAACTTCTATATTACTAATTTATCACATGTCTGTAGATGATGTGGAGAATATGGGGTACCGAAAAATATAATCAGAAAGTTACAGTAATTCTAAGGGTAAGAGACTTGGGGACATCAGAGTGCAGGGTACTCAAAGGAAGCCACCATAAGATGGTTTACTGGGTCATCCAACTCCATAAAACCAAGAAAAAATCTGTCTGGTATGCATCTAATAGTGGCTCCTCATTGAGCCAAAGGGCCCCATCCTAATAGGATAGTAGAGTTGGAAAGACCACAGAGAAAGACATGTTGAGAAGTTAAAGGACCCAAAGAGATGGGTAGAGAATGTACACAACTGGCAAGTCCTACCACTGAAATCTCTTTATTACTTCAAGGAAAGTTCAAAAGAAATTGGGAAGAATTATTGGTGGAGACTGTGGTTCCAATATCTATAAAAAAATTGGGTCAGTGGCTGTGATGGTTGATTTTATGTGTCAACTTGTCTAGTCCACTGAAACACTAGTTTAAATATTGTCGTGAAGTTTTTTTTCAGATGAGATTAAGATTTAAATCAGTAGATTTTGAGAAAAGCAGATTAGCCCCCAAAATGTAGATGGGCCTCATTCAATCACAAGAAGGGCTTAAGGGGAAAAAAGACTTACCTCTCTCAAATAAGAGGGAATTGTACCATCAGACTACCTTCAGACTCAAATTTCAGGATCAACTCTTCTGTGGGTCTCCAGCCTGCTAACTTACTTGCCAGCCTTCACAACTGCATGAGCTAATTTCTTTAACACACACACACACACACACACACACACACACACACACTATTGGTTCTGTGTCTCTGGAGGACTCTGACTAATACAGTGATCATTTACTAATAGGGTTGTTTCTCTTTGCTGAACCAAAGGCACTTACAGACACTGAAAGATGCCTTCCTTGGAAAGGAGTCATTTTGTTCTGATTGAGCAGTTTGTTTGGCTGCCTGGGTCTTGGCCAAAGCAATACAATTTAGGTCCAGTGACATTTTTCCACCAATATGTGCAAGTGTCTTCATCTATCTATGTTGCATTTGAGGAAGGCCTTTGTTTCCCTCCAGTTGTTTGTAGTATCATACGTTTGTAGTATTCTCTTTGCTTATCAGATTATCCGCAAAATGCTGGGGTAATTGTTATAATTAATGGATGAGCAAGCTCTGCCAGTCTTTCTTCTGTTTCTGAACAGCAGCTGATATTTCAGGCTTCGTACCATTAATAACAACAAAAATAACAAAAGGTAGAGATCTCTGTGGTGGTGTTAGGATTAATGCCCAGCCCGCAGCATTCCTGAAAGTGGGTGCTACTCGATCTCTATAGTTAGAGATGGACTCATCTCACCCCTGTCAACAGGATTGGATTATCCCCCAGGAAATGCTGGGGGGTGGCAAACTTCAAGGATGCCATTTACAAGCTGTTCTCCTTTCACTAGGGCTACGGCATGTGCAGAGGGGGTGTTATTTCTATCAGAGTTAGATAAATTCTCATTTATAGTTATCCATATGGCCTTGTCAAAGCAGGCTCTGGCACCTCCTGGTCCTACTAAAAGGTGTGCTGAGATGTATAAGAGAGCCATTTCAGTCAACCTTTTAGTTGGTGGGAAATCCCAGATTTTGCCAAATAGTTGGGGATAAATCCTAACTACCTGTGGTTACTGTGAATTTTCATTTGTTTTGTGTCTTTAAGGCATTTTAGTGGGGGGGTAGTCAGGGGACTAGAAGCACAGAGAAGAATAGGGATGAAAATAAGTAACAGAACAGATGGATTAGGAAGGACTTTACCAACATTGTACCGAAGAGTGAAGCTATGCATGAAACGTTGATGGAATTCGTTACATAAAAATAAGATTATCTATGCATCTATGCATCTGTAAACCACAAATAATTAAAAATCAAAATCCAAGAAAAGTATTTGAAATGTATATGCCTGAATGTGGGTAAAAGTCTTCACACATAACTGTTAAAATCACTGAGCTAATTATTTTAAAAACATGAATACATGCTGATGAGAGTACAAAAACCAAAAATTCTCATAGAAAGTCAGTGACAATACAAATGGGTATTATGTTTCTTGCAATATGCATCAAGTGTGTCAAGTGTTCACATATTCCAATTCAGTAAATCTACCCCTGGAAATCAATTATAAACAGAGATGGTGAAAAAATATGTACATATAAAAATATTCTTGGGCTTCCCTGGTGGCGCAGTGGTTGGGAGTCCGCCTGCTGATGCAGGGGATGCAGGTTCGTGCCCCGGTAGGGGGGGTTCCCGCATGCCGCGGAGCGGCTGGGCCCGTGGGCCATGGCCGCTGAGCCTGCACGTCCGGAGCCTGTGCTCTGCAACGGGAGAGGCCACAGCAGTGAGAGGCCCGCGTACCGCAGAAAAAAAAAAAAAAAAAAAAAAAAATATTATTTTCATTGTATGGAGGAATAATCTTTGAGGAATATATCAATGTGCTTTTCTCCTACACATCTCCTTGACTGAATTTCCCTACAAATTACTACAAATTCCCTGCAAATTATGTTTTCCGCCAGAAAGCAGAAATGGGTAGTAGAAGAACAGATATCAGCTGAAAGGAAGTTTAAAGAGAACTTTTTTACCACACTGAGTCTTGTGGCTGGAAAATCTTTACCTACTACACATTACAGTGAATACTGATGATAACACTAACAATAATATGATAGCTACAAGTGCCAAGCTAAGAACCTGTTGGTAATTGATGCTGGACACCACCCATGAAGCAGATGCTATTACCGCCCTCATATAATGCCTGTGGAAATTGTGGTACACAGAGAAAGAGCTGTCAAGGATCTCGGGGTTCCTCAGAGGGTTCCTACATTCAGGTCCCAGGTCTGTCAGACTCTAGACTGCACACTGGTTTGCAGGATGCTTTCCAGCCCCCAATACAAGAATGAAATAAAATACTCACTGGGGAAGAGGGTAAAACAACACACAAAACTTTTTTAAAAATGTAATAATAGCTCTAGCTTGAAGATGGCGGAAGAGCAAGACGCGGAGATCGCCTTCCTCCCCACGGAGACACCAGAAATACATCCACACGTGGAACAACTCCTACAGAACTCCTACTGAAGGCTGGCAGAAGACCTCAGAGCTCCCAAAAGGCAGGAAACTCCCCACGTACCTGGGTAGGGCAAAAGAAAAAACAGAGACAAAAGAATAAGGACGGCACCTGCACCAGTGGGAGGGAGCTGTGAAGGAGGAAAAGTTTCCACACACTAGGAAGCCCCTCCGCGGGCGGAGACTGCGGGAGGCGGAGGGGGGAGTTTCGGGACCGCGGAGTAGTGCACAGCGACGGGTGCGGAGGGCAAAGCGGGGAGATTCCTGCACAGACGATCGGTGCTGACCGGCACTCACCAGCCCGAGTGGCTTGTCTGCTCACCCGCCGGGGCGGGCGGGGCTGCGAGCCGAGGCTCGGGTTTTGGTTTTGGACGGAGCTCAGGGAGAGGACTGGGGTTGGCGGCTTGAACATAGCCTGAAGGGGTTAGTGCACCACGACTAGCCGGGAGGGAGTTCGGGGAAAAGCCTGCACCTGCCGAAGAGGCAAGAGACTTTTTCTTCCCTCTTTGTTTCCTGGTGCGCGAGGAGAGGGGTTTAAGAGCGCTGCTTAAAGGATCTCCAGAAACGGGCGCGAGCCGCGGCTGAAAGTGCAAACCCCAGAGACGGGCGCGAGCCGCGGCTAAAACCGCGGACCCCAGAGACGGGCGGAAGACGCTAAGGCTGCTGCTGCCGCCACCAAGGAGCCTGTGTGCGAGCACAGGTCACTCTCCACACCCCTCTTTCGCGGAGCCTGTGCAGCCCGCCACTGCCAGGTTCCCGGGATCCAGGGACAACTTCCCCGGGACAGCGCACGGCGGGCCTCAGGCTGCTACAACGTCACGCTGCCTCTGCCGCCGCAGGCCCGCCCCGCACGCAGTGCCCCTCCTTCCCCCATCCCCCAACCCCCGGCCTGAGTGAGCCGGAGGCCCCGAATCACAGGCTCCTTTAACCCCGTCCTGTCTGAGCGAAAAAACAGACGCCCTCCAGCGACCTACACGCAGAGGCAGGGCCAAATCCAAAGCTGAGCTCCTGTGACCTGTGAGAACAAAGAAGAGAAAGGGAAATCTCTCCCAGTAGCCACAGAAGCAGCGGATTAAAGCTCCACAATCAACTTGATATACCCTGCATCTGTGGAATACCTGAATAGACAAGGAATGATCCCAAATTGAAGAGGTGGACTTTAGGAGCGAGATCTATGATTTTTTTCCCTTTTCCTCTTTTTGTGAATGTGTACGTGTATGCTTCTGTGTGAGATCTTGTCTGTATACTCTTGCTTCCACCATTTGTCCTAGGGCTCTATCCGTCCATGATTTTTTTAAAAAAAATTCTTTTTCTTAATAATTAAGTTTAATTGTAATAACTTTATTATACTTTACCTTCGTTCTTTCTTTCTTTCCTTCCTGCCTTCCCTCCTTTAGACAACGAATCACCCCAAATTGAGGAGGTGGTCTCTGAGAGCAAGATTTATGATTTTTCCCCCTTTACCTCTTTTTGTGAAGGTGTATGTGTATGCTTCTGTGTAAGATTTCCTCTGTATAGCTTTGCTTCCAACATTTGTCCTAAGGTCCTATCCGTCCCTTTCTTTATTTTTTCTTTTTTTCTAAATATTTTTTAATTCAATAACTATATTATACTTTATATTATTTTTACTGTATCATCTTTCTTTCTGTCTTTTATCCTTCTTCCCTCCTTCCTTCCTTCCTCCCTCCCTCCCTCCCTCCCTCCTTTCTTTCCTTCTTTGCTTCTTCCTTCCTTCCTTCCTTTCCTCCTTTCCTTCTTTCTTTACTCATACTTCTACTAATTCTCTCTACTTTTTCTCCCTTTTATTCTGATCTGTGTGGATGAAAGGCTCTTGGTGCTCCAGCCAGGAGTCAGGGCTCTGCCTCTGAGGTAGGAGAGCCAACTTCAGGACACTGGTCAACAAGAGACCTCCCAGCTCCACATAATATTAAACGGTGGAAATCTCCCAGAGACCTCCATCTTAACACCAGCACCCAGCTTCACTCAACGACCAGCAAGCCACAGTGCTGGACAACCTATGCCAAACAACTAGCAAAACAGGAACACAACCACACCCATTAGCAGAGAGGCTGCCTAAAATCATAATAAGGCCACAGACACCCCAAAACATACCATCAGACGTGAACCTGCCCACTAGAGAGACAAGATCCAGCCTCATCCAGCACAACACAGGCACTAGTCCCCTCCACCAGGAAGCCTACACAACCCACTGAAACAACCTTAGCCGCTGGAGACAGACATCAAAAACAACGGGAACTACGAACGTGCAGCCTGCAAAAAGGAGACCCCAAACACAGTAAGATAAGCAAAATGAGAAGACAGAAAAACACACAGCAGATGAAGGAGCAAGATAAAAACCCAACAGACCTAACAAATGAAGAGGAAATAGGCAATCTACCTGAAAAAGAATTCAGAATAATGATAGTAAGGATGATCCGAAATCTTGGAAGTAGAATGGACAAAATGCAAGAAACAGTTAACAAGGACCTACAAGAACTAAAGATGAAACAAGCAATGATGAACAACGCAATAAATGAAATTAAAACCACTCTAGATAGGATCAATAGCAGAATAACTGAGGCAGAAGAACGGATAAGTGACCTGGAAGATAAAGTAGTGGAAATAACTACTGCAGAACAGAATAAAGAAAAAAGAATGAAAAGAACTGAGGACAGTCTCAGAGACCTCTGGGACAACATGAAACGCACCAACATTCGAATTATAGGGGTTCCAGAAGAAGAAGAAAGAAAGAAAGGGACTGAGAAAATATTTGAAGAGATTATAGTTGAAAACTTCCCTAATATGGGAAAGGAAATAGTTAATCAAGTCCAGGAAGCACAGAGAGTCCCATACAGGATAAATACAAGGAGAAACACGCCAAGACACATATTAATCAAACTGTCAAAAATTAAATACAAAGAAAGCATATTAAAAGCAGCAAGGGAAAAACAACAAATAACACACAGGGGAATACCCATAAGGTTAACAGCTGTTCTCTCAGCAGAAACCCTACAAGCCAGAAGGGAGTGGCAGGACATACTGAAAGTGATGAAGGAGAAAAGCCTGCAACCAAGACTACTCTACCCAGCAAGGATCTCATTCAGATTTGATGGAGAAATTAAAACCTTTACAGACAAGCAAAAGCTGAGAGAGTTCAGCACCACCAAACCAACTTTACAACAAATGCTAAAGGAACTTCTCTAGACACGAAACACAAGAGAAGGAAACGACCTATAGTAGCGAACACAAAACAATATAGAAAATGGGAATAGGAACATACATATCGATAATTACCTTAAATGTAAATGGACTAAATGCTCCCGCCAAAAGGCACAGATTGGCTGAATGGATACAAAAACAAGACCCTTATATACGCTGTCTACAAGAGACCCACTTCAGACCTAGAGACACATACAGACTGAAAGTAAGGGGATGGAAAAAGATATTCCATGCAAATGGAAACCAAAAGAAAGCTGGAGTAGCAAGTCTCATATCAGACAAAATAGACTTTAAAATAAGGAATATTAAAAGGGACAAAGAAGGACACTACATAATGATCAAGGGATCGATCCAAGAAGAAGATATAACAATTGTAAATATTTATGCACCCAACATAGGAGCATCTCAATACATAAGGCAAATACTAACAACCATAAAAGGGGAGATCGACAGTAACACATTCATAGTAGGGGACTTTAACACCCCACTTTCACCCATGGACAGATCATCCAAAATGAAAATAAATAAGGAAACACAAGCTTTAAATGATACATTAAACAAGATGGAATTAATTGATATTTATAAGACACTCCATCCAAAAACAACAGAATACACATTTTTCTCAAGTGCTCATGGAACATTCTCCAGGATAGATCATATCTTGGGTCACAAATCAAGCCTTGGTAAATTTAAGAAAACTGAAATTGTATCAAGTATCTTTTCTGACCACAACGCCATGAGACTAGATATCAATTACAGGAAAAGATCTGTAAAAAATACAAACACATGGAGGCTAAACAATACACTACTTAATAATGAAGTGATTACTGAACAAATCAAAGAGGAAATAAAAAAATACCTAGAAACAAATGACAATAGAGACACAACGACCCAAAACCTATGGGATGCAGCAAAAGCAGTTCTAAGGGGGAAGTTTATAGCAATACAAGCCCACCTTAAGAAGCAGGAAACATCTCGAATAAACAACCTAACCTTGCACCTCAAGCAATTAGAGAAAGAAGAACAAAAAAACCCCAAAACTAGCAGAAGGAAAGAAATCATAAAAATCAGATCAGAAATAAATGAAAAAGAAATGAAGGAAACGATACCAAAGATCAATAAAACTAAAAGCTGGTTCTTTGAGAAGATAAACAAAATAGATAAACCGCTAGCCAGACTCATCAAGAAAAAAAGGGAGAAGACTCAAATCAATAGAATTAGAAATGAAAAAGGAGAAGTAACAACTGACACTGCAGAAATAAAAAAAATCATGAGAGATTACTACAAGCAACTCTATGCCAATAAAATGGACAATCTGGAAGAAATAGACAAATTCTTAGAAATGCACAACCTGCCAAGACTGAATCAGGAAGAAATAGAAAATATGAACAGGCCAATCACAAGCACTGAAATTGAAACTGTGATTAAAAACCTTCCAACAAACAAAAGCCCAGGACCAGATGGCTTCACAGGTGAATTCTATCAAACGTTTAGAGAAGAGCTAACACCTATCCTTCTCAAACTCTTCCAAAATATAGCAGAGGGAGGAACACTCCCAAATTCCTTCTACGAGGCCACCATCACCTTGATACCAAAACCAGACAAGGATGTCACAAAGAAAGAAAACTACAGGCCAATATCACTGATGAACATAGATGCAAAAATCCTCAACAAAATACTAGCAAACAGAATCCAACAGCACATTAAAAGGATCATACACCATGTTCAAGTGGGGTTTATTCCAGGAATGCAAGGATTCTTCAGTATATGCAAATCTATCAATGTGATAAACCATATTAACAAATTGAAGGAGAAAAACCATATGATCATCTCAATAGATGCAGAGAAAGCTTTTGACAAAATTCAACACCCATTTATGATAAAAACCCTCCAGAAAGTAGGCATAGAGGGAACTTTCCTCAACATAATAAAGGCCATATATGACAAGCCCACAGCAAACATCATCCTCAATGGTGAAAAACTGAAAGCATTTCCACTAAGATCAGGAAGAAGACAAGGTTGCCCACTCTCACCACTCTTATTCAACATAGTTTTGGAAGTTTTAGCCACAGCAATCAGAGAAGAAAAGGAAATAAAAGGAATCCAAATCGGACAAGAAGAAGTAAAGTTGTCACTGTTTGCAGATGACATGATACTATACATAGAGAATCCTAAAGATGCTACCAGAAAACTACTAGAGCTAATCAATGAATTTGGTAAAGTAGCAGGATACAAAATTAATGCACAAAAATCTCTGGCATTCCTATATACTAATGATGAAAAATCTGAAAGTGAAATCAAGAAAACACTCCCATTTACCATTGCAACAAAAAGAATAAAATATCTAGGAATAAACCTACCTAAGGAGACGAAAGACCTGTATGCAGAAAATTATAAGACACTGATGAAAGAAATTAAAGATGATACAAATAGATGGAGAGATATACCATGTTCTTGGATGGGAAGAATCAACATTGTGAAAATGACTCTACTACCCAAAGCAATCTACAGATTCAATGCAATCCCTATCAAACTACCACTGGCATTTTTCACAGAACTAGAACAAAAAATTTCGCAATTTGTATGGAAACACAAAAGACCCCGAATAGCCAAAGCAATCTTGAGAACGAAAAAAGGAGCTGGAGGAATCAGGCTCCCTGACTTCAGACTATACTACAAAGCAACAGTAATCAAGACAGTATGGTACTGGCACAAAAACAGAAAGATAGATCAGTGGAACAGGATAGAAAGCCCAGAGATAAACCCACGCACATATGGACACCTTATCTTTGATAAAGGAGGCAGGAATGTACAGTGGAGAAAGGACAGCCTCTTCAATAAATGGTGCTGGGAAAACTGGACAGGTACATGTAAAAGTATGAGATTAGATCACTCCCTAACACCATACACAAAAATAAGCTCAAAATGGATTAAAGACCTAAATGTAAGGCCAGAAACTATCAAACTCTTAGAAGAAAACATAGGAAGAACACTCTATGACATAAATCACAGCAAGATCCTTTCTGACCCACCTCCTAGAGTAATGGAAATAAAAACAAAAATAAACAAATGGGACCTAATGAAACTTCAAAGCTTTTGCACAGCAAAGGAAACCATAACCAAGACCAAAAGACAACCCTCAGAATGGGAGAAAACATTTGCAAATGAAGCAACTGACAAAGGATTAATCTCCAAAATTTACAAGCAGCTCATGCAGCTCAAGAAGATAAAAACAAACAACCCCATCAAAAAATGGGCAGAAGACCTAAAGAGACATTTCTCCAAAGAAGATATACAGAATGCCAACAAACACATGAAAGAATGCTCAACCTCATTAATCATTAGAGAAATGCAAATCAAAACTACAATGAGATATCATCTCACACCAGTCAGAATGGCCATCATCAAAAAATCTAGAAACAATAAATGCTGGAGAGGGTGTGGAGAAAAGGGGACACTCTTGCACTGCTGGTGGGAATGTGAAATGGTTCAGCCACTATGGAGAACAGTATGGAGGTTCCTTAAAAAACTACAAATAGAATTACCATATGACCCAGCAATCCCACTACTGGGCATATACCCTGAGAAAACCAAAATTCAAAAAGAGTCATGTACCAAAGTGTTCATTGCAGCTCTATTTACAATAGCCTGGAGATGGAAACAACCTAAGCGCCCATCATCGGATGAATGGATAAAGAAGATGTGGCACATATACACAATGGAATATTACTCAGCCTTAAAAAGAAATGAAATTGAGCTATTTGTAATGAGATGGATAGACCTAGAGTCTGTCATACAGAGTGAAGTAAGTCAGAAAGAAAAAGACAAATACCGTATGCTAACACATATATATGGAATTTAAGGGAAAAAAATGTCATGAAGAACCTAGGGGTAAGATAGGAATAAAGACGCAGACCTACTGGAGAACGGACTTGAGGGTATGGGGAGGGGGAGGGGTGAGTTTTGACAGGGCGAGAGAGAGTCATGGACATATACACAGTAACAAACGTAGTAAGGTAGATAGCTGGGGGGAAGCAGCCGCAAGGCACAGGGATATTAGCTCGGTGCTTTGTGACAGCCTGGAAGGGTGGGATGGGGAGAGTGGGAGGGAGGGAGACGCAAGAGGGAAGACATATGGGAACATATGTATATGTATAGCTGATTCACTTTGTTATAAAGCAGAAACTAACACACCATTGTAAAGCAATTATACCCCAAAAAAAAAAAAAAAAAAAAAGGGAGAAGACTCAAATCAATAGAATTAGAAATGAAAAAGGAGGAGTAACAACTGACACTGTAGAAATACAAAAGATCACAAGAGATTACAAGCAACTCTATGCCAATAAAATGGACAACCTGGAAGAAATGGACAAATTCTTAGAAATGCATAACCTGCCAAGACTGAATCAGGAAGAAATAGAAAATATGAACAGACCAATCACAAGCACTGAAATTGAAACTGTGATTAAAAATCTTCCAACAAACAAAAGCCCAGGACCAGATGGCTTCACAAGCGAATTCTATCAAACATTAAGAGAAGAGCTAACACCTATCCTTCTCAAACTCTTCCAAAATATAGCAGAGGGAGGAACACTCCCAAACTCATTCTACGAGGCCATCACTCTGATACCGAAAACAGACAAGGATGTCACAAAGAAAGAAAACCACAGGCCAATATCACTGATGAACATAGATCCAAAAATACTCAACAAAATACTAGCAAACAGAATCCAACAGCACATTAAAAGGACCATACACCATAATCAACTGGGGTTTATTCCAGGAATACAAGAATTCTTCCATATATGCAAATCAATAAATATGACAAACCATATTAAAAAATTGAATGAGAAAAACCATATGATCATCTCAATAGATGCACAGAAGGCTTTCAACAAAATTCAACACCCATTATGATAAAAACCCTCCAGAAAGTAGGCATAGAGGGAACTTTCCTCAACATAATAAAGGCCATATATGACTAACCCACAGCCAACATTGTCTTCAATGGTGAAAAACTGAAAGCATTCCCACTAAGATCAGGAACAAGAAGAGGTTCCCCACTCTCACCACTCTTATTCAACAAAGTTTTTGAAGTTTTAGCCACAGCAATCAGAGAAGAAAAGGAAATAAAAGGAATCCAAATCTGAAAAGAAGAAGTAAAGCTGTCACTGTTTGCAGATGACATGATACTATATACAGACAATCCTAAACATGCTACCAGAAAATTACTAGAGCTAATCAATGAATTTCATAAAGTAGCAGGATACAAAATTAATGTACAGAAATCTCTGGCATTCCTATACACTAATGGTGAAAAATCTGAAAGTGAAATCAAGAAAACACTCCCATTTACCATTGCAACAAAAAGAATAAAATATCTAGAAATAAACCTACCTAAGGAGACAAAAGACCTGTATGCACAAAATTATAAGACACTGATGAAAGAAATTAAAGATGATACAAATAGATGGAGAGATATACCATGTTCTTCGATTGGAAGGCTCAACATTGTGAAAATGACTCTCTAACCAAAGCAATCTACAGATTCAATGCAATCCCTATCACTACCACTGGCATTTTTCACAGAACTAGAACAAAAAATTTCACAACTTGCATGAAAACACAAAAGACCCAGAATAGCCAAAGCAATCTGGAAAATGAGGGGCAAATCTGGAGGAGTCAGGCTCCCTGACTTCGGACTGTGCTACGGAACTACAGTGGTCAAGACGTGTGGCGCTGGCAGAAAAACAGAAAGATAGATCAATGGAACAGGATAGAAAGCCCAGAGATAAACCCACGCACATATGGCCACCTTATCTTTGATAAAGGAGGCAGGAATGTACAGTGGAGAAAGGACAGCCTCTTCAATATGTGGTGATGGGACAACTGGACAGGTACATGTAAAAGTATGAGATTAGATCACTCCCTAACACCATACACAAAAATAAGCTCAAAATGGATTAAAGACCTAAATGTAAGGCCAGAAACTATCAAACTCTTAGAAAAAAACATAGGCAGAACACTCTATGACATAAATCACAGCAAGATCCTTTTTGACCCACCTCCCAGAGAAATGGAAATAAATACAAAAATGAACAAATGGGACCTAATGAAACTTAAAACCTTTTGTCCAGCAAAGGAAACCATAAACAAGACAAAAACACAACCCTCAGAATGGGAGAAAATATTTGCAAATGAAGCAACTGAGAAATGATTAATCTCCAGAATTTACAAGAAGCTCATGCAGCTCAATAACAAAATAACAAATAACCCAATCCAAAAATGGACAGGAGACCTAAACAGACATTTCTCCAAAGAAGATATACAGACTGCCAACAAACACATGAAAGAATGCTCTACATCATTAATCATTAGAGAAATGCAAATCAAAACTACAATGAGATATCATCTCACACCGGGCAGAATGGCCATCATCAAAAAATCTACAAACAATAAATGCTGGAAAGGGTGTCAAGAAAAGGGAACACTCTTGCACTGCTGGTGGGAATGTGAATTGGTTCAGCCACTATGGAGAACAGTATGGAGGTTCCTTAAAAAATACTGATAGAATTACCATACAACCCAGGAATCCCACTACTGGGTGTATACCCTGAGAAAACCATAATTCTAAAAGAGTCATGAACCAAAATATTCATTGGAGCTCTATTTACAATAGCCAGGACATGGAAGCAACCTAAGTGTCCATCAACAGATGAATGGATAAAGAAGATGTGGCACATATATACAATGGAATATTACTCAGCCATAAAACAAACAAAATTGAGTTATTTGTAATGAGATGGATGGACCTAGAGTCTGTCATACAGAGTGAAGTAAGTCAGAAAGAGAAAGACAAATACCATATGCTAACACACATATATGGAATCTAAGAAAAAAAATGGTCATGAAGAACCTAGGGGAAAGACGGGAATAAAGACACAGACCTACTAGAGAATGGACTTCAGCATATGGGGAGGCAGAAGGGTAAGCTGTGACAAAGTGAGAGAGTGACATGGACACATATACACTACTAAACATAAAATAGATAGGTAGTGGGAAGCAGCCACATAGCACAGGGAGATCAGCTGGGTGCTTTGTGACCACCTAGAGGGGTGCATAGGGAGGGTGGGAGGGAGGGAGACGCAAGAGGGAAGAGATATGGGAACATATGTATATGTAAAACTGGTTCACTTTGTTATAAAGCAGAAACCAACACACCATTGTAAAGCAATTATACTAAAATAAAGATGTTTTAAAAAAATTAACTACCAAGGAAAAATATTAAAAGCAACAAAGGAAAAATAACATACAAGGAATCCCCATAAAGTTAACAGCTGATCTTTCAGCAGAAAATCAGCAAGCCAGAAGGGAGTGGCAGGACACATTTAAAGTGATGAAAGGGAAAAACTTACAACCAAGATTACTCTACCCAGCAAGGATCTCATTCAGATTCAACAGAGAAATCAAAACCTTTAGAGACAAGCAAAAGCTAAGAGAATTCAGCACCACCAAACCAACTTTACAACAAATGCTAAATGAACTTCTCTAGGCAGGAAACACAAGAGAATGGAAAGGCCTACAATAGCAAACCCAAAACAATTAAGAAAATGGTATTAGAAACATACATATCAACAATTACTTTAAATGTAAATGGATTAAATGCTTGAACCAAAAGACATAGACTGGCTGAATAGATACAAAAACAAGACCCATATATATGCTGTCTACAGGAGACCCACTTCAAACCTAGGGACACATACAGACTGAAAGTGAGGGGAATGAAAAAGATATTCCATGCAAATAGAAATCAAAAGAAAACTGGAGTAGCAATTCACATAACAGACAAAATAGACTTTAAAATAAAAACTACTACAAGAGACACAGAAGGACACTACATAATGATCAAGGGATCAATCCAAGATGAAGATACAATTATACATATATATGCACCCAACACAGGAGTACCTCAATACATAAGGCAAATGCTAACAGCCATAAAAGTGGAAATCAACAGTAACACAAACATTGTAGGGGACTTTAACACCCCACTTTCACCAATGGACAGATCCAAAATGAAAATAAATAAGGAAACACAAGCTTTAAATGATACATTAAAGAAGATGGACTTAATTGATATTCAGAGGACATTCCATCCAAAAACAACAGAATACACTTTCCTCTCAAGTGCTCATGGAACATTCCCCAGGATAGATCATATCTTGGGTCACAAATCAAGCCTTGGTAAATTTAAGAAAATTGAAATTGTATCAAATATCTTTTCTGACCACAACGCCATGAGACTAGATATCAATTACAGGAAAAGATCTGTAAAAAATACAAACACATGGAGGCTAAACAATACACTACTTAAAAACGAAGTGATCACTGAAGAAATCAAAGAGGAAATCAAAAAATACCTAGAAACAAATGACAAGGGAGACACAACGAGCCAAAACCTATGGGATGCAGCAAAACCAGTTCTAAGAGGGAAGTTTATAACAATACAATCCTACCTCAAGAAGCACCTCAAATAAAAAACCTAACCTTACATAGAAACCAATTAGAGAAAGAAGAACTTAAAAAACCCAAAGTTAGCAGAGGGAAAGAAATCATAAAGATCAACTCAGAAATAAATGAAGAAGGAAACAATAGCAAACATCAATAAAACTAAAACCTGCTTCTTTGAGAAGATAAACAAAATTGATAAACCATTAGCCAGACTCAGCAAAAAAAAAAAAAGGGAGAAGATTCAAATCAACGGAATTAGAAATAAAAAAGAAGTAACAGCTGACACTGCAGAAATATAAAGGATCATGAGAGATTACTACTAGAAACTATATGCCAATAAAATGGACACCTGGAATAAATGGACCAACTCTTGGAAAAGCACAACCTTCCGAGACTGAACCAGGAAGAAATAGAAAATATAAACAGACCAATAACAAGCATTGAAATTGAAACTGTGATTAGATATCTTCCAACAGATAAAAGCCCAGGACCACATGGCTTCACAGGCAAAATCTACTAAACATTTAGAGAAGACCTATAACCTACCTTCTCAAACTCTTCCAAAATACAGCAGAGGGAAGAGCACTCCCAACCTCATTCTAAGAGGCCTCCATCACCCTGATACCAAAACCAGACAAAGATGTCACAAAGAAAGAAAACTACAAGCCAATATCACTGATGAACATAGATGCAAAAATCCTCAACAAAATACTAGCAAACAGAATCCAACAGCACATTAAAAGGATCATACACCATGTTCAAGTGGGGTTTATCCAACGAACGGAAGGATTCCACAATATATGCAATTTAATCAATGTGATAAACCATATTAACCAAATGAAGGAGAAAAACCATATGATCATCTCAATAAATACAGAAAAAGCTTTCGACAAAATTCAACACCCATTTATGATTTAAAAAAAAACCCTGCAGAAAGTAGAAATAAAATGAACTTACTTTAACATAATAAAGGCCATATAGGACAAACCCGCAGTCAACATCGTTCTCAACGGTGACAAACTGAAACCATTTCCTCTAAGATCAGGAACAAGACAAGGATGCCCACTCTCACCACTATTATTCAACATAGTTTTGGAAGTTTTGCCACAGCAATCAGAGAAGGAAAAGAAATAAATGGAATCCAAATCGGAGAAGAAGTAAACCTGTCACTGTTTGCAGATGACATGACACTATAAATAGAGAATCCTAAAGATGCTATGAAACAACTACTAGAGCTAATCAATGAATTTGGTAAAGTAGCATTATACAAAATTAATGCACAAAAATCTCTTGCATTCCTATACACTAATGATGAAAATCTGAAACAGAAATTAAGGAAACACTCCCATTTACCACTGCAACAGAAAGACTAAAATACCTCGGAATAAACCTACGTATGGAGACAAAAGACCTGCATGCAGAAAACTATAAGACACTGATGAAAGAAATTAAAGATGATACAAACAGATGGAGAGATATACCATATTCCTAGACTGTAAGAATCAACATTGTGAAGATGACTATACTACCCAAAGCAAACTACAGATTCAGTGCAATCCCTATCAGAGTACCAGTGGCATTTTTCACAGAACTAAAACAAAATATTGCACAATTTCTATGGAAACACAAAAGATCCCGAATAGCCAAAGCAATCTTGAGAAAGAAAAATGGAGCTGGAGGAATCAGGCTCCCGGACTTCAAACTACACGACAAAGCTACAGTATACAAGACAGTATGGTACTGGCACAAAAACAGAAATATAGATCCATGGAACAGAATAGAAAGCCCATAGATAAACCCACACACATATGGTCTCCTTATCTTTGATAAAGGAGGCAAGAACATACAATGGAGAAAAGACATCCTCTTCAATAAGTGGTGCCGGGCAAACTGGACAGGTACATGTAAAAGAATGAAATTAGAACACTCCATAACACCATACACAAAAATAAACTCAAAATGGATTAAAGACCTAAATGTAAGGCCAGACACTCTAATACTCGTAGAGAAAAACATAGGAAGAACACTCTATGACATAAATCACAGCAAGATCCTTTTTGACCTACCTCCTAGAGAAATGGAAATAAAAACAAAAATAAACAGATGGTACCTAATGAAACTTAAAAGCTTTTGTACAGCAAAGGAAACCATAAACAAGATGAAAAGACAACATTCAGAATGGGAGAAAATATTTGCAAATGTAGCTACTGACAAAGGATTAATCTTCAAAATATACAAGTAGATCGTGCAGCTCAATATCAAAAAACAAACAACCCCATCCAAAAATGGGCAGAAGACCTAAATAGACATTTCTCCAAAGAAGATATACAGATTGCCAAAAAACACATGAAAGAATGCTCAACATCATTAGAGAAATGCAAATCAAAACTACAATGAGGTATCACCTCACACCAGTCAGAATGGCCATCATCAAAAAATCTAGAAACAATAAATGCTGGAGAGGGTGTGGAGAAAAGGGAACCCTCTTACACTGTTGGTGGGAATGTAAATTGATACAGCCACTATGGAGAACAGTATGGAGGTTCCTTACAAAACTAAAAATAGAACTAGCATACGACCCAGCAATCCCACTACTGGGCATATACCCTGAGAAAAGCATAATTCAAAAAGAGTCATGTACCACAATGTTCACTGCAGCTCTATTTACAATAGCCAGGGCATGGAAGCAACCTAAGTGTCCATCGATAGATGAATGGATATAGAAGATGTGGCACATATATACAATGGAATATTTCTCAGCCATAAAAAGAAACAAAATTGAGTTATTTATAGTGAGGTGGCTGGACCTTGAATCTGTCATGCAGAGTGAAGTAAGTCAGAAAGAGAAAAACAAATACTGTATGCTAACACATACATATGGAACTAAAAAAAAAAAAAGGTTCTGAAGAACCTAGGGTCAGGACAGGAATAAAGACCCAGACGTACAGAATGGACTTGAGGACACAGGGAAGGGGACGGGGAAGCTGGGACGAAGTGAGAGAGTGGTATGGACATATATACACTACCATATATAAAATAGATAGTGGGAAGCAGCTACATAGCACAGGGAGATTAGCTCAGTGCTTTGTGACCACTAGAGGGGTAGGATAGTGATAGTGGGAGGCAGACGCAGGAGGGAGGTGATATGGTGATATATGTATATGTATAACTGATTCACTTTGTTATAAAGCAGAACCTAAGACACCACTGTAAAGCAATTATACTCCAATAAAAATGTTAAAAGAAAAAACTACAGTGAGGTATCAACTCACACTGGTCAGAATGGGCATCATCAAAAAAATCTACAGGGCTTCCCTGGTGGCGCAGTGGTTGAGAGTCTGCCTGCCGATGCAGGGTACACGGGTTCGTGCCCCAGTCCGGGAAGATCCCACATGCCGCGGAACGGCTGGGCCCGTGAGCCATGGCCGCTGAGCCTGGGCGTCTGGAGCCTGTGCTCCGCAATGGGAGAGGCCACAACAGTGAGAGGCCTGCGTACCGCAAAAAAAAAAATCTATAAACAATAAATGCTGGAGAGGGTGTGGAGAAAAGGGAACCCTCTTGCACTGTTGGTGGGAATGTAAATTGATACAGGCACTATGGAGAACAGTATGGATGCTCCTCAAAAAACTAAAAATAGAACTACCATATGACCCAGCCATCCCACTACTGGGCATATACCCTGAGAAAACCATAATCCAAAAAGAGTCATGTACCACAGTTTTCACTGCAGCACTATTCACAATAGCCAGGACATGGAAGCAACCTAAGTGTCCATCGACAGATGAATGGATAAAGAAGATGTGGCATATGTATACAATGGAATATTACTCACCCATAAAAAGAAACGAAACTGAGTTATTTGTAGTGATGTTGATGGACCTAGAGTCTGTCATACAGAACGAAGTAAGTCAGAAAGAGAAAAACAAATAACATATGCTAACACATATATATAGAATCTAAAAAAAAAAACTTTTAATGGTTCTGATGAACCTAGGGGCTGGACAGAAATAAAGACACAGAGGTAGAGAATGGACTTTGAGGACACGGGGAGGGGGAAAGGTAAGCTGAAACTAAGTGAGAGATTAGCACTGACATATATACACTACCAAATGTAGAATAGATTACCTACTGTGAAGCAGCTACTTAACACAGGAAGATTAGCTTGGTGCTTTGTGACCACCTAGAGGGGTGGGATATGGAGAGTGAGGGAGATGCAAGAGGGAGGGGATATGGGGATATATGTATACATATAGCTGATTCACTTTGTTATATATACAGCAGCAACTAACACAACAATATAAAGCAATTATACTCCCATAAAGTTGTTAAAAAAATAAAAGGGAGATATTCAAGTCACGATGCAATAGGATCCTCATGTTTAAAGTTCACATTTACAAATGAAAAACCTCTAAGGAAACTTATCATGAAATATTATCAATGGTTATCACCGGGTAATGGGATTGTGGATAAGACTACCTTTCTTTGTTACACTTTATCTGTATTCCAAATTTCTTATATTGAGGTCCAGTGACTTTAATAATGAGAGAATATATTTTATCATATCTAAAACCCAGGTCCATAAAACACAGAAAAACCCAGGGTAAACCCATAACGAGACCGTTCAGAGAAACAGAAATACAAGTTGCTAAGGAACAAAGGCAGCTCCGTGGGTGAAAGGTCAATTTGAAAAGCAAAAGGGTCTGTCCCTGGGCGGTGAGTTTTCAAAGGGGACCACACTAAAGGAGCAGATCCAGCCTTAGGACCGGCCTAGCCCACGCAGACTCCAAAAGAGGCCGACTTTTTCGCGGAAAAGGCTCCTTGGGGTTTTTTTAAAGCACGAAGGGAGGGGCCGGAGGCGGGCATGGCTGCTGCACGGTGCAACACTGCCATCTAGGCTCTAATGAGATTAATTGCCACCAATCCCAGGGAAAAAAATTCATCTTTTCCGCTGGTTTTCCTCGCAGAGTCCTGGAGGTCGTGGATGCGGAAGCCAAGCGGGATGCCAGTGTTGACCACAAAAGTGCAGGGAACCCGCCGAACTGTCAGCCCCACCGAAGCCTTCCCTAGTCCCGCCCCCAGAACCATAGCAACAGGGGCAGGAAGTCCCGGCGCCCAGGAAGGACGAGAGCCCATGGGGCGGGGCTGCGCTCCGATTGGCGGGTTTTGGGCCTGCGCGCGGGAGTCCATTTGAGGTTAGTGCCACTCTCCCTGCCCGGGTCTCTTAGAAGTTCTTTCCTGGACCCTGCTGTAATCTGTTAGCTAAGGGACTGGACCGGTGACGTCCGGGTCCCGTCGCCCACTGCCCCAGCCCCCCACGTGCGGGATCTATACCAATCCCCTGGACATCTGTGAACGCCCTCGTCCTGTGGCACACTGAACTGTGCTCTTCTCAGCCCTCCCTCTACTGATCCTTCCCGGCGACCTCAGTGCCCAAGAGACTCACTCGGTCACGCCGGAGCCTCTCCGTCCTCAGCGATGTTCTTCTCCTCCCCACCCGAGCATCCCCCTGCCCACGGTCACGCCCTGGGCATCAGGAAAAACCGCGGCCCTCATGGTGTCCATTTCTAGCATTCCTCCCTCTCATCACCCCCAACACAACGTCCTGTCCTCCAGCTCCCTCGCTCTAGTGCTTCTTCACCAACAGCCTTCAACCTTTTGGGGAGTCTCCAAGACTGGCCTCCAGTCCAGCGACACCCCCCCCGACTTCCTCACGGTCCACCAAGCCCCTCCACACCCAGCTTACCCAGGGCTATAAATTCTCCCCCTCTAACATAACTCATATGCTTCGTTCTCCCTCCTGCCTACTCTCCTGGCAGTTCCACCAAAAGGACAAACTCTTTGCACCCTCCACACCTGTATCTTTTTTCTCCTCTACCAACAATAGACTTCCACAAGCACAAGCACCCACTCTTATGATATTCGATGATAACTGAGAATAGAAAAGCCATCAGACAGGAACTCTCACCACTTGCCAACACTGGATCTGCACTTGTATTCTCTGCTGCGCCTCTGGAGGAAGTGACCAGATCCCATCTGAGGCCAAGCCCTTCACCTGGATCCCATATCCTTCCTCCTTCTCCAGGAGTGGGCCTTTGCAATGATCATCCCTTTTTCCTGAATCGTCACGTTCCCCGTTTCTTCTGGATCATTCCATCATCTACAAAGTGGGCAGAAGGATGGCTGCAGTTTAGGAATTTAGCCTTCTGGAGCTGATCCTGGTTCCTGCTGTGGTGGTGAGACCCCTAGGGCCTTCATTCCCTGTAGCGGGAATGTGAAAATTGGCTGAGTCCAAAGCCAGGGGTTCTACAATGAAGGCAGTCTAACCTGTCTAAGGGCTTAGATGACCCTTCAGCTGAGGCTGTGGCGTGGACACCCTGCCCCGGGGTGCGATGGAAGATGAGACCCAGATTCAGAGGGGTCTGAGCTGAGGCTGAGTCAGCCAGGGAGCACCGGCTCCCCACCAAGAGGAGAGAGACAAAAATGCAAGTTTCACCAGCCCCACCCATGGGCGGTGCAGGTCAGCATCACCAATTGGACCCGGGAGAGGAGAGTCATCCTTCCCTCAGAAACCACCAAGGATACTGTGAGCAGCGTAAGAATTTCATAGACCCCCAGCCCTTCCCACATCACCCAGGAGATTTGTAATCCATACCTATGCCTTCCCCACCTCGGAAAGGAGCAGGGAAGTGCGGTGGAAATCTGAGAGACTGAGCATTTCACCAAAACAGACAGTATTATTTTAAATGAACCATTCACATGATAACATCAGATTGCACTTACCAGATTAGATATAAATTCAGTGGGGTTTGTTTGTTTGTTTGCCACTCCAGAGAGTGGGCACTCATGATAAAGATCAGATCAGATCGGCCAGAGAGAATAAGTTAACCAAAGTCCCCGTGCCATCTGAGGAGTGCGAGTGAGTCTGTGATTTCAGCACACCATCCCCACCAACTCCTCCTCTGCCCACCATCTCATCGGTCCATATTTGAGGACATTGGGGCATCCTTGCCTCATCCTCCCCTTTAACTGAGGACAACGTTTCACATCCCATGAAGAGATCCCCCCTCAAAAGGGAGCACAGAAGGAAGAACGTACCAGACAGACAGACACACACACAGAGTGGAGTAACAGATGAGAGTTGTCACTGAGGTGAGCAGGGCCTCCTCAAGGCCATCCTTGCCCTCCATAAGCGATGTCAGGCTCCATTCTCCTTTAACAAACAACACAGGCCCCATTTTCCAAGGCCAGAGGCATGGAGCTTGGCTTCAGAAAATGGTTGTAGCACTGTGTACTGCTGGAGAAAATCATGGAACCACACGTTAGAGCCACTGTGCTTTCATAGTTTTCATTGTCTCCCGAGATCGCAGTGCTGTACAGAATGCTTTTTTTGTGACTTCCGCACCTCTTCCAGTCCCTTCTGAAGGCTCCCAAGATTTCACCTCTCTCCCTAAATTCTCTACCATGCATCTATCTCTTCACTCTTAGCCAAAGCACACTCCCATTCTCAGGTGAGATCCAAGTGTGCGGGGAGGGGAGGGAGAAGTGCCTCAGTGCTGGACAGGAGTGTGGGATTCTGTTGTCTTGGCAACATTCTTCTGCTCATCCTCACTGATCACTCATCTCAGGCAACAGCCCAGCTGGAAGGGCCAGGACCAATGGGAAATTCTCTCCATCTTCTCTTTCTGTGACCAGAGGCTGAGATAAAACACTGGTGTTGGTTACCAGGGAAACTGAAGCTTAATCCATCTGACTCAAGAGAAAAAGAAACCAACAAAAGAGTGGAAACTAAGGCACAGGAGGTATTCTGGGAGGCCACGCACAGACATGGAATTGTGACTCTCAATAGATGCGCTTCTCCCAAGTGTCCTGTGCATGCACCAATGCATGCAAACATGTGTATTCACAAGCACCCCTTACAACCCAGGGCACCACAGTGACTGTGGCATAAGGTACACAAGGGGAAGGCAATGAGGCGGGAATGGAGGCAGAAACCAGTCCATGAAAGGCTGGAAGGATGACTTTTAATTTTTTAATTATTACTTACCTGTTCTTTCAATGCTTATTTTGATATTTGCATTTCATTTAGATCCATTTGTACAACTACTTATTTAGAACAAACTATGCTAAGTCACATTCACCTAAAAGAATGTGCAGCCCTATTTTTTTTTAAAAATAACCAGAATAGTACATCACTGACACTGTGATAATGTTATCTTATGAATCAGTTCTGGAGTTCAGCAGATGAACCCCATAATGGGAGGTCAGTTGAATAAGTTGCTTTTCATTTATAGCAACTTAAGAACAAAAAAGCACAGATCCTCTCTCCAGGGCTGAAAATTTACCTAGTGATCAACCAAGTGGAGAAATAGATGGAGGTACAGTGGTACAATACAGGAGGAGGCTTATCCTATATATGAAAATTGACCCACAAATTATACTTTTTCACAAAGCTTCAGATGTTACCCTTCCTGCTCTGTGATTTATATTGAGTTGAGAAGCACCACTCAAATGAACATGTAGAACTACATCATTTGTGAATGTTCTAGTGTTCTGATGTTGGTCAGTGGGGAGAAAACAAGTGATCCAGCAGCTAGAAAGATACATAAGAAGTATACTTCCATCTGAAAGCGTTTGTTTATGAGCTGGCAATAAATGTCACAGAATGCCGAAAGGGGCAAGCAGTCCCAGAGGAGAACACAGAGGACCAGAGTTCTGAAACAGGGAGAAGGTTCCTTAAGAGAGTCCCTTGCCCTGACTCACAAGATGATAATGAAGCTTTTTAATGGGGTGTGGACTGTAGTGCATGGCCTATTGAAGCTCTAGAAAGATATTTATTGGATGGATAGATGGATGAAGTCATGATTTCCCATGCATGGATGTGCAGATGGGTGGATGGATGGATGGGCTGAGACAAGTTTATGCAGTTTCTATGGGGGGTCACTTTGCTATTACAAAAGACTTTGTGTAATTTGCACAATAAAAGGAAGCCCGAGATCTTTCAGAGCATGCTTCTCCTCGAAGACAACCATTCTAAGGGCAATAGAATCAGCAACTATTCACAGCGCTATTTTTTGTCAGTACAGGCAATGTTGTAGAGGCATCCATAACATGATATACATGCTGAAGAGCTAAGTGGTCTTACCTATGGGCTTTGAAATCAGACAAAACAGGGTATCACTATTTCTTATTTCAACACTTACATTTCATTTAGATCCATTTATAGCTACTTATTTAGAACAAACTCTATGCTATGTCACCTTCACCTGAAACTTTTCATCTTCGTTTTATTGTGGAAAAATATACATAACAAAATTTATCATTTTAAGCATATTTTTTTAAACATCTTTATTGGGGTATAATTGCTTTACAATGGTGTGTTAGTTTCTGCTTTATAACAAAGTGAATCAGCTATACATATACATATGTTCCCATATGTCTTCCCTCTTGCGTCTCCCTCCCTCCCACTCTCCCAATCCCACCCCTCCAGGCTGTCACAAAGCCCCGAGCTAATATCCCTGTGCCTTGCGGCTGCTTCCCCCTAGCTATCTACCTTACTACGTTTGTTAGTGTGTATATGTCCATGACTCTCTCTCGCCCTGTCAAAACTCACCCTTCCCCCTCCCCATATCCTCAAGTCCGTTCTCCAGTAGGTCTGCGCCTCTATTCCTGTCTTATCCCTAGGTTCTTCATGACATTTTTTTCCCTTAAATTCCATATATATGTGTTAGCATACGGTATTTGTCTTTTTCTTTCTGACTTACTTCACTCTGTATGACAGACTCTAGGTCTATCCATCTCATTACAAATAACTCAATTTCATTTCTTTTTAAGGCTGAGTAATATTCCATTGTGTATATGTCCCACATCTTCTTTATCCATTCGTCCGATGATGGGCGCTTAGGTTCTTTCCATCTCCAGGCTATTGTAAATAGAGCTGCAATGAACATTTTGGTACATGACTCTTTTTGAATTTTGGTTTTCTCAGGGTATATGCCCAGTAGTGGGATTGCTGGGTCATATGGTAATTCTATTTGTAGTTTTTTAAGGAACCTCCGTACTGTTCTCCATAGTGGCTGAACCAATTCACATTCCCACCAGCAGTGCAAGAGTGTCCCCTTTTCTCCACACCCTCTCCAGCATTTATTGTTTCTAGATTTTTTGATGATGGCCATTCTGACTTGTGTGAGATGATATCTCATTGTAGTTTTGATTTGCATTTCTCTAATGATTAATGATGTTGAGCATTCTTTCATGTGTTTGTTGGCATTCTTTATATCTTCTTTGGAGAAATGTCTGTTTAGGTCTTCTGCCCGTTTTTGGATGGGGTTGTTTGTTTTTTTGTTATTGAGCTGGATGAGCTGCTTGTAAATTTTGGAGATTAATCCTTTGTCAGTTGCTTCATTTGCAAATGTTTTCTCCCATTCTGAGGCTTGTCTTTTGGTCTTGATTATGGTTTCCTTTGCTGTGCAAAAGCTTTGAAGTTTCATTAGGTCCCATTTGTTTATTTTTGTTTTTATTTCCATTACTCTAGGAGGTGGGTCAGAAAGGATTTTGCTGTGATTTATGTCATAGAGTGTTCTGCCTATGTTTTCCTCTAAGAGTTTGATAGTTTCTGGCCTTACATTTAGGTCTTTAATCCATTTTGAGCTTATTTTTGTGTATGGTGTTAGGGAGTGATCTAATCTCATACTTTTACATGTACCTGTCCAGTTTTCCCAGCACCATTTATTGAAGAGGCTGTCCTTTCTCCACTGTACATTCCTGCCTCCTTTATCAAAGATAAGGTGTCCATATGTGCGTGGGTTTATCTCTGGGCTTTCTATCCTGTTCCACTGATCTATCTTTCTGTTTCTGTGCCAGTACCATACTGTCTTGATTACTGTTGCTTTGTAATATAGTCTGAAGTCAGGGAGCCTGATTCCTCCAGCTCCTTTTTTCGTTCTCAAGATTGCTTTGGCTATTCGGGGTCTTTTGTGTTTCCATACAAATTGCGAAATTTTTTGTTCTAGTTCTGTGAAAAATGCCAGTGGTAGTTTGATAGGGATTGCATTGAATCTGTAGATTGCTTTGGGTAGTAGAGTCATTTTCACAATGTTGATTCTTCCCATCCAAGAACATGGTATATCTCTCCATCTATTTGTATCATCTTTAATTTCTTTCATCAGTGTCTTATAATTTTCTGCATACAGGTCTTTCGTCTCCTGAGGTAGGTTTATTCCTAGATATTTTATTCTTTTTGTTGCAATGGTAAATGGGAGTGTTTTCTTGATTTCACTTTCAGATTTTTCATCATTAGTATATAGGAATGCCAGAGATTTCTGTGCATTAATTTTGTATCCTGCTACTTTACCAAATTCATTGATTAGCTCTAGTAGTTTTCTGGTAGCATCTTTAGGATTCTCTATGTATAGTATCATGTCATCTGCAAACAGTGACATCTTTACTTCTTCTTTTCCGATTTGGATTCCTTTTATTTCCTTTTCTTCTCTGATTGCTGTGGCTAAAACTTCCAAAACTATGTTGAATAAGAGTGGTGAGAGTGGGCAACCTTGTCTTCTTCCTGATCTTAGTGGAAATGCTTTCAGTTTTTCACCATTGAGGATGATGTTTGCTGTGGGCTTGTCATATATGGCCTTTATTATGTTGAGGAAAGTTCCCTCTATGCCTACTTTCTGGAGGGTTTTAATCATAAATGGGTGTTGAATTTTGTCGAAAGCTTTCTCTGCATCTATTGAGATGATCATATGGTTTTCTCCTTCAATTTGTTAATATGGTTTATCACATTGATAGATTTGCGTATATTGAAGAATCCTTGCATTCCTGGAATAAACCCCACTTGATCATGGTGTATGATCCTTTTAATGTGCTGTTGGATTCTGTTTGCTAGTATTTTGTTGAGGATTTTGGCATCTATGTTCATCAGTGATATTGGCCTGTAGTTTTCTTTCTTTGTGACATCCTTGTCTGGTTTTGGTATCAAGGTGATGGTGGCCTCGTAGAAGGAATTTGGGAGTGTTCCTCCCTCTGCTATATTTTGGAAGAGTTCGAGAAGGATAGGTGTTAGCTCTTCTCTAAACGTTTGATAGAATTCACCTGTGAAGCCATCTGGTCCTGGGCTTTTGTTTGTTGGAAGATTTTTAATCACCGTTTCAATTTCAGTGCTTGTGATTGGTCTGTTCATATTTTCTCTTTCTTCCTGATTCAGTCTTGGCAGGTTGTGCATTTCTAAGAATTTGTCCATTTCTTCCAGATTGTCCATTTTATTGGCATAGAGTTGCTTGTAGTAATCTCTCATGATTTTTTTTATTTCTGCAGTGTCAGTTGTTACTTCTCCTTTTTCATTTCTAATTCTATTGATTTGAGTCTTCTCCTTTTTTTCTTGATGAGTCTGGCTAGTGATTTATCTATTTTGTTTATCTTCTCAAAGAACCAGCTTTTAATTTTATTGATCTTTGCTATCGTTTCCTTCATTTCTTTTTCATTTATTTCTGATCTGATTTTTATGATTTCTTTCCTTCTGCTAGCTTTGGGGGTTTTTTGTTCTTCTTTCTCTAATTGCTTGAGGTGCAAGGTTAGGTTGTTTATTCGAGATGTTTCCTGCTTCTTAAGGTGGGCTTGTATTGCCATTAAATTCCCCCTTAGAACTGCTTTTGCTGCATCCCATAGGTTTTGGGTCGCTGTGTCTCCATTGTCATTTGTTTCTAGGTATTTTTTTATTTCCTCTTTGATTTCTTCAGTGATCACTTCATTATTAAGTAGTGTATTGTTTAGCCTCCATGTGTTTGTATTTTTTACAGATCGTTTCCTGTAATTGATATCTAGTCTCATGGCGTTGTGGTCAGAAAAGATACTTGATACAATTTCAGTTTTCTTAAATTTACCAAGGCTTGATTTGTGACCCAAGATATGATCTATCCTGGAGAATGTTCCATGAGCACTTGAGAAAAATGTGTATTCTGTTGTTTTTGGATGGAGTGTCCTATAAATATCAATTAAGTCCATCTTGTTTAATGTATCATTTAAAGCTTGTGTTTCCTTATTTATTTTCATTTTGGATGATCTGTCCATGGGTGAAAGTGGGGTGTTAAAGTCCCCTACTATGAATGTGTTACTGTCGATCTCCCCTTTTATGGCTGTTAGTATTTGCCTTATGTATTGAGGTGCTCCTATGTTGGGTGCATAAATATTTACAATTGTTATATCTTCTTCTTGGATCGATCCCTTGATCATTATGTAGTGTCCTTCTTTATCCCTTTTAATATTCCTTCTTTTAAAGTCTATTTTGTCTGATATGAGATTTGCTACTCCAGCTTTCTTTTGGTTTCCATTTGCATGGAATATCTTTTTCCATCCCCTTACTTTCAGTCTGTATGTGTCTCTAGGTCTGAAGTGGGTCTCTTGTAGACAGCATATATAAGGGTCTTGTTTTTGTATCCATTCAGCCTATCTGTGTCTTTTGGCGGGAGCATTTAGTCCATTTACATTTAAGGTAATTATCGATATGTATGTTCCTATTCCCATTTTCTATATTGTTTTGGGTTCGTTATTATAGGTCGTTTCCTTCTCTTGCATTTCTTGTCTAGAGAAGTTCCTTTACCATTTGTTGTAAAGCTGGTTTGGTGGTGCTGAACTCTCTCAGCTTTTGCTTGTCTGTAAAGGTTTTAATTTCTCCATCAAATCTGAATGAGATCCTTGCTGGGTAGAGTAGTCTTGGTTGCAGGCTTTTCTCCTTCATCACTTTCAGTATGTCCTGCCACTCCCTTCTGGCTTGTAGGGTTTCTGCTGAGAGATCAGCTGTTAACCTTATGGGGATTCCCCTGTGTGTTATTTGTTGTTTTTCCCTTGCTGCTTTTAATATGCTTTCTTTGTTTTTAATTTTTGATAGTTTGATTAATATGTGTCTTGGCGTGTTTCTCCTTGTATTTATCCTGTATGGGACTCTCTGTGCTTCCTGGACTTCATTAACTATTTCCTTTCCCATATTAGGGAAGTTTTCAACTATAATCTCTTCAAATATTTTCTCAGTCCCTGTCTTTTTTTCTTCTTCTTCTGGAACCTCTATAATTTGAATGTTGCTGCATTTAATGTTGTCCCAGAGGTCTCTGAGACTGTCCTCAGTTCTTTTCATTCTTTTTCCTTTATTCTGCTCTGCAGTAGTTATTTCCACTACTTTATCTTCCAGGTCACTTATCCGTTCTTCTTCCTCAGTTATTCTGCTATTGATCCTATCTGGAGTGCTTTTAATTTCATTTATTGCGTTGTTCATCGTTGCCTGTTTCATCTTTATTTCTTCTAGGTACTTGTTAACTGCTTCTTGCATTTTGTCCATTCTACTTCCAAGATTTCGGATCATCCTTACTATCATTATTCTGAATTCTTTTTCAGGTAGATTGCCTATTTCCTCTTCATTTGTTAGGTCTGGTGGGTTTTTATCTTGCTCCTTCATCTGCTGTGTGTTTTTCTGTCTTCTCATTTTGCTTATCTTACTGTGTTTGGGGTCTCCTTTTTGCAGGCTGCACGTTCGTAGTTCCCGTTGTTTTTGATGTCTGTCTCCAGTGGCTAAGGTTGTTTCAGTGGGTTGTGTAGGCTTCCTGGTGGAGGGGACTAGTGCCTGTGTTGTGCTGGATGAGGCTGGATCTTGTCTCTCTAGTGGGCAGGTTCACGTCTGGTGGTGTGTTTTGGGGTGTCTGTGGCCTTATTATGATTTTAGGCAGCCTCTCTGCTAATGGGTGGGGTTGTGTTCCTGTTTTGCTAGTTGTTTGGCATAGGTTGTCCAGCACTGTGGCTTGCTGGTCGTTGAGTGAAGCTGGGTGCTGGTGTTAAGATGGAGGTCTCTGGGAGATTTCCACCGTTTAATATTATGTGGAGCTGGGAGGTCTCTTGTGGACCAGTGTCCTGAAGTTGGCTCTCCTACCTCAGAGGCAGAGCCCTGACTCCTGGGCTGGAGCACCAAGAGCCTTTCATCCACACGGCTCAGAATAAAAGGGAGAAAAAGTAGAGAGAATTAGTAGAAGTATGAGGAAAGAAAGAAGGAAAGGAGGAAAGGAAGGAAGGAAGAAATAAGCAAAGAAGGAAAGAAAGGAGGGAGGGAGGGAGGGAGGAAGGAAGGAAGGAAGGAGGGAAAGAAGGAAAAAAGAAAGAAAGAAGATACAGTAAAAAAAAATAAAGTATAATATAGTTATTGAATTAAAAAATATTTAGAAAAAAAAACGGGGTGGATAGAACCCTAGGACAAATGTTGGAAGCGAAGCTATACAGAGAAAATCTTACACAGAAGCATACACATACACGTTCACAAAAAGAGGTAAAGGGGGAAAAATCATAAATCCTGCTCCCAAAGACCACCTCCTCAACCTGGGGTGATTCGCTGTCTAAAGGAGGGAAGGAAGGAAAGAAAGAAAGAAAGACCGAAGGTAAAGTACAATAAAGTTATTACAATTAAAATTAATTATTAAGAAAAAAAAATTTTTTTAAGAAACCATGGACGGATAGAGCCCTAGGACAAATGGTGGAAGCAAGAGTATACAGACAAGATCTCACACAGAAGCATACACGCACACATTCACAAAAAGAGGAAAAGGGGAAAAAATCACAGATCTCGCTCCTAAATTCCACCTCTTCAATTTGGGATCACTCCCTGTCTATTCAGGTATTCCACAGATGCAGGGCACATCAAGTTGATTGTGGAGCTTCAATCCGCCGCCTCCACGGCTGCCGGGAGAGACCTCCCCCTCTCCTCCCTGCTCTCACAGCTCACAGGAGCTCAGCTTTGTACCTGGCCCTGCCCCTGCGCGCAGGTCGCTGGAGGGCCTCTGTTTTTTGCTCAGACAGGACGGGGTTAAAGGAGCCGCTGATTCAGAGGCTCCGGCTCACTCAGGTCGGGGGTTGGGGGATGGGGGAAGGAGGGGCACTGCGTGCGGGGCGGGCCTGCGGCGGCAGAGGCGGCGTGACGCTGCGGCAGAGGCCGGCGTGACGTTGCACCAGCCTGAGACCCGCCGTGCGTTGTCCCGGGGAAGTTGTCCCTGGATCCCGGGAACCTGGCAGTGGCGGCCTGCACAGGCTCCACGGAAGAGGGGCGCGGAGAGTGACCTGTGCTCGCACACAGCCCCCCTGGTGGCGACAGCAGCAGCCCTAGCGTCTCCCGCCCATCTCTGGGGTCCGCGCTTCCAGCCGCGGCTCGCGCCCGTCTCTGGGGTTCGCGCTTTTAGCCGCGGCTCGCGCCCGTCTCTGGTGTTCGCGCTTTCAGCCGTGGCTCGTGCCCGTCTCTGGAGTTCCTTTAAGCAGCGCTCTTAAACCCCTCTCCTCGTGCACCAGGAAACAAAGAGGGAAGAAAAAGTCTCTTGCCTCTTCGGCAGGTGCAGGCTTTTCCCCGAACTCCCTCCCGGCTAGTCGTGGCGCACCAACCCCTTCAGGCTATGTTCAAGCCGCCAACCCCAGTCCTCTCCCTGCGCTCCGTCCAAAACCGAAACCCGAGCCTCAGCTCGCAGCCCCGCCCGCCCCGGCGGGTGAGCAGAGAACCCTCTCGGGTTGGTGAGTGTCGGTCGGCACCGATCCTCTGTGCAGGAATCTCCCCGCTTTGCCCTCCGCACCCGTCGCTGTGCACTACTCCGCGGTCCCGAAGCTCCCCCCTCCGCCTCCCGCAGTCTCCGCCTGCAGAAGGGCTTCCTAGTGTGTGGAAACTTTTCCTCCTTCACAGCTCCCTCCCACTGGTGCAGGTGCCGTCCTTATTCTTTTGTCTCTGTTTTTTCTTTTTTTCTTTTGCCCTACCCAGGTACGTGGGGAGTTTCTTGCCTTTTGGGAGGTCTGAGGTCTTCTGCCAGCCTTCAGTAGGTGTTCTGTAGGAGTTGTTCCACGTGTAGATGTATTTCTGGTGTATCCGTGAGGAGGAAGGCGATCTCCACGTCTTACTCTTCCGCCATCTTCCAACCCATTTCCATTTTAAGCATATTAATTGAACAATTCAGTGACATTAGGTACACACACATTATTGTGCAACCATCACCACTATCCATCTCCAGAATTTTTCATCATCCCAAACTGTGAAGCTTTCTTTGTAATTTTATTTTTAACTTGATTGTGCCACGTCTTTTTTTGTAACTTCTTTATTAGTGTGTAACTGCTTTACAATGGTGTGTCAGTTTCAGATTTATAAAAAAGTGAATCAGTTATACATATACATATGTCCCCATATCTCTTCCCTCTTGCATCTCTCTCTCTCTCCCACCCCTCTAGGTGGTCACAAAGCACCGAGCTGATCTCCCTGTGCTAGGCGACTGCTTCCCACTAGCTATCTATTTTACGTTTGGTAGTGTATATATGTCCATGCCACACTACCACTTTGTCACAGCTTACCATTCCCCCTCCCCATATCTTCAAGTCCATTCTCTAGTAGGTCTGCGTCTTTATTCCCATCTTACCCCTAGGTTCTTCATGACATTTTTTTTCTTAGATTCCATATATATGTGTTAGCGTATGGTATTTGTCTTTCTCTTTCTGACTTACTTCACTCTGTATGACAGACTCTAGGTCCATCCACCTCACTACAAATAATGCAATTTCGTTTCTTTTTATGGCTAAGTAATATTCCATTGTATATATGTGCCACATCTTCTTTATCCAGATCTCTGTTGATGAAAACTTAGGTTGCTTCCATGTCCTGGCTATTGTAAATAGACCTGCAATGAAGATTTTGGTACATGACGCTTTGAATTATGGTTTTCTCAGGGTATATGCCAAGTAGTGGGATTGCTGGGTCATAAGGTAGTTCTATTTTTAGTTTTTTAAAGACCTCCATACAGTTCTCCATAGTGGCTGTATCAATTTACATTCCCACTAACAGTGCAAGAGGGTACCCTTTTCTCCACACCCTCTCCAGCATTTATTGTTTGTAGATTTTTTGATGATGGCCATTCTGACAGATGTGAGATGATATCTCATGGTAGTTTTGGTTTGCATTTTTCTAATGATTAATGATGTTGAGCATTCTTTCATGTGTTTGTCGGCAATCTGTATATCTTCTTTGGAGAAATGTCTATTTAGGCCTTCTGCCCATTTTTGGATTGGGTTGTTTGTATTTTTGATATTGAGCTGCATGAGCTGCTTGTATATTTTGAAGATTAATCCTTTGTCAGTTGCTTCATTTGCAAATATTTTCTCCCATTCTGAGGGTTGTCTTTTGGTCTTGTTTATGGTTTCCTTTGAAGTGCAAAAGTTTTAAGTTTCATTAGGTCCCATTTGTTTATTTTGTTTTTATTTCCATTGCTCTAGGAGGTGGGTCAAAAAGGATCTTGCTGTGATTTATGTCATAGAGTGTTCTGCCTATGTTTTCCTCTAAGAGTTTGATGGTGTCTGGCCTTACATTTAGGTCTTTAATCTATGTTGAGTTTATTTTTGTGTATGGTGTTAAGGAGTGTTCTAATTTCATTCTTTTACAAGTAGCTTTCCACTTTTCCCAGCACCACTTTTTGAAGAGGCTGTCTTTTCTCCATTGTATACTCTTGCCCGCTTTAACAAAGATAAGGTGACAATATGTGCATGAGTTTATCTCTGAGTTTTCTGTCCTGTTCCAATGACCTATACTTCTGTTTTTGTGCCAGTACCATACTGTCTTGATTACTGCAGCTTTGTAGTATAGTCTGAAATCAGGGAGCCTGATTCCTCCAGCTCCGTTTTTCTTTCTCAACATTGCTTTGGCTATTCGGGGTCTTTTGTGTTTCCATAGAAACTGTGAAAATTTTGGTTCTAGCTCTGTGAAAAATGCCACTGGTAGTTTGATACGGATTACATTGAATCTGTAGATTGCTTTGGGTAGTAGAGTCATTTCCACAATGTTCATTCTTCCAATCCAAGAACATGGTATCTCTCTCAATCTATTTGTATCATCTTTAATTCCTTTCATCAGTGTCTTATAGTTTTATGCGTACAGGTCTTTTGTCTCCTTAGGTAGGTTTATTCCTAGATATTTTATTCTTTTTGTTGCAATGGTAAATGGGAGTGATTTCTTGATTTCAATTCCAGATTTTTCATCATTAGTATATAGGAATGCAAGAGATTTCCGTGCATTACTTTTGTATCCTGCTACTTTACCAAATTCATTGATTAGCTCTAGTAGTTTTCTGGTAGCATCTTTAGGATTCTCTATGTATAGTATCATGTCATCTGCAAACAGTGACATCTTTACTTCTTCTTTTCCGATTTGGATTCCTTTTATTTCCTTTTCTTCTCTGATTGCTGTGGCTAAAACTTCCAAAACTATGTTGAATAAGAGTGGTGAGAGTGGGCAACCTTGTCTTCTTCCTGATCTTACTGGAAATGCTTTCAGTTTTTCACCATTGAGGATGATGTTTGCTGTGGGCTTGTCATATATGGCCTTTATTATGTTGAGGAAAGTTCCCTCTATGCCTACTTTCTGGAGGGTTTCTATCATAACTGGGTGTTGAATTTTGTCAAAAGTTTTCTCTGCATCTGTTGAGATGATCATATGGTTTTTCCCCTTCAATTTGTTGATATGGTGTATCATGTTGATTGATTTGCATATATTGAAGAATCCTTGCATTCCTGGAATAAACCCCACTTGATCATAGAGTATGATCCTTTTATTGTGCTGTTGGATTCTGTATTTAGTATTTTGTTGAGGATTTTGGCATCTATGTTCATCAGTGACATTGGCCTGTAGTTTTCTTTCTTTGTGACATCTTTGTCTGGTTTTGGTATCAGAGTGATGGTGGCCTTGTATAATGAGTTTGGGAGTGTTCCTCTCTCTGCTATATTTCAGAAGAGTTTGAGAAGGGTAGGTGTTAGTTCTTCTCTAAATGTTTGATAAAATTTGCCTGTGAAGACATCTGGTCCTGAGCTTTTCTTGGTTGGAAGATTTTTAATCACAGTCTCAATTTCAGTGCTTGTGATTGATCTGTTTATATTTTGTGTTTCTTCCTGCTTCAGTGTTGGCAGGTTGTGCATTTCTAAGAATTTGTCCATTTCTTCCAAGTTGTCCATTTTATTGATATATAGTTATTGTAGTAATCTCTCATGATCCTTTGTATTTCTGCAGTGTCGGTTGTTATTTCTCCTTTTTCATTTCAAATTCTATTGATTTGAGGCTTCTCCCTTTTCTTCTTGATAAGTCTGGCTTATGGTTTACCAATTTTTTTATCTTCTCAGAGAACCAGCTTTCAGTTTTATTGATCTTTGCTATCGTTTCCTTCATTTCTTTTTCATTTATTTCTGATCTGATTTTTATGATTTCTCTCCTTCTGCTAATTCTGGGGGTTTTTTTCTTCTTCTTTCTCTAATTGCTTTAGGTGTCTGGTTAGGTTGTTTGTTTGAGATGTTTCCTGTTTCTTAAGGTAGGCTTGTATAGCTATAAACTTCCCTCTTAGAACTGCTTTTGCTGCATCCCATACGTTTTGGGTCATTGTGTTTTCATTGTCATTTGTTGCTAGGTATTTTTTGATTTCCTCTTAGATTTCTTCAGTGATCTCTTGGTTATTAAGGAGTGTGTTGTTTAGCCTCCATGTGTTTGTATTTCTTACAGATATTTTCCTGGAATTGATATCTAGTCTCATAGCGTTGTAGTTGGAAAAGATGCTCGATACGATTTCAGTTTTCAGACTGAGAAAGCTGGCAGGTTCCCACGCGGGAGTTGTGAGGCGTGGCCAGGTGGAGGAGGTGCCTGGCAGGGCATGGGGCTCCCCGGCGTGTGGGAGAGACCGAGCGAGGGGCACCAGCTGAAAAAAAAAGTAAAAGAAAAAGAAAACTGGACTATTAAAGGGATGCCCATGTGAGGCACAGCAGTATGGAAATAACTATAGGAATTTAAGGGGTGAATTAAAGTATCAATAGTATAATGGCTTTTCTGAGTTCTGTGAGTCCATATAGAGAATTACTGAACCTGAGGATCATCTTAGGGACCCACAGACTGCAGTATGATTTGCCAGTGAAACGAACTGGGTCTGGAGATTTTTTTTTTCGACAGTTTTTCAACTTCGAGTTCAACTTTTTAATTGATGAAGATCTATTCAGATTATGTATTTATTCTTGGGTGACCTTCACTAGTTTGCGTCTTTCAAGTAATTGTTCCATTTCATCTAAGTTGCCAAATGTATATTTGTAGAGTTATTCCTAGTAATCTCTTCTTGTCCTTTTAATTTCTGTGGGATCTGTACTTTTTCATTCCTGATATTGATAATTTAGGTTTGCTGGCTTGCTTTGCTTGCTTTTTTTCTTTCTTTCTTTTTTTTCTTGCTTTCTTTCCCCTTTCTCCTTTTTTGTCAGTCTGACTAGAGATCTATACATTTTATTGATTTTATTGATTTTTTCAAAGAACCAACTTTTGGCTTCATTGATTTTCACTATTTTCCCATTATTCTTTTATAATACAAACATTTTTTAACGTCTTTATTGGAGTATAATTGCTTTACAATGTTGTGTTAGTTTCTGCTGTATAACAAAGTGAAACAGCTATATTATAATACAGATATTTAATGCTATAAATTTATCTCTAAGCATTGATTTATCTGATTCCTGCCAAATTTTATATGCATAATTTTCATTTGGTTCAAAATATCTTATAATTTCTCTTGAGACTTGCTCTTTGATCCACGAAATATTTAGAAGTGTACTGTATAATTTCAAAGTGTTTGGAAGATTTCTCTTAATTTCTTAACTTTCTCTTATTGACCTCTGGTTGAATTACTTTAAAGTCAGAGAACATTCTTTGTATAATTTCAATTATCTTACATTTGTTAAGATTTGTTTTATGATCCAGAATATGGTCTATCTTGGTGAAACTCCCATAAGCACTTGAATAGAATGTGTATTCTGCTGTATTATGTGGAAGATTCCATACATGTCAACTTGATTCAGTTGGTAGGTGATGAAATAAAAATTCATATTCTAAGGCAAGTCAAGGAAAATTTAGACATAAAAACTTTTCTCTGCCCTTTGGCCTCCTCTCTCCCCTCTACTATGTGTTGTGTATCTCCATTATGCATCAACCAGACCTCCCCATTGGCAGAAATACCTGCTCAACCATATAGAGCAACATTCTCCTAGCAAAACAAGATAACTCCTTAGGAGATAACCTTCTTTCTTAATCTTGCAAGGGGACATGATTACCCAAGACTCACTCGTTTTGTATGCTTAGATCTGGATTGGGTAAACTGTCAATAATATGTCATTTAACATACAACTTTCTGTCTCAAAAAACTTACATAACTGTGCTTTGACCTTTAATGGGCAGAACAGTTCTCATAGCTTTCTGTGAGGCTGTTCCTGGGTTATAATCCTCAATTTGGCTTGAACAAAATTTTTCATTTCTTTCTTAGATCAACTGATTATAATTTTTTTCATTGACAAAGGTGTGGTTCAGTTCTTCTATATCCTTAATGCTTTTCATTACACTAGTCCTAGATATTACTGAGAAAGTGTTAAAGTCTCCAACTTAATTGTAGATTTCTTCATTAATCCTTTCAGCTATGTCTGATTTTGCTTATGTATTTTTTAACATCTTTATTGGAGTATAATTGCTGTATAACGGTGTGTTAGTTTCTGCTGTATAACAAAGTGAATCAGCTATAAATATACATATATCCCCATATCTCCTCCCTCTTGCATCTCCCTCTCACCACCCCTCTAGGTGGTCACAAAGCACCAAGCTGATCTCCCTGTGCTATGTAGCTGCTTCTCACTATCTATCTATTTTATATATGGTAGTGTATATATGTCCATACCACTCCCTCACTTCGTCCCAGCTTACCCTTACCCTTCCCTATGTCCTCAGGTTCATTCTCTACGTCTGGGTCTTTATTCCTGTCCTGCCCCTAGGTTCTTCAGAACCATTTTTTTTTTTAGATTCCATAGATTTGGGTGCTGTGCAAGATAGAGTTAACATACCAGGTCTGAGGCTTCTATGCTTAGAAAGACCTGATTACAAATTGGGCCTTTGTCTGAGATCTGGTAACTTGTACTTATAGAAGATCCCCACCATTCTTTAACTAATAAAAGTGGTTTACTGAGCCTACACTGTTTGTGCAAACAATTTATCTTATGCTAAGTAGCTGCATTTCTTCTGGGAGTTGGGATCTTGGTACATCGTGCTAGGCAGAGAGTGCCTACTTGACCAGCTCCCAATAAAAACCATGGGCACTGAGTCTCTAATGAGCTTCCCTGTGTCAACTGAAAAAAAAAGCACAATGTGAGAGTTGTGAGTTAAGTTTTATTCAGGGACTTACTGAGGACTGTAGCCCAGGAGACAGCCTCTCAGCTCTGAGGAACAGTTCCAAAGAGGTAAGGGAGGATCCTGGATATATGTGAATTTTTTTGCTAGGAAATACATGTAGTCAAACATTAAAAGATTACCGCTACTCAGAAAGAACAGACATCTTAGTTAATGATTTTTTTTAATTTTTTAAATTAATAAACTTTATTTTTACAGCAAGTTTAGGTTCACAGGAAAATTGAACAGAAAGTACAGAGAGTTCCCCTAAACCCCTGTCCCCACACATGCACAGCGCCTCCCCCATTAGCAACATCCTGCCCCAGAGGGGCACATTTGTAAATTGATGAATCTACCTTGATATATCATTATTACCCAAAGTCCACAGTTTACATAAGGGTTCACCTTTTTTTTTTTTTTAAGTGTATTTATTTATTTATTTAATTTTTTTTAATTTTTTTTTAAACATCTTTATTGGGGTATAATTGCTTTACAATGGTGTGTTAGTTTCTGCTTTATAACAAAGTGAATCAGCTATACATATACATATGTTCCCATATGTCTTCCATCTTGTGTCTCCCTCCCTCCCACTCTCCCCATCCCACCCCTCCAGGCTGTCACAAAGCACCGAGCTAATATCCCTGTGCCTTGCGGCTGCTTCCCCCCAGCTATCTACCTTACTACGTTTGTTAGTGTGTATATGTCCATGACTCTCTCTCGCCCTGTCAAAACTCACCCTTCCCCCTCCCCATATCCTCAAGTCCGTTCTCCAGTAGGTCTGCGTCTTTATTCCCATCTTACCCCTAGGTTCTTCATGACATTTTTTTCCCTTAAATTCCATATATATGTGTTAGCATACGGTATTTGTCTTTTTCTTTCTGACTTACTTCACTCTGTATGACAGACTCTAGGTCTATCCATCTCATTACAAATAGCTCAATTTCGTTTCTTTTTAAGGCTGAGTAATATTCCATTGTGTATATGTGCCACATCTTCTTTATCCATTCATCCGATGATGGGCGCTTAGGTTGTTTCCATCTCCGGGCTATTGTAAATAGAGCTGCAATGAACATTTTGGTACATGACTCTTTTTGAATTTTGGTTTTCTCAGGGTATATGCCCAGTAGTGGGATTGCTGGGTCATATGGTAATTCTATTTGTAGTTTTTTAAGGAACCTCCATACTGTTCTCCATAGTGGCTGAACCAATTCACATTCCCACCAGCAGGGCAAGAGTGTCCCCTTTTCTCCACACCCTCTCCAGCATTTATTGTTTCTAGATTTTTTGATGATGGCCATTCTGACTGGTGTGAGATGATATCTCATTGTAGTTTTGATTTGCATTTCTCTAATGATTAACGATGTTGAGCATTCTTTCATGTGTTTGTTGGCATTCTGTATATCTTCTTTGGAGAAATGTCTATTTAGGTCTTCTGCCCATTTTTGGATGGGGTTGTTTGTTTTTTTGTTATTGAGCTGGATGAGCTGCTTGTAAATTTTGGAGATTAATCCTTTGTCAGTTGCTTCATTTGCAATTGTTTTCTCCCATTCTGAGGGTTGTCTTTTGGTCTTGGTTATGGTTTCCTTTGCTGTGCAAAAGCTTTGAAGTTTCATTAGGTCCCATTGTTTATTTTTGTTTTTATTTCCATTACTCTAGGAGGTGGGTCAGAAAGGATCTTGCTGTGATTTATGTCATAGAGTGTTCTTCCTATGTTTTCTTCTAAGAGTTTGATAGTTTCTGGCCTTACATTTAGGTCTTTAATCCATTTTGAGCTTATTTTTGTGTATGGTGTTAGGGAGTGATCTAATCTCATACTTTTACATGTACCTGTCCAGTTTTCCCAGCACCATTTATTGAAGAGGCTGTCCTTTCTCCACTGTACATTCCTGCCTCCTTTATCAAAGATAAGGTGTCCATATGTGCGTGGGTTTATCTCTGGGCTTTCTATCCTGTTCCACTGATCTATCTTTCTGTTTTTGTGCCAGTACCATACTGTCTTGATTACTGTTGCTTTGTAGTATAGTCTGAAGTCAGGGAGCCTGATTCCTCCAGCTCCTTTTTTCGTTCTCAAGATTGCTTTGGCTATTCAGGGTCTTTTGTGTTTCCATACAAATTGCGAAATTTTTTGTTCTAGTTCTGTGAAAAATGCCAGTGGTAGTTTGATAGGGATTGCATTGAATCTGTAGATTGCTTTGGGTAGTAGAGTCATTTTCACAATGTTGATTCTTCCCATCCAAGAACATGGTATATCTCTCCATCTATTTGTATCATCTTTAATTTCTTTCATCAGTGTCTTATAATTTTCTGCATACAGGTCTTTCGTCTCCTGAGGTAGGTTTATTCCTAGATATTTTATTCTTTTTGTTGCAATGGTAAATGGGAGTGTTTTCTTGATTTCACTTTCAGATTTTTCATCATTAGTATATAGGAATGCCAGAGATTTCTGCGCATTAATTTTGTATCCTGCTACTTTACCAAATTCATTGATTAGCTCTAGTAGTTTTCTGGTAGCATCTTTAGGATTCTCTATGTATAGTATCATGTCATCTGCAAACAGTGACAGCTTTACTTCTTCTTGTCCGATTTGGATTCCTTTTATTTCCTTTTCTTCTCTGATTGCTGTGGCTAAAACTTCCAAAACTATGTTGAATAAGAGTGGTGAGAGTGGGCAACCTTGTCTTCTTCCTGATCTTACTGGAAATGCTTTCAGTTTTTCACCATTGAGGAAGATGTTTGCTGTGGGCTTGTCATATATGGCCTTTATTATGTTGAGGAAAGTTCCCTCTATGCCTACTTTCTGGAGGGTTTTTATCATAAATGGGTGTTGAATTTTGTCAAAAGCTTTCTCTGCATCTATTGAGATGATCATATGGTTTTTCTCCTTCAATTTGTTAATATGGTTTATCACATTGATAGATTTGCGTATATTGAAGAATCCTTGCATTCCTGGAATAAACCCCACTTGATCATGGTGTATGATCCTTTTAATGTGCTGTTGGATTCTGTTTGCTAGTATTTTGTTGAGGATTTTTGCATCTATGTTCATCAGTGATATTGGCCTGTAGTTTTCTTTCTTTGTGACATCCTTGTCTGGTTTTGGTATCAAGGTGATGGTGGCCTCGTAGAAGGAATTTGGGAGTGTTCCTCCCTCTGCTATATTTTGGAAGAGTTTGAGAAGGATAGGTGTTAGCTCTTCTCTAAACGTTTGATAGAATTCACCTGTGAAGCCATCTGGTCCTGGGCTTTTGTTTGTTGGAAGGTTTTTAATCACAGTTTCAATTTCAGTGCTTGTGATTGGCCTGTTCATATTTTCTATTTCTTCCTGATTCAGTCTTGGCAGGTTGTGCATTTCTAAGAATTTGTCCATTTCTTCCAGATTGTCCATTTTATTGGCATAGAGTTGCTTGTAGTAATCTCTCATGATTTATTTTATTTCTGCAGTGTCAGTTGTTACTTCTCCTTTTTCATTTCTAATTCTATTGATTTGAGTCTTCTCCCTTTTTTTCTTGATGAGTCTGGCTAGTGGTTTATCTATTTTGTTTATCTTCTCAAAGAACCAGCTTTTAGTTTTATTGATTTTTGCTATCGTTTCCTTCATTTCTTTTTCATTTATTTCTGATCTGATTTTTATGATTTCTTTCCTTCTGCTAGCTTTGGGGTTTTTTTGTTCTTCTTTCTCTAATTGCTTGAGGTGCAAGGTTAGGTTGTTTATTCGAGATGTTTCCTGCTTCTTCAGGTGGGCTTGTATTGCTATAAACTTCCCCCTTAGAACTGCTTTTGCTGCATCCCATAGGTTTTGGGTCGTTGTGTCTCCATTGTCATTTGTTTCTAGGTATTTTTTTATTTCCTCTTTGATTTGTTCAGTGATCACTTCATTATTAAGTAGTGTATTGTTTAGCCTCCATGTGTCTCTATTTTTTACAGATCTTTTCCTGTAATTGATATCTAGTCTCATGGCGTTGTGGTCAGAAAAGATACTTGATACAATTTCAGTTTTCTTAAATTTACCAAGGCTTGATTTGTGACCCAAGATATGATCTATCCTGGAGAATGTTCCATGAGCACTTGAGAAAAATGTGTATTCTGTTGTTTTTGGATGGAATGTCCTATAAATATCAATTAAGTCCATCTTGTTTAATGTATCATTTAAAGCTTGTGTTTCCTTATTTATTTTCATTTTGGATGATCTGTCCATGGGTGAAAGTAGGGTGTTAAAGTCCCCTACTATGAATGTGTTACTGTCGATCTCCCCTTTTATGGCTGTTAGTATTTGCCTTATGTATTGAGGTGCTCCTATGTTGGGTGCATAAATATTTACAATTGTTATATCTTCTTCTTGGATCGATCCCTTGATCATTATGTAGTGTCCTTCTTTGTCCCTTTTAATAGTCCTTATTTTAAAGTCTATTTTGTCTGATATGAGAATTGCTACTCCAGCTTTCTTTTGGTTTCCATTTGCATGGAATATCTTTTTCCATCCCCTTACTTTCAGTCTGTATGTGTCTCTAGGTCTGAAGTGGGTCTCTTGTAGACAGCATATATAAGGGTCTTGTTTTTGTATCCATTCAGCCAGTCTGTGTCTTTTGGTGGGAGCATTTAATCCATTTACATTTAAGGTAATTATCGATATGTATGTTCCTATTCCCATTTTCTATATTGTTTTGGGTTCGCTACTATAGGTCGTTTCCTTCTCTTGTGTTTCTTGTCTCGAGAAGTTCCTTTAGCATTTGTTGTAAAGCTGGTTTGGTGGTGCTGAACTCTCTCAGCTTTTGCTTGTCTGTAAAGGTTTTAATTTCTCCATCAAATCTGAATGAGATCCTTGCTGGGTAGAGTAGTCTTGGTTGCAGGCTTTTCTCCTTCATCACTTTTAGTATGTCCTGCCACTCCCTTCTGGCTTGTAGGGTTTCTGCTGAGAGATCAGCTGTTAACCTTATGGGGATGCCCCTGTGTGTTATTTGTTGTTTTTCCCTTGCTGCTTTTAATATGCTTTCTTTGTATTTAATTTTTGACAGTTTGATTAATATGTGTCTTGGCGTGTTTCTCCTTGTATTTATCCTGTATGGGACTCTCTGTGCTTCCTGGACTTGATTAACTATTTCCTTTCCCATATTGGGGAAGTTTTCAACTATAATCTCTTCAAATATTTTCTCAGTCCCTTTCTTTCTTCTTCTTCTGGAACCCCTATAATTCGAATGTTGGTGCGTTTCATGTTGTCCCAGAGGTCTCTGAGACTGTCCTCAGTTCTTTTCATTCTTTTTTCTTTATTCTGCTCTGCAGTAGTTATTTCCACTACTTTATCTTCCAGGTCACTTATCCGTTCTTCTGCCTCAGTTATTCTGCTATTGATCCTATCTAGAGTGCTTTTAATTTCATTTATTGCGTTGTTCATCGTTGCCTGTTTCATCTTTAGTTCTTGTAGGTCCTTGTTAACTGTTTCTTGCATTTTGTCCATTCTACTTCCAAGATTTCGGATCATCCTTACTATCATTATTCTGAATTCTTTTTCAGGTAGATTGCCTATTTCCTCTTCATTTGTTAGGTCTGGTGGGTTTTTTCTTGCTCCTTCATCTGCTGTGTGTTTTTCTGTCTTCTCATTTTGCCTATCTTACTGTGTTTGGGGTCTCCTTTTTGCAGGCTGCACATTCGTAGTTCCCGTTGTTTTTGATGTCTGTCTCCAGTGGCTAAGGTTGTTTCAGTGGGTTGTGTAGGCTTCCTGGTGGAGGGGACTAGTGCCTGTGTTGTGCTGGATGAGGCTGGATCTTGTCTCTCTAGTGGGCAGGTTCACGCCTGGTGGTGTGTTTTGGGGTGTCTGTGGCCTTCTTATGATTTTAGGCAGCCTCTCTGCTAATGGGTGGGGTTGTGTTCCTGTTTTGCTAGTTGTTTGGCATAGGTTGTCCAGCACTGTGGCTTGCTGGTCGTTGAGTGAAGCTGGGTGCTGGTGTTAAGATGGAGGTCTCTGGGAGATTTCCACCGTTTAATATGATGTGGAGCTGGGAGGTCTGTTGTGGACCAGTGTCCTGAAGTTGGCTCTCCTACCTCAGAGGCAGAGCCCTGACTCCTGGGCTGGAGCACCAAGAGCCTTTCATCCACACGGCTCAGAATAAAAGGGAGAAAAAGTAGAGAGAATTAGTAGAAGTATGAGGAAAGAAAGAGGGAAAGGAGGAAAGGAAGGAAGGAAGAAATAAGCAAAGAAAGAAAGAAAGGAGGGAGGGAGGGAGGAAGGAAGGAAGGAAGGAGGGAAAGAAGGAAAAAAGACAGAAAGAAAGAGGATACAGTAAAAATAAAATAAAGTATAATATAGTTATTGAATTAAAAAGTATTTAGAAAAAAAAAAAAGGGAGGGATTGAACCTTAGAACAAATGTTGGAAGCAAAGCTATACAGAGAAAATCTTACACAGAAGCATACACATACACCTTCACAAAAAGAGGTAAAGGGGGAAAAATCATAAATCTTGCTCTCAGAGACCACCTCCTCAATTTGGGGTGATTCGTTGTCTAAAGGAGGGAAGGAAGGTAGGGAAGAAAGAAAGAACGAAGGTAAAGTATAATAAAGTTATTACAATTAAACTTAATTATTAAGAAAAAGAATTTCTAAAATAAATCATGGACGGATAGAGCCCTAGGACAAATGGTGGAAGCAAGAGTATACAGACAAGATCTCACACAGAAGCATACACGTGCACATTCACAGAAAGAGGAAAAGGGGAAAAAATCATAGATCTCGCTCCTAAATTCCACCTCTTCAATTTGGGATCATTCCTTGTCTATTCAGGTATTCCACAGATGCAGGGTACAGCAAGTTGATTGTGGAGCTTTAATCCGCTGCTTCTGTGGCTGCTGGGAGAGATTTCCCTTTCTCTTCTTTGTTCTCACAGCTCACAGGAACTCAGCTTTGGATTTGGCCCTGCCTCTGCGTGTAGGTCGCTGGAGGGCGTCTGTTTTTTCGCTCAGACAGGACGGGGATAAAGGAGCCGCTGATTCGGGGGCTCCGGCTCACTCAGGCCAGGGGTTGGGGGATGGGGGAAGGAGGGGCACTGCGTGCGGGGCGGGCCTGCGGCGGCAGAGGCGGCATGACGTTGCGGCAGAGGCCGGCGTGACGTTGCACCAGCCTGAGGCCCGCCGTGCGTTGTCCCGGGGAAGTTGTCCCTGGATCCCGGGAACCTGGCAGTGGCGGGCTGCACAGGCTCCGCGGAAGAGGGGTGTGGAGAGTGACCTGTGCTCGCACACAGGCCCTTTGGTGGCGGCAGCAGCAGCCTTAGCATCTCCCGCCCGTCTCTGGGGTTTGCGCTTTCAGCCGCGGCTCGCACCCGTCTCTGGCGTTCGTGCTTTTAGCCGCGGCTCGCGCCAGTCTCTGGGGTTCGCGCTTTTAGCCGCGGCTCGCGCCCGTCTCTGGGGTTCGCGCTTTTAGCCGCGGCTCGCGCCCGTCTCTGGAGATCCTTTAAGCAGCGCTCTTAAACCCCTCTCCTCGCGCACCAGGAAACAAAGAGGGAAGAAAAAGTCTCTTTCCTCTTCGGCAGGTGCAGGCTTTTCCCCGAACTCCCTCCCGGCTAGTCGTGGTGCACTAACCCCTTCAGGCTATGTTCAAGCCGCCAACCCCAGTCCTCTCCCTGCGCTCCGTCCAAAACCGAAACCCGAGCCTCAGCTCGCAGCCCCGCCCGCCCCGGCGGGTGAGCAGACAAGCCTCTCGGGTTGGTGAGTGCCGGTCGGCACCGATCCTCTGTGCAGGAATCTCCCCGCTTTGCCCTCCGCACCCATCTCTGTGCACTACTCCGCGGTCCCGAAGCTCCCCCCTCCGCCCCCTGCAGTCTCCGCCCGCGGAGGGGCTTCCTAGTGTGTGGAAACTTTTCCTCCTTCACAGCTCCCTCCCACTGGTGCAGGTGCCGTCCTTATTCTTTTGTCTCTGTTTTTTCTTTTGCCCTACCCAGGTACGTGGGGAGTTTCTTGCCTTTTGGGAGCTCTGAGGTCTTCTGCCAGCCTTCAGTAGGAGTTCTGTAGGAGTTGTTCGACGTGTGGATGTATTTCTGGTGTATCCGTGGGGAGGAAGGCGATCTCCGCGTCTTACTCTTCCGCCATCTTCCAAATATTTCTAGGGTTCACCTTTGGTATTGTACATTCTATGGGTTTTGACAAACATATAATGACATGTATCCACCATTTTAGTATCATGTGGAATAGTTTAGCTGCCCTAAAAGTCCTCTGGGCTCCAACTATTCATCCCTCCCTTCCACCTAACCTCTGGCAAACACTGATCTTGTTACTGTCTTGACAGCTTGCCTTTTCCAGAATGTCATATAGTTGGAATTATACAGTATGTAGCCTTTTCATATTGGCTTCCTTCACTTTGTACTATGCATTTAAGGATGAAAGCCATGTCTTTTCATGGCTTGATAGTTCATTCCTTTTTAGCACTAAATAATATTTCATTATATATACCACAGTTTATTTATCCATTCACCTTTGTTAATGATTTTAATGCTTTTCTATGTATAGGAAGATGCAAAAATCTGGGATCATTGAAATCTTCCTTAGATATGCATCTTAACTATCTAGGGCCAGTATATCCAAAGCACAGAATCCTTCCTGTTTTTCTCCATCCTGAATTCCCCTCAGGGCACACTGTTGGTGGGCAACTGCAGTGGCTAATGACTTGATCCTTGTAGAACTGGAATGGTTGGCAACATTATTTTGTTTATACCTAGTAGACAACACTTCACAGTGTGTTGCCACAATTCTTTACTACAGTAATATACTGTGTGACTCCCCTGGGTAGCTTGAGCTGATTTCGTCCAGACTTTGCTTCATACACTTTCCCTTTGGTGATTTTTATTTTTCACTGTAATAAATCCTAACCATGAATACTACTACATGCTGAGTCCTGAGTCCTAATGAATCATCAAAATTGGAGGTGGAGGGGGCATGGTCTTGGGGATTCCTGACACAGTAGTGGCAATGGTTACAGTGTGACAATGGTAGCAATGGTAGGATTTTTGCTAGAATGACCTTGACTCACTAAAACATGGCAAAAGCCTTGTTTGAGTAATAGAAGCATGAAAAGGTAGTGTTGATGAACCTTTTGTACCTGGGTGACTATGGTTTTACCCATAGAGCAGCTGAGCTCTTATCTGTTATGAAAAGTAAATATTGCATATAGCATTTTAAAATAATAGGTCCAACTCCAGGAAAGTTGGCTCACTAGGTCCCTTGACTGCTTTTGCCATGCTGGATCATGGGAAGGAGGGGTGGAGACAGGGGAGCACACAACCCGGTCAAGACTTTGATTTTCGTTCTCTCCTCCAAGCAGGAGGAGAAATGGCCTACGTATTCCCAAAGGTGAGCTTTGGGTGGGCAGAAAATGTTAAAAGTTTTCATTGCTCTTCCCTCTAAGTGGAAGGGAAAACTAAATCAGTTCCCTGGACTGGAGCACAGCTTCCAAACCAGTGGAAAAAACCTTCAGCTTGGCTGCTGCACTGCTGCAGCACCCCAACATTTCAGCCAGGATCACGCTTTGCCACTGCAATGTTAACCCTGTAAATGCTAAATCTACTGCTAGAGATTTGAATAAAATCGCAATGAGACCCAAAAAATGGAATTTTAAAAATGACTTTGTGTCTTGTGGCTATTACATCTGGATGTATGATAAAATTCATTTAAAATGTTAGAGGCTTGTAATTTCATAATTTCCTATCAAAGAAAAATGGAAAAAAAAACATGTTAATGGTTACAATATCCTTACTTTTTGCCTCTGATGAGTGAATTGAAATTCAAACTCTTTGAACATTAAAAAAGAAAACAAGCCATCATAACTGATATTTTTTGTTTTTCTTATTATGGCCTCTGGAAAAAAGGAGAAGGAAATGTCCAGTTGAAGATACACTTTGTGGGGGGGGGTTAAGAAGTTTTTAGTTGCTAATAAGTTCTTGTAAAATCAGATGGCTGGCCCTTAAAGGCTGGTGATTTTTCAGCCTGATATGCATATTTTTGAGTGGTTCAATTTGGACTCTAAGACTGATGAGATAAATAGAGCTTAAGCTAGCCTTGCTCCTTACTTGGACTTGGAAGAGAGCTGTCTAGTCTTGCAGCTTCTCTCCTTTGCTGCTGGCAAAGAAAAGCCTCTGGCCTCTTTGGAACCCTATATTCACAGATCCTAATTGCCTTGACCTGATTCTAAGCTGAAACCTGATATTACCTGCTCTATGCTGTTTCAGCCTCAGCAGGAGCTGCACTGAACTGAATGCAGGCACAGGCTCAGTGAACAGGACTGACTCTGGGACTGTTGCAGATTTAAGACACCCCTCTGTGAGTCCATAAACTAAGAAAACATCATGGATGCTGCCTGGACCATCTTGGTCACTTGCAGATGCCCAAAGGGCTTGTTTTTCTGATGGAACTATCTAAAATTGAACCGCTGATTGGCTCTATATTTCTGATGCAGAAGATAGTTGCATTCCTAATTTGGGATTCCTGCCAGAAGCTGCAAATTAGGAAAGGACACATCACAGGGAGTATGATGTCTCCATCCACTCCTGACAGAGCCTATTCTTGACCCTCTCTAAGTGATATCTCCCTGTTGTTGGCTTGTGTTAGAATTTCAAAATTAATTGAAATTTTCAAAAATGCCCTGATAGCCTGAGTCTACTCCCCTCACCCATCTCCTGCTTCACACACTTTAGGAAGGCAGTTTAATTACTCAATGCAGCTGCTCCCAGCAAGGGATTAATATTTTTTTCCAGCCAGTTCACTAAATAAGTGATAGAGACAAAAGGGACAAGAGGTTATGTAAATTCATTTTTTCAATTTTTTTAACATATAGAAATATCTTTATTTTCTTTAGATTCAAAAAACTTAAAGTTAGGGATATATTTTTATTTTCTTTTTTCTTTCTTTTTTTAATTTTTATTTATATTGGAATATAGTTGATTAACAATGTTGTGTTAGTCTCAGGTGCACAGCAAAGTGATTCAGTTATACATATACATTGGGAGATTGGGATTGACATATACACACTGCTATATTTAAAATAATTAACCAATAAGGACCTACTGTATAGCACAGGGAACTCTGTTCAATATTCTGTAATCACCTAAATGGGAAAAAAATTGTCTAAATTCAGGATTTTGTACTGACCAATCCCTAAACGGGATCGGTCTTTGTAGTTAAGTTAGAGAATTTTTTCTATGAAAATGCTTTTGTTTTTCTTGAATACAACCTTTCCAGACAAAAGATTTGGAGTAGAGCAAGGGATAATTTTTAAAATGTAAAGTTTTGGTTAGAGAATGGGCCACACCGATTGTATATCAGTGGAGAAAACACAAAACTTGGCACCTGGAGAGAGGTGGAGAGAGGGAGTGAGAACATTAATGATCTTGTCTGTCCAAACTGTTCCTCGAAATTTTCTCTGTTTCCTAAAGAAATACTCCCCAGGCAGCCATTCCAAGCTGCTGTGAGCACTTTGAATGCAAACTGTCTGCTGAGGCTCTAGTCACACCTGATGGAGCTCTGACTCTGGGACTGCAGGAGTGGCCCCATCCCCTGGACGTTTCATGCAGAGCACCTCCAGGTGTCACCCACACTTGGAAAGAGGATGCGCTGGGGTCCTGAACAGACAGAACTGTTTGGAACGGGCTGCCTCCAGGCCTGAAACCAAGGCCTCAGATGGATTATTCAAACTGGACAGGGAGTCCTAGAGAGGCAGGTCCCTGGGTGGGAGGCCACAATGGGAGCTGTCCTGCCTGCCTGATGTATGCCCTGCTTGGGGCACCCCAACAATTGTGAACTCTTTGTTTCTAGGGATGCCATGTATGCCTCAGAATTACACTTCCTGTGTGTGAGCCCTGAATGTCCCTACATGGCCTGAGCCTGGAAGACTTTCAGATCCGCTTCCGCTTAGTGACCAGAGCATGCTGTGCCTGAATTGGTGCCTCAGGCCAGCTTTTTTTTAAAAAGTTAAAGCAGAAATTTAAAAGTAGAAAGTCACCTGGTTTTCTAACAGATCTTCATGATTAATGGGATTTTTTTTTACTGGCTAAATCCTGGACCGCCAAAGGGCATAGCTGACATCAGCACTGTAAGCTGGTCTCACCATGCTGCATGGGGTCCTACCGAAATGACACCTTGACAACAAGATAAGGGGGTGGACTGCAGACAAGACAACATAGTACGTCTAAAACTGCTATCCTTAGAAAGGTCTTCTTGCAAGTTGGCCCCTGGTTGGCAACTGAGAACTTGAATTTTTGGAGGACCCCTACCATTCCCTAACTGATAAGGATGGTTCACCATTGCTAAACTGTACAAATTATGTGGTTTATGCTAGATACCTCCTTTCCACTGTGAGTCTGAAATTTTGGTATGTACATGACCAGCCCCTAATAATTACCTTAGGCACTATAATGAGCTTTCCTGGTAGAAAACACTTTAACACATGTTGTCACAATTCACAGCTGGAGAAATGAATTCTGTGACTTCACTGGAAAGAGGATTCCTGGAAGCTTGTGCTGATCTCCTGTGGTCATTGCAATATGCACCTTTTCCCCTTGCTGATTTTGTTTTTTGTTCTTTCACTGTAATAAATCTTAGCAGTGAGTACAACTGTGTGCTGAGTTCTGTGAGTCCTAGCAAATCATCAAACCTGGGGTGGGTTTAGGGACCCCTGATACAGGGGAATACACATTAAGGATTATTATGTGTTCTTTGTGAATTAACCTCTTTGTCAGTTGTAATGTCATTCTTTATCCCTGGAAATTTTCTTTGCTCTATAGTCTACTTTGTCAGGTATTAATACACTCACTTAAGTTTCCTTTTTATAGTGTTTGTCTGATGTATTTTTTCCATCCTTGTAATTTAATCTACCTATACCATTACATTTGAGGTGAATTTCTTATTCATATCATGTACTTGGTTCCTGTTTTCTTTTATATTTGTAAATCCATTCATGAAATGTTTCACTCTTAATTAGTGTGTTTAGACCAATTACATTTAATGTAATTACTGATATGATTTGATTTGATTTAGGTGCATCATTTTATCATTTACTCTTTCTTCCTTCTGTTTTAATCTCTATCCTCCCATTTTCTTCCCTTTCTTGGGATTATTTAAACAAGTTTTAATATTCCTTTTTAATTTCACTATTATTTTTATGACTATATCACTGTACAAACTTTTTTTAGTGACTTACCCTAGGAATTAAGATATACACACTTAACTCTTTACCAACTACTTAGAATCAGTATTTTACCACTTCACATAGAATGTATAAACCTAACCACCATATAGGTCCCTTTATTCTTGCCCTCTTTTTTTTTTTTTTTTTTTTTTGCAGTACACAGGCCTCTCACTGTTGTGGCCTCTCCCGTTGCAGAGCACAGGCTCCGGACGCACAGGCTCAGAGGCCATGGCTCATAGGCCCAGCCGCTCCACGGCATGTGGGATCCTCCTGGACTGGGGCACGAACCCGTGTCCCCTGCATCGGCAGACAGACTCTCAACTACTGCGCCGCCAGGGAAGCCCTATTCTTGCCCTCTTTATAGTATAGTTATCGTATGTATTTCATCAACATATGTTGAAGCCCCATCACAAACGTTTTAACTTTGCCCTCAACCTTCAAATTTGCTTTAGATAATTCAAAAGGAGAAGAATAGTCTATTATATTTAGCCAAATATATACTATTTCCATTTCTCTTCTTTCATTCCTAATGTGGTAAGTTTCCTTCTGGTATCATTTCCTTTCTGTCTGAAGAATTTCTATTGCAAGTCTTTTAGGTCTGCTGGCAATGCATTCTCTCTTTTTTCCCTTTCATCTGCAAATGTCTTTTTTTCACCTTCATTTCTGAAGAATATTTTTGCTGGATGTAGAATTCTGGGTTGACAATTATTTTCTTGCAGCACATTAAAAATTTTGAGACACTCCCTTCTGGCCTCCATGGCTTCTAATGAGAAATCCACAGTCATTTGAATCATTGTTCTCATATAGGTAATGCATCATTTTCCTCTGGTTGCTTTGGGGATTTTTCTCTGTCTTTACTTTTTGACAATTTGATCTTCATATGCCTGGGTATGGGTTCTTTTGGGTCTATTCTGTTTGGGGATTGCTAAGCTTCTTGAATCTGTAGGTTTATATCTTTTGCCAAATTTGGAAAGTTTCCAGCCATTGTTATTTCAAAAATTATTTTTCATCACTGCACTTGTTCTCCTCTCTTTCTGGAATTCTGATGACACAACTGTTAAATGTTCTGGTATTTTCCCATAGGTCTTTGACTTTCTGTTCATTTCTCTTGCAGTCTCATTTTCTTTCTGTTTTTCAGATGCAATAATTTCTTTTGATCTATCTTCAAGTTTACTGACTCATTTCTTGCCTCCACTCTACTACTGAATCCACCCATGATGATTTTTAGTTTGGTGATCACATTTTTCACTTATAAAAATTTCCATTTGGTTCTTCTTTATATCTTCCAATATTTGTGGGACCTGAGACTTCCTATTTTTATATTTGTTTTAAAAGGCTTCATGATTGCTTGTTGGAGCATTTTTTAAATTGCAGCTTTAACGACTTTGTCAGATAATCCCAACATCGCTGTCTTCTCAGCATTGTTGTCTGTTGGTTGTCTTCTCCCATGAGAATTGAGATGTTTCTGCTTCTTCATATTTCCAGTAATTTTTAATTGCATTCAGGACGTTTTGACTATTTGGTTATGAGACTCTTGGTCTGTGTAAGTCCTATGAAGGATGTTGATATTTCTGTATATTTCTGCTTAGGCTCAAGCAGCAAGTTCCAACATGCTTTCTGCATGCCCTGTTCTAATGGCAGCTGTTTTCAAAGTATTGCTCTGGTGTGCCATCTAGTGGCTTGTCTGGTACTGGTTGGTGGTCTATCGGTAGTTGTTCTCAGTATGCACTGCTTAGGGTTCAGCCTAGGAATTAGTAGCAAATTTTGGGGTTCAGTTTTCCACGCTTCTCTTTCTATTGATCTCATCAGTATTTCTTGGTCCATGAAACTCCCTTTGATGGTCCTCTGGCCAGAAATCTGGGGCTTTAGTTGCTCTGTGCCTGTGCCCATTGCCAAGTAGTGGGTAGACTGGAGGAAATAAAAATGGTAAAATGAACACCGTTTCATTGGCAGTTTTCATTCTGGTTTTTTTTCCAATTTTATTGCTACGATTTAATTTTTGGAGTCCTCAAATACATGCTCTGTGCAATCTGTCCAGATTTTATAGCTACATTATAAAATGATGAGAGAGGTGAGAGAGGAAGAGTTAAATACGCTTACTCCAAATTACTTGAAAAAGGAGCCTCCAATTCGAGTGCTTTTGAGAGCAATATTCTGACTATTTCTTTTTTGGGAGATAGTACAAGGATTGAAACAACTCAAAAGAATTATTTTGTACAGTTTCTAGTTTAAAACTAATAAGCAAATATGTTAATCTTTCAGAATAATGATTTTCACTTTAAGAGAAAAGAGATAAAAATATAAAATAAAAGAAGGTAAGGAAAAATGTTTAATGTTATTTTGAATTTGAATTATCTGTATATATGTGTATATATATGTATATATTCCTTACCTCTGTCTGTCCACTGAAAAGATCTAGAAGAAAAGACACCTCAGTACTCAGTAGCAGTGACCAGACCTGCTTCTGAAATCATGGTTACTAAAGAAGCCAGGGCTCCTTGGTAAAATGGCTCATTCTTAGCTGGAGGCGGGAAAAGTACAAGATGAGCATGGAACACCATTGTCTTCAGAGAACAAGAAAGGGTCCAAAGACTAATGGGGTCAAGTAAAAGGGATACTAATTCTAATGAACACTTTAGTCATATTAGTTGTTTAACATGCAGACTCCTCTCCTACTCATCTACTAATATCACCAGTGTGTGAACCTCAGGGAATGAGGTTAAGGCACAGATCTGAGGCATTTCTCTTCCACCCACCCAGGCTAACATCCATCAGGTTCATGATTACAATACTGGGTTTGGTCATCCAACCATTTAGAGTTTCCTTCAATTCCACAAGTGTTTACTTGCCTCCTACCATATGTCAGGTCCTCTGCTCTATCCTGAGGACAGAGTATGTTTCCAATATATCAGTAAAGTGGCTCTGGTGAGGGAGACAGATATGGAAACAAAACTTCAGTGCAGTAACAGCAATGAGTATAGCTGAATGTGTTCAGAAACTCTTAAAGGATCACACTATGAACATCTCCTACTAAATTTTCCCGGTCAATTAACACTATATCATGGAGAAAATTTCTGTGGTCAGTACAGTTGGATTCCCCTCATTCTGCATGCTCCCATCATGCACAGCTACACATGTAAACTGATAACACGCATGTTGCATCAGATTCAAATTCAAGAACAGTATTGCCTTCATGATGTGTTTTCCAAAACATTCAAGAATTTTTAGTGAGTTTCCAAACCAAACAAGACACAGGCTTCTCTCAATTTACAGGAAAGTATAGGCATAGATGGAACATACTGCAACATAATAAAGGCCATATATGACAAACCTACAGGTAACATCATACTCAACAATGAAAACCTGAAAGCATTTCCTCTAAGATCAGCAATGAGACAGGGATGTCCACTCTCGCCACCTGTATTCAACATAGTTTTCAAAGTCCTAGCCACGGCAATCAGAGAAGAAAAAGAAATAAAGGGAATCCAAACTGGAAAATAAGAAGTAAAGCTGTCACTGTTTGCAGATGACATGATACTATACTTAGAGAATCCTAAAGATGCTACCAGAAAGCTACTAGAGCTAATCAATGAATTTGGTAAAGTTGCAGGATAAAAAATAAATACACAGAAATCTGTTGCATTTCTATACACTGACAATGAAAGAACAGATAGAAAATTAAAGAAACCCCCATTTGCCATAGCATCAAAAAGAATAAAATACTTAGGAATAAACCTACCTAAGGAGGCAAAAGACCTGTACTACAAAAGCTATAAGATGCCAATGAAAGAAACTGAAGATGACACAGAAAGATGGGAAAGATGTACCATGTTCTTGAACTGGAAGAATCAATATTGTCAAAATGACTATACTACCCAAGGCAATCTACAGACTCAATGTAATCCCTATCAAATTACCAATGGCATTTTTCACAGAACTAGAACAAAAAAAATCTTAAAATTTGTATGAACACAAAAAAGACCCCGAATAGCCAAAGCAATCTTAAGAAAGAAAAACGGAGCTGGAGGAATCAGGCTCCCTGATTTAAGGCTATACTATAAAGCTAAGGTCATCAAAACAGTATGGTCCTGGCACAAAATCACAAATATAGATCAATGGAACAAGATAGAAATCCCAGAAATATACCCATGCACTTATGGTCAATTAATCTACAACAAAGGAGGCAAGACTATACAAGGAGATGACAATCTCTTCGATAAATTGTGCTAGGAAGACAGGACAGTTACATGTAAAAAAATGAAATTAGAACATTCTTTAACAGAATACACAAAAATAAACTCAAAATGGATTAAATGCCTAAATGTAAGACCGGATACTATAAAACTCTTAGAGGAAAATATAGGCAGAACACTCTTTGACATAAATCGCAGCAATATATTTTTAGAACTGTCTCCTGGAGTAAAGTAAATAAAAACAAAAATAAACTAATGGGACCTAATTAAACTCAAAAGCTTTTGCACAGCAAAGGAAACCATAAACAAAACAAAAATGCAACGCACAGAATGGGAGAAAATATCTGCAAGTGATGTCACCAACAGGGGATTAATCTCCAAACTTTACAAACAGCTCATGCAGCTCAATATCAAAATACAAACAACCCAATCCAAAAATGGGCAGAAGACCTAAATAGACATTTTTCCAAAGAAGATATACAGACTGCCAAAAAACACATGAAAGAATGCTCAACATCATTAATCATTAGAGAAATGCAAATCAAAACTACAATGAGATATCACCTCAAACCAGTCAGAATGGTTATCATCAAAAAGTCTAGGAACAATAAATGCTGGAGATAGTGTGGAGAAAAGGGAACTCTCCTACACTGTTGGTGGGAATGTAAATTAGTACAGCCACCATGGAGAAGAGTATGGAGGTTCCTTAAGAAACTAGAAATAGAGCTACCATATAATCCATCAATCCCACTCCTGGGCATATATCCAAAGAATAACATGGTCCTTAAGTATATATGCACCCCAATGTTCATTGCAGCACTGTATACAATAGCCAGGATATGGAAATAACTTAAATGTCCATCAAAAGATGAATGGATAAAGAAGATGTGGTACATATATACAATGGAATACTAGCCATTAAAAAGAATGAAATCATGCCATTTGCAGCAACATGGATGGACCTGGAGATTGGCATACTAAGTAAAGTAAGTCAGACAGAGAAAAAAATATCACATGATATTGCTTATATACAGAATCTACAAATGATACAAATAAAATTATTACAGAACAGAAACAGACTCACAGACTTAGAGAATGAACTTATGGTTACCAGGGGAGAAGGGTGAGGGGAAGGATAGATTGGGAGTTTGGGATTCACATGTACACACTGCTATACTTATTATTTTATAGTTGATTTGCAATGTTGCATTAGTTTCTGCTGTACAGCAAAGTGTATCAGTTATACATATATACACACTATTTTAGATTCTTTTCCCATGTAGGTCATTACAGAGTATAAAGAAGAGTTGCCTGTGCTATACAGTACCTTATTAGTTATCTATTTTATATATACTAATGTGTATATGTGACACTGCTATACTTAAAATAGATAACCAGCAAAGACCTGCTGTATAAGACAGTGAACTCTGCTCAATATTCTGTAATAACCTAAGTGGGAAAAGAAGTTGAAAAAGAATGGATACATATATATTTATGATTGAATCACTCTGCTATAAACCTAAAACTAACACAACATTATTAGTTGTGTATACTATATCAACTATACTCCAATATTTTAAAAATTTAATAAATAAATAAATTTCAGTGCCTTAAAGACAGTGGGCTTATCTGGCTTTGTTCAGAAACCCATGGCAGATCACACTATGAATATTTCCCACATAATTTTCCCCATCCATTAACAGCATATCCTGAAGATCCATCTAGTCAGTACAGATGGATTCCCCTCATTCCTATAGGCATGCTCAACCTCAGCTATCAAGTGATACTGGTGTGTTGCATCAAACTAAAAGCCAGTAACAGAATTGCCTTCAGTATGTGTTCTCTAAAACACTCAAGGATTCTTTGTAAGTTACCAGAGAAAGCAACATTCAAGCTTCCCTTAATTCACGGAGAAATTACAATCATGGAAAATCCACTTTATTTAACTCTCTGCTTAAAAGTGTTTGCCTCCCTGTAACCCTCAGCCCACAGATGCCGGTAGCTCCTCCCAATCATATCAGCGCCCAGATCTACCCTCTGAAACTTCCTGTCAGCTTCCACCTACTTACCAGATGCACCATTGTAGTAGTAAACCACATAACATACTGGTTATCAACCACAACAATAGGATTTTATGAAGGTATCCCCAGACCTCTTATTCCCATCAAAAGGATAGGAATGATATGGTCCACGTCAGGGTTTGGTCAGGGGAAGTAGCATGGCAGCATGGAGTAGGACACAGGACTCCCCAGGAAGGATTCCAGACACCTTCCTCGTCTGTCTTGCTTTCTGTGACAAGATAATGGTTCAGGGACAGACGGGGTGTGAGGTAAGGCTTCGTTTCCAAGGTCAATCACTGCCGTGGGCATCAGTGTTTAGGATGGTTCTGTGGTCGTCATGGCTCTTGGCTCCCGGGTCTGGGGTCCTTCTCAGAGAGGACGAGCCCTCTCCAGGCTGCGTCACCAGAGTCACGGGCCAGGCGCGGGCTTTAAGCTACTAGGGAAGGCTGTCTGCTTCGGCATGGCAGATCAGATCAGAGGAGGACAGCTGAGAGGAGAAGAGGGGAGAAGATCTCCTCAGGTCAGGGGCAGGTGTCTGATCGGTGAAGGGAAGACATTTTTCCTAAATTCTGGTTGCTCTGGGCTTGTGTGGCATGGAGGGAGTGGGGGTGCAAGAGAGAAGCAGAGGCTGACTGGAGGTGGGGAGAATAGATCATATAACCTCATATCGTCTGTGTCCCACGGCCCCCGAGAAAAGCCCAGGCCATGTGGGATCTCAAAGGTCATCTCCTCTCACCACCTCCATCCACTGGCCATGAAGAGAATGGATCTGAGATAAACTGAAGCCTCAGAGAGACAGGCCAGTGGGGTGGTGATGTCTTCTCGGAAGATCCACTGCCCTGCCCTTGGTTTGACTCTCACGCTGTGTCCTTTACGTTCTCTCTCCTGTGCTCTCAGGTTGGTCTTCCCAACTGTGTGTTTATCCTGGGAAGAGTCAGTACATTGGAGACAGTCTCGCTACCAAAGGAGTTTATTAAAGTTCCTGAGAGTTTCCCAGGCAGAGTGAAAAATCAAAGATTCTGGGGCACCGTTGTAGCCACACTAAATGAGATTCACTGAGTGCGGATCATGGAATCTGCATTTTTGGTGTTTTTTGTTTTTTTTTTTTTATAATTCCTCAGTTCTGACTGACATGGACAACTTGTCTGGGTACTACCAGAGCAGAGGAACGGTCTTATTTTCCCTACTGGCAGGTTTCTCTCTCCATCGGGAGCATGTGGAGGTGACAGAGGTTTGCTGCCTTCTCTGATGCACAAACCCAAGACCTTCAGGCTAGGAGACTGACATGCTGTCTGCTGTTCTAAGGAGGCTCTCAGATCATTGTTTCCACAAAACATCCTGATTCCAATCCTGTCAAGCCTCCATCTAAAAGATTTCTGAAGAAACCAGATTTCTGTTTAGTGTGCAGTTCCATGCTGTAAGGTCAATTTGTGTTATGTGTTAGCTGTTTTTCTACATATTTTGCAGTAGCCATTGGATCTTGCCCTTGACTGAATAAATACAGAACACACTTGAGTTTTCCACAATGCCTCCACAGACCTGTGGCTCCAGCCCTTACTGCTGGGTGACACTGAGCGGGCTACTTAGCATCTCTGTGCCTCAGTTCCTCCATTAGTAACATGGAAACACTAGTTAGGAGTAAATGTAACTACTTCTTGGGGCAGCTTAGAGCACACTGACCATGTTAAGACATGGGAAGTTGTCAGGACAGTGCTCATCATGTGACAAGTTCCTGGTGAATTCTAGCTGTTGTCATTACTGTTGTTAAATTGTTGCCATTCCCACATTTCCCTGGAGAGTGTTCCAGAGAGACAATGTCAAGATCACCTTTGATTCACCACATAGACTTTGCACTATCACTTCAGCCCCTCAGGGACTCAAGAACTGAATGTATGGCGTATGGGGGTTGGTATTTTTTTTTAGCATAGTGAGTATTTAACTCTCCATATGGGGATATTTTGAAGCCTAAATGCAATTCTGGGGTTTCATCAGGCGCTCATATGGAAAAGTTTAGTGCCTATTCTCTAGGAAATTAGAAGTCTAATGACCTCTTCATATGATTTGTATAATGATGGGAAAGTAAATGATCACTGGACGAATGTAGAACATAAGTATATACATTTTTAAAAACATTTCAGAGGGAAATTTAAAGACCCAAGGACCTCATCATATAGCCCTTTTGGGGGGCCATTATATTTATCAAGTCTAATTCTCCTGTATCAAATTCTGAATATCTGAATCTGATGAAGATACAAAAGTATTAATACTCAAACTTTCATCAGTAGGACTTTATTTCTTGTGTAGTTTTCACATTGCCGGCTTTATGGTGTTTCTTATTTCTTCCATTAATATTCATGTTATTTTAACCAAAGGGTGATGCTATGAATATTTTCTGAGCTACATCCTGAGGAGTTGGTAAACATTGTTTTTGGATGGAGAGTCTGAGGAAAGGGGCAAAGAGGAGACAGAGTGCAGCGGGAGTGGGGGAGGAGAAAGCATGGGGGCAGGGAGAGAGGGATATGGCTACAAGCAGAAACCAAAGTGAAGAAACGCAAGAATAAAAGCTCACCCTTCTGGACCATGTTTAGCTCTCTATATGTATAAGTATAATAAGGTCTCTAAGTACTCACAGCAACATTATGAGGTAAGCATTTTTAATGTTATCATCCCTTTTTGCAGATGAGGTAGCTTGAGACACGTAGTGGTTAATGGGTGAAGGAACTTGCCCAAAGTCACCTAGCCGGCAAGAACTGAGTCAGATTGCTACCCAGGCCAGAAACAACAAAAATATGGTATCTGACCCCCAAATCTGGAATACACTGCAGTGTCCAGCGTCCTCTGGATCAAAAGGCAGGTGAACATGTCCATCGGCATGAATCAGATTACAATGAATCTGTGTATGGATTGAACATGATGTCTCCTAAGTGCATGAAAGACCACAGGGTGTCATGTCAATATGCACACGTCACAGAGAACAGTTCCTGGTCCATGTCAAGCTCTATACATGTGTTTGCTCCTACTGACACCAGTATCAACATCCTCATCTTCATTCTCATTATGGAAAGTAGAGTATGGTATTATGTTAAACAAAACAGAATAAAAACTACAGACAGTATTATAAAGACATTACCACTACCCTCCAAGCTCATAACCTTTAAAAATGCATTTTTAAAAGCCTGGAATGAATACACAGCATATTAATTTGTTTTCTCTAAGTGTGAAACTCTAGATAATTTGCAAATAACAATTTGTTTGCTGCTTTCTTCGTTTTTATTACTCAGCCAACGTTTCAATTATAATTTTTAAATGATTTTTGTAAATACACATTCTCTTAAGTCTCTAAATGATTCAAGGTATCAAATTGTTTTGATATCTTTCTCAGGTTAAAAACAGGCAAGTGACCAGAGGTAGCACTTAATGCAAAAAAAGATCTGAGGTACAGTAGAGAGGAGCAATGAGGAAAGGGGAGGCCCAAATAGAAGGTTAGCTAAGTTCTGCAAGCATCGTGAAAAATGCCACAGATGATACAGGCAAAAACACTGGTCCCTAACAGGACTGTTGGACTATTGAGATGAGTACAGTTGATTCCCCTTATTCACAGTTCTTATATTTTATGTTATATTCAATAAAAGTCAGCACAAACAATGAATTAGCAAGTACTGAATCACTGCTCATAAGTGAAATACAGAGCTAGGTTCCTGCAAGACTCTAATAACAACATTTTATCAACCAAGCAATACATATTCTTATTTTTATGTGTGTTTCTATTTAAAGTCACTGTATATAAATTGATTGATTGATTGATTGAAGATTCAATAGTGTTGTATTCAGGCCCATCAGCACTGTAACTCATTCCTGAACAAAACATATCTAACACATGTATGTTCTCCATTAGTCACATCACAGCCTTCCTGCACTTAGGAACACTGGACAGCACTTTAACACTATGCTTGGGAGCCATTTTAAGCAATGAAATCATCAACAACAGGCACAAAAATTTGAAAACCATGGCACAAAATCATGGAAAGAACATTATGAGAGCTGAAACAAGATGTCAGACAGTTGGCTTGTTCTTCTACCTCAGCTGGGAATGTGTGTTGAGTTACTCAAATTTTTCAGCGCTCTGTACATGTCCGTGACTGAGACAGCACTATATTTATTTGGGAGTTTCAAATACATTTTAGCGATTAGGCAAATTGAGTACATGGAATCTGGGAATAATAAGGGTCAACTATGTCTTCATTAAGGCTTCTTAGGCCTTTATTATCTTTGGTTCTTATGGTGCAGTGTGGTAGCATGTGATTCTTATAAGGCAGTACTGCCTTGAGCTATGCTGAGATTGAGAGTCACAGCCTCATCTGGAGCACCACTCTTTTTCTGGACAATCTAGAGCACTTTTCTTGATATCTGAAAGCCTACAGATTCAGAAAGGGAAAAGCAAAAGAAAATACATAGTGTAACTGTAGCATATAAAATCATAAACAACTATTATGAACAATTATATACCAGCAAATTTGATAACATAGAAGAAATGGTTAAATTCCTAAAAAGATACAATTTATCAAGATGAATCATGAGGAAACAGAAAATATGAACAGACCAGTAACAAGTAAGGAGACTGAATCAGTAATCAAAAATCTCCCAACAGGGCTTCCCTGGTGGTGCAGTGGTTGAGAGTCCGCCTGCCGATGCAGGGGACACGGGTTCGTGCCCCAGTCCAGGAGGATCCCACGTGCTGTGGAGCGGCTAGGCCCGTGAGCCATGGCTGCTGAGCCTGTGCGTCTGGAGCCTGTGCTCCACAACGGGAGAGGCCACAACAGTGAGAGGCCCGCATATCTCAAAGAAAAAAAAAATCTCCCAACAAAGAAAAGCCCAGGATCAGATTGTTTTACTGGTGAATTCTGCCAAACATTTAAAGAAGAATTAACACCAATCCTTTTCACACTCTTCCAAAATAACTGAAGAGGAAAGAACACTACCAAATTCATTTTATCATGCCAGCACTACTCTGATACCAAAGCAAGATAAGAACATTACAAGAAAACAAAACTACAGACCAATATCCCTGATGAATATACAATTGACCCATGAACAATGCAGTGGTTAATCAGCACATAACTTATAGTCAGTCCTCCATATCAATGGATTCAAACAACTATGGACTGTGTAGTCCTGTAGTATTTATTATTGAAAAATATCTGAATAGAGCTGGACTCTCACAGTTCAAACCCACGTTGGTCAAGGGTCAAATATAGATGCAAAAATTCTCAACAAAATATGAACAAACTGAATTCAACGGCATATTAAAAGGATCATACACTGTGGGGCTTCCCTGGTGGTGCAGTGCTTAAGGATCCGCCTGCCAATGCAGGGGACACGGTTTCGAGCCCTGGTCCAGGAAGATCCCAAATGCTACAGAGCAACGAAACCCGTGCACCACAACTACTGAGCCTGCGCTCTAGAGCCTGTGACCCACAACTACTGAAGCCTGCACAATTAGAGCCCATGCTCTGCAACAAGAGAAGCTACTGCAATGAGAAACCCGCACACCGCAATGAACAGTAGCCCCCGCTCGCCAAAACTTGAGAAAGCCCGTGCACGGCAACAAAGATCCAACTAAGCCAAAATTAAATAAATAAATAAGTAAATTTATAGGGAAAAAAAAGGATCATACACCATGATCAAGTGGGATTTATCCCTGGGATGAAAGGGAGGTTCAACATACACAAATTAATAAATGTGATACATGACATTAATAAAATGAAAGAAAAAATCATATAATCATCTCAATAGATGCAGAAAAAGCATGTGACAAAATACAATATTCTTTCATGATAAAAACGCTCAACAAATTGGGTATAAAGGGAAGACACCTCAACATAATACAGGCCATATACAAGAAACCCACAGTTAACATTATACCCAATGGAGAAAGGTGTGAAAGCTTTTCCTTTAAGATCAAGAACAAGGGAAAAGTGCTGACACTCACCACTGTTATTCAACATAAAACCAAAACTCCTAGCTAGAGCAATTAGGCAGGAAAAAGAAAAGTTATCCAACTCAGAAAGGAAGAAGTTAAATTGTGTTTATCTGCAGATGATACGGTCTTGTATATAGAAAATCCCAGAGACTTAAGCAAAAAACTGTTGGAAATAATCAATGAATTCAGGAAAGTTTCCTGATATAAAATCAACATACAGAAATCAGTTGCATTTCTATACACTAACAACAAAATATCTGAAAAAGAAATAAAGAAAATTATCTAATTTATAATAGCAAAAATATAAAATAAAATAAGAAAAAAAAGGTAATGAAGAACCTAGAGGCAAGATGGGAATAAAGACACAGACCTACTGGAGAATGGACTTGAGGATATGGGGAGGGGGAAGGGTAAGCTGTGACAAAGTGAGAAAGTGGCATGTACATATATATACTACCAAACGTAAAATAGATAGCTAGTGGGAAGCAGCCGCATAGCACAGGGAGATCAGCTCTGAACTTTGTGACCACCTAGAGGGGTGAGATAGGGAGGGTGGGAGGGAGGGATACGCAAGAGGGAAGAGATATGAGAACATATGTATATGTATAACTGATTCACTTTTTTATAAAGCAGAAACTAACACACCATTGTAAAGCAATTATACTCCAATAAAGATGTTTAAAAAATAAAATAAAATACTTTGGAATAAAGTTAACCAAGGAAGTGAAAGATCTGTACACTGAAAACTGTATGTTTAATTAAAGAGAATTGAAGAAGACACAAACAAATGGAAAGATATCCCATATTTCTGGATTGGAAGAATTAATATTGTTAAAATGTCCATAGTACCTAAAACCATCTATAGATTCAGTGCAATCCCTACTGAAATTCCAAAGGCATTTTTCACAGAAATAGATAAAACAATCCTAAAATTTGTATGTAACCACAAAAGACACAGAATAGCCAAAGCAAACTTGAGAAAGAAGAACAAATCCAGAGGCATCACACTTTCTGGTTTCAAGCTATACTGCAAAGCTACAGTAATCAAAACAATATGATACTGGCATAAAAATAGACACATAGAACAATGGAAGAGAAATAAGAGCTCAGACATAAGCTCCTATATAAATGTTCAAATAATATTGGACACAGGAGCCAAGAATACACAGTGGGTAAAGGATAGTCTCTTCAATTAATGGTGCTGGGGAAGCAGGAGAAACCACATGCAGAAAAATCAAATAGGACCACTATCTTACAGCACTCACAAAAATTACCTTGAAATGGACTAAAGACTTAAACATAACACCTGAAACTATGAAAGTCCTAGAAGGAAACATAGGGGAAAACGCCTTCACATTGGTCTTTGCAACAATTGCTTAGATAGGACACCATAAGCACAAGCAATAAAACAAAAATCAACAGGTGAGAAATTAAACTAAAAAGCTTCTGCACAGTGAAAGAAATAATCAGCAAAAGTAAAAGGCAATCTATGGAGTGGGAGAAAATATTTGCAAACCATATATCTTTAAGGGGTTAATATCTAAAATATATCAAGAACTCATGCAACTCAATAACAGCACACAATCAGATTTATTTAATGGGCAGATGAATTGAATAGAAATTTTTCCAAAGAAGACATACAAACGTCCAACAGAGGCATGAAAAGATGTTCCACATCACTAATCATAAGGGAAGTGAAAATGAAAACCATAAAGAGATATCACCTCAGACATGTCAAAATGGCTATCATCAAAAAGAAAAGAGATAAGAAAAAGAAATAAAAGGAATCCAAATTGGAAAAGAAGTAAAACTGTCACTGTTTGCAGATGACATGATACTATACATAAAGAATCCTAAAGATGCTACCAGAAAACTACTAGAGCTAATCAAGGAATTTGGTAAAATAGCAGGATACAAAATTAATGCACAGAAATCTCTGGCATTCCTGTATACTAATGATGAAAAATCTGAAAGAGAAATTAAGGAAACACTCCCATTTACCATTGCAAAAAAAAGAATAAAATACCTAGGATAAACCTACCTAAGGAAACAAAAGACCTGTATGCAGAAAACTATAAGACACTGACGAAAGAAATTAAAGATGATACAAACAGATAGAGAGATATACCATGTTCTTACATTGGAAGAATCAACATTGTGAAAATGACTCTACTACCCAAAGTAATCTACAGATTCAATGCAATCCTTATCAAACTACCACTGGCATTTTTCACAGAACTAGAACAAAAAAATTCACAATTTGTATGGAAACACAAAAAAAGATCCTGAATAGCCAAAGCAATCTTGAGAAAGAAAAAAAGAGCTACAGGAATCAGGCTCCCTGACTTCAGACTGTATTACAAAGCTACAGCAATCAAGACTGTATGGTACTGGCACGAAAACAGAAATATAGATCAATGGAACAGGATAGAAAGCCCAGAGATAAACCCACGCACATATGGTCACCTTATTTTCGATAAAGGAGGCAAGAATATACAATGGAGAAAAGACAGCCTCTTCAATAAGTGGTACTCGGAAAACTGGACAGCTACATGGAAAAGAATGAAATTAGAGCACTCCCTAACACCATACACAAAAATAAACTCAAAATGGATTAAAGACCTAAATGTAAGGCCAGATGCTATAAAACTCTTAGAGGAAAACATAGGCAGAACACTCTATGACATAAATCACAAAAAGATCCATTTTGACCCACCGCCTAGAGAAATGGAAATAAAAACAAAAATAAACAAATGGGACCTAATGAAAACTAAAAGCTTCTCCACAGGAAAGGAAACCATAAATGAGATGAAAAGGCAACCTTCATAATGGGAGAAAATATTTGCAAATGAGTCAACGGACAAAGAATTAATCTCCAAAATATACAAGGAGCTCATGCAGCTACATATCAAAAAAAACAAACAACCTGGGCTTCCCTGGTGGTGCAGTGGTTGAGAGTCCGCCTGCCGATGCAGGGGACACAGGTTCGTGCCCTGGTCCAGGAGGATCCCACATGCCGTGGAGCGGCTGGGCCCGTGAGCCATGGCCACTGAGCCTGCGCATCCGGAGCCTGTGCTCCACAATGGGAGAGGTCACAACAGTGAGAGGCCCGTGTACAAAAACAACAACAACAAAAAAATCCATAAATGGGCAGAAGACTTAAATAGATACTTCTCCAGGGAAGATATACAGATTGTCAACAAACACATGAAAGGGTGCTCAACATAACTAATCATTAGAGAAATGCAAATGAAAACTATAATGAGGTATCACTTCACACCAGTCAGAATGGCCATCATCAAAAAATCTACAAACAATAAATGCTGGATAGGGTGTGCAGAAAAGGGAACACTCTTGCACTGTTGGTGGGAATGTAAATTGATACAGCCACTATGGAGGACAGTATGGTGGTTCCTTAAAGAACTAAAAATAGAACTACCATATGACCCAGCAATCCCACCACTGGGCATATACCTTGAGAAAACCATAATTCAAAAAGAGTCAGGTACCGTAATGTCCGTTGCAGCTCTATTTACATTAGCCAGGACATGGAAGCAACCTAAGTGTCCATCGACAGATGAATGGATAAAGAAGATGTGTCATATATATACAATGGAATACTACTCAGCCATAAAAAGAAACGAAATTGCATTATTCGTAGTGAGGTGGATGGACTTAGAGTCTGTCATACGGAGTAAAGTAAGTCAGAAAGAGAAAAACAAATAACGTATGCTAACGCATATATATGGAATCCAAAAAAAATGGTTCTGAAGAACCTAGGGGCAGGAAAGGAATAAACATGCAGACGTAGAGAATGGACATGAGGACATGGGGAGTGGGAAGGGTAAGCTGGGATGAAGTGAGAAACTGGCGTGAACATATGTACACTACCAAATGTAAAATAGATAGCTAGTAAAGCAGCCACATAGCACAGGGAGATCAGCTCGGTGCTTTGTGACCACCTAGGGGGTTGGGATAGGGAGGGTGGGAGGGAGACACAAGAGGGAGGAGATATGGGGATATATGTATATGTATAGCTGATTCACTTTCTTATAAAGAAGAAACCAACACACCATTGTAAAGCAGTTATACTCCAATAAAGATGTTAAAAAAAGAAAAGATGCTCAGCATCACTAATTATTAGAGAAATGCAAATCAAAACTAAAATGATGTATCACCTCAAACCAGCCAAAATGGCCATCAACAAAATGTCTACAAACAATAAATGCTGGAGAAGGTGCAGAGAAAAGGGAACCCTCCTACACTCTTTGTGGTAATGTAAATTGGTACAGTCACTACGGAAAACAGGATGGAGTTTCCTTTAAAAACTAAAAGCAGAGCTACCATATGATCCTGCAATCCCACTCCTGGGCATATATCCAGAGAAAACTATAATCCAAAAAGATATATGCACCCCAATATTCATTGCAGCAGTATTTACAATAGCCAGGACTTGAAAGCAACCTCAATGTCCATCAACAGAGGAATGGATAAAGATGAGGTACATATATACAATGGAATATTACTCAGCCATAAAATAGAATGAAGCAATGCCATTTGCAGCAGTATAGATAGACCTAGAGATTGTCATACTTAGTGAAGTAAGTCAGACAAAGAAAGACAAATATATGATATTACTTATATGTGAAATCTAGAAAATGATACAAATGAACAATTTACAAAACAAAAACCGACTCACAGACTTAGAAAACAAACTTTTGGTTACCATAAGGGAATGGATAAATTAGGAGGTTGGGATTAACATATACACACTACTATATATAAAGTAGACAAGGACCTACTATATACCACAGGGAACTATACTGATACTCTTTAATAATCTACATGGGAAAGGAATATGAAATAGAATAGATATATGTACATGTATAACTAAATCACCTTGCTGTACACCTGAAACTAACACAACATTGTAAATCAACTATGCTCCAATATAAAATAAAGATTAAAAATAAAATAAGCCACAAAAAATAAAGACTCAAAGGAAATTAAAAAAAGAATTCTACTGAATGCTTTTTGTTAGGTGTCTGATTTCCAAGAGTTTTATTAAAACCTCTTTTTCTTCTTTTTCTTAATAAAGGCCTAACACATAAACATACAGCTTACACAATTAAAGTCTCCTTTTGAGTTCTGATACCAATATTATGGCAACTTCCTTCAAAATATTAGAAAATTCATTATTTCCCTCTGCACTGGAAGAGTTGGCAGTAGACTTACAAACCCTGGCATTCCCCAGCATTGACAATAATTTGGGTGCTTTTTAAAAGAACAAAAGATAACACATAGGGAGCAGAAATTCTTAGGTTATATTGACTTTGGGTTGGAGTGTTTTCATTGAGCTAAGCTAAACATGGTGTGAGCTGAGAGCCATGAAAAATTGGCTGATGTCTGCTATTTCCCCCAAGTCACTTGATGACTGTCTTTCATTCAGAAATTTAGGTGAGGAGATAATGAAAGGGAAGACAGAAAATGTGGGCAATGAAGAAAGGAGGAGAAATGTTTTTCCTTACAGAAAAAAAAGTGTATCTTTGAGGTCTGGTCTGTTTAGACTCAGGTTTACCCAATAAAGGTGGTAGGAAATGTTTTTCTACTGATAAGAGTTTGGATCACAGACCTTTGTCAGGAGCTATGCAGCTAGGTCAGAAGCCATGTTGAAGATTGGTGTCAGCTCCCTCAGCCAGGACCCTTGGAAAAGATACTCACCTCTGAGCATCATGAGGCTGAGAATCCTGTGGTGAATTCCAAAAGGAGTCATCCTCCAGGCTGCTCAATTCTAGAAACCTCAGGAGATTCAAGGCCTTGGGCGCCTGAAATTTGAGAACTCACAGGACGAGTATTTGCAGCAGTTGTGGGTTAGAGGTCTCTTCCTCCTTCAACGAAACAGTCTGATTTGGTGGTACTGGTAACAACCATTGCTTAGTTTTTCACTGCTTTCTCCACTTGACACATGTTTCTTTTTTTTTTTTTTAACATCTTTATTGGAGTATAATTGCTTTACAATGGTGTGTTAGTTTCTGCTTTATAACAAAGTGAATCAGCTATACATATACATATGTTCCCATATCTCTTCCCTCTTGCATCTCCCTTCCTCCCACCTTCCCTCTCCCACCCCTCTAGGTGATCACAAAGCACCGAGCTGATCTCCCTGTACTATGCAGCTACTTCCCACTAGCTAGCTAGTTTACATTTGGTAGTGTATATATGTACATGCCACTCTCTCTCTTTGTCCCAGCATACCCTCCCTGGGTCCTCAAGTCCATTCTCTATTAGGTTTGCGTCTTTTTTCGTGCAGGTTCTTCATAACGTTTTTTTTTTAGATTCCATATATATGTGTTAGCATACAGTACTTGTTTTTCTCTTTCTGACTTACTTCACTCTGTATGACAGACTCTAGGTCCATCCACCTCACTACAAACAACTCAATTTTGTTTCTTCTTATGGCTGAGTAATATTCCATTTTATGTATGTGCCACATCTTTATCCATTCATCTGTCGATGGACACTTAGGTTGCTTCCACATCCTGGCTATTATAAGTAGAGCTGCAATGAACATTTTGGTACATGACCCTTCTGAATTATGGTTTCTCAGGGTATATGCTCAGTAGTGGGATTGCTGGGTCGTATGGTAGTTCTATTTTTAGTTTTTTAAGGAACCTCCATACTGTTCTCCATAGTGGCTGTATCAATTTACATTCCCACCAACAGTGCAAGAGGGTTCCCTTTTCTCCACACCCTCTCCAGCATTTACTGTCTGTAGATTTTTTGATGATGGCCATTCTGACTGGTGTGAGATGATATCTCATTGTAGTTTTGATTTGCATTTCTCTAATGATTAATGATGTTGAGCATTCTTTCATGTGTTTGTTGGCAGTCTCTATATCTTCTTTGGAGAAATGTCTATTTAGATCTTCTACCCATTTTTGGATTGGGTTGTTTGTTTTTTTGATATGGAGCTGCATGAGCTGCTTGTAAATTTTGGAGATTAATCCTTTGTCAGTTGCTTCATTTGCAAATGTTTTCTCCCATTCTGAGGCTTGTCTTTTGGTCTTGTTTATGGCTTCCTTTGCTGTGCAAAAGCTTTTAAGTTCCATTAGGTCCCATTTGTTTATTTTTGTTTTTGCTTCCATGTCTCTAGGCGGTGGGTCAAAAAGGATCTTGTTGTGATTTATGTCATAGAGTGTTCTGCCTATGTTTTCCTCTAAGAATTTTATAGTGTCTGACCTTACATTTAGGTCTTTAATCCATTTTGAGTTTATTTTTGTATATGTTGTTAGGGAGTGCTCTAATTTCATTCTTTTCCATGTAGCTATCCAGTTTTCCCAGCACCACTTATTGAAGAGGCTGCCTTTTCTCCATTTTATATTCTTGTGTCCTTTATCGAAAATAAGGTGACCATATGTGCGTGGGTTTATCTCTGGGCTTTCTATCCTGTTCCAATGCTCTATATTTCTGGTTTGGTGCCACTACCATACTGTCTTGATTACTGTAGCTTTGAAGTACAGTCTGAATTCAGGGAACCTGATTCCTCCAGCTCCGTTTTTCTTTCTAAAGATTGCTTTGGCTATTCAGGGTCTTTTGTGTTTCCATACAAATTGTGAAATGTTTTGTTCTAGCTCTGTGAAAAATGGCAGTCGTAGTTTGATAGGGATTGCATTGAATCTGTAGATTGCTTTGGGTAGTAGAGTCATTTTCACAATGTTGATTCTTCCAATCCAAGAACATGGTGTACCTCTCCATCTGTTTGTATCATCTTTAATTTCATTCATCAGTGTCTTATAGTTTTCTGCATACAGGTCTTTTGTCTCCTTAGGTGGGTTTATTCCCAGGTATTTTATTCTTTTTGTTGCAGGGGTAAATGGGAGTGTTTCCTTAATTTCACTTTCAGATATTTCATCATTAATTTATAGGAATGCACAAGATTTCTGTGCATTAATTTTGTATCCTCCTACCTTACCAAATTCATTGCTTAGCTCTAGTAGTTCTCTGGTAGCATCTTCAGGATTCTCTATGTATAGTATCATGTCATCTGCAAACAGTGACATCTTTACTTCTTCTTTTCCGATTTGGATTCCTTTTATTTCTTTTTGTTCTCTGATTGCTGTGGCTAAAACTTCCAAAACAATTTTGAATAACAGTGGTGAGAGTGGGCAACCTTGTCTTTTTCCTTATCTTAGTGGAAATGGTTTCTGTTTTCCACCACTGAGGATGATGTTGGCTGTGGATTTGTCATATATGGCCTTTATTATGTTGAGGTAAGTTCCCTCTATGCCTACTTTCTGGAGGATTTTTATCATAAATGGGTGTTGAATTTTGTCGAAAGTGTTTTCTGCATCTATTGAGATGATCATATGGTTTTTCTCCTTCAGTTTGTTAATATGGTGTATCACACTGATTGATTTGTGTATATTGAAGAATCCTTGCATTCCTGGGAATAACCCCACTTGATTATGGTGTGTGATCCTTTTAATGTGTTGTTGGATTCTGTTTGCTAGTATTTTGTTGATTATTTTTGCGTCTATGTTCATCAGTGATATTGGCCTGTAGTTTTCTTTATTTGTGACATCTTTGTCTGGTTTTGTTATCAGCGTGATGGTGGCCTCGTAGAATGAGTTTGAGAGTGTTCCTCCCTCTGCTATATTTTGGAAGAGTTTGCGAAGAATAGTAGCTCTTCTCTAGATGTTTGATAGAATTCGCCTGTGTCACATGTTTCTTGAACAAAACCTTTACTACTGGTTCATCAAAGTTGAGGATTAAAACCTGTTTCTCCAAGGTATCACAATCTAGGTACATTTTCTTCCTGATCACATTGTCCAACACTCTCACCTGTTCCAGAATAAAGATTTCATGGCTCTGAGCACAACTTGCGTATGTTGACATAGATCCTTTGGAAGTGTAAGTTCAATCAGCTGGGTCGCTCCTGAGTCACTCTGTAGTATCTCGATTTATTCTATGTCTTCTTATTTTTAGTATAGAAGCATAATTCTAAAACAGAAAAATTCTCTCTTTCTGGTTTCTAGTTTTATTTGTTCTGACAAGTGCATACAGTATGTAACCACTACCACAATCAAGATACGGAGTAGTTCCATCACCAGTAAAAATTTCCTCCTGCCTTCTTTAGTCAAACCCCCTCCTGAACTCCGGTCCCTAGAGATCACCAATCTATTCTCAACCTGTACAGTATTGCCTTTTGCAGAATGTCATAGATATGAAAATATATAAGCTTTTGAGTCTGGCTTTTTTCACTTTGTGTAATGTGTTTGAGATTCATCCATGCTGTTGCATATGTAAGTAGTTGGTTCCTTTTTATTGCTGAGTAGTATTTTCCTGTATGGATAGAATACAGTTTGCTTATACATTCACCAGTTGAAGGACATTGAGTTGTTTTCACTTTTTGGTGATTATGAATAAAGCCACCATAAATAACCACCTACAGGTTTTCTGTGAACATAAGTTTTCCTTTCTCTTGGATAAATACCTAGGTGTGGAATCTCTGGGTCATGTAGTAAGTATATGTTTAACTTCACGAGAAACTGTGAAACTATTTTCCAAAGTGGCGCTATCATTTTGCATCCCCACCAGCAATATGAGCGTTCCAGTTACACTATATCTTAACCAGCAACTGATACTATCAGAGTTTATTCTTCTCATTTTAGCTATTAGAATAGGTATGTGGAGATATCTCATTGTGGTTTTGATTTGTATTTCCCTCATGATTTATGATACTGATATCTTTTCATGTATGTATTTGCCATTCATACATCTTTGGTGAAGTATTTGCTCAAATCTTTGGCCCACTTTGTAATTTGTTTGTTTATTTTCTTATTGAGATTTGAGGTTTTTTGTATATTCTGGAAACAAGTATTTTATCACGTAGGTGTTTCATAAATATTTTCTCCCTGTATGTAACTTGTCTTTCTTTCTTTTAACCATGTCTTTCTAAGAGCAAAACTTGGAGTCCAATGTATCAATTTTTCTTGTATGGACTGTACTTTTAATGTCTTATCTAAGAAATCTTTGCCTAACTATATTAGTTTCCTAGGGCTGCCATAACAAATTACCACAAATTTGGGGGCTTAAAACAACAGAAAATTATTCTCTACAGTTCTAGATGTTAAAAGTCCAAAATCAAGTTTTTTCCTTTTGGATGCTCTAAGGGAGAATCTGTTCCATGCCTCTCTCCTAGCTTCTGGTGGCAAACCCTGATGTTACTTGGATTATAGATGCATCACTTCAGTCTTCGCCTTCGTTTTCACATGGTATTTTCCCCTCCACTTGTGTTTCTGTGTGTCCTTTCCTCTTCTTATAAGAGCACCACTCTTTGGATTTAGGACCCACCTTAATCTAGTATGACCTCATCTTAACATAACTAATTATATATGCAAAGACCTTATTTCCAAATAAAGTCATATTCTGATATTCTAGATGAACAAAAATTTTGAAGACACACTATTCAAATCACTACACTAACTAAAGGCCATAAATATTTTCTTCTATGTTTCATCTAAGAGTTTTATAACTTTGGGTGTCACATTTAGTTCTATGATCCATATTGGGTTAATTTTTGTATGTGATGATAGTTATAGGTAAATGTTTATTTTTTTTCTTATACAATCCAATTACCCCAAAACTATTTGCTGAAAAGGTTGTCTTCTACCTTGAATTGCCTTTGTACTTTTGTTGAAAATCGATTAATCATGTATGTATGAGTCTATTACTAGACTCTGTTGATTTTTTTGGTCAATATCACACTGTCTTGATTACTATGGTTTTATAGTAAGTCTTGAAATCAGGTAGAGTGAGTACTCCAACATAATTCTTCTTCAGAATTGTTTTAAGTATTCTAGCTAATATGCTTTTCTATATAATTCTGATAATTGTATTTATTGAAATAGCTTGAAGACAGAATGGTCTCAGGGTAAGTTGAGGTAATCTTCTTTGAAGGACAACACATAAAAGTGCCAGTATCTGCAGAAGGACATGTGGGAAGAGGGTGGATTTCTGCCCCCCCACCCCAGATTGGAGAATGCTCCAATATAGAAGGAGTAGTTGATGGTTCAATGGAGAGGAGTGATAATTGCAGAAGCAAAGCCCCTGAGAAGGTAGAAGGCATGGGATCTGAACAGAGGTGTGGGGCTGGGTGCTAACAGGAGCATGTATGCAGAGGGGTGGCAGAGAATGTCAGGGCAAAAACAGGTAGATTAGGTTTGGAAAGCTCTGAGAAGTCTAACCTGATTACTTCCACCTTTTCCATGAATTATTGCAGGGGGTCATTAGAATGGAGGAAGTTCGCTAGTGATTGTGGTGGAGTAATGTAGTAGTGTAGGTATGATGAAAATAAAAGAAGCAATTCTTTCATGGTCATGAATTTAAGATATATAATTCAGTGTGGTTTTTAAGGTTTTCTCATCATTTCTTGGTTGCTCAGATAGGCATTATAATATGGTCAATTTATTATTATTCGTACTAGGAGTAATAACATATAAAATAAATATAATAACACTCGCATCCTCAAAGGCACAAAAAGTATGTGTCTTCTTTTGCTCAGGCTTCCATAACAAAGTACCCGAGACTGAGTGACTTAAACAACAGAAATTTATTTTCCTACAAATCTGAAGGCTAGAAATCCAAGATCAATGTGTCAATAGAGTTGATTTCTTCTAAGGCTTCTCTCCTTGGCTTATGGATGGCTGATTTCTCCTTGTGTCCTCACATGGTCTTCCCTCTGTACATGTCTGTGCTCTACTTCCCTCTTTTTATAAGGACACCGGTCATATTGGGTTAAGGCCCACACTAATGACTTCAAGTTACCTTATTGACCTCTTTAAAAACCCTATCTCAAATACAATCACATTCTGAGGTACCAGGGGTTAGAACTTCAACATATGCTTGTTGAGGGGATGAAATCTAACCCGTAACAGTATTTGTTAGTTTTATTTTAGTACTATCTTTACTCACATTACTAATAGAATGTCTCAGATAGTTAAGATGCATATCTAAGAGATAATCTCAGTGAGCCCCAACTTTTGTTTTTATTGGAGTATAATTGCTTTACAATGTTGTGTTAGTCTCTGCTGTACAGTGAAGTGAATCAGCTATATGTACACATATATCCCCTCTCTCTTTTTATGACTGAGTAATATTTCATTATATATATGTACCACATCTTCCTTATCCATTCTTCTGTCAATGGACATTTAGGTTGTTTCCATGTCCCGGCTATTGTAATTATACTCCAATAACAAAAAAGAATAAACAAAAAGGACCTTGTGTATATCCTTGTGTATAGCACAAGGAACTATATTCAAGATGCTGTGATAAAATATAATGGAAAAGAATATGAAAAAGAATATATATATGTATATAGATATGTAACCAAATCACTTTGCTGTACAGCAGAAATTACCATAATATTGTAACTTAACTATACTTCAATAAAATAAATTGAAAAAAATCCAAAACATAAAACAGAAGCAATATTGTAACAAATTCAATAAAAACTTTTTAAATGGTCCATATCAAAAAACAATCTTTAAAAAAATTTTTTGGGGGGAAGGGGGAAGATGGCAGAAGAGTAAGACACGGAGATCACCTTCCTCCCCACAGATACATCAGAAATACATCTACACATGGAACAACTACTACAGGACACCTACTGAATGCTGGCAGAAGACCTAAGACCTCCCAAAAGGCAAGAAACTCTGCACGTACCTGGGTAGGACAAAAGAAAAAAAACAGAGACAAAAGAATAGAGACGGGACCTACACCAGTGGGAGGGAGCCGTGAGGGAGGAAAGGTTTCCACACACTAGAAGCCCCTTCGCGGGCAGAGACTGTGGGCAGCAGAGCTGGGGGAGATTCAGAGCCACGGAGGAGAGCGCAGCCACAGGGGTGCGGAGGGCAAAGCAGAGAGATTCCAGCGCAGAGGATCAGGGCCCACCAGCACTCACCAGCCTGAGAGACTTGTCTGCTCACCTACCAGGGCAGGCGGGGCTGGGAGCTGAGGCTCGGGCTTCGGTCGGAGAACAGGGAGATGACTGGCAGCGTGAACATAGCCTGAATGGGTTAGTGCACCACGGCTAGCTGGGAGGGAGTCCAGGGAAAAGTCTGGACCTACCGAAGAGGCAAGAGACTTTTTCTTCCCTCTTTATTTCCTGGTGCGTGAGGAGAGGGGATTATGAGTGCTGCTTAAAGGAGCTCCAGATATGGGCGCGAGCCACGTCTAACAACGTGGACCCCAGAGACGGGCATGAGATGCTAAGGCTGCTGCTGCTGCCACCAATACGCCTGTGTGCAAGCATAGGTCACTCTCCACACCTCCCTTCCAGGGAGCAGACCGCCACAGCCAGGGTCCCGGGATCCAGGGACAACTTCCCAGGGAGAACGCACGGCGCACCTCAGGCTGGTGCAATGTCACACAAGCCTCTGCTGCCGCAGGCTCTCTCCGCCCTCTGTACCTCTCCTTACACCCGGTCTGAGTGAACCAGAGCCCCAGAATCAGCGGCTCCTTTAACCTCATCCTGTCGGAGTGAACAGCAGACGCCCTCCTGCGACCTGCACAGAGAAGTGGGACCAAACCCACAGCTGAGCCCCTGGGAGCTGTGAGAAAAAAGGAGAGAAAGGGAAATCTCTCCCAGCAGCCTCAGGAGCAGCAGATTAAATCTCCACAATCAACTTGATGTACCCTGCATCAGTGGAACACCTGAATAGAAAACGAATCATCCCAAATCGAGGAGGTGGATTTTGAAAGCAAGATTTATTATTTTTTCCCCTTTTCCTCTTTTTGTGAGAGTGTATGTGTATACTTCTGTGTGAGATTTTGTCTGTATAGCTTTGCTTTCACCATTTGTCCTCGGGTTCTATCCATCAGCTTTTTGTTTTGTTTTGTTTTTTTAATTAAAAAAATTTTTTTCTTAATAATTATTTTAATAACTTTATTTTATTTTACCTTACATTATTTTATTTTATTTTATCCTCCTTCTTTCTTTCTACTTTTTCTCCCTTTTATTCTGAGTCATGTGGATGAAAGGCTCTTGGTGCTGTAGCCAGGAGTCAGTGCTCTGCCTTTGAGGTGGGAGAGAAAACTTCAGGACACTGGTCCACAAGAGACCTCCCAGCTCCACGTAATATCAAATGGCAAAAGTCTCCCAGAGATCTCCATCTCAACACCAACACCCAGCTTCACTCAACGACCAGCAAGCTACAGTACTGGACACCCTATGCCAAACAGCTAACAAGACAGGAACACAACACCACCCATTAGCAGAGAGGCTGCCTAAAATCATAATAAGTCCACAGACACCCCAAAACACACCACCAGAGGTGGACCTGCCCACCAGAAAGACAAGATCCAGCCTCATTCGCCAAAACACAGGCACTAGTCCCCTCCACCAGGAAGCCTACACAACCCACTGAACCAAACTTAGCCACTGGGGACAGACACCAAATCAACGGAAATACGAACCTGCAGCCTGCAAAACGGAGACCACAAACACAGCAAGATAACCAAAATGAGAAGACAGAAGAACACACATCAGATGAAGGAGCAAGATAAAAACTCACCAGACCTAAAAAATCAAGAGAAAATAGGCAGTCTACCTGAAACAGAATTCAGAATAATGATAGTTAACATGATCCAAAATCTTGGAACTAGAATAGACAAAATGCAAGAAACATTTAACAAGGACATAGAAGAACTAACTATGAAACAAGCAATGATGAACAACAAAATAAATGAAATTAAAAATGCTCTAGAAGGGATCAATAGCAGAATAACTGAGGCAGAAGAACGGATAAGTGACCTGGAAGATAAAATAGTGGAAATAACTACTGCAGAGCAGAATACAGAAAAAAGAATGAAAAGAACTGAGGACAGTCTCAAAAACCTCTGGGACAACATTAAACGCAACAACATTAGAATTATGGGGGTTCCAGAAGAAGAAGAGAAAAAGAAAGGCACTGAGAAAATATGTGAAGAGATTATAGTTGAAAACTTCCCTAATATGGGAAAAGAAATAGTTAATCAAGTCCAGGAAGCACAGAGAGTCCCATACAGGATAAATACAAGGAGAAACACGCCATGACACATATTAATCAAACTGTCAAAAATTAAATACAAAGAAAACATATTAAAAGCAGCAAGGGAAAAATAACACACAAGGGGATCCCCATAAGGTTAACAGCTGATCTTTCAGCATAAACTCTGCAAGCAAGAAGAGAGTGGCAGGACATATTTAAAGTGATGAAGGAGAAAAACCTACAACCATTATTACTCTACCCAACAGGGATCTCATTCAGATTTGATGGAGAAATTAAAACCTTTACAGACAAGAAAAAGCTGACAGAGTTCAGCACCGCCAAACAAGCAATACAACAAATGCTAAAGGAACTTCTCTAGGCAAGAAACACAAGAGAAGGAAAAGACCTATAATAGCAAACCCAAAACAATTAAGAAAATTGGAATAGGAACATACATATCGATAATTACCCTAAATGTAAATGGATTAAATGCTCCCACCAAAAGACACAGATTGGCTGAATGGATACAAAAACAAGACCCATATATATGCTATCTATAAGAGACCCACTTCAGATCTAGAGAAACATACAGACTGAAAGTGAGGGGATGGAAAAAGATATTCATGCAAAATGAAACCAAAAGAAAGATGGAGTAGCAATTCCCATATTAGACAAAATAGACTTTAAAGTAAAGACTATTAGAAGAGACAAAGAAGGACACTACATAATGATCAAGGGATCGAACCAAGAAGAAGACATAACAATTCTTAATATTTATGCACCCAGCATAGGAGCACCTCAATACATAAGGCAAATACTAACAGCCATAAAAGGGGAAATCGACAGTAACACATTCATAGTAATGGACGTTAACACCCCACTTTCACCAATGGACAGATCATCCAAAATGAAAATAAATAAGGAAACACAAACATTAAATGATACATTAAACAAGGTGGATTTAATTGACATTTATAGGACATTCCATCCAAAAACAACAGAATACACATTTTTCTCAAGTGCTCATGAAACATTCTCCAGGATAGATCATATCTTGGGTCACAAATCAAGCCTTGGTAAATTTCAGAAAATTGAAATTGTATCAAGTATCTTTTCCAACCACAATGACTAGATATCAAAGACTAGATATCAATTACAGTAAAACGTCTGTAAAAACTAAAAACAAATGGAGGCTAAACAATACACTACTTAATAACGAGGTGATCACTGAAGAAACCAAAGAGGAAATCAAAAAATATCTAGAAACAAATGACAATGGAGACACGACAACCCAAAACCTATGGGATGCAGCAACAGCAGATCTAAGAGGGAAGTTCATAGCAATAAAATCCTACCTTAAGAAACAGGAAACATCTCGAATAAACAACCTAACCTTGCACCTAAAGCAATTAGAGAAACAAGAACAAAAAAAACCTGAAAGTTAGCAGAAGGAAAGAAATCATAAAAATCAGATCAGAAATGAATGAAAAACAAATGAAGGAAACGATAGCAAAGATCAATAAAGCCAAAAGCTGGTTATTTTAGAAGATAAAAAAATTGATAAACAATTAGCCAGACTCATCAAGAAAAAAAGGAAAGAGACTCAAATCAATAGAATTAGAAATGAAAAAGGAGAAGTAACAACTGACACTGCAGAAAGACAAAAGATCATGAGAGATGACTACAAGTAACTCTATGCCAATAAAATGGACAACCTGGAAGAAATGGACAAATTCTTAGAAATGCACAACCTGCCAAAACTGAATCAGGAAGAAATAGAAAATATAAACAGACCAATCACAAGCACTGAAAATGAAACTGTGACTAAAAATCCTCCAACAAACAAAAGCCCAGGACCAGATGGCTTCACAGGCGAATTTTATCAAACATTTAGAGGAGAACCAAAACCTGTCCTTTGCAAACTCTTCCAAAATATAGCAGAGGGAGAAACACTCCCCAACTCATTCCACGAGGCCACCATCACCCTGATACCAAAACCAGACAAGGATGTCACAAAGAAAGAAAACTACAGGCCAATATCACTGATGAACATAGATGCAAAAATCATCAACAAAATACTAGCAAACAGAATCCAACAACACATTAAAAGAAGCATACACCATGATGAAGTGGGGTTTATTCCAGGAATGCAAGGATTCTTCAATATATGCAAATCAATCAATATGATAAACCATATTAACAAATTGAAGGAGAAAACCATATGGTCATCTAAATAGATGCAGAGAAAGCTTTCGAGAAAATTCAACACCATTTTATGATAAAAACCCTGCAGAAAGTAGGCATAGAGAGAACTTTCCTCAACATAATAAAGGCCATATATGACAAATCCACAGCCAACATCATCCTCAATGGTGAAAAACTGAAAGCATTTCCACTAAGGTCAGGAACAAGTCAAGAGTGCCCACTCTCACCACTCTTATTCAACATAGCTTTGGAAGTTTTAGCCACAGCAATCAGAGAAGAAAAGGAAATAAAAGGAATCCAAATCAGAAAAGAAAAAGTAAAGCTGTCACTGTTTGCAGATGACATGATACTATACATAGAGAATCCTAAAGATGCTACCAGAAAACTACTAGAGCTAATCAATGAATTTGGTAAACTAGCAGGATACGAAATTAATGCACAGAAATCTCTTGCATTCCTATACACTAATGATGAAAAATCTGAAAGTGAAATCAAGAAACCACTCCCATTTATCACTGCAACAAGAAGAATAAAATATCTAGGAATAAACCTACCTAAGGAGACAAAAGACCTGTATGCAGAAAATTATAAGACACTGATGAAAGAAATTAAAGATGATACAAATAGATGGAGAGATATACCATGTTCTTGGATGGGAAGAATCAACATTGTGAAAATGACTTTACTACCCAAAGCAATGTACAGATTCATTGCAATCCCTATCAAACTACCACTGGCATTTTTCACAGAACTAGAACAAAAAATTTCACAATTTGTATGCAAAAACAAAAGACCGCGATTAGCCAAAGCAATCAGAACAAACAACGGAGCTGGAGGAATCAGGCTCCCTGACTTCAGACAATACTACAAAGCTACAGTAATCAAGACAGTATGGTACTGGCACAAAAACAGAAAGATAGTTCAATGGAACAGAATAAAAAGCCCAGAGTTAAACCCACGCACATATGGTCCCCTTATCTTTGATAAAGGAGGCAGCAATGTACAGTGGAGAAAGGACAGCCTCTTAAATAAGTGCTGCTGGGAAAACTGGACAGGTGCATGTAGAAGTCTGAGATTAGATCACTCCCTAACACCATACACAAAAATATGCTCAAAATGGATTAAAGACCTAAATGTAAGGCCAGAAGCTATCAAACTCTTAGAGGAAAACATAGGCAGAACACTCTATGACATCAATCACAGCAAGATCCTTTTTGACCCACCTCCTTGAAAAATTGAAATAAAAACAAAAATAAACAAATGGGACCTAATGAAACTTCAGAGCTTTTGTACAGCAAAGGAAACCATAAACAAGATGAAAAGACAACCTTCAGAATGCGAGAAAATATTTGCAAATGAAACAACTGACAAAGGATTAATCTCCAAAATTTATAAGCAGTTCATGCAGCTCAGTAACAAAAAAACAAAAAACCCAATCCAAAAATGGGCAGAAGACTAAATAGACATTTCTCCAAAGAAGATATACAGACTGCCAACAAACACATGAAAGAATGCTCAACATCATTAATCATTAGGGAAATGCAAATCAAACCTACAATGAGATATCATCTCACGCCAGTCAGAATGGCCATCATCAAAAAATCTAGAAACAATAAATGTTGGAGAGGGTGTGGAGAAAAGGGAACCCTCTTGCACTGTTGGTGGGAATGTGAATTGGTACAGCCACTATGGAGAACAATACGGATGTTCCTTAAAAATCTACAAAGAGAACTACCATATGACCCAGCAATCCCACTACTTGGCATATGCCCTGAGAAAACCATAATTCCAAAAGGGTCATGTATCAAAATGTTCATTGCAGCTCTATTTACAATAGCCAGGACATGGAAGCAACTTAAGTGTCCATCAACAGATGAATGGATAAAGAAGATGTGGCACATATATACAATGGAGTATTACTCAGCCATAAAAAGAAACGAAATTGAGCTATTTGTAGTGAGGTGGATGGACCTAGAGTCTGTCATACAGAGTGAAGTAAGTCAGAAAGAGAAAGACAAATACCGTATGCTAACACATATATGGAATTCAAGAAAAAAAACATCATGAAGAACCTATGGGTAAGACAGGGATAAAGACACAGACGTACTAGAGAATGGGCTTGAGGATATGCGGAGGGGGAAGGGTAAGTTGTGACAAAGTGAGAGAGTGCCATGGACACATATACACTACCAAACGTAAAATATATAGCTAGTGGGAAGCAGCCGCATAGCACAGGGATATCAGCTCGGTGCTTTGTGACCATCTAGAGGGGTGGGATAGGGAGATTGGGAGGGAGGTAAACGCAAGAGGGAAGAGATATGGGAACATGTGTATATGTATAACTGATTTATTTTGTTATAAAGCAGAAACTAACACACCATTGTAAAGCAATTATACTCCAATAAAGATGTAAAAACATAAAAAAATTGAAAAATAATAAAAAATTATTTTTAAAAAAAAACCAACTAGATTCACATTGCAATATCTAATGAAAAACAATATGAAAACAGTTGTCATTGCTTCGGTAGAGTAAGTGCAATTTGGGAGTTCATTGATGAAAGTAGATTTCAGTATTGGGCTTGTGTTTCATCATAGATGCTATATACACAGCAATCCAAATCCTCAAAATCACTGTTAGTCTAAATGTACATTGAACACATGTGTGCCAGGCACTGGGTTGGTCAGTTGAACATGTGCTACCCCAGTAAAACTTTAAAACATTCCAACCGGGCTTCCCTGATGGCGCAGTTGTTGAGAGTCCACCTGCCGATGCAGGGGACACGGGTTCATGCCCAGGTCCGGGAAGATCCCTCGTGCCACAGAGTGGCTTGGCCCGTGAGCCATGGCCACTGAGCCTGCGCGTCCAGAACCTGTGCTCCACAACGGGAGAGGCCACGACAGTGAGAGGCCCGCATACAGAAAAAAAAAAAAATATATATATATATATATATATATATATATATATATATATATATTCCAACCATGTAGATATTCATTTTGTATCTTACAGAGAGGAAACTAAGAGGCTGAGAGGTTGATTTGCCCCAAATTGAGTTTCAATCCTAGATTGTCCAGGCTCTGTCAAAATGATATTGTGTTGGTGGTTTACCCTTTTATGAGCCTCAGTTTACTCATCTATAAAATGGGATTAGTTAGACTATACACTATCTTTTATGTGTGAGTTCGACATACTTGTGTCTGTGTGAATGAAATAAAATCTCATATGTGAGGCACTTAGCCCAGTTGCTTGCACAACTTTACAAAACACAATAATTTTGGTCATTACTATCGCTATTGCTACTACTGTAGAAAATTGCAGACTGTACGTTCTATGGCTGATGGTTGGAACCACTAATTTGCCAACTCTTACCACAACAATGTCCTTTGAGAAGAATCTTGACAATGTACAACTGGCCAATCCCCTCTTTCTTGGGATGTTATTAAAAACCTAATAAAACAATAAAAAATAAAAGTTTAAGGCAGGGGTAAGGGACTTCTTACAGAGCTTGTGGAGATGCTAGGCAATGATGACTTCTTATCTTATTAACCATAGTTGCTGCCAAGAATCATATCACCTGAACAAGATTTTTAAATACCATTATTAGGTGTATTTTTCAAGAGACAAAGGTGATGCCCAAGGGGCTTCCCTGGTGGCGCAGTGGTTGAGAGTCCGCCTGCCGATGCAGGGGACGCGGGTTCGTGCCCCAGTCTGGGAGGATCCCACATGCCGCGAAGCGGTTGGGCCCATGAGCCATGGCCGCTGAGCCTGCGCTTTCGGAGCCTGTGCTCCGCAACAGGAGAGGCCACAACAGTGAGAGGCCCGCATACCGCAAAAAAAAAAAAAAAAAAAATAAGATGATGCCCAAGATGACTATTACTTGCTTTTTGGTGTTGTATGAGTTATTCTGCATGCAGATTCTCACACTTATTTACAAGGTACACTGAAGTAAAGCAAAGAAAGTTCTTCAAGTTGAAGATACTTGTCCAATATCTCCACTCCCTACAAGATCCTGGCAGTAAATAAGAACAACCACATTTTACAAAACTGAGGCTCAGAGATGTTAAGTGATTGGTCTTCAATCACATAGTGTAATCTCACTAAATCCGGACTGTCTTGCCTGCTCTGACACATGGTCCTGACTCAAGTCAGGCTTTTCCCAAAATCTTCTGCTTTTCAGAAGGTTGTATAACAGAAGATAATTCTGAAAAGTGACACTTTACTGGTCTTAACTGTCACCCAGCTGTGAGTTTGATTGAAGAATAATTGTAAAGACACATGTTCTTTCCATGGTCCACTCACTCACAGAGTTTCTTCAGCTTCACCAGGTTTGGAAGCTGTGGCTTGGACCATGATTATGTGAATTTAAGGAAACTGGACACATCCTGGCTCAGTCCTGTGGTTGCTCTAGGGTCTGTTCCAGTGAACCAGACCTCTCTCTGCCAAGGGAATAGAGAGGGCTTTATCAAACACACATTCCTACTCTAGAATCCAGGAGTCCTCATAAACTTTTTCTTTGGGGCACAAACAACTAGAGGTAACACCCTGAGCGCTGACATTTTCAATCTCTGTGACCTTTAACCAGATATTCAATCACTCTGAGCCTATTTCCTCATCTGTCATGTGGGGGGAACATCTGCCTTGCAGATTGGCTCTGAAGATTTCATAGAGTAATATACATAAATTACCTGACATGGTGGAGGAAGGGCACCAATAAGCAACATAGTTCCCTTCCTTCTTCCTCTTATTGCATATTCTATCCCTTGGCTTCAGCTACGAGCCCAACCCAGACTCATTATTCCATGGACCAAATCTCTGCCTAAATCACTCCTGCCACAAGCCTCCTTCACCTGATTAGCTTCTGAGAACAGGGGGGAAATTTTTGTGAACCCAGAGGAATAGTTTCTGGTCACAGCTTCAGTCTGGAAGGCAATTTCCTTGTTTCATGGATTCCCACAATTTACCAATCTCCTTCTAGCTAGATCCTAAGGACATTTACTAGATGCCCACCATGAACTGGGTCCTTTGCCCTCTCATGTCTTCTACATTTCCTACAGACCAACAGCTCGCCTTCCCTCTCTCCTTTCTGGCCTCCACGACAACTTCTAGATCCTCCAGGCTCTATCTCCTCCTCAGCACTTTGCCCAAAAAGGACAATTTCCATCTCTCTCTCTCTCTCTGAGGCCCCTATCTGAATTCTTACTCCCAGAAAACAGCTCTGCAACTAAAACCCCTACTTCGAATGCTCACTCCTTAATAGTCCTCAGGTAGGTGTAAATAACAATTGTTTTATGCTCTCAAAAGAGTTTAAAGTATCTATTTTCCTCTGTTCTAGAAAGTCTCAGTGTTGACTGTATAGGCAGTGGGCCAGAAATCTGGGGAGTGGCCTGTGGGATGAGAAGCTGCTGAAAGTGTGAAGAGGAGCTGACCTGAAAACCAGGGAAGTCTGGATCAGTGAGAAAAAGGAGAAGGGAATCAAAGAGAATCATTTGGAAACAATACAGTTGGGGACTGCCTACAATGCACTCCATGTGGGCTTTAGCATCAGATAGACTTGGATTAGAGTAGTCTCATCTATGGCAATAGAACTATCTCTATATTCTTTGAAGAATTTTGAGGATCAAAGAAAAAGAAATACAAGAAATGCACAGAATTATACATTTTTTCTTCTGAAATTTTTTATTTAATCATTTATTTAAATTTTTTAATTATGGCAAAATACATATAACATAAAATTTACCATCTAACCTTTTTTGGAGATTATATTCCATTATAAGTTATTACAAGATATTGGATATAATTCCCTGTGCTATACAGATAATCCTTGTTGCTTATCCATTTTTTTTTTAAACATCTTTATTGGGGTATAATTGCTTTACAATGGTGTGTTAGTTTCTGCTTTATAACAAAGTGAATCAGCTATACATATACATATGTTCCCATATGTCTTCCCTCTTGCGTCTCCCTCCCTCCCACTCTCCCCATCCCACCCCTCCAGGCTGTCACAAAGCACCGAGTTAATATCCCTGTGCCTTGCGGCTGCTTCCCCCTACCTATCTACCTTACTACGTTTGTTAGTGTGTATATGTCCATGACTCTCTCTCACCCTGTCAAAACTCACCCTTCCCCCTCCCCATATCCTCAAGTCCGTTCTCCAGTAGGTCTGCGTCTTTATTCCCATCTTACCCCTAGGTTCTTCATGACATTTTTTTCCCTTAAATTCCATATATATGTGTTAGCATACGGTATTTGTCTTTTTCTTTCTGACTTACTTCACTCTGTATGACAGACTCTAGGTCTATCCATCTCATTACAAATATCTCAATTTCATTTCTTTTTAAGGCTGAGTAATATTCCATTGTGTATATGTGCCACATCTTCTTTATCCATTCATCCGATGATGGGCGCTTAGGTTGTTTCCATCTCCGGGCTATTGTAAATAGAGCTGCAATGAACATTTTGGTACATGACTCTTTTTGAATTTTGGTTTTCTCAGGGTATATGCCCAGGAGTGGGATTGCTAGGTCATATGGTAATTCTATTTGTAGTTTCTTAAGGAACCTCCATACTGTTCTCCATAGTGGCTGAACCAATTCACATTCCCACCAGCAGTGCAAGAGTGTCCCCTTTTCTCCACACCCTCTCCAGCATTTATTGTTTCTAGATTTTTTGATTATGGCCATTCTGACTGGTGTGAGATGATATCTCATTGTAGTTTTGATTTGCATTTCTCTAATGATTAATGAGGTTGAGCATTCTTTCATGTGTTTGTTGGCATTCTGTATATCTTCTTTGGAGAAATGTCTCTTTAGGTCTTCTGCCCATTTTTTGATGGGGTTGTTTGTTTTTATCTTCTTGAGCTGCATGAGCTGCTTGTAAATTTTGGAGATTAATCCTTTGTCAGTTGCTTCATTTGCAAATGTTTTCTCCCATTCTGAGGGTTGTCTTTTGGTCTTGATTATGGTTTCCTTTGCTGTGCAAAAGCTTTGAAGTTTCATTAGGTCCCATTTGTTTATTTTTGTTTTTATTTCCATTACTCTAGGAGGTGGGTCAGAAAGGATCTTGCTGTGATTTATGTCATAGAGTGTTCTTCCTATGTTTTCCTCTAAGAGTTTGATAGTTTCTGCCCTTATATTTAGGTCTTTAATCTATTTTGAGCTTATTTTTGTGTATGGTGTTAGGGAGTGATCTAATCTCATACTTTTACATGTACCTGTCCAGTTTTCCCAGCACCATTTATTGAAGAGGCTGTCCTTTCTCCACTGTACATTCCTGCCTCCTTTATCAAAGATAAGGTGTCCATATGTGCGTGGGTTTATCTCTGGGCTTTCTATCCTGTTCCACTGATCTATCTTTCTGTTTTTGTGCCAGTACCATACTGTCTTGATTACTGTTGCTTTGTAATATAGTCTTAAGTCAGAGAGCCTGATTCCTCCAGCTCCTTTTTTCGTTCTCAAGATTGCTTTGGCTATTCGGGGTCTTTTGTGTTTCCATACAAATTGCGAAATTTTTTGTTCTAGTTCTGTGAAAAATGCCAATGGTAGTTTGATAGGGATTGCGTTGAATCTGTAGATTGCTTTGGGTAGTAGAGTCATTTTCACAATGTTGATTCTTCCCATCCAAGAACATGGTATATCTCTCCATCTATTTGTATCATCTTTAATTTCTTTCATCAGTGTCTTATAATTTTCTGCATACAGGTCTTTCGTCTCCTTAGGTAGGTTTATTCCTAGATATTTTATTCTTTTTGTTGCAATGGTAAATGGGAGTGTTTTCTTTTTTTTTTTTTTTAACATCTTTATTGGGGTATAATTGCTTTACAATGGTGTGTTAGTTTCTGATTTATAACAAAGTGAATCAGCTATACATATACATGTGCTCCCATGTGTCTTCCCTCTTGCGTCTCCCTCCCTCCCACTCTCCCCCTCCCACCCCTCCAGGCTGTCCCAAAGCCCCAAGCTTATATCCCTGTGCCTTGCCGCTGCTTCCCCCTAGCTATCTACCTTACTATGTTTGTTAGTGTGTATATGTCCATGACTCTCTCTCACCCTGTCAAAACTCACCCTTCCCCCTCCCCATATCCTCAAGTCCGTTCTCAAGTAGGTCTGCGCCTCTATTCCTCTCTTATCCCTAGGTTCTTCATGACATTTTTTCCCCTTAAATTCCATATATATGTGTTAGCATACGGTATTTGTCTTTGTCTTTCTGACTTACTTCACTCTGTATGACAGACTCTAGGTCTATCCATCTCATTACAAATAACTCAATTGCATTTCTTTTTAAGGCTGAGTAATATTCCATTGTGTATATGTGCCACATCTTCTTTATCCATTCGTCCGATGATGGGCGCTTAGGTTCTTTCCATCTCCGGGCTATTGTAAATAGAGCTGCAATGAACATTTTGGTACATGACTCTTTTTGAATTTTGGTTTTCTCAGGGTATATGCCCAGTAGTGGGATTGCTGGGTCATATGGTAATTCTATTTGTAGTTTCTTAAGGAACCTCCATACTGTTCTCCATAGTGGCTGAACCAATTCACATTCCCACCAGCAGTGCAAGAGTGTCCCCTTTTCTCCACACCCTCTCCAGCATTTATTGTTTCTAGATTTTTTGATGATGGCCATTCTGACTGGTGTGAGATGATATCTCATTGTAGTTTTGATTTGCATTTCTCTAATGATTAATGAGGTTGAGCATTCTTTCATGTGTTTGTTGGCATTCTGTATATCTTCTTTGGAGAAATGTCTGTTTAGGTCTTCTGCCCATTTTAGGATGGGGTTGTTTGTTTTTTTGTAATTGAGCTGCATGAGCTGCTTGTAAATTTTGGAGATTAATCCTTTGTCAGTTGCTTCATTTGCAAATGTTTTCTCCCATTCTCAGGGTTGTCTTTTGGTCTTGATTATGGTTTCCTTTGCTGTGCAAAAGTTTTGGAGTTTCATTAGGTCCCATTTGTTTATTTTTGTTTTTATTTCCATTACTCTAGGAGGTGGGTCAGAAAGGATCTTGCTGTGATTTATGTCATAGAGTGTTCTTCCTATGTTTTCCTCTAAGAGTTTGATAGTTTCTGCCCTTACATTTAGGTCTTTAATCCATTTTGAGCTTATTTTTGTGTATGGTGTTAGGGAGTGATCAAATCTCATACTTTTACATGTACCTGTCCAGTTTTCCCAGCACCATTTATTGAAGAGGCTGTCCTTTCTCCACTGTACATTCCTGCCTCCTTTATCAAAGATAAGGTGTCCATATGTGCGTGGGTTTATCTCTGGGCTTTCTATCCTGTTCCACTGATCTATCTTTCTGTTTTTGTGCCAGTACCATACTGTCTTGATTACTGTTGCTTTGTAGTATAGTCTGAAGTCAGGGAGCCTGATTCCTCCAGCTCCTTTTTTCGTTCTCAAGATTGCTTTGGCTATTCGGGGTCTTTTGTGTTTCCATACAAATTGCGAAATTTTTTTTCTAGTTCTGTGAAAAATGCCAGTGGTAGTTTGATAGGGATTGCATTGAATCTGTAGATTGCTTTGGGTAGTAGAGTCATTTTCACAATGTTGATTCTTCCCATCCAAGAACATGGTATATCTCTCCATCTATTTGTATCATCTTTAATTTCTTTCATCAGTGTCTTATAATTTTCTGCATACAGGTCTTTCGTCGCCTTAGGTAGGTTTATTCCTAGATATTTTATTCTTTTTGTTGCAATGGTAAATGGGAGTGTTTTCTTGATTTCACTTTCAGATTTTTCATCATTAGTATATAGGAATGCCAGAGATTTCTGTGCATTAATTTTGTATCCTGCTACTTTACCAAATTCATTGATTAGCTCTAGTAGTTTTCTGGTAGCATCTTTAGGATTCTCTATGTATAGTATCATGTCATCTGCAAACAGTGACATCTTTACTTCTTCTTGTCCGATGTGGATTCCTTTTATTTCCTTTTCTTCTCTGATTGCTGTGGCTAAAACTTCCAAAACTATGTTGAATAAGAGTGGTGAGAGTGGGCAACCTTGTATTCTTCCTGATCTTAGTGGAAATGCTTTCAGTTTTTCACCATTGAGGATGATGTTTGCTGTGGGCTTGTCATATATGGCCTTTATTATGTTGAGGAAAGTTCCCTCTATGCCTACTTTCTGGAGGGTTTTTATCATAAATGGGTGTTGAATTTTGTCAAAAGCTTTCTCTGCATCTATTGAGATGATCATATGGTTTTTCTCCTTCAATTTGTTAATATGGTTTATCACATTGATAGATTTGCGTATATTGAAGAATCCTTGCATTCCTGGAATAAACCCCACTTGATCATGGTGTATGATCCTTTTAATGTGCTGTTGGATTCTGTTTGCTAGTATTTTGTTGAGGATTTTTGCATCTATGTTCATCAGTGATATTGGCCTGTAGTTTTCTTTCTTTGTGACTTCCTTGTCTGGTTTTGGTATCAAGGTGATGGTGGCCTCGTAGAAGGAATTTGGGAGTGTTCCTCCCTCTGCTATATTTTGGAAGAGTTCGAGAAGGACAGGTGTTAGCTCTTCTCTAAACGTTTGATAGATTTCACCTGTGAAGCCATCTGGTCCTGGGCTTTTGTTTGTTGGAAGATTTTTAATCACAGTTTCAATTTCAGTGCTTGTGATTGGTCTGTTCATATTTTCTATTTCTTCCTGATTCAGTCTTGGCAGGTTGTGCATTTCTAAGAATTTGTCCATTTCTTCCAGATTGTCCATTTTATTGGCATAGAGTTGCTTGTAGTAATCTCTCATGATTTTTTTTATTTCTGCAGTGTCAGTTGTTACTTCTCCTTTTTCATTTCTAATTCTATTGATTTGAGTCTTCTCCTTTTTTTCTTGATGAGTCTGGCTAGTGGTTTATCTATTTTGTTTATCTTCTCAAAGAACCAGCTTTTAGTTTTATTGATCTTTGCTATCGTTTCCTTCATTTCTTTTTCATTTATTTCTGATCTGATTTTTATGATTTCTTTCCTTCTGCTAGCTTTGGGGGTTTTTTGTTCTTCTTTCTCTAATTGCTTGAGGTGCAAGGTTAGGTTCTTTATGCGAGATGTTTCCTGCTTCTTAAGGTGGGCTTGTATTGCTATAAACTTCCCCCTTAGAACTGCTTTTGCTGCATCCCATAGGTTTTGGGTCGTTGTGTCTCCATTGTCATTTGTTTCTAGGTATTTTTTTATTTCCTCTTTGATTTCTTCAGTGATCACTTCATTATTAAGTAGTGCATTGTTTAGCCTCCATGTGTCTCTATTTTTTACAGATCTTTTCCTGTAATTGATATCTAGTCTCATGGCGTTGTGGTCAGAAATGATACTTGATACAATTTCAGTTTTCTTAAATTTACCAAGGCTTGATTTGTGACCCAAGATATGATCTATCCTGGAGAATGTTCCATGAGCGCTTGAGAAAAATATGTATTCTGTTGTTTTTGGATGGAGTGTCCTATAAATATCAATTAAGTCCATCTTGTTTAATGTATCATTTAAAGCTTGTGTTTCTTTATTTATTTTCATTTTGGATGGTCTGTCCATGGGTGAAAGTGGGGTGTTAAAGTCCCCTACTATGAATGTGTTACTGTCGATCTCCCCTTTTATGGCTATTAGTATTTGCCTTATGTATTGAGGTGCTCCTATGTTGGGTGCATAAATATTTACAATTGTTATATCTTCTTCTTGGATAGATCCCTTGATCATTATGTAGTGTCCCTCTTTGTCCCTTTTAATAGTCCTTATTTTAAAGTCTATTTTGTCTGATATGAGAATTGCTACTCCAGCTTTCTTTTGGTTTCCATTTGCATGGAATATCTTTTTCCATCCCCTTACTTTCAGTCTGTATGTGTCTCTAGGTCTGAAGTGGGTCTCTTGTAGACAGCATATATAAGGGTCTTGTTTTTGTATCCATTCAGCCAATCTGTGTCTTTTGGTGGAAGCATTTAGTCCATTTACATTTAAGGCAATTATCGATTTGTATGTTCCTATTCCCATTTTCTATATTGTTTTGGGTTCGTTATTATAGGTCGTTTCCTACTCTTGTGTTTCTTGTCTAGAGAAGTTCCTTTACCATTTGTTGTAAAGCTGGTTTGGTGGTGCTGAACTCTCTCAGCTTTTGCTTGTCTGTAAAGGTTTTAATTTCTCCATCAAATCTGAATGAGATCCTTGCTGGGTAGAGTAGTCTTGGTTGCAGGCTTTTCTCCTTCATCACTTTCAGTATGTCCTGCCACTCCCTTCTGGCTTGTAGGGTTTCTGCTGAGAGATCAGCTGTTAACCTGATGGGGATTCCCTTGTGTGTTATTTGTTGTTTTTCCCTTGCTGCTTTTAATATGTTTTCTTTGTATTTAATTTTTGACAGTTTGATTAATATGTGTCTTGGCGTATTTCTCCTTATATTTATCCTGTATGGGACTCTCTGTGCTTCCTGGACTTCATTAACTATTTCCTTTCCCATATTAGGGAAGTTTTTAACTATAATCTCTTCAAATATTTTCTCAGTCCCTGTCTTTTTTTCTTCTTCTTCTGGAACCCCTATAATTTGAATGTTGGTGCATTTAATGTTGTCCCAGAGGTCTCTGAGACTGTCCTCAGTTCTTTTCATTCTTTTTTCTTTATTCTGCTCTGCAGTAGTTATTTCCACTACTTTATCTTCCAGGTCACTTATCCGTTCTTCTGCCTCAGTTATTCTGCTATTGATCCTATCTAGAGTACTTTTAAGTTCATTTATTGCGTTGTTCATCGTTGCTTGTTTCATCTTTATGTCTTCTAGGTCCTTGTTAACTGTTTCTTGCATTTTGTCCATTCTACTTCCAAGATTTCGGATCATCCTTACTATCATTATTCTGAATTCTTTTTCAGGTAGATTGCCTATTTCCTCTTCATTTGTTAGGTCTGGTGGGTTTTTATCTTGCTCCTTCATCTGCTGTGTGTTTTTCTGTCTTCTCATTTTGCTTATCTTACTGTGTTTGGGGTCTCCTTTTTGCAGGCTGCACGTTCGTAGTTCCCGTTGTTTTTGATGTCTGTCTCCAGTGGCTAAGGTTGTTTCAGTGGGTTGTGTAGGCTTCCTGGTGGAGGGGACTAGTGCCTGTGTTGTGCTGGATGAGGCTGGATCTTGTCTCTCTAGTGGGCAGGTTCACGTCTGGTGGTGTGTTTTGGGGTGTCTGTGGCCTTATTATGATTTTAGGCAGCCTCTCTGCTAATGGGTGGGGTTGTGTTCCTGTTTTGCTAGTTGTTTGGCATAGGTTGTCCAGCACTGTGGCTTGCTGGTCGTTGAGTGAAGCTGGGTGCTGGTGTTAAGATGGAGGTCTCTGGGAGATTTCCACTGTTTAATATTATGTGGAGCTGGGAGGTCTCTTGTTGACCAGTGTCCTGAAGTTGGCTCTCCTACCTCAGAGGCAGAGCCCTGACTCCTGGGCTGGAGCACCAAGAGCCTTTCATCCACACGGCTCAGAATAAAAGGGAGAAAAAGTAGAGAGAATTAGTAGAAGTATGAGGAAAGAAAGAAGGAAAGGAGGAAAGGAAGGAAGGAAGAAAGAAGCAAAGAAGGAAAGAAAGGAGGGAGGGAGGAAGGAGGGAAAGAAGGAGAAAATGTAGAGAGAATTAGTAGAAGTATGAGGAAAGAAAGAAGGAAAGGAGGAAAGGAAGGAAGGAAGAAAGAAGCAAAGAAGGAAAGAAAGGAGGGAGGGAGGGAGGGAGGGAGGGAGGGAGGGAGGGAGGGAGGAAGGAGGGAAAGAAGGAGAAAATGTAGAGAGAATTAGTAGAAGTATGAGGAAAGAAAGAAGGAAAGGAGGAAAGGAAGGAAGGAAGAAAGAAGAAAAGAAGGAAAGAAAGGAGGGAGGGATGGAGGGAGGGAGGAAGGAAGGAAGGAGGGAAAGAAGGAGAAAATGTAGAGAGAATTAGTAGAAGTATGAGGAGAGAAAGAAGGAAAGGAGGGAAGGAAGAAAGAAGCAAAGAAGGAAAGAAAGGAGGGACGGAGGGAGGGAGGAAGGAAGGAAGGAAGGAGGGAAAGAAGGAAAAAAGAAAGAAAGAAGGTACAGTAAAAATAAAATAAAGTATAATATAGTTATTGAATTTAAAAATATTTAGAAAAAATTTTTAAAAAGGGACAGATAGAACCTTAGGACAAATGTTGGAAGCAAAGCTATACAGAGAAAATCTTACACAGAAGCATACACATACACGTTCACAAAAAGAGGTAAAGGGGGAAAAATCATAAATCTTGCTCTCAGAGACCACCTCCTCAATTTGGGGTGATTCATTGTCTAAAGGAGGGAAGGAAGGAAGGAAAGAAAGAAAGAAAGAACGAAGGTAAAGTATAATAAAGTTATTACAATTAAAATTAATTATTAAGAAAAAAAAATTTTTTTTTAAAACATGGACGGATAGAGCCCTAGGACAAATGGTGGAAGCAAGAGTATACAGACAAGATCTCACACAGAAGCTTACACGTACACATTCACAAAAAGAGGAAAAGGGAAAAAAATCATAGATCTCGCTCCTAAATTCCACCTCTTCAATTTGGGATCATTCCTTGTCTATTCAGTTATTCCACAGATGCAGGGTATATCAAGTTGATTGTGGAGCTTTAATCCGCTGCCTCTGTGGCTGCTGGGAGAGATTTCCCCTTCTCTTCTTTGTTCTCACAGCTCGCAGGAGCTCAGCTTTGGATTTGGCCCTGCCTCTGCGTGTAGGTCGCCGGAGGGCGTCCGTTTTTCGCTCAGACAGGACGAGGTTAAAGGAGCCGCTGATTCGGGGGCTCCGGCTCACTCAGGCCGGGGGTTGGGGGATGGGGGAAGGAGGGGCACTGCGTGCGGGGCGGGCCTGCGGCGGCAGAGGCGGCGTGACGTTGCGGCAGAGGCCGGCGTGACATTGCACCAGCCCGAGACCCGCCGTGCGTACTCCCGGGGAAGTTGTCCCTGGATCCCGGGAACCCGGTAGTGGTGGGCTGCACAGGCTCCGCGGAAGAGGGGTGTGGAGAGTGACCTGTGCTCGCACACAGGCCCCTTGGTGGCGGCAGCAGCAGCCTTAGCGTCTCCCGCCCATCTCTGGGGTCCGCGGTTTTAGCCGCAGCTCGCGCCCGTCTCTGGGGTCGCGCTTTCAGCCGCGGCTCGCGCCCGTCTCTGGTGTTCGCGCTTTCAGCCGTGGCTCGTGCCCGTCTCTGGAGTTCCTTTAAGCAGCGCTCTTAAACCCCTCTCCTCGCGCACCAGGAAACAAAGAGGGAAGAAAAAGTCTCTTGCCTCTTCGGCAGGTGCAGGCTTTTCCCCGAACTCCCTCCCGGCTAGTCGTGGTGCACTAACCCCTTCAGGCTATGTTCAAGCCGCCAACCCCAGTCCTCTCCCTGCGCTCCGTCCAAAACCGAAACCCGAGCCTCAGCTCGCAGCCCCGCCCGCCCCGGGGGGTGAGCAGACACGCCTCTCGGGTTGGTGAGTGCCAGTCGGCACCGATCGTCTGTGCAGGAATCTCCCCGCTTTGCCCTCCGCACCCGTCACTGTGCACCACTCCGCGGTCCCGAAGCTCCCCCCTCCGCCTCCCGCAGTCTCCGCCCGCGGAGGGGCTTCCTAGTGTGTGGAAACTTTTCCTCCTTCACAGCTCCCTCCCACTGGTGCAGGTGCCGTCCTTATTCTTTTGTCTCTGTTTTTTCTTTTGCCCTACCCAGGTACGTGGGGAGTTTCTTGCCTTTTGGGAGCTCTGAAGTCTTCTGCCAGCCTTCAATAGGTGTTCTGTAGGAGTTGTTCCACGTGTAGATGTATTTCTGGTGTATCCGTGGGGAGGAAGGCGATCTCCGCGTCTTACTCTTCCGCCATCTTCCAACCCCCCATTTTATGTATAGTAGTTTGTTTCTGTTAATCCCATACTAGTAATTTGTCCCTCCTCCCCTCCCTTTCCCCTTTGGTAACCATAAGTTTTATTCCTATGTCTGTGAGTCTCTTTTTGTTTTGTGCATAGATTCATTTGTATCTATCTTTTTAGATTCCACATATGTGATATCATATAGTATTTGTCTTTCTCGGACTTATTTCACTAAGTATAACATTCTTTAGAACCATCTATGTTGCTGCAAATGGCAGTATGTCATTATTTGTTATGGCTGAGAAATATATGTATATATCACATCTTCTTAAGCCAATCATCTGTTGATGGTCATTTGGGTTGCTTCCCTGTCTTGGCTACTATAAATAGTGCTGCTATGAACATTGGGGTGTATGTATTCTTTTGACTTAAAGTTTTCATTTTTTCCAAATATATACCTAGGAGTGAGATTGGTGGATCTTATGGTAACTGTATTTTTAGTTTTTTAAGAAACTTCCATACTGTTCTCCATAGGGGCTGCACCAATTTACATTCCCACCAACAGTGCAAGAGGGTTCCCTTTTGTGCACATTCTCTCTAGGAGTTATTATTTGTAGACCTTTTGATGATGGCCATTCTGACAGGTGGGTGGTGAAACCTCATTGTGGTTGTGATTTGCATTTCTCTAATAATTAGTGATGTTGAGCAACTTTTCACGTGCCCGTTGGCTATCTGTATGTCTTCTTTGAAAAATGTCTATTTAGGGCTTCCCTGGTGGCGCAGTGGTTGAGAGTCTGCCTGCTGATGCAGGGGACATGGGTTCGTGCCCCGGTCCGGGAAGATCCCACATGCCGCGGAGCGGCTAGGCCCTTGAGCCATGGTCACTGAGCCTGCGCGTCTGGAGCCTGTGCTCCGCAACGGGAGAGGCTACAACATTGAGAAGCCTGCGTACTGCAAAAAAAAAAAAAAAAAAAAAGTCTATTTGGGTCTTCTGCCCATTTTTTGATTGGGTTCTTTGTTTTTTCGCTACTGAGTTGTATGAACTTTTTGGATATTTTGTCTATTAACCCCTTGTTGGTTGCGTCATTTGCAAATATTTTCTCCCATTCCATAGGTTGTCTTTTCACTTTCCTGATGGTTTCCTTTGCTGTGCAAAAGGTTTTAAGTTTAATTAGGTCCCATTTGTTTATTTTTGTTTTTATTTCTTTTGCCTTGGGAGACTGATCTAAGAAATATGGCTATGATTTATGTCATGAAAGTTTTGTCTATGTTCACTTCTAGGAATTTTACGGTGTCATGTCTTATATTTAGGTCTTTAAATCATTTTGAGTTTATTTTTGTGTATGGAGTGAGGGAGTATTATAATTTCATTGATTTACATGTACCTGTCCAGCTTTCCCAACACCACCTGTTGAGGAGACTGTCTTTTCTCCATTACATATTCTTGCCTCCTTTGTCATAGGTTAATTGACGGTAGGTGAGTGGGTTTATTTCTGGGCTTTCTATTCTGTTCCTTTCATCTATTAGTCTGTTTCTGTGCCAATGTCACACTGTTTTGATTACTGTAGCTTTGTAGTACAGTCTGAAATCTGAAGGGCTTTTACCTCCAGCTTTGTTCGTTTTTCTCAGGATTGCTTTGACAATTGTGAGTCTTTTGTTATTCCATATAAATTTTAGGATTATTTGTTCTAGTTCTGTGAAAAATTTCCTGGGTATTTTGATAGGGATTGCATTAAATCTGTAGATTGCTTTGGGTAGTATGTCCATTTTAACAATATTAATTCTTCCAATCCAAGAGCACAGAATAGTTTTCCATTTCTTTGAATTATCTTCAGTTTCCTTTATCACAGTTTTATAGTTTTCAGTGTATAGGTATTTCACCTCCTTGGTTAAGTATATTCCTAGGGTTTTTTTTTTTACTTGACTTTAAATGGGATTTATTTTTACTTTCTTTACCTGATATTCCATTATTAGTGTAAAGAAAAGCAACAGATTTCTGTATATTAATCTTGTATCCTGCTACCTTGCTGAATTCATTTATTAGTTCTAATAGCTTTTATGTGGAGACTTTCGGGTTCTCTACATAGAGTATCATGTCATATGCAAATAGTAACAGTTTTATCTCTTCCCTTCCAATTTGGACACCTTTGTAGAGGATCCATAGGAAAAAACATAGAAGATCATGGTTTTTGTCTTTCCTTTTGTTAAAGTGGTGTATCACATTGATTGATTTGCATACATTCAACCATCCTTGTGACCCTGGAATGAACCCAACTTGATCATGGTGTACAATCCTTTTTACGTATTGTTGGATTTGGTTGCTAATATTTTGTTGAGGATTTTTGCATCTATATTCATCAAAAATATTGGCTTGTACATTTCTTTTTCTGGTTTTGGTATCAAAGTGATGGTGGCCTCATAGAATGACTTTGGGAGTGTTCACATTGACTCATTTGTGGATATTGACCCATCCTTGCATCCTTGGGATAAATCCAACTTGATCATGGAATGTGATCCTTTTAATGTATTGTTGAATTCAGTTTGCTAAGATTTTGTTGAAGATTTTTGCATCTAAGTTCATCAGTGATATTGGCCTGTAATTATCTTTTTTGTGGAGTCTTTGCCTGGTTTTGGTATTAAAGTGATGTTGTCCTCCTAGAATGAATTTGAAAGCATTCCTTCCTCTTCGATGTTTTGGAATAGTTTGAGAAGCATAGGTATAAGTTCTTCTTTGTATGTTTGGTAGAATTTCTCAGTGAAGCTGTCTGGTCCTGGACTTCTGTTTGCAGGAAGTTATTTTATTACAGATTCTATTTCACTTCTAGTGATTGGTCTGTTCAAATTAGCTGTTTTTTCTGGACTCAGTTTTAGCAGGCTGAATGTTAATAGAAATGTGTCCATTTCTCCTAGGCTGCTCAATTTGTTGCCACATAACTGTTCATAGTACTCTCTTATGATTTGTATTTCTGTGGTATCACTTGGTATTTCTTCTCTTTCATTTCTTATTTTGTTTATTTGGACCTCCTCTCTTGTCTGCTTGATGACCCTGGCTAGAAGCTTGTCAATTTTGTTTATCTTTTTTAAGAAAAACAGCTCTTGGTTTTATTTATCTCTTCTATTGATTTTTCAATCTGTTTCTTCTCTGGCTTTCTTATTTCCTTCCTTCTGCTGATTTTGGGTTTTGTTTGTTCCTCTTCTTCTAATTATTTTAGGCGTTAGATTAGGTTGTTTATATGAGATTTTTCTTGTTTCTTGAGGAAGGCCTGTATTGCTATGAACTTCCCATGTAGAACTGCTTTTGCTGCATCCCACACGTTCTGTAAACTTTTGTTTTCACTTTCATTTGTCTGGACGTTTTTCTGATTTCTTCTTTGATTACATCATTGACCGATTGGTTCATGTTTTTCTTTTAGTAGTTTGTGACTTGGTCTCCATTTGTTCATTCTTTTCCTGTTTTTCTTTCTATGGTTGATTTCTATTTTCATACCATTGCGGTCAAAAAAGATGCTTGAAATAATTTCTATCCTCTTAAATTTGTTGAGGCTTGTTTTGTGACCTTGTATGTGGCTTATCCTACAGAACATTCCATGAGTGCTTGAAAAGAATGTGTATTTCTGTCTTTGTTAAATGTAGTGTTTTATAGATATCAATTCTGTCCAACAGATCTATTGTGTGATTTAGGACCTCTGTCGTCTTATAGATTTTCTGTCTGGATGATCTGTTCATTGATGTCAGTGGGGTGATAAAGCCTCCTTACTATTATTATATTATTGTCAATTTCTCCCTTTATGTCTGTTAGTATTTGTTTTATATATTTAGGTGTTCCTATATTGCGTGCATATATGTTAATGATTGTAATATGCTCTTATTGTATTGATCACTCTATCATTATATACTGTCTTTCTTTGTGGCGTTTGTTTTAAAGTCTATTTTGTCTGATATGAATATTGCTACCATGCTTCCTTGTTGTTTCCATTTGCATCAAGTATCTTTTTCTATCCCCTCAATTTCAGTCTATGCATGTCTTTCACCCTGAAGTGAGTCTCCTGTAAGCAGAATATTGCAAGTTCTTGTATTTTTATCCAATCTGTCACTCTATGCCTTCTGATCAGAGCATTTAGTCCATTGACATTTAAAGTAATAATTGATAGATATGTACTTACTGCCATTTTAATTCTGTTTTCCAGTTGTTTTTGTAGTTCTTTATTCATCTCTTCTTCATTTTGTTTTTACTTTTGTGGTTTGATGATTTTCTTTTGTAGTATGCTTGGCTTCCTTTCTTTTTGGTGTTTATGAATCTATTGCATGTTTTCAATTTGTGATTACCATGGAGTTCAAGTATGTTGGCCCATAACTATATCTACTTACTTTTAACTGATATTCATTCAAGTTCAAACACATTCTAAACAATCTACATTTTATACTCTCCTCCCCAACATTTTGTGATTCTGATGTCTTATTTTACATCTCCATGTTTATCCTTTTACTGTTAGCTGTAGTTATAATTACTTTTACAATTTTTTCATTTTTTTAATATATGCACTGGCTTATTTAAGTTATCTTTAATCCTTTTATGTATTTCCCTTTCCTGTTGTGATTTTCCCTTTCCTATACATTATTCCTTCTTTTCTCTTTAGAGAAGACCCTTAAATATTTCTTTTAGGGTAGGTTTAGTATTGCTGAATTCTTTTAGTTTTTGCTTGTCTGAGAAATTCTTTCTCTCTCCTTCTATTCTAAATGATAATCTTGCTAGGAGAGTACCCTAGGTTGCAGGGTTTTCCCTTTCAGGACTTTGAATATATCATGCCACTACCTTTGGCCTGCAAAGTGTCTGCAGAAAAATCAGCTTATAGCTTAATGGGGGTTCCCTTGTAACTGACTCTTTGTTTTTCTCTTGCTTCCTTTAGAATCCTCTCTTTATCTCTAACTTTTGACATTTTAATTATGACGTCTTGGTGTGGGTCTGTTGGGGTTTATCTTGTTTGGGACTCTCTGTGCTTCTTATACCTGGATATTAGTTTCTTTCTTTAGGTTTGGGAAGTTTTCAGCCATAATTTCTTCAAATACATGTTCGAGCTCCTTTCTTCTCTTCTCCTTCTAGAACCCCTATTGTGCATAGATTGGCACACTTTCTATTATCCCATAGATTTTGTATGCTACTTTCTTTTTTTAATTTCTCTTTCTGTCTGCTGTTCTGATTTGGTGATTCCCATTAGTCTATCTTCCAGATCATTTGTTTTTCTCCTGTGTCATTTAATTTGCTATTCATTGCTTCTACATTGCTTTTTATCTCAGCAATTGAATTACCCAATTTTGATTACTTCATATTTACATTTTCTAGTTCCTTGTTACAATGATCTGTGTTTCTATTGGTAATCTTTCTTAATTCAGTTATTTTTATTACTACATTTTTTAACTTGGGGTCTGGGTAGACTGGTAAGGTCTATTTCATTATTCATTCTTTCAGGGGATTTCTCTTGCTCTTTTGACTGGAAGTAGTTACTCTGCCTTTTCATTTTATTTAACTTTCTCTGTTTCTATGAATTTAGGAGAAACAGCTATTTACTGTCTTGAAGATGTGTTTTTATGTGGGAGTGTCCCTGTGTAGACTGTGTGTGTCTAATGTCCTTGGTGTGAAGGCTGGGGTTTTTTGTTTTGTTTTGTTTTTCTTTTTTTTTTTTTTTGCAGTACGTGGGCCTCTCACTGCTGTGGCCTCTCCCACTGTGGAGCACAGGCTCCAGACGCGCACGCTCAGCGGCCATGGCTCACAGGCCCAGCCGCTCCGCAGCATGCGGGATCCTCCCAGACCGGGGCATGAACCCGTGTCCCCTGCATCAGCAGGCGGACTCTCAACCACTGTGCCACCAGGGAAGCTCTGAAGGCTATTTTGATATACCATCTGAAGCATTTTTAAGTGTACAGTCCAGTAGTGTTAAGTACAGTCACAATGCTGTGCAGCCAATCTCTAGAACTCTTTTCATTTTGCAAAACTGAAACTCTATATCAGTTAGACAACAACACCTCATTCCCCCTTCCATCCAGCCCCTGGGAACTACCATTCTATTTTGTCTCTATGAATATGTAGAATTATGCAATTTTTATTATTACTTATACCCAGTCTGAACCTTATATTTTAAAAGTTTATAGTCTTATTTTGCTTTGCTGTATTTAATTTTAATTAGTTGAGTGTGTTTCGTTTTTTGCCAAATTTTTTATTTAAATAAAAGTATCAAGTCATAGTTCAGATGGACTGCCAAGAAAGTAACAACTCTGAGAGAGATACTTAATGACTTAACTCTGGAAATTATTTCATTCATTGAGTCAACATTCAGTGATGTTAAGCAGGATTCTAGCAGTGTCCTGGAGAATGGATTTCCAAAATCTAGAGCCCTTGGCCTGGAAGTTCTCTTGGTTTCATGGGGAGTCAGAGCAATCTGTTCAATCTACATCAATTTATTTAGTGCCTACTATGTGCCAGACAATGTTCTGAATGTGTGGGGTACAGCATTTCACAAAACAGACAAATATCCCTGTCCCACAAAAGATTATATTCCTTCAGGATCACTGATAGGTAAGCATAATATTAACAACTTACAGATCATCTGATCAAGGCACATGCCTGATATCTGTCAATAGCATTTGGAACTTGAGTTCACCTCAGCTCCGTGTCACATAGTATAATATTTTTATTCCTCACCCCTCAATTGTATATAGACAAAGCAGAGACATTAAGACTGAAGACATATGAACTCATGTGATGCTGATTAATAACTTCCCTAAATAGCACCCTAAGTGATCCATGGCAACAAAATCTTATAATTGTGAGGCAGTACCATGACATCACTGCGTCCTGGAGGATCCACAACTGTGGAGGGCTGTGGTGACTGTCACCCCTCATCTCAACCCCAGCCAACCACCAACCTCACCACCAAACTATCTTGAGAGTCTCTTAATTCATTTAAATTCTCTTTTAGAGTGGTAAGTAAATTTTCATTGTTTTATTCTATGAAGAACCACAGATTTCATTTTGGATTTTCTCAGTATTTTATTCTAAGATATTTTCTAACTGATTCTTTTTTTTTCTGGACATATAATATTGATACACAAAAATTATGTCATTTCAATCAAGTACTGACTCAGTATTTCACCTAGATTTTAATGTAAGATTTATAATATCTCAGATTTTTCCCTTACTGTTCTCTTTTGCTACATGTTCAGGGTTCCATATTTGCTTTTAAATTTACTCTATTTTAAATGAAAATACATAACTTTAACAATGAAACACTTTAACAAAACATGCTGGGCAAAAATTGTATATAAAGTGTATTTTAAATGTTGTAAATTATGTATATGTATACCCATCCTCACACATAGAGAGAGAAAAATGCCTGGAGGGTGATATGCAAAAATGTTAAGAGTGTTTGTGTGTGGGCTATTTCCTTTTTCTGTATCGTTGGAGTTATGTGACTTTTTAAGTATTCTACCTTTAAAAAAAAAGACCAATGAAAAAACATTAAAGACAGCTCAACCAAAATAAAATGTTTTATATAATATGATACCTATTATCTGGCAGAAAATTAAAGATTCCTCTGTTGTCTCTTAGGTTGTATATATCAACCATGTAAAAATTACATTTATAATTACTTTTAAATGAGCCAAAATTAGACCTTTTTTCATTCAGGGTGTTTTAATGAGCCTTCATCATTTTCTATCCAGTAAAACTTTATTATTTCACTTGTGAATTCTTAAGCAGTTTTAACCTCTGTTTGTTGTACAGGAAATTGGCCAAGTATTCACATCTGCTTATGAGTCCACTCCCATTATTTGAGTTTAAGTTATAATAGTTTTTCCCAGAAGTGTGAATATTTTCCAGGACACGTGTGAGAGAAAGTTCACAGGTTGAGGTGCTAAATCAGAGTTTTGTCTCTTATTGATTCTATTAACCTTAGTCCAGTTATTTCCTTTGCTGAGCCTCAGTTCCCTCTTCAGTTAAATGGGCCTAATCATTCCTATTAGAGTTTTATGTCTTCAGCCCATGGTGATTGGCAGAAATAATCATGATTATTACACTTGATTGTTCTTTAGCAGAAGGAAGAGATCAGATTGCAGTGAAAACATTCATATTTTTCATGGTAAGATATCCATTTTTAATATTTACAATCAAACACAGGGTGACTGGGAGTTTGGAACACTTAAAAAGTAAACATGAGGGCTTCCCTGGTGGCGCAGTGGTTGGGAGTCCGCCTGCCGTTGCAGGGGGCGCGGGTCCGTGCCCCAGTCCGGGAGGATTCCGCCTGCCGCGGAGCAGCTGGGCCCGTGGGCCATGGCCGCTGGGCCTGTGCATCCGGAGCCTGTGCTCCACGACGGGAGAGGCTACGGCGGTGAGAGGCCCATGTACTGAAATAAAATTTTAAAAAAAAGTAAACATGAGGTTTGATGAGTGGTCATAGAGGAAAGTACAAAGGATCCATCTCCTGCTTTCTGCCTCAGTGTCCCTCTCTGTGCTGGGTATAGACGGGCTGACTAATGGGGATGGCCCCTACTCTGCGGGAGTGAGAAGCATCTACTCAGTTGGGAACAACTGCCAGGGCTCTGGTCTGGGCAACTAGGTGAGTGGTGACCACATCCAACAACTTCCTCCTTCTTCTATGTCCAGCAATTTGCACTGTTCTCTCATTGACTGTCTCCCCTCAAGCATTGCTCAACCGGGAAAACAACAATAATAAAGGCTGCCACTCACTGAGCACCTACTCTGCACCAGGCACTTCATTCATTCCAGGAACTGACGTTTATTGAGGATCATCTATATGCCAGGCAGTGTTGTAGGAGCTGAGGATGCACCAGTGCACTAAGCAATCTAAAATCTGCCCTTGTGGAGTTTATATTCTTGTGGGGGAGACAGAAATAAGCAATGAATTTAATAAATCAACAAATGAGGCAGTGTGGTATGTGTTATTAGAAAAGTAGTGAAGGAAAGGAGGTCTGGCAGTGCTGATCACTGGGTATGCAGGTTTAAATGGGTGTTCAGGGTCAGCCTCATTGAGAAGGAGACATGTGAGCAGATACTTGAAGATGGTGAGGGACCAGGACACAGGGATATCTAGAGGAACAAAGCTACAGGCATTGGGAAGAACCCTGCACTCCTCTGAGGAGGGGGTGGGTGTGATGTGAATTCCAGAACACATTGGGCATTGGAGTTACAATGCTGAAATCACACTCCCATGGGCTTGGGAGAGACGGACAATTCTACAAACAATTACAACAAATTTGCAAGCACTACCTGGTTTAGAGGGAATGAAGGGGATTTTGTCAGCATTTATTTGCCTTTTTAAGGAAGTCAGAGGAGCTTGCCTGAGGTGCCAGGAACCTCAGAACATAAGGAATAGGAGAAGTTAACTAGGATCGGAGGGAAGAGTTTTCTAGACAGTGTGAGTGCCATTAGGAAGTGCATCTCAGGAATCTGAGGGCAGGGAATTTAATTGTCTGAGGGCACCAGCTGCTGCATTCTGAAATCCATCTCCACATTTTTACTAGACTACACGTCCCACAGGCTGCTCTCAGCCTATAACTGAATGTGACAGAAATAGTAAGGCAGGACTGTTCCTGGGAGGCTGATTTTGTTTCTGTTCCACCTGCCCTTTGTTCCCTTTGTGCTTTTTCTCTTCCTTTTTTGGTACTTTGTGTGTGTGTGTGTGTGTGGTTCATTTTTCCCCTTTGTAGGCTTATTAGCAATAAATTTTGTTTTGTTAGTGTTTGATCTTGAATTTATCACATATAATTTTATTACTTAAAAGTCTATTGTTGTAAGATAAAAATATTTTTATTTAGCTAGATTATACTATGAGAATATTACAGTAATAGTCCATTTCTCTGCACTCAACATTTGTGAGGTATTTTCATACATTTTACTTTCACATAGTATGCTTAAATCCCTACACTGCGTTGTGGTTTTCCATAAACAGTAAATATCTTTGAAAAAGTTTAAATAGTAGGAAAAATTCTCATACCTTTGCCCATGCAGTTACTATTTCAGGTGCTCTCCACTCCTTTGTGTAGATCTATGTTTCCATTTGCTATCATTTTCCTTCCTCCTGAAGGACTTGCCTTAACATTTCTTGTAAAGTGGGGCTGCTGGTGACGGAGGCTCTTAGATTTTGTGTGTCTGAAAAAGACTTTCTTTTGCCACTGTTTTTGAAATGCTACTGAACCAAACTTGGGCCCATTCACCCAAGTGTTGTAAAGCCAAACTACTGACACCGATTCGTCGTGAAAGAAAGTACAACATTTATTGTAAGGTGATCAACATGGGCCCAAGCAAGGAGGACATGCAGCTCATGCTTAAAAGACCTGAACTCCCAGAAGGCTTTCAGGGAAGAGTTTTTAAAGGCAAGATGAAAGAGAGGGTCATGGGGTGCATGATCAGTTCATGCTCAATTCTCTGGTTGGTTGAAGGTGAGGTAACAGGGTGTTTTGGGAATCTCAATCATCAGCCTTCTGGTTCCAACCAGTCTAGGGTCTATGTGCTGGTGGTCAGCATGCAGTTAACTTCCTCCACCTGGTGGGGGTTTTAGTATCCGCAAAGCAACTCAAGGACATGGCTCAGAATATTACCTATAGCTCTTGAGGAGGAACTAAAGGTCCTTGACTTTGTTTTATGACTAAATTAATAGTATTTTGTTTTCTTTGACTGTTTTCCCCTGTTTCTGCATTTTCTCACTTCTCTGATTAAATTTGCTCTTTGGAACTTGGGGAAGGCCTAGGAGGCCAAAGCTTTTCTACAAACAAAAAGCAGGGGACACAGGGGTGGGGGGAGGGCAGCGGGGTGTTCTGTCCTCGGGAAGGCCCAACATGTTTCAGAAAGATATGTTCACCAAGTATAGAATTCTAGGTTTACAGAGTTTGTTTGTTTGTTTCCTTTCGGTACTTTAAAGATGTTGCTACACTATCATCACTTTGGATTGTCTCTGAGGAAAAAACTTCCTCTCCGTAATTGACATGACTTGTTTCTCTGGTTGCTTTAAGAGTTTTTCTTTATCACTGGTTTTGAGCAATTTGATTATTATTTGCCTTAGTGCAGTTTTCTTCATGTTATTTGTGCTCAGGCTTTGTTGGGCTTCTTGCATCTGTGGGATTATAGTTTTCAGCAAATCTGGAAAAATTGGGAGCATTATTTCTTCAAATGTTTTATCTGTCCCCACCTCTTGATCCACTCCTCCAGGGACTCCAACTGCATCTTTATCAGGCTGCTTGAAGTTGTCCCACAGTTAATGGATGCTCTGTTAATTGCTGAAAAGCATTTCTTTTCTCCCTGTACTTAATTTTGGATCATTTCTATAGCTGTCTTCAAGTTCAGTGTTTTTGTTCTGCAATATCTACTCTGATGTTAATCCCACCCAGTGTATTTTTCATCTTTCACATTGTAGTTTTCATCTATAATTCATTTGTCTCTTCTTTATGTTTTACATGTCTTAAGTTTTTGAACATATGGAATGCAGTTATAATACCTGTTTCAATGTCCTTGTCTGCTATTGCTCACATCTGTTTCAGTGCTGGGCAAGTTTCAATTGATTCATTTATCGCCTCATTATGAGGTGATAATTTTTCTGCTTATTTTCATGCCTCCTAAGTTTTGATTGGATGTCTGATTTTGAATGTTACCTTGTTGAATGATGGATATTTTTGCATTGCTAAAAACATTCTTGTGTTTTTTCCAGTATGCAATTAAATTGCTTGGAAACACTTTGATCCTTTTGGATCTTCCTTTTATGATTTCTTTGGTAGGACTGGAGCAGTGGTCAGTCGATGGCTAATTATTCTCCATGACCAAGAAAAGATCCTTCTGAGTTCTCTACCCAACAGCCCGTGAATCCTGAGGTTTTCCAGCCTGGCTTTTGGGGAACTATTCTCACACCTGTGCAAGCACTAGGTATTGTCTTCTCTAATCTTTGACATGATTTTCTCTGGCCTCAGGAAGTTACCTCACATCCAGGTGTTGATGGAGACCCTTCTAAGTTCCTACAGATCCTATAGATTTTACATTTAAATCTTGAGGCATATTCTTAGCCTGGCTTCCAGCTTACACCAGCAGTGTATGAAAGTAAGCATTATCCCTCATCTTCTCCAATATTATTTACTTATTCACTTACTTATATGCTTGTCTGTTTGTTGGTTGGTTGGTTCAATTATCCATTTCTTTATTTTTAATATTATTTTGTTAGGTGGAACTGGAACAGTGCTCAGAGTAGGGCTAATTACTCCCACTACTGTGTAAAGACCCTTCTGAGCCCTAACCCAATGTCCCATGAATCCTGAGGTTTTCAAGTCTGGCTAACTACACCAGCACTATGACCACTCAAGTCCAAGCACTAAGCAGTGTTCTCTCTACTCCTTTCAGATGGTACTTTCCCTGGCCTCACATGCATGATCCCTGGGCTTCACTCACTTTGTAGGTTTCTCCTCTCTGGCACCTGTTGAACTCTAGTTGCCTTGATCTCCTCAGACCTCAGCTCTGTCTTCTAACTCAGGGAATCCATTGGCTCCAGCTGGGTTCCCCACGTTGCACTACAGCAGACTGGAAACTCTAGGCAGTAATCTGGGGCAGTCATTGCTCATGCCTCTTTTGTTTCTTCTCTCTCAGGTATCACTGTCCTTCACATTGCCTGATGTACAATGATTTGTCAACCATTGTTTCATTTATGTGATCTGTTTTTTGGTTGTTACAAGTGGGAAATTACCACTAGTTATGCCATTTCGGCTAGAAGCAGAAGTTGACGGCCAACAGTGACTCACAGACTCCCCAATGACCTTGAAAACTCTCCTTAAAAGTGCTGCACAGTCTAAGATGCTTCCACCCAGCTTTTCTTCCTTCTCTCTCCTTCACTGGGGTTCACACCAGAATCAGAATCCGATGGCTCTCCCAACTTCCCCTGAAGTCTCACTTTCTCTCACAGTTCCTTCCCCTAGTAAATTTCTTGCACTTTGAATTCTGCTTTAGCATCAGCTCCTTGATGGGTCTGGACTGACACAAAAAGCATGTGTACAATACCTAACCCAGAAAAAATACTAGGGGCAATGGATTATGCTTTCTGTGATGTTAACACTTACTCTACATAGGCCAAGTTTTTCTTAGTGAGTGTAACCTGAAGATTTCAAGGCATACTTAGAGTTTTAAATGCATATTACCCCATACATGGAATTAGACAATTTTATTCAATCAAATATTTATGGATGTATATTTATTTCCAGTTTTCCACCTTTTCACATATAGCTACAGTAAATACCTTCAGAAATCATTGTACGCCTGTCCAATCATTTGATCAGAAGACATTTTAAAAATAAAACGTGCCGATCCTACAGGGTTTACATTTAAATCTTGATGCATGCTCCTAGCTGCCTCCCAGTGCCACCAGGAGTGTATGAAGGTAACTGTTACCCCTCATCCTCTTCAATATTATTTATTCACTTACTTACTAATGCTTAGTATTATGTTCCAATGGATGGCATCAGAAGGGAAGTAAAGTAGGTCTCAGCCTTTATACAACAATCTTGCTCTGTGGATAATATTTCCCCCTTGTTAAAGAAAGGAACCAGAGCTGAAGGCTTCCTGCACTTCAGACTTTAGAGAGTGAGTATGTCATTGATCAAGTGTGCCTTTGTCCCGGTTCCCCAGAGCCAGGTGGTACAATGTTCTTACTTATTGTACCTGTTTCCTAGGAAAGGCCTCCTAGCACAGACATGGCTGCACTGACTCTGGCTTTGGGGAAAGGCATATCTGAAGTAGAATCCCAGCTCCATCACTTACTATGTGTGTGACCTTAGGCAAGCCGCTGTGGCTCTGGGTGCCTGGGTTTCATGGTGTATACTTGAGAGGTAGGAGGTCAGAGGCATAGACACGTTTTGAGATCAGGTCAGAGACTTGATTATACCACCTAGTTTTCCATACATTCCATGAGGACGGGGCCCTGAGGCCCAACCCTATTCCTCCTCCTCCCCACCCCCCCAGCATGGGAACTATGAGATGCAAACAGCCAGGTTATGGTCCAAGAGGTGTCATTAACCCTGGGCCCATGAAACACACATCAGTGAGGAGGGGAAGGGTGCCAGGACTCTCGAAAATCTCGTTTACTTTCACTGCACTCAGCAGTGTGCTGGAGCCAGATCACACAAGAATCATACATGCTGATCCCTAAACATCCATGGATTTGGAAACCAGTTGTTAGATTGTCAGCTGCTCGAAATCAGCAATGGCGGGAGTATTCACCACAGAAATTAGCCAGCAAGTGCTACAGACAAGTGCAACCCTCCCACACACCCACCAGAGCCAGTTTATCAATGCATGACCAGAGTGCTGGGTTGGAGGGAATGAGTGACATCTCTATGTTGTTCTTTTTGTTTACATGCCCAAGGCACACACTTCATTTTATCCTCAGGTGAGTCGTGTAAGGGGAGATAAAATTATATGTTGTAAAGATATGGAGCTAACCCTCATAGTTTGTTCTGTAGCCAAGTGTACCAAAGCTGGGGTCCCAGGCTCTACGTGGACATTGTAGGAACTGGCACAGTCTGGGTAGGTTTAAGGGGAGTCCAAGGGGATGGATGAAGTTTGTCAAAGTCCCTGAGAGTGTCCCCAGGAGCCAGCAGAGGACTCATCCTTGTCTCTCTGGTGACAAAGAGGGACCAGGTATGAACCGCTAGATAGAGCTAGGATAACTTAGTTAAGATACAGTCTTGAGATGGCAGAAAACATGACTAAATTGGTTTAACTTATGATGAAAATTATCTCTTATAACAAAAATCCATGGGCAGGGTGGTTTCAGGAATGGCCAATTTAGTATCTCAGTGATGCCATAAAGTAACAAATTTCATTTTTCTGGGTGACTATCATCTCTGGATGGGCTTCTCCTAGGCCCAGATTCCCTTTTGGTACCAAAATTGTAGCCACAGTTCCAGGTACCATATCCAGACACAACAACCTTCAATGGAAAATAAAAGTTTGATCCTTGCTCTGTGTATCCTATTCTGAGCAAAGAAACCTTTCCCCAAGACACCCAGACTGCATCTCAGATTGCATTTCCACTTAGCTCATTCCGAACCTGAATAAATGTTGATATTTTGAATATATCAAAATATTGAATAAATGTCGATTTTATAATGAAAGTCTAACATGTTCCACCTATTAAAAATATCAAAATTGGAAACAAGATGGTGGGCTAGAAGGACGTACTCTCACTCCCTCTTGCGAGAACACCAGAATCACAAAGAGCTGCTGGATAATCATCGACAGGAAGACATTGGAACTCACCAAAAAAGATATACCACATCCAAAGACAAAGGAGAAGCCACAATGAAATGGTAGGAGGGGTGCAATCACAGTCAAAGCAAATCCCATAACTGCTGGGTGGTTGACTCACAGACTGGAGAACACTTAACCACAGAAGTCCACCCACTGGAGTGAAGGTTCTGAGCCCCACGTCAGGCTTCCCAACCGGCAACTGGAGGAGGAATTCCTAGAGAAACAGACTTTGAAGCCTAGTGGGTATTGATTGCAGGACTTTGACAGGACGGGGGGAAACAGAGACTCCACTCTTGGAGGGCACACACAAAGTAGCGTGCACATTGGGACCCAGAGGAAGGAGCAGTGACCCCAGGGGACAAAACCAGACCTACCTGCTAGTGTTGGAGGGTCTCTTGCAGAGGCGGGGGTGTGGCTGTGGCTCACCGTGGGGACAAGGACACTGGCAGCAGAAGTTCTGGGAAGTACTCCTTGGCGTGAGCCCTCCCAGAGTCTGTCATTAGCCCCAACAAAGAGCCCAGGTAGGCTCCAGTGTTGGGTAACCTCAGGCCAAAAAACCAACAGCGAGGTAACCCAGGCACACCCATCAGCAGACAAACAGATTAAAGTTTTACTGAGCTCTGCCCACCAGAGCAACAGTCAGCTCTACCCACCACCAGTCCCTCCCATCAGGAAACATACACAAGCCTCTTAGATAGCCTCATCCACCAGAGGGCAGACAGCAGAAGCAAAAAGAGCTACAATCCTGCAGCCTGGGGAACAAAAACCACATTCACAGAAAGATAGACAAGATGAAAAGGCATAGGGCTATGTACCAGATGAAGGAACAAGATAAAACCCCAGAAAAACAACGAAATGAAGTGGAGATTGGCAACCTTCCAGAAAATAATTCAGAATAATGATAGTGAAGATGATCCAGGACCTCAGAAAAAGAATGGAGGCAAAGATCAAGAAGATGCAAGAAATGTTTAACAAAGATCTAGAAGAATTAAAGAACAAAAAAACAGAGATGAACAATACAATAGCTGAAATGAAAACTACACTAGAAGGAATCAATAGCAGAATAACTGAGGCAGAAGAACAGATAAGTGACCTGGAAGACAGAATGGTGGAATTCACTGCTGTGGAACAGAATAAAGAAAAAAGAATGAAAAGAAATGAAGACAGACTAAGAGACCTCTGAGACAACATTGAACACAACAACATTCATATTATAGGGGTCTCAGAAGGAGAAGAGAGAGACAAAGGACCAGAGAAAATATTTGAAGAGATTATACTTGAAAACTTCCCTAACATAGGAAAGAAAATAGCCACCCAAGTCCAGGAAGAACAGTGAGTCCCATACAGGATAAACCCAAGGAGAAACATGCTGAGACACATAGTAATCAAATTGGCAAAAATTAAAGACAAAGAAAAATTATTGAAAGTAACAAGGGAAAAATGACAAATAACATACAAGGGAACTCCCATCAGGCTAACAGCTGATTTCTCAGCAGAAACTCTACAAGCCAGAAGGGAGTGGCATAATATACTTAAAGTGATGAAAGGGAAGAGTCTTCAACCAAGATTACTGTACCTGGCAAGGATCCCATTCAGATTCAAAGGAGAAATCAAAAGCTTTACAGACAAGCAAAAGCTAAGAGAATTCAGCACCACCAAACCAGCTCTACAAACTATGCTAAAGGAACTTCTCTAAGTGGAAAACACAAGAGAAGAAAAGGACCTCCAAAAAAAAGCCCAAAACAATTAAGAAAATGGTCATAGGAACATACATATTGATAATTACCCTAAACGTGAATGGATTAAATGCTCCAACCAAAAGACAGGGGCTTGCTGAATGGATATGAAAACAAGACCCATCTATATGCTGTCTACAAGAGACCCACTTCAGACCTAGGGACACATACAGACTGAAAGTGAGGGGATGGAAAAAGATATTCCATGCAAATGAAAATCAAAAGAAAGCTGGAGTAGCTATACTTATATCAGATAAAATAGACTTTAAAATAAAGAATGTTACAAGAGACAAGGACAGACAGTACATAATGATCAAGGGATCAATCCAAGAAGAAGATATAACAATTATGAACATATATGCACCCAACCTAGGAGCACCTCAATACATAAGGCAACTGCTAACAGCGCTAAAAGAGAAAATCAACAGTAACACAATAATAGTGGGGGACTATAACACCCCACTTACACCAATGGGCAGATCATCCAAACAGAAGATAAATAAGGAAACAGAAGCTTTAAATGACACAATACACCAGATAGATTTAATTGATATTTATGGGACATTCCATCCAAAAACAGCAGATTACACTCTCTTCTCAAGTGCGTACGGAACATTCTCCAGGATAGATCACATCTTGGGTCACAAATCAAGCCTCAGTAAATTTAAGAAAATGGAAGTCATATCAAGCATCTTTACCGACCACAACGCTATGAGATTAGAAATGAATTACAGGGGAAAAAACGTAAAAAACACAAACACATGGAGGCTAAACAATACGTTATAAATAACCAAGAGATCACTGAAGAAATCAAAGAGGAAATCAAAAAATACCTAGAGACAAATGACAATGAAAACACGACGACCCAAAGCCTATGGGATGCAGCAAAAGCAGTTCTAAGTCGGAAGTTTATAGGTATACAAGCCTACCTTAAGAAACAAGAAAAATCTCAAATAAACAATCTAACCTTACACCTGAAGGAACCAGAGAAAGAAGAACAAACAAAACCCAAAGTTAGCAGAAGGAAAGAAATCATAAAGGTCAGAGCAGAAATAAATGAAATAGAAAGAAAGAAAACAATAGCAAAGATCAATAAAAGTAAAAGCTGGTTCTTTGAGAAGATAAACAAAATTGATAAACCATCAGCCAGACTCATCAAGAAAAAGACGGAGAGGACTCAAATCAATAAAGTTAGAAATGAAAAAGGAGAAGTTACAACAGAGACCACAGAAATACAAGGCATTCTAAGAGACTACTACAAGCAACTCTATGCCAATAAATTGGACAACCTGGAAGAAATGGACAAATTCTTAGAAAGGTATAACCTTCCAAGACTGAACCAGGAAGAGTAGAAAATATGAACAGATCAATCGAAGTAATGAAATTGAAACTCTGATTAAAATTTTTCCAACAAACAAAAGTCCAGGACCAGATGGCTTCACAGGTGAATTCTATCAAACATTTAGAGAAGAGCTAACATCCATACTTCTCAAACTGTTCCAAAAATTTGCAGAGGAAGGAACACTCCCAAACTCATTCTATGAGGCCACCATCACCCTGGTACCAAAACCAGACAAAGATACTACAAAAGAAGAGAATTACAGACCAATATCACTGATGAATATAGATGCCAAAATCCTCAAAAAAATACTAGCAAACAGAATCCAACAACACATTAAAAGGATCATACACCATGATCAAGTGCGATTTATCCCAGGGATGCAAGGATTCTTCAGTATACGCAACTCAATCCATGTGATACACCATATTAACAAATTGAAGAAGAAAAACCATATGATCATCTCAATAGATGCATAAGAAGCTTTTGACAAAATTCAACACTCATTTATGATAAAAACTCTCCAGAAAGTGGGCATAGAGGGAACGTACCTCAACATAATAAAGGCCATCTATGGCCTTTATTACCCACAGAAAACATCATTCTCAATGGTGAAAAACCGAAAGCATTTCCTCTAAGATCAGGAACAAGACAAGGATGTCCACTCTCACCACTATTATTCAACATGGTTTTGGAACTCCTAGCCACGGCAATCAGAGAAGAAAAAGAAATAAAAGGAATTCAAATTGGAAAACAAGAAGTAAAACTGTCACTGTTTGCAGATGACATGATACTATACATAGAGAATTCTAAAAATGCCAGAAAATGACTAGAGCTAATCAATGAATTTGGTAAAGTTGCAGGATACAAAATTAAAGCACAGAAATCTCTTGCATTCATATACACGAATGATGAAAAATCTGAAAGAGAAATTAAGGAAACACTCCCATTTACCACTGCAACAAAAAGAATAAAATACCTAGGAATAAACTTACCTAGGGAGACGAAAGACCTGTATGCAGAAAACTATAAGACACTGATGAAAGAAATTAAAGATGATACCAACAGATAGAGAGACATACCATGTTCTTGGATTGGAAGAATCAACATTGTGAAAATGACTATACTACCCAAAGCAATCTACAGATTCATTGCAATCCCTATCAAATTACCAATGGCATTTTTTATGGAACTAGAAAAAAGATCTTAAAATTTATATGGAGACACAAAAGACCCCGAATAACCAAAGCAATCTTGAGAAAGAAAAACGGAGCTAGAGGAATCAGACTCCCTGACTTCGGACTATACTACAATGCTACAGTAATCAAGACAATATGATACTGGCACAAAAACAAAAACATAGATCAATGCCACAAGATAGAAAGCCCAGAGATAAACCCACACACCTATGGTCAACTAATCAATGACAAAGGAGGCAAGGATATACAATGGAGAAACAACAGTCTCTTCAATAAGTGGTGCTGGGAAAACTGGACAGCTACATGTAAAAAAATGAAATTAGAACACTCCCTAACACCGTACACAAAAATAAACTCAAAATGGATTTGAGACCTAAATGTAAGACCGGATACTATAAAACTCTTAGAGGAAAACATTGGAAGAACACTCTTTGACATAAATCACAGCAAGATCGTTTTTGATCCACCTCCTAGAGAAATGGAAATAAAAACAAAAATAAACAAATGGGACCTAATGAAACTTCAAAGCTTTTGTGCAGCAAAGGAAACCATAAACAAGATGAAAAGACAACCCTCAGAATGGGAGAAAAGATTTGCAAAGGAATCAATGGACAAAGGATTAATCTCCAAAATATATAAACAGCTCATGTACCTCAATACTAAAGAAACAAACAACCCAATCCAAAAATGGGCAGAAGACCTAAATAGACATTTATCCAAAGAAGACATACAGATGGCCAAGAAGCACGTGAAAAGCTGCTCAACATCACTAATTATTAGAGAAATGCAAATCAAAACTACAATGAGGTATCACCTCACACCAGTTAGAATGGGCATCATCAGAAAATCTACAAACAACAAATACTGGAGAGGGTGTGAAGAAAAGGGAACCCTCTTGCACTGTTGGTGGGAATGTAAATTGATACAGCCACTATGGCGAACAGTATGGAAGTTCCTTAAAAATCTAAAAGTAGAACTACCATACAACCGAGCAATCCCACTACTGGGCATATACCCTGCAAAAACCACAATTTAAAAAGATACATGCACCTCAATATTCATTGCAGCACTATTTACACTAGCCAGGTCATGGAAGCAACCTAAATGCCCATCGACAGATGAATGGATAAAGAAGTTGTGGTACATATATCCAATGGAATATTATTCAGCCATAAAAAGGAATGAATGTGAGTCATTTGTTGAGACGTGGATGGATCTAGAGACTGTCATACAGAGTGAAGTAAGTCAGAAAGAGCAAAACAAATATCGTATATTAACGCATGTATGCAGAACCTAGAAATATGGTACAGATGAACCAGTTTGCAGGGCAGAAGTTGAAACACAGATGTAGAGAACAAACGTATGGACACCAAAGGGGGAAAAACCGCGGGGAGGTGGGGATGGTGGTGTGCTGAATTGGGCGATTGGGATTCCCATGTATACACTGATGTGTATAAAATTGATGACTAATAAGAACCTGCTGTATAAAAATAAATAAATAAAATAATATATTTTTTTAAAAAAAAGAAGGACAGCAGGGAATGGTGGCTGCCAGGGATGGGGGTAGGGGGGCGGGGAGTTGATTGGGTAGAGAGATTCAATTAGGAGGGATGAATAATGTTCTGGAGATGGGTGGTGGTGATGGTTGCACATCAGTGCAAATGTACTTAATGTCACTAAACTGTGTACTTAAAAATGGTTAAAATAGTATATCTTATGTTATGCATATTTTACCACAATTTTTAAAAAACCTGTAGCTATCACACTCCCCCCCCAACAATATTCATTGTAGTTCAATATCAGATGTTAGAATGGGGAAATAATCAAATATGAAATCATACATCAAATTCCTGTTCATCCAACAAAGGTTAAATCTGAATGGAAGAGTTCAGTTAATAAATTTGATTTCTTTTATTTCTCATTATAAAAACTAGACTTGTTTTTTATGGATAATTTGAAAACAAAAGGATAAATAAGAAAATTAAAATCACTTATAACCCCATGATCTAGAGATTATTCAATATTTTGGTATATTTCCTTCCAGTCTTTTTTTAAGATGAGGTATATCAGTGCCTTCTGAAGCCTGGATGCTGTGTAAGCAATGAATATGTAACACTGTGTCTCCCAGATTATGTTAGGTTCTGGGGTTCAAGGGAGGAAAAGACATGTACAATCTCTACCCTCAAGGACTCCTAGTCTGTTGGGAGACATTCGATAAAACAAGCACTGACAAGGAACTGGGATAAGTGTTTTCTATCAGAAAGAAGATAATTATATGGATTTGTCTGCACATAGCAGGAAATAACCTAATTTCAGAGGGACAGATAAAGCCCCCTAGAGAAAGATAAGTGTAACCTGAGAGCTGAAGGTAAGCAGGAATTGGCCAGATGAAGATGGAGGGAACCATCCCTGACAGAGGATGTATGAGGTTGTTTACAACAGTATGTATGAGGTTGTGGAAATCAGAGACAGCATGGGGAATGTGATGAACAGAAAGAGGTTCAGATTGGCTGGAACATACAATGTGGGATGCTGATTCAAGATACTGCCTGAAACATTGTGAGCTTACTGAATATCTATTGAGTTGAATAGTCTTTATGCTCCTGACTGGAAGAACACTCCCTCAATCCTTGCGTCAGTACGGAGGAGATATCTGTGAAGTCACTAATTTATAACTTGTGTGTACCAAGTGTTAGACAACCTCCTGTACTGAGCTGCAAGTTGTTGCAGGAATAGAACTTTGACTTGCTTTCCTTTGTTATCACACAACAAGTAATACAGTTATCATCCACCACATGACATGCCAGCATTTGCAGGACTCAGTCATTTCCAGAGAAGCTTTGGGATTATTGGAATATCTGACATGGACTGAAGTGTTATTTAATTAATTTATTTACTTGCATCAATTTTAACAGCTTTATTGGAATATAATTCACATATCACACAAAGTACTCCTTTAATGTGAACAAGTCAGTGATATCTAGTATGTTCACAAAATTGTGCAACCATCACCACAACTTAAGAACATTTAAGAACACTTTAATCACCCCAACGAGAAACCCTAACCCTAGGCATCTACCAATGTACTTTCTCTCTGTCTGCCTGTTCTGAGCATTTCACATAAATGGAATCATACAATATATTGTTCTTTGCGACTGGCTTCTTGTGATTTAACAAAATGTTTTTAAGACTCATCCATGATGTACTTCATTTCTTATTATTTTTGAGTAACATTCCATTGTAAAAATGCACCATATTTATTTATCCAGTTGTCAGTTCATGGATATTTCTATTGTTTGTACTTTTTGGCAATTATGAATAATGCTACTATGAACATCATATACAAGTTTTTTTGAGTATACATAAGTTTTTATTTCTTTGTGGTATATACCTAGGAGAGGAATTGCTGGGTCATATGGTAACTCTATATTTAACTTTTGAGGACCTGCCATATTGTTTCCCAAAGCAGCTGTACCATTTTACACTCCAACCAGCACTGTATGAGGCTTCCAATTTCTCCACACTTGTTATTATCTATCTGTTTTATTGTAGCTATCCCAGTGCGTGTGAAGTGGTATCTCATTGTGACTTTGATTTTTGTTTTCCTGAAGCTAATGATGTTGAGCACCTTCTCATGTGCTCATGGGCTATTTGTATATCTTCTGTGGAGAAATTTCTATTCAAATCCTTTGCCCATTTTTTAATTGTGTGGTTTGTCTTTTGTATTGAGTTGTAAGATTTCTTTGTATATTCTGGATACAAGTCCCTTATAACGTATATGATTTGCAAACATTTTCTCCCATACTATGGGTTGTCTTTTCACTTTCTTGATAGTGCCCTTTAAAGGATAAAAGTTTTAATTTTGATGATTCCAAATTACCTATTTTTGTTTCTTCTCTTGCTCGTGCTTTTTGTATCATACCTAGGAAATCATTGCCTAATCCAAGATTATTAACATTTACATCTATGTTTTCTTCTGAGTGTTTTATAGTTTTAGCTCTTACATTTAGGTTTTTGAGCAATTTTTAGTTAATTGTTGTATACAGTGTGAGGTATAGGTCTAAATTCATCCTTTTGCATGTGAACATCCAGTTATCCCAAGACCATTTGTTGAAACATTATTCTTTGCCATTGAATGGCCTTGGCACCACTGACAATAATCAATTGACCACAGAGATATGGGTTTGTTTCTGGACTCTCCATTCTATTCCATTATCTGTCTATATACCATCCTTATGTCAGTACAATACTGTCTTGATTATAGTAGCTTTGTAGTGGGATTTGAAATTGGGAAGTGTAAGTATTTGAACTTTGTTCTTTTTCAAGACTGTTTTGTCCATTCTGGGACCCTTTTATTTGTTCTTGTTAGAATTCTAGGATCATATTGTTAATTTCTGGGGGGAAAGAGCAGTTCAAATATTGATAGGGATTTTGTTGAATCAGTAGGTCACTAGGGGAGTATTGCCATCTTAACACTAAGTCTTCCAATCCGTGAATGTGAGGTGCCTTTCCACTTATTTAGATCTTCTTTAATTTCACTCAACAAAGTTTTGTGTAGTTTTCAGTGTACAAGTCTTGTATGCCATTTGTTAAATTTATTCCTAAGTATATTATCCTTTTGATGCTATTGTAAATGGAACTGTTTTCTTAATTTCATTTTTGAATTATTCATTGTAAGTGTATAGAAATACAATTGATTTTTGTATATGATCTTGTATTGTAACCTTGTTGAGCCCCTGTATTAGGTCTAATAGTTTTGTGCAGGGGGTGGAGTTCTTTAGGATTTTCTACACACAGGATTATGTCATCTGCAAATAGAAAAGTTTTACTTCTTTTCCAATGTAGATTCATTTTATTTCTTTCCCTTGCCTAATAGTCCTGTCCAGAACCTCCAGAAAAATGTAGAATAGAAGTGGTGAGAGATGACATCCTTGCATTGTTCCTGATATAAGGGGAAGCATTTCTGTCTTTCACCATTAAGTACGGTGTTAGCTGTGGGTTTTTTGTAGATGTCTTATATCAGGTTAAAGATGTTTCTTTCTATTTCTAGTTTTGAGTGCTTTTATCATGAAGGGATGCTGAATTTTGCCCAATGCTTTTTATGCAGCTATTGAGATGATAATGTGGTTTTTGTCCCTTATTCTATTGATGTGGTATATTTAACTTAACTGAGTCTTAATATTAAATCAATGTTGCATTTCTGGAATAAAACCCACTTGCTCATGCTGTATAATTTTGTTTGCTAGTATTTTATTAAGGATTTTTGTGTCTATATTCATAAAAATATTGGTCTATGGTTTTCTTGTGTTGTCTTCGTCTGGTTTGGTATCAGGGTAACAATGGCCTCATAAAATTAGGCAAAGTAATTAAATTCCTTAATAGATATAGTGTTATTCATTTTTATTTATTTTTGAGTGGCCTTTGCTACTCAGCATTTTTCAAGGAATGTTCTCATTTTATTTAAGTATCAAACTTTTTTAAATAACGTTTTTTCTGCTGTCCTTTTTAAAAAAGCTTTATCGAGGTATAATTGATATACAACAAATTGTTTATATTTAATGTGCACAATTTGATGAGTTTGGACATATGCAAACACTGATAATGCCATCACCACTATCAAGGTAATAGACATATTCAACACCTCGTAAAATTTCCTTGTGTCCCTTTATTTTTGTTTTTTGTTAGGTGTGTGTGTGTAGTGAGACCACTTAACGTTAGATATAATCTCAACAAATTTTGAATAATATTTTTAAAATCTTCCCTTTTTGTGCATTTAATATCTGAAAGCTCTGTATTGATGTCCCCTATGGCAGTGGTCCCCAACTTTTTGGCACCAGGGACTGGTTTTGTGGAAGACAATTTTTCCACGGATGAGGGGGAAGGGGGAAGGATGGTTCAGGCAGTAATGCGAGTGATGGTTCAGGCGGTAACGAGAGTAATGGGGAGCGATGGGGAGCGGCAGATGAAGCTTTGTTCGCTTGCTCGCCTGCTCACCTCCTGCTGTTCGGTACACTTCTGTGGCCCAGAGGTTGGGGACCCCTGCCCTATGGCGTTACTGAAATTGGTAATTTGTGCCACTCCTTCTTTTACTCTCTTTTTTTAATCAATCTGGCTAAAGATTTCTTATTTTATCAATCTATTCAAAGCATCAACCATTGGTTTCATTTATTTCTTTGGTACTGACTTTCTGGATTCTATTTGATTCCTGCTCATATGTTTGCTATCCTTTTCTTCTGCTGGTTTTGGGTTAAATTTGATTTTATTTTTCTAGTTTCTTAAGGAAGATTATTGATCTTTGGATTATCATTGGCCTTTTACCTCTTCTAATACAAACATTTAATGCTATAAACTTCCCGCTATGAAGCTTTGGCATCACCTCATAAATTTTGATATGGTGTATTTTCTATTTCTCCTTTGATCCTTGTATTAATGTGAAGTGTTGTTTCATTTACAAATAGCTTGTGATTTTCCAGCTATCTTTCCACAGCTACTTTCTATTTTAATAGAAACAACTTTACCCTTTTCAGGCGTGCTTTCAAGCACTGTTAGATGGGACAAGAGCAGTCACTAATTTAGGGCTAATTTGCCCCACTACTGAGGTAAAATCTTGCTAAGTAATCTACAAGATATCTGCATAATATGAGAGTTTTCTTCCCTCTGGTAGGCGAGAATATGAGCTATTTCCATCCCTCTGTGAGCTCTGGGGTTGTTCCACCCACTCCTTTTTGGTGGTTCTTTTCCCAGCCTTCGGTAGTTTCTTCACACACGCGTGCTGATCAGAATTCAGCAGGAGACTCCCAGGGAACCCTGTGCATATCTCCAGAGCTCTCTCTCGCTCTCTCTCTCTCTCTCTCTCTCTCTCTCTCTCTCTCTGCAGTCCTCTCCCTCCATGCAACTCCCATTTTTCTGGTCCTGTGCTCTAGGAATTCTAGCTGCCTTGGCCTCCCTGAGTGCTGAACTCTGTTTCCTCAGCTCTGGGAGAATGCTGGCCTCTGTCTGGGTTCCCTCTCCCTGAACTGAAGCCTGGAAAGCCTCTCAAGGAAGTAAACTTGGAGAAATTGTAGTGCACACCACATTTTTCCCCATCTCTCAGGTATCAACATCCTGCATGCCTGTTGTACCACATCCGAAAACTGTCACTTCCAATTTTCTAGTTATTTAAAGTGGGAGGATAAATCCAGACCCTGTTACTCCATCATGGCCAAAACCAATTCTTAGTTCAGTCTTAATTAGTCCGTGAATGCTCTGTTCAGAGGATCAGTTATCTTTCTCACATGACGTGTGTGCGTGCTGTGATGAAGAGGTTGAGGGAAACTCCTGAGGTTCTGTCAGTGTAAAGATGTAACTGCTGTTGCTATCCTGACAATTACCACTGTTGATGATGATGAGAAGGCATCATGTGTAAAGCATGTGGCAGCTGAGCATGAGTTAAAGAGCACCTGCTATACTAGAGGCGGAAGAGAATGTTGTTTTACGTCAGGACAGAGTCAGAGAGCACAGTGTGTGAATCCAGACTTTGCCATGAACTAGTGGAGAGGCCCTGGGCAAGCTGTGTAACTCTTTGATACCTCAGTCTCCTTGCCCATTGTTCTATTAGCAGAATCAGGGGTGAATGTGGCCTGTTGCGGCCACGCAAAGGAGGGAGTGCCAGGAAGGAGGTTGTGAAGGGTCAGCTGGGGCAAGGGGCAGAGGATTCCTAGAACGTGGGGCCTCAGAATGCCTTGCCCAGCAGCAGGCAGAGGTGGGTTCAGCCTTGGACATGATCCTGCAGGTGACTAAGAGGTCTCTGGAGGACAAGACCCACAGGACGGATTCTCCAGCCCACAGGACATGCACAGAGAGGAGTGGTCACTGAGACTGAGAGTACTCCGAATATCTGGTCTTTCCAATTCATGCGGTGGGGACCACATTTCTTTCCGGGATTATGCAGATGCGGTCTTGATTGGCTTTGACTGTGTTTCTGATGTCAGTGGCTACTGCTGTCACTGACATTGATGTGGAATAAGGCACAGACAGGGGTAATGGGCAGGAGCTCTGTGACCAGACAGACCTGGGTATGAGTATGGTGTTTCCCCCTCTGGTGAGCTTGAGTAAGTTAGTGAGCTGATGCACAGTACATCAGTTTACTCATCTGTACAATAGTGATTAATAATAATAACCACCTCCCAAGGATGTTAGAAGGAGTTAACTGATGGTTAAAATAGAGCATCTCTGGAAACAATAGTAATGACAAAAACATTAATAATACTGGCTAATATTTATCTCACATTTATTCTGTGCCAGGCCCTGCGAAAACTCTTATTGGGATCATCTCACTTACACGTCGTGAAAGCTTGTGAGGATTGATACTATTACACAGTGGAGAAGATGGAGGAACAGAGAGAGAAAGGGAATGAACCAGTCACACAGCTGATATGAAGAGGACAAGCTGAGATCGACACTCAGGAAAATGCCAGAACCAGTGCCAGTGTTCGGGCTGGGCCGTGGAGAGATCTATTCCAGATGGGGCTCTGCTGGGGCTGAAAAGTAGAAGAAGGAATCAGAGTGGGCTGCTGTGGGCAGTGAGTACTGGGAAGATACACCGAGTGGACGAAGGGGTTGAAGGGCAGTGATGATGCCTACCGACGCGGGGGATTGGAGTGTCGACTGAGGACCCTAGGAACGGAGGAGAAAGAGGACTGTATGGGAATCAGAGGGAACATCACTGGCTGAGAACAAGGACCCTTCTGGATGTTAATGTTAACTCCTGAATTTGTTCGTTCATTCATTCACTCATTCATTACTTCACAAACCATTTCCTGAGCTCCTGCTGTCTTCTAAAAGGGCTCCAAAAAGGAGCGCTCAGACTCAATCCTGCTCCCAGACATATTGTTCTACATGACTTACACAGAGATAGACTGAACCACAATTTTTGTGAATTTAATTTCTATCTTTAAAAAAAAGAAGAAGAATATGACAAGAACCCAGACTTCCGGCTTCTCTGGGAAAATCACAACCCCTGCCCATGCAGGGGTCTCATTCCTGCACAAAGATAGTAGGCGATAGCAGCATTGTGGATGCCCCCTCAGACAGGGTAAGGGTCTGGGGTCTGCGCCAGCCCCATCTTCTCTATCGTACCCACACGCTGGCCTCTGCCTGGGTTCCCGCTCCCTGCACTGATGCCTGGAAATCCTCTCCAGAAGTAGGCTGGGGGAAAGTGTAGTGCTCACCTCGTTTTCCCCCTTTTCTCGGGTATCAGCATCCTGCATGCCTGTTGTAGTGCATCTGAAGACCGTCACTTCCAAAGTTTTAGTTACTTAAAGTGGGAGGATAAATCCAAACCTGCTCATTCATCATGGGCAGAACCAATTCCTAAGTCAGTCTTAATTAGTCCTTGAATGCTGTGTTCAGAGGATCGGTTATCTTACTCGTCTGACATGTGTGTGTGTCCTGTGATGAAGAGGTTGAGGGATGCTCCCAAGGAGTTTACATCAGTGTAAAGATGTAACAACTGTTGATATCCTGACAATTACCACTATTTATGATGCTGAGGAGGTTGTTGTGAGGGTCTGGGGTCTGCACCAGCCCCATCTTCTCTATCGTACCCACACCGGAAGCCGATTGGCAGGGAACATTTACCATACCCATGTGCTGCCCTTCCCTACCCTCACATGAGCTGCGCTCCCTAATGCACAATAACTGCCTGGCCCTGGGGCATGTAAATTTGAGAACCCTGTTGCTGGAGACCCTCCAGATGCCCTCACACAAAAATGCTCTGTGGTACAGGTATTGTTTTCACCACATGACTTTGCTTTAGACAGAGTTATTCAAATAATACGTGAATAAGTGGCTGCTGTGAAAGATTCCATTAGTACATCAGTACATGGACTACACAGGTCATCACATTCCTCCACATTCTCTGCTTCCTGGGCCTACCAGTGGGGCTAGTTATAGGTGCTTCTTTGCTCCTTTCAAAAAATATTTCTCTGTATTTAAACCACACACACACACACACACACACACACACACACACACACACAGAAGGCCCCACTATGAGCATCTCCCATTTGCTTCCCCTCCCACCTAATAACAGCATGTCCTGAAGAAGATCCCTCTGATCAGTACACACTGGTCCCCTCATGCTGTTCCATGGCCAGTGTGTGCTCCATGGTATAACATGAACCACTCACCGTTTGTTTACAACCCAACCATCATCGACTCTTAATGGACATAAAGAGGTTTTACACAATTGTTTGCTACTATCTTCCTTCTACACACAACTCTGTGAATGTGTGTGTTGATTGTACATTTTTAAAGTGGAGCTGCTGGGTCAAAACTCAGTCATTCACCAATCATCCACTGAGCACCTATTATGTGCTGGGCACTGGGGAGACTGGCCGTACTAGACAAAAAAAAAAGAGTCTCTGCCCTCACCGACCCAGCATTGTAAGGATTTTTCACTTTGATACATGCTGCCACGATGCTGTCCATCAGTGGTGCAGGAGAAGTAAAGCTTGTTTACTGGCTCCTCACATCACTCTTGGGGCAGACGCTCTGCTGCAGTGAACAGGATGCTTAGACCTTTGCTCCCTTCAAGATCTCCAGGGTCTGGCGATGAAGACTGTTCGTTTGGATGTGTTGGGGGGTAAGGAAGGAGGGAGAGAAGGGAAGGGACAGTTCACAAATAACGTGGTGGAAGGAGGTAGGAATCCTAGAGTCCACCACTTAGTTGTGTAGGAGGGACGCTGAGCCTGGTTAGAAGTGCAAATTCTCGGGCCCCACCAAGGACCCACTGAATCAGAAACTCGGGGATGGGGGGTAGCAATCAGTGTTTTAACAAGCCCTCCAGGTGACTGCGATGCATGCTACAGTTTCACGTTCACATTAGACCCACCAGAATAACCGCAGGACTGAAGTGAGAAACAGCACCCCCTCCCCCCACCGCCCCGGGGTATCACCTCCTGGGGGTGTCCGGTTCACCCCTTCATTTCTACCTGGTCACATTCAGGTGGGGATGGCAACGCGGCGAGAGATTGGCTCCAGGATTGCGGGGCCAGAAAGCGTTCTGGGCGCTGATTGGTCGCCGCGAGATGGCCGGAATAAGCTCTTCCGGTGCGCAAAGCGGAGCCGGAAGTCCCGCTATTCCCTCCCCCTCCCCGCGCAAGGCGGTAGCCGAGTTGGAGTTCAGGGCGGGAGCGTGTTCGTGTGCGCGCTGGCATTTTTCAGAATGTACATTTCTCTGAGTTGGCCCACTCCAGAAGTGGCTGTCCCGACGGGCATAGCTAGAAAGGGCGAGGATTCCGCTAGGGTACATGTACGGGGTAACAGAACGGTGACAGAGCCCATGGTCTTTATCTCATGTAGTCAGTGTCCTTGGGACCCCTGGGAGATGTCCCCTTTCCTAACGGAACCGAAGGCACGGTAGTCCTTTCCACCGATTACAGTCAAGGACAGAGGCCTGCCCCTCACCAGGCCTTCTGATCCCAGTCTGGAGCTTTATCCCTCCTGCCCGTTGGGAGACTGTGGCTGGCTTGCCCCACTAGGCCTATCCTGTATTACCCAGGGAGGCACAAGCAATCACAAGGCCCAGCACAGAGAAAACTTATTGTAATGCTCCCTGTTACAGTGGTGTCACTGCATGGAGGTAACTTTCCAAGTAGGAAGACTTTTTCCCAAATCCAAGACTCCAGAGAATTGCGAGGGTTTCATCCTGACTTTGTCCTCCCTCCCTTTGGGCACCGGCCAGCAATGGTCCGCGGGCATCTACATCCGCTGTTCCCCGATCCCACCACCAAGGGGCGCGCGAGATGAAACGGTTCTGTCGTGGAACGTACCACTGAGGGGTAGAGGGAAGTCCTTCGAGTCGGGAAGGAACCATTCGGGAGGGGGCGTCCGTTCTGGAATAATCCATTGAGCTCTGTGACAACACTGAGGGTCCCCTTACACCGCGTCGGGCATCGACCACGGGTCCCAGAGGAGGCACTCAGGGCGCCGCTGGGTCCATCCCCATTGTAACCGCTCCATCTTCCCGGCACATTCGAGGCCGATGGGACACCGGGTTCTCAGCCTGCAGCCTTCTTTTCTATCTACTCCAGGGTCACCCCTTCGTTTCTGCATGGTCACATCCAGGTGGGGAGAGCAACGGAGCAAGAGATTGGCTCCGGGATGCGTGTATGTGTGTGTGGGGGGGGGCGGGGGTCGAAATCGAGAAAGCGTTCTGGGCGGCGATTGGTCGCCGCGAGATTGCTGGAATAAACTCTTCCGGGGTGTCAAGCGGCGCCGGAAATCCCGCTATTCCTGCCCCTCCCGCCTCGCCTGCCCAGTTCCCATTGGCTGTCTCTCTGGGACAGGCACAGTGGTCGCCGTTGACGCTCAGGGTGAAAGGTGTGCGTGTGCGTGTGCGTGCGCGTGTGCGTGCGCGCGCGCGGGCATTTTCAGAGTGTACATTTTTCTCCGAGTTTGACTACTCCAAGACTGAGTATCCGTAAGGGGCTGATTAGCTGCCCGGGTCGGTGGCGAGGTTCGGCGCAGTCGCTGGCTGTGCAGGGTGACGGTGGTGGTGTCTTTCCGCGAGCTCTTACAGTCTTGTTTAGCCTTCACTCAGTCTGGAGCGTGTGGCACCGCAGGGTCAGTCGCGCAGATTCATATAATTAAGGCCAAGGAGGGGTCACCAAACTTTTTTGGTGTCTCTCCCTGGGAAGTAACGTGTGTCGTGCAGTTTGGAGATGTGTACCGCTACGTCTGACATCCCAGATGCTGTTTGAGTACCTTTGGCGTCTGTGAGCATTTTGGGGAGTTTTTGGCGAATGGGATATTTTATCTGGGTGGGTTTTGTGAGCCATGGTACAAAGTCTGTAGGGATTTGTGTCCTTGTAGACCTGGGTGTGCATTTTCTGAGCTTTTGGGCATTAGAGTCACTGGGTGTTAGACCCTTATGTAGACGTCTGTACCCCAGCGTGTGAGGCCTTTGAACTGTTGTGATTCTGGGTCCCAAGGTGTGATGTCTCTGAGCTGCTTTAGGAAGGGGTTTGTCTAAAGGTGTAAAGTATCTGAGCTGTTTGGGGTCTGTGTGTCAGTAGTAAAATCTCTTACCATTTTGGCTGTGAGGTCTCTGTCCAGGAACTGAGGGAGTTGGAAACCCGGCAGGTATGATTCCGAAGCCTGGAACCCGACGTGCTGATGGTGCGTTGTTGAGGGTGTCACTTGTCTCCTGGAGTCTCAGTACGTATCATAATTAATCAAATGGGGCCAGTGCCCACCTTGGAGGGTACCTGTGCATGTTAACAGTGTGTGTAAAGGGCCCGGCTCCCAGCTATGGTTCAGCTAATGTTTTCTGAGCACCTGCCATGTACGTGAGTACTATTCGAGGAGTTTGTGACAGGACAAAACTGACAAAGTCTCATTTCATAGAGTTGGTCAATAAGTAAATCAAGGGTGGCAGGTGCTATGTATGAAGAAAGATAGGGCTGGACCAGGGGAAAGGGTATGTGGAGATGATGTTATTATTTTATTCAAGGTAATCAGGGAAAGTCTCCCTGAAGGATGACGAATGAGCAGAGACCTGGAGGAAGTGAGGGAGCACGCCGTGGGATTACCTGAAGGAAGAGCATTCCAGGCAGAGGGAACAGCAGGTGCCACAGTCCTGGCGGGGCAGTCTACTTGGCATGCTCCTGGATATCAAGGAGTCCTGTGATGCACTGGGTCCGGCACGTAGCACTCGTTGAAAGGTGTCTGGTGCTGCTCTCTGTGTTTGTCCCACAATCTGTGGTCATCCCCATTTCACAGATGAAGGACCCGAGGCTCCAAGATGTGCCCTGCACCTTCTCTCCTGCTTACACCTGAAATTACTGAAGAGGGGTGAAACTTTCTAGTCCATCATGAGAGACAGAGGGCCTGAGTGTAAGAGCTGCAGGGAGGACGCCACCCACACTGAATGTCAGCCAACCAGTGGAGATCAGTTATAATATGGGAATCATGCCCCTCATAACATCGCTACTCTTGATGGAGGGCAGGACTTAAGAATGAGAAAGGAACTGGGGCAAAGGAGAGAGGCAGGAAGGGGAAGCTGGAGGACAGTGAGAAAAAAACCCACTGGCTTCATCATATTGCTTGGATTTGGCCCAGTTCACCTTGATTAACTGATATATTCACTTTTCCCCTGTCCCTACCCTTTCTTTCCCTTCCCTTCTCTTCTCTTTTGTGCCTGAGCAGTTCAGTCCTAAAGCCATTAGGTGTTGCCGGGCAAGGCAAGTATATGCGTGTAGGGGCATCCCAATTTGGGAGGTCAGAGCCCAAGGTGGTAAGGAGGATATCCCTGGGGGTTCTCTGGGGAGGTGGCTAACTGGCTCAGGGATTCAGGCTTGAGTGAGGTGTGGAAGTCAAGGGCAGGGGATGGTTCAGCATAGCACGTGGGGAGGACCTCTTTGTGGAGGAGGGATGGCTTATATGCATTGGGATTTGTCAACTCAGTGAATATATAAGGATGGTGGGAGCCACGTCTGTGAGCCACTTTTGGAAGAGGGAATTTCCAATATGGAAAGGAGGTAAACTGGAACAACTTCTGAGGAGTTCTACTGGAATTAAAGGTCTCCGTGAGAACTCCTGGTTTTCAATAGGTATGTGTGCATATGTGGATAGATTGATATAGAAATATATGTGTGTGTGTGTGTGTGTGTGTGTGTGTGTGTGATTGTGCTCACACATATATTCCAAACTTCCTGAAAACAGCAACATCCCAATGACAATAAGTCCACCTACCGCTAGATCCTAGCTTCTGAATACCATTCTCCATTAAATGCTGGGTTCCCAGGCTGAGGAGAGAAAGGATTAATGAGCCTGGCTCAACTTGTCATGTCAGTAATAAGGGAAAGTTAAGGAATGATGGGGAGATGTCAGGGGGACACAGAATATAGCTGGAGGGCTCTCCCACCGGAAAAGCTGGGGACTCTTTTATCTTTTCCAGCTTCTTTGAGGTATTATTGACATATAGCATGTAAGTTTAAGGTGCACAGTGTGATGATTTGATACACGTAGATAGGGCAAAACGATTACCACAATAAGGTTAGTTAGCACTCTATCCCCTCACAGAATTACCTTTTTAAAAATTGTGGTGATAACATGTCAGATCTACCCTCTTAGCTTTCAATATACGATACAGTTTTGTTCCTTATACTCAGCATGCTGTACGTTAGATCCCCATAACTTATTCATCTTATAGCTGGAAGTTTGTACCGTTTGACCAACATTTCCCCCAGCCCCTGGCAACCGCCATTCTAAACTCTATTTCTGTGAGTTTGACTTTTTTAGATTCTACATATAAGTAGAACATACAGTATGTCTTTCTCTCTTTCACTTACTTCACTTAGCATAAAGCCTTCCAGGTCCATTCGTGTTGTTGCAAAAGGCAGGATTTTCTTCGTTTTTGTGGCTGAATAATATTCCGTTGTATATGTCACCACATTTTCTATATCCATTCATCCCCTCCATGGCCACCTAGTTGCTTACATATCTTGGTTGAAGCTGCATTGTAAATTGTGACGTTGGTGTTAGTCCTCCAACTTTGTTTTTCAAAATTATTTGGCTATTCTAGTTCCTTTGCCTTACCCCAGAAATTTTATCATCAGTTAGTCTATATGTACAAAAAAATCCTTGCCTGGATTTGTGATTGGAATTGTATGAAATTGATGGATCCATTTGGGGACTATTGACATCCTAATTATATTGAATTTCTCAACAGATGAACGCAGTATGTGTCTCCATTTTGTTAGGTCTTCTTATATTTCTTTTCCTCAGCATTTTGTAGTTTTGAGCATACAGATCCTGCTTATGTTTCGCTAGGTTTTGGGGGGAAGCTATTATAAATGGTATGCACAAGTCTTTTTTTTTTTTAATTTCCTAATTGTTCATTGCTAGTACAGGCAAATATGCCTGATATTTTGGTGTTGAGCTTGTATCCTGCGACCTTGTTAAACTCACTTCTTAGTTATAGGAGTTTTTGTTAATAGATTTCATGGGATCTTCTAGGTAGATAATCATGTCATTGGTGGATGGGAGCAGTTTGATTTCCTCCTTCCCAATCTCTAAACCATTTGTTTCTTTTTCTTTTCTTACTGGAGTGGCTAGGTCTTCCAGTACAATGTTGACTTATAGCTATCCTCCTGGCCTGGTTCCTGATCTTAGGGAGAAAGCATTTAGTCTCTCTCCATCAAGTAGGATGGAGGGGCGGGTATTTTTGTAGATGCTCTGTGTCAGGTTAAGAAAGCTCCCTTCTACTCCTGGTTAGCTGAATGTTTTCATCATGAACGACTGTTGAATTTTGTCAGATACTTTTTCTGCATCAACAGATAACGATCATGTGGTTCTTTATCTTTGGTATGCTACTATGCTGGCTTGATTGATGTTTTAATGCTGCACCAGCTTTGCATTTCGGGGATAAACCTCACTTGGTCATGGTGTATTATTCTCTTTATATATTGAATTTGATTTGCTACTACTGTCTTTGTTTGACTTTGGTATCAGGGTAATGCTAATCTGAAAAAAGAATTCAACAAGTGTTCCCTCTCTTCTGTTTCCTTGAAGAGATTGCGTAGAATTGCTGTCATTGCTTCTTAAATGTTTGGCAGGATTTTCCAGGGGTACCATCTGGCCCTGGAGATTCCTTTTCTGTAAGTTTTTCAACTACAGACTCAATTTTAAAAATAGATGATCTGTTTCTTTTTGGCTGAGCTTTGATAGTTTGTTCCATTTCGCCTAAATTGCCAAAAGTAGTTATGTAGAATTATTCATAGAATCCTTTTAATTTCTGTGGGATCTGTAACCTATTTCATTCCTGATGTTGGTAAGTTGTGTCTTTAGTTATCTTGCCTTTTTTTTTTTTTTTTTTTTTTGTCTGTCTGGGTAGAAGTTTATGAATTTGTATTGACCTATTGAAAGAACCAGCTTTGGGTTTCGTTGATTAACTCTATTCTTTTTCTGATAACTGTTCCAATCTCTTTTTCCCTTATTTGCTTGCTTTGAATTTGTTTGGATTTTCTTTTTCTAGTTTCTTAAGGTGGAAGCTTTCATTATTGATTTGGGTTCTTTATTCTTTCTAATACAAGCATTTGATGCTGTACATTTACGGCTAAGCACTCCTGTACCTGCATCCTGCAGATTTTGGTAGGTTGTTTTTTCATTTTCATGTTGTTTAAATTAATTTGTAACTTTCCTTGATCCTTGCTCTTTGGTCCATGGATTATTTAGAAGTATGTGATTTAATTTCCTTGTGTTTGGAGATTTTCCTCCTAACTTTGGCTTACTTATCGGTGGTTTTTCTCTTTTGGTCAGACAACATTCTTTGTATGATTGCAGTTATCTTGCAATTGGTCATATTTGTTTTATGACCCAGGATATAGTCTACCTTGGTGAAACTTCCATATGCACTTGAAAAGAATGTGGTATATTCGGCTATTGTTATGTGGAGGGTTCTATACCTGTGAGAACATTAGGTTCACCCATGCATTCTAATTTGCTTTCTCTCCGTTCTGTGTATTACTGAGGTTGTTGAAGTCTCCAGCTGTTCTTGTAGATTTGTTTGTTTCAGTTCTTCCAGTTCTGACTTGGTCATGTATTTTGAAGCTTTGCTGTTGAGTACTGTGCAGAATAGAGTTAACATAGCAGGCCTGAGACTATAATCCTTAGAAGGGCTGGCTTGTTGGCCCTCACGTCGCGTCTGAGCACTTGGATTTCAAGAGGTTTCCCACCGTTGCCTCCTTCAGAAGTGTAGTTTACTCCTCCATCTGTCCAAACAGTATGTTTTATGCTAAACACCTGCTTTCCTCCTGGGAACCTGAAATCTTGATATGTGCTAGGCCCCGGGTTTCTCAGGAGCTTCCCTGGTGGACAGCATTTCACACACGTTGTCATGATCCGTTGCCGGAGGGACAAATTGCGTGATTATCTCCTAGGAAAGGACTCTTGGAAGCTTGCGCTGGTTTCCTCCGGATGTTGCCCAGTGCACCTCTCCCCCTGGATGATTTGGCTTTGTATCCTTTTGCTGCAGTAAATCTTAGCCATGAGGATGACTATGTGCTAGGTCCTTGGGGTCCTCCTAGGAATTCATCAAAAGCAAGGGTGGTCTTGGGGCATCTGAAACAGTGGTGGCAGCTGTGGATTCACTAGCGAGACTGTGACTCGCTGAAATACGGTGAAAGCCTTGTTTGAGTAAAGGGAGGATGAAGCAGTAGGGATGACGATCCTTTTGTGCTCATTGACTGTGGATGTACCCGTGCTATGAAACAGCAGCTGAGCCACTGACTGTTGTGATAGGTGTTACTTACAGAATTTGAAAACAAAAGATCCAGATCCAGGAGAGTTAGCGCACTGCATCCTCGGCTGCTTCTGCTGTGCTGCCTGATGTGAGCGGGGTGGCGGGGTGGGGGGGGGGCCTGGGGGTGGGGAGTGCAGCCAGCTCCTGACTTTGGTGTCTGTTATTTCCTCCAGGCCTGGGGGGAAAGGATGCAAACCTCACAAAAGGTGAACTCTGGGTCGGCCAAAAAATGTTAAAAGTTTGACTTGCTCTCTCCTACAAGCGGAAGAAAGCAAGTAAAATCAGGTTCTGGGCTGGAGAAAGCTTCAGATAAACTAGAGGCAAGAAGGGGAAAAAGGTCTGCAGGCTTTTCTTCAACTTGGCGGCTGCTACTGCTGCCGCCGCTGCCGCTGCTGCTGCCGCCGCTGCCGCCGCCGCTGCCGCTGCTGCTGCTGCTGCTGCAGCCCCTCCCAGCACTCGCGCCCGAGCTCCCCGGCCGCTGTGCGGTACCCTGGTGAGTGTCAGTTTACTGCTAGGTGTTTGAGTAAAGCGTCCCTGAGAGAGGGAAAAGGGGGAATTTTAAAAATGGCTTTGTACGTTGTGGCTGTTGCATCTGGATCTCTGAGACAACTGAGACGAGACGTTAGGCATATGACTCTTCAGTGCAAGAGAATGAGCTTTTCCAGCCTCCTCACGGGATCAGTGAGAGAGACAAAAGGACAGGAGGTTGTGTCAACCCATTTTGAAAATTTTTAAAAATTCACGATTTTGTCCTGGCCAGTTGCTAAACGTAATGTCTTTACAGTTAGATTATAAAACATGTTTTGCTATGAAAGTACTCTTGCCTACAGCCCTTCCATACAAAAGATTAGGGGGACATTAGGGGATAATTAAAGAAATGTAATTTTGGTTGTTTTGTTTTTGTGTTTTTTTGCGGTACGCGGGCCTCTCACTGTTGTGGCCTCTCCCGTTGCGGAGCACAGGCTCCGGACGCGCAGGCCCAGCGGCCGTGGCCCATGGGCCCAGCCGCTCCGCGGCATGTGGGATCCTCCCAGAGCGGGGCACGAACCCGCGTCCCCTGCATCGGCAGGCGGACTCCCAACCACTGCGCCACCAGGGAAGCCCCGAAATGTAAAGTTTTGATTTCAGGATTGTACACAGTGATTGTATAACAATGGAGAACACACCACCCCTGGCACCTGGGGGGGAAAGTGTAGAGAGGGAGCGAGGGCATTAATGATCTTGTCTGTCCAAACTGTTCCTGGGAATTTTCTATGTTTCCTAAAGGAACACTCCCCGTGCAGCCTTCCAAGCTGCTGTGAGCACTTTTTTTTTTCTTTTTGAATTTTACTTTATTTATTTTTTTATACAGCAGGTTCTTATTAGTTATCTATTTATACATATTAGTGTATATATGTCAATCCCAGTCCAGTGAGCACTTTGAATGCAAACTGTCTGCTGAGGCTCCAGTCACACCTGAGGGAGCTCTGACTGTGGGACCGCAGGAGTGGCCCCAGCCCCTGGACGGTGCATGCAGAGCACCTCCAGGTGTCAGCCACCCTCGGAAAGAGGATGCGCTGGGGTCCCGGACAGACAGAACTGCTTGGAACGGGCTGCCTCCAGGCAGTGCCTCTGAAACTAAGGCCTCAGATGGATTATTCAAACTGGACAGGGAGTCCTAGGGGGGCAGGTCCCTGGGTGGGAGGCCACACTGGGGCCCCAGGGAGCTGTCCTGCCTGCCTGATGTATGTCCTGCTCGGGGCAACCTAGCAGTTGTGAACCCTTTGTTTCTAGGGATACGTGTATGCCTCGGAATTACCCTTCTTGTGTGTGAGCCCTGAATATCCCCACGCAGCCTCAGCCTGGACGAGTAGTGACCAGAGTATGCTGTGCCTGAATTGGTGCCTCAGGTGCCTCAGCTACAAAAGGTTCATACAAAAAACTAAGCAGTAAGGTTCCTGGCTTTCTAAGTTAGACCTTCATGGTTAATGACACCTGTATTTAAATGGCTGAGTCCTGGAACCCTAAGGGATGTAACTGACATCAGTACTGCAGTGTAGGCTGGTGTCACTGCGCTGCCTGGGTCCTAAGACCTGTGGCATTCCCCTCCCTCCCTCTGCAGACTGACATCCTTCTCGCTCGTCATTAAGACACTGGGTCCAGTCCTTCACCCGTTACGTCAGCTCCACAAGTGTGGACTGACTTTCTACCGCGTCTCAGGTCCTCTGCCCTGAGGACACCAGGATGAACGGGATGTGTTTCCAGCCTTCTGAGAAGGAGTTAAAAGTCTGGTGAGGGAGACAGACATGGAAGCAAAACCTCGGTGCCTCAAAGACAATGGGCTTATCTGGCTTTGTTCAGCAACCCATGGCAGATCACACTATGAGCATTTACCACGTAATTTTTCCCATCCATTAACAGCATATCCTGAAGATCCATCTAGTCAGTACAGCTGGATTCCCCTCATTCCTGTAGGCGTGTACAACCTCAGCTGCCAAGCGACACTGGTGTGTTGCATCAAGCTCAAGGCCAGTAAGAGAATTGCCTTCAGTATGTGTTCTCTAAAACACTCAAGGATTCTTTGTAAGTTTCCAGAGAAGGCAACATTCAGGCTTCCCTTAATTCACGGGGAAATTACAATTATGGAAAATCCACTTTATTTAACTCTCTGCTTAAAAGTGTTTGCCTCCCTGTAACCCTCAGCCCACAGATGCCGGTAGCTCCTCCCAATCATTTCAGCACCCAGACCTACCCTCTGAAACTTCCTGTCAGCTTCCACCTACTTACCAGGTGCACCATTGTGGTAGTAAACCACATAACATACTGGTTATCAACCACGAGAATAGGATTTTGTGAAGGTATCCCCAGACCTCTTATTCCCATCAAAAGGATAGGAATGATATGGTCCACGTCAGGGTTTGGTCAGGGGAAGTAGCATGGCAGCATGGAGTAGGACACAGGACTCCCCAGGAAGGATTCCAGACACCTTCCTCGTCTGTCTTGCTTTCTGTGACAAGATAATGGTTCAGGGACAGACGGGGTGTGAGGTAAGGCTTCGTTTCCAAGGTCAATCACTGCCGTGGGCATCAGTGTTTAGGATGGTTCTGTGGTCGTCATGGCTCTTGGCTCCCGGGTCTGGGGTCCTTCTCAGAGAGGACGAGCCCTCTCCAGGCTGCGTCACCAGAGTCACGGGCCAGGCGCGGGCTTTAAGCTACTAGGGAAGGCTGTCTGCTTCGGCATGGCAGATCAGATCAGAGGAGGACAGCTGAGAGGAGAAGAGGGGAGAAGATCTCCTCAGGTCAGGGGCAGGTGTCTGATCGGTGAAGGGAAGACATTTTTCCTAAATTCTGGTTGCTCTGGGCTTGTGTGGCATGGAGGGAGTGGGGGTGCAAGAGAGAAGCAGAGGCTGACTGGAGGTGGGGAGAATAGATCATATAACCTCATATCGTCTGTGTCCCACGGCCCCCGAGAAAAGCCCAGGCCATGTGGGATCTCAAAGGTCATCTCCTCTCACCACCTCCATCCACTGGCCATGAAGAGAATGGATCTGAGATAAACTGAAGCCTCAGAGAGACAGGCCAGTGGGGTGGTGATGTCTTCTCGGAAGATCCACTGCCCTGCCCTTGGTTTGACTCTCACGCTGTGTCCTTTACGTTCTCTCTCCTGTGCTCTCAGGTTGGTCTTCCCAACTGTGTGTTTATCCTGGGAAGAGTCAGTACATTGGAGACAGTCTCGCTACCAAAGGAGTTTATTAAAGTTCCTGAGAGTTTCCCAGGCAGAGTGAAAAATCAAAGATTCTGGGGCACCGTTGTAGCCACACTAAATGAGATTCACTGAGTGCGGATCATGGAATCTGCATTTTTGGTGTTTTTTGTTTTTTTTTTTTTTATAATTCCTCAGTTCTGACTGACATGGACAACTTGTCTGGGTACTACCAGAGCAGAGGAACGGTCTTATTTTCCCTACTGGCAGGTTTCTCTCTCCATCGGGAGCATGTGGAGGTGACAGAGGTTTGCTGCCTTCTCTGATGCACAAACCCAAGACCTTCAGGCTAGGAGACTGACATGCTGTCTGCTGTTCTAAGGAGGCTCTCAGATCATTGTTTCCACAAAACATCCTGATTCCAATCCTGTCAAGCCTCCATCTAAAAGATTTCTGAAGAAACAAGATTTCTGTTTAGTGTGCAGTTCCATGCTGTAAGGTCAATTTGTGTTATGTGTTAGCTGTTTTTCTACATATTTTGCAGTAGCCATTGGATCTTGCCCTTGACTGAATAAATACAGAACACACTTGAGTTTTCCACAATGCCTCCACAGACCTGTGGCTCCAGCCCTTACTGCTGGGTGACACTGAGCGGGCTACTTAGCATCTCTGTGCCTCAGTTCCTCCATTAGTAACATGGAAACACTAGTTAGGAGTAAATGTAACTACTTCTTGGGGCAGCTTAGAGCACACTGACCATGTTAAGACATGGGAAGTTGTCAGGACAGTGCTCATCATGTGACAAGTTCCTGGTGAATTCTAGCTGTTGTCATTACTGCTGTTAATATTGTTACCGTTCCCACATTTCCCTGGAGAGTGTTCCAGAGAGACAATGTCAAGATCACCTTTGATTCACCACATAGACTTTGCACTATCACTTCAGCCCCTCAGGGACTCAAGAACTGAATGTATGGGGCATGGGTGTGGGTATATGTGTGTGTGTGTGTGTGTGTGTGTGTGTATATATATATATGGGGATATTGTGAAGCCTAAATACAATGCTGGGGTTTCATCAGGGGCTCGTATGGAAAAGTTTAGTGCCTATTCTCTAGGAAATTAGAAGTCTAATGACCTCTTCTTATGATTTGTATGATGGGAAAGTAAGTGATCACTGGACGATTGTAGTAGAACATGAGTATATACATTTTAAAAAACATTCCAGAGGGAAGTTTAAAGGCCCAAGGACCTCATCATATAGCCCTTTTGGGGGGGGGGCATTATTTTTATGAAGCCTAATTCTCCTGTATCAAATTCTGAATATCTGAATCTGATGAAGATAAAAAGTATCAATACTCAAACTTTCATCAGTAGGACTTTATTTCTTGTGTAGTTTTCACATTGCCGGTTTTATGGTGTTTCTTATTTCTTCCACTAATATTCACGTTTTTTTAACCAAAGGGTGATGGTATGAATATTTTCTGAGTTACATCCTGAGGAGATGGTAAACAGTGTTTTTGGATGGAGAGTCTGAGTAGGGGGGCAAAGGGGAGAGAGAGTGCAGCGGGAGTGGTTGAGGAGAAAGCAACGGGGGCAGGGAGAGAGGGATATGGGTACAAGCAGAAACCGAAGTGAAGAGACACAAGAATAAAAGCTCACCCTTCTGGACTGTGTTTAACTCTCTATATGTATAAGTGTAATAACGTCTCTGAGTACTCACAGCAACATTATGAGGTAAGCATTTTTAATGTTATCATCCCTTTTTGCAGATGAGGAAGCTTGAGACACGTAGAGGTTAACGGGTGAAGGAACTTGCCCAAAGTCACCTGGCCGGCAAGAACTGAGTCAGATTGCTACGCAGGCCTGAAAGAAACAGAGAGGTGTGGTACCTGACCCCCAAATCTGGAATACACTGCAGTGTCCAGCGTCCTCTGGATCAAAAGGCAAGTGAACATGTCCATCGGCATGAATCAGATTACCATGGATCTGTGTATGGATTGAGCATGATGTCTCCTAAGTGCATGAAAGACCACAGGGTGTCGTGTCAATATGCACACGTCACAGAGAACAGTTCCTGGTCCATATCAAGCTCTATACATGTCTTTGCTTCTACCGACATCAGTATCAGCATCCTCATCCTCATCATTATGGGAAGTAGCATAACCATACTATAATGATAAACAGAACAACAGACACAAAAGTATGAAGACATTACCTCCCCCCATCTCCTAATTTTTAAAAATGCAGAGAAAAAACCTGGAAGGCAGTAGACCACATATTAAGTGTTTTTCTCTTGAGTGTGAAATTCCAGATAATGCCCAAATAACCTTTTTTTTTTTTTTTTGTGGCCTCTCCCGTTGTGGAGCACAGGCTCCGGAGGCGCAGGCTCAGTGGCCGTGGCTCACGGGCCTAGCCGCTCCACGGCATGTGGGATCTTCCCGGACCGGGGCACGAACCCGTGTCCCCTGCATCGGCAGGCGGACTCTCAACCACTGCACCACCAGGGAAGCCCCCAAATAACCTTTTGATGTGCTGTATCTTCATTGTTACGTAGCCAGTTTTTCTATTATAATTTAAAACTAGTTTTTCTGAAGACCTGTTCTCTTAGGTATCTTGACGTTTCAGGATGAAAAAAAATTGTTTTGGTATCCTTGCCAAGTGAAAACCCAGTCAGCACACTTAAGTGAGGAGTATGATCTTTGGTACAGTGGGGGGTGTGGGGTGTGGGGGGAGCAGAGAGGTCCTGATGGAAGGTTAGCTAAGTCTGCAAGCGTTGTGAAAAAGGCCACGGACGATATAAGCCCAAACCAAACAACAACTCACAGGTCCCTAGGAAGAGACTGGTGTTCTATCCACATAAGTGTCTGTATTAGGACTTCTTAGACCTTTGCTCTTTTGGCTCCCGTGGCGCAGTGGGGCAGCGTGTGGCGCTTGTAACGCAGTCCTGCTTTGACCCAGGCTGTGGATGAGAGTCGCAGCCTCCCCTGCAGCACCGCCCCTTTTGTGGGCCAACTGGAGCACTTTTCTTGGTGCCTGGGAGCCTCCAGATTCAGAAGGGAAGGGAGACAGAAAATACGTAGCTCAGTAGGTAGATCCGACCCTCCCAGATAGAGCCATGCACAGCAAGTGAGATGCAGGTGCAGCTTGGTGCAGTAACCCGTTGGGAATTAGCAGAGTTGGATTGGGTGACTCAAGGAAGAAATGTGGACGTGAATGCAAAGGGGAGGAACCACATTAAGAGGGGTAAACAGCTATAATTCCCATTTCTGTAACAGGGTAGGGTACTCCATTATTGTTGGGAGAAGGCTCCCTGGTCTGAGCTCTGGGAGGGCGTCACGGCACTTTAGTGATGAGCGTTCTGAGGAACCGCCATCAACCCTAACCAGGGGGTGCTGAGTGTCTGAAGGCAGGAAGTCTCAGTCTTTACCCCTAACAGACACAGACAGCTTCTTAGCCCTGCTGAGAGTGGTGCTGTGGCACCTGAGGGAAGCTCAAAGTTGCCCTCTAGCAAAACTACCAGTGCTCCTTATGTCCTACTCCAGGTCAGGGTGGCTGCCCAGACACTGTGCACTGATCCGGATAAGTCTGATGGTAAGTGTGTGTGTGTGTGTGTGTGTGTGTGTGTGTGTGTGTGTGTGTGAGACAAACAGTGACTTTATTCATTGAATCGTTCACCAAGCTCCAACTATGGTCAAGGCACTGTGCTGGATGTCTGGGGATACATAAAAAACAAAAAAAAATGGTCAGCTGGGTATCTGCTCAGTCAGCTGACTGACAAGGACAAGGAGGGATCATAGATACTGAATGACAAGCCTGTGCCAGGCCTTAGAAGGAGTGAGAGGCAGGACGTGGGGGAAGAGCAGAGAGAGTCGAGGTGGAGCAAGCAAGGAACTAGGAAGACCGCGTGAGGGGCAGCTCCGAGTGAGACTGATGGCCTCACCTGGACTTGACATGCCCTTCCTAACTGAGCTCAGGTCCCTGACTCCATGGCCACCTGTGCTCTGGGCACAGCATCACAGACTCCACTAGCAGCCTGCGTTCATTCAACAGTCCATCGATTGGACACGTAGTTGTGGGGCCTACACTGGGCACCAGCCACTTGGTACTTGGGAAACATTCAGTGAACTGACCGGTGCTTTAAGGATCTTGACCCAAGTTCCACTGTGAGGCCAGAACTGTGGCTGATGGGGCAACAGAGTGACCCACACGTGTGTAATGAACGTTGCAGCCTCTTTGGTTAGGAGTTTCCGGAATTAGGGATCGTATGAAAGATGCAATGCTCCTCCCCCCACCAAAGGGAAGAGAATCTGACTCGAGATATGCCCTGTTTACTCCATTCTCCTGTGTCATTTTTAACGCAGAAATAACTGGTCCAAGAAGAGCTACCCTTTATTGACCAAGTACATTTGAGTCGAGGTCCTTCATTCACTGAGGAAACAAGTTCGAAGCACCGACCAGACACTAGGTCTCCGCTACTGGGGCCAGTTTGGGGATGCAGGGATGATGGGGGCTGCAACCTGCAAGCAGATGACTGCCCCCTGTTGTGTGAGAAAAGCCATGGCAGGATTTAAATCATAGAACCCTAGGAACACAGAAGAGAGCCTCTGACCCCCTGCCATAGTGTGTGGGGTCGGGGGTCGGGGGCGGGTGGTGTGTGGGTGTTTGGTCAGGACACACTTCTCAGGGGTGGGGAGGTTCTTCAGGTGGCACTTCGATCACCCACAGTTTACAGACACAAGCTGAAGAGCAGAGACATGAACACGGGTGGAGCCAGATTTCCATTCTCAGTCTGTTGGCTCCAGACCACCATGGCAGCTGGGTCAGCTCCAGAGCTGTCATGCAGCCACTAAAAACACTTCCTCTGCCTCTGCTTGCCTCTCAGTTCCTTCCATCTGATAAATAGAGTGAGACTGGTGGAGATATAACTGGGGGAGGGTTGATTGCAAAGCCTCTCTGATATGGCAGAGTGCCCCCCCCCGCCACAGGGGAGGCTGAAGTCCTGCCCGGCCGTTGGCTCTGAGGCAATCCTTTTGCGCCGGTGGACTCCAGTTTCTTGGCTGCAAGGCAGCTCCTGCGAAGGCAAACACAGAGAGCGTCTTAGAACCTTTCAGGGTGGCTTTGCCCGACTGGGTTCCTGCATTTCACAGGTGGACATGGTATTGGGACAATGATGACTTTCCTGTCACGGAACAACATCTGCATCTCGGCACCTGAATCACAAGCCAAGTGGGTTGTCGTGACCGCAAAGAAGACGGGCTTTGCAGTCGGGCAGAACTAGGGCTTGACTGCCAGATCCAGCCTTTACTGCATCAGCGACCTAACCTCTTTGAGCTTGTTTCCTTGTCTATGGAAGGCGGGGGTTCATACTTCTCTGGATCTATGGGGAGTAAAACCGCATATGCCCGGCTCCCGTTAGCTCAGTAACTAGGCTCCGGGTGAACCATTTTACACTGCGCCCTGTGTTAGGGACACATCAGTGTGGACGCAAGCATGCCGGGGGCCTCTGGGCATCTACTCCACCCTCTGGCTGGGGTGGGGGTTGGGGTAGTGGCGGTGGAACTGGTGCCATTTCCATCTTTTTAATTGTCTTTACATATCAAAGGCACACACTTCATTTCATACTTAGGTGTGCTCTGCTCAGAGGAGTTGTACTGAATGAAGTCAGTCCTCACAGTTGAGTCTGTAACAGGCAGAACCAGCAGTGGGGACACCTAAGGAGTTGCAGGAAGGTGCTGTCAGATTCCCTAAGAGGGTCCCCATACGGAGCGCGCAGCTGGTCCTTGCCTCCCTGATGACCACAGGGGACTAGTAAATCAAACCCTTGCATGGGGAGGACCCGTTAATATACTTTCTCCTGTCCTAACAGAAACTCAGACTATAAACTATAGTGAAAATCTCATCAAAACAAAGTCCATGGGTAGGGCAGTTCAAAGCCTGTTCAATTTACTGGGTCACAGATACCATAAAGTGACAGACTTTTTTTCCCATTGTTCAGCTTATCCCTCCTCACTGTGAAGCAGGTGGTCACCCTGGATCCCTCTATGCTTCCAAAACTGTGGCCAAATTCCAAAGGTCATATTCAAAGGCAACAGTGGGCCCGTATAACATAAGGCGAGAGAGCTTTTCTGTCTGTGTCCTGTTCTTAGCAAGGAAGCCTTTCCCAGAAAAACTCAGCCATCAGATTGCATTTCAAATCAGCTCACTGTGAACCACAGTAAAACGTGTGTCCGTGTGGGGAATTCATAGTGAAATCTCCATCACCTTCCATTCGGTAAAAATATCAAATCTGCTAACTGTGACTTTTCATCCAGGTACTCCTCAGGAAAAATGGAAATTGCTCTACCCAGCCTGACAGCTGAACCTAAGAAGGAATCAGACAGATGAGGAGGGAGGAAGGGCATGTAAGATGGAGGGAACAGCACGTGTGAGGTTGTGAAATCTGTGGGTGGTGGGGGCCGGGAGGGGGGCGGGCAGGGGGGGGCGAGGGAGGACGAGTGTGAGCACACCAGCCATCTGATGAACAGAAAGAGGTCTGGGTGCGCTGGAATATCAAGTGGGGCTTGGAGCAGAAGGAGGGGGTCTGGTGAAGATCAGGCGTTTGGGGGCAGGCAAGGCCTGCTGTGCTTAGTCCAGGAGGCTGGACATTATCCTAAGAGCAGCGGGCAGCCCCTACAGAGTTTTGGGCAGGGCTGTCATGCCCAGGTTAGGACTTAAGAAAGCTTCCTCAGGCAGTAGGATAGACAATGCGTTGGAAAACATCAGGATTGCTGGTGGTGGTCAAGGAGAGAGATGAGGGTGACGTGGAACTCACTGTGCCGATGGAGAGAAGTGTCAGGATCTTGCTTAGAAAGACTTAGGAGACAGAAAGGTGGGGCTTGATGACTGAGAGGGTGGTGAGAGAGAGGCAGCAGGCAAGGATGGCCTTAAGGATCTCTGGCCTAAGCAGCTGGGGAGAAGGCTGCCTTGCCCTGAGTTAGGCAACAGTAGAGGAGGTGCAGCTATGTGGGGAGGGGTTGTGGATGGATTCAGTTTGGACTTGTTGAGTATTCCTTGCCTTTGGGGCTCAAACACGTATTACCTGAATGACTTGGGGTAGCTGACCTAACCTCTCTGTGCCCAAGATGCCTCAACTGTGATAGCAGGCTCAATGTAAAATAATCCTAGTTGATGAGGTGGGAAAGCAGAGACTACAGAGAAGCTAGGGGAGCTGCTCAGAGTCACACAGGCCGTCAGAGGAGGAGTGACCCACAAACCTAGGCATACTCGATTCAGAGCCCACACTCTTTATTTTTTTAATTAAATCCGACATACCATATTACATTAGTTTCAGGCGCACAACAAAGTGATTCCACACTTTTAAACATTAGGAAATGAATAACACGATAAGTTTGGTTACCATCTGTCACCATACAGGCTTATTACAATATTATTGACTATATTCCGTGTATGTACATTCCATCCCCGTGACTTATTTATTTTATAACTGGAAGTGTGTACCTCCTAATCCCTTCACCTATTTTACACAACTCCCCACCCGCTCCCCCTCTGGCAACCACCAGTTTGTTCTCTGTGTCTCTAACTCTGTTTCTGTTTTGTTCCCTGTGCTCACTTGTTTTGTTTTTGAGGTTCCACATACAAATAAAACCGTGTGGTATTTGTATTTCTCTGTCTGCCTTATTTCAGTTAGCATAATACCCTCTAGGTCCATCCATGTTGTCGAAAATGGCAAGATTTCATTCTTTTTTATTGCTGAGTAATATTCCATTGTGTATATGTATACCACTTCTTTTTTATCGATCCATCTATCAATGGGCACTTCCATATCTTGGCTAGGGTAAATAATGCTGCAGTGAACAGAGGGGTACATACAGCTTTTGTGATTAGTGTTTTTTGTTTTCTTCAGATAAATACCAAGAAGTGGAATTGGGGCTTCCCTGGTGGCGCAGTGGTTGAGAGTCCGCCTGCCGATGCAGGGGACACGGGTTCGTGCCCCGGTCCGGCAAGATCCCACATGCCGCGGAGCGGCTCGGCCCATGAGCCATGGCCGCTGAGCCTGCGCCTCCGGAGCCTGTGCTCCACAACGGGAGAGGCCACAACAGTGAGAGGCCCGCGTACCGCAAAAGAAGTGGAATTGCTGGATCATATGGTAGTTCTAGTTTTAGGTTTTTTAGGAAACCCTCACTGTTTCCATAGTGGTTGCACCAATTTACATTCCCACCAACAGTGCATGAGGGTTTCCTTTTCTCCACATCCTCGCCCACATTTCTTACTTCTTGTTGTCTTTTTGATAATAGCCACTTGACAGGTATGAGGAAGCACCTCATTGTGGTCTTGATTTTGCAATCCCTGATGATTAGTGATGTTGAGCATCTTTTCATATGCCTGTTGGCCATCTGTATTATCTTCTTTGGAAAAATGTCTATTCAGTGTTTTGCCCCACTTTTTAATCGGGCTCTTGGTTTGTTTTTTGTTTTGTTTTGATAATGAGTTCTGTGAGCCCTTTAGATGTTTTGGCTATCTACCTCTTTTCGGATATATCACTTGCTAATATCTTCTCCCATTCAGCAGGTTGCCTTTTTGTTTTGTTGCCGGTTTCCCCTGCTGTGGAAAAGCTTTTTAGTTTGATGTACTCCCGTTTGTCCATTTTTGCTTTTGCTGCCCTTGCCTGAGGAGACATATCCCAAAAATTATTGCTAAGACCAGTGTCAAAGAGCATACTTGGCTATGTTTTCTTCTAGGAGTTTTATGGTTTAAGGTCTTACAATTTAGGCTTTAATCCATTTTTTGTTTATTTTTGTATGTTGTGTAAGAAAGTGGTCCCGTTTTCCCAGAACCATTTATTGAAGAGGCAGCCTTTTCCCTAATGTATATTCTTGGCTCCTTTGTCATAGGGGTTTATTTCTGTCAGAGCCCACACTCTTAAGCATCCCCAACTGTTCTCTCCGTAAAGGCTGGGGAGAAGTGGGAAGAGCTGGTGACTTCAGTGTCCGTTCACAGCTGGTGGCACCAAGTCTGGGTAAGATACATCATTGATCCTGCCCACAATGCACTGGGGCGGGGATAACCATCCCCACCTGGCACGAGTTCACCAGGGTGGTGATGTCATGGGCTCACTCCAGCAGCCAACCCAGGTCAATCCTGCCAACCACAATCAACCATTTAGCCAATCATGAAGGTCTTCACTGTATCCGTCACATCCCCCCACTCCACGCCAGGCTGGCTGTTGAGACGGGGAGGTGAGGAGGAATTGCAGAGCCAGTCCCTGCCCTTGGGAGTTGAGTCGTTAATCAGACAGAGATCTGACACCCATAGATGTGGTGGCAAGTGCATCATTGATCCCCTGTGAGGCTGGGTTGCTAGGAGACGAGAGGAGTGACAAGGATCAGGGTGGGATGAAGTGGACATGGCGGCGGGGGTGGGGGGAGCGGAGCAGGGTATGCTGGGTACTTGCCGAGGCCAGTCCCAAGTGCAGAATTACCCACAGCCTGCATGAGGGCGCCTGGAGGATGGATGGGCGGGTGTAAATGAGGGAATCAGCAGCGCCACCCCATCCCCACCTCAAAGTCTGTATCCCCAACCTGTGTATTGGGTGTAGGTGGTCTGGGGGTCCCATCTGAGACAGCATACTCTCCCAAGTTACAGAGTAGGAGCCAGAATCCTGTGATGTCCAGACATGTCCAGCATGTCAAATTCTAGGCCAGAGACCGAGCCACAGGCACCAAGAGGCCAGAAAATATTGGATGAGAGTTGGCTTAAAACGCAATGGCCGGTGCTTTGCGATGACCTAGAGGGGTGGGATAGGGAGGGTGGGAGGGAGGCTCAAGACGGAGGGGATATGGGGACCTATGTATGCATATGGCTGATTCACTTTGGTGTACAGCAGAAACTAACACAGTATAGTGAAGCAATTATACTCCAATAAAGATCTATTTTAAAAAAGAAAAAACAAACCGCAATGGCCAAATAACAAATTGGAATGTACCTATAGCAAGTAAAGATATCGAATCATTCATTTAAAATCCTTCCCACAAAGGGAAGCCCTGGGCCTCCTGGTTTCACTGGTGAATTCTATCAAATGTTTAAAGAAGAAATAATATCCATCCTTCACAGACTCTTCCTGAATAGACAGGAGGGAGGAGGGAGCATTTCCTAACTCATCCTGTGAGAACAGTATTACCCCACTACCGAAGCCAGACTTGACGTCACAAGACAGCTATACACCAATATCTATCATGAATAGTGATACATACATCCTCAACAAAATATTAGCAAACCAAATCCAGCAACATTTGCAAAGGGCTATGCAGGATTTATCCCAGGATTACAATATTGGTTTAACATTCAACTTCAGTTAAGGCAAGCACCATGTTAATATAATGAAGGACAGAAACTACCTGTCACCTTGGTAGACAAAGAAAAAGCATTTGACACAATTCAAGACCCATTCATGATAAAAAAAAAAACAGTCAACCAACTCGGGATACAGGGGATCGTCCTCACTGTGCTGAAGGACATCCCCGAGAAACATCCAGCTCTCGTCCTGTCATGTTTACTAGTGTTAGAATGAATGCTTTCCTCTTGAGATCCAGGCCAAGGCAAGGATGTCTGCTTCAGCCACTTCTATCCCACATTGACTGAAGGTTCTAGCCTGTGCATCGTGCAAAACATGAACTTCTGCTTTCTGCTACAGCATGGGTGAGCCTCCAAAGCATTATGCTTAAGTGAAAGAACTCAGACACAAAAGGCCCCTTCCTGCAGGAGTCAGTTTACATGAAATGCTCAGAAAGGGCAAATCTAGAGAGAGAAATTAGATTAGAGGATGCCTGGGCCTGGAGGTGCTATTGGGGATTGACGGCTGATGGGTACACGGAATCTCTTTGTGGTTCTGGCAATGTGCCACAACTGGATTATGGTGAGGGTTGCACAACTGCGTAAATTTACTAAAAGTCACTGCATTGGGTGCATTAAATGGGTGTGATTTGTGGTATGTATATTATACCTCCATAAAGCAGTTTAGGAAATGTAATGCAGATGTCCAAGTAAGTCTTGCGGGAAAAGATATGCCATTGCTTTTGTCACAATGAGGAATCCCCCCCCCCACCCTTCCATGTTCTGGGTCCGGCCTCCTCCATATGTGCTAGATGCTCCCTCCAGAAACAGTCCCTGTGCGCATCAGGACAGAATTGCTAGTGAGCACACATGTCTAGCGTGCCTCTGTGTGTTCATGCACAGGCGCCCTTTGTGTGACCACAAGTCAGTGGCTCTGGGCAGGCTCCCATAATCCATCCTGCGTCTGAAATTGTACTTAGCTGTTTTTCCATTCTTCTCCAATCTCATGGACCCAGCTTGCATTTCTCTGGTAACGGATCTCAGCCCTTAGCTCCAACTTCTGGTCACAGGAATACCTGTAGCCTGGGCATGAGGCCCCCTGCCTGAGCTCAGCAGCCCAGGGGGGATGCTCAGCAGAGTGGTAACCAAGACAACGGAACCCCATCCAGCCTCCTTCTGCCCCCAGGACTGAGGTCCGTTCCCTCCCCTCCACCTGCCTGAGTGTCAGATAAGGAAGGGGACTTGGGGGCATGACACACAACCGAGTCATTGAAATTGTTCTAAATATGGCTGTGAAATAAATATGTCAAAAATAGCTCTCAGGGGACGTCCGTGGTGGTCCGGTGGTTAAGAATCCGCCTTCCAGTGCAGGTGACGTGGGTTCGATCCCTGGTCGGGGAACTAAGATCCCACATGCCGCAGGACAACTAAGCCGGCGCGCCACAACAAAGAGCCCGCACGCCGCAACAAAAGATCCCGTGTGCGGCAACGAAGATCCCACGTGCCGCAACTAAGACCCGACGCAGCCAAATAAATAAATAAACAAACATTAAAAGAAAACAGATCTCAGAAGACACATTATAAAATTTTTTAAAAATTTCATTAGTAACAAACATGGTTCTGAAGCTCAAGATTCTATTTAAAACCAGGACAGGTGAAGCATCATGCAATTATGCTTCTCAACCTAAGCTGTGCATCAGATCTCCCCTGGAGAGGCTTTAAAAGCAGGACATCCCCCAGAGAGTCTTAAGTAGTAGGTCTGGAATGTGGCCCCAGCATGAGCATTATCTGAAAACTTCTCTTATGAAAGCCGAGATTGCAGCTGTGGAAACAGAACCATCCTTACAGGAGGAAATCATTTTAGATTTGAAATTTGAGACTCCTCTCTACAAGGAAAGCAGGTTTTCACCATGACCCGCTATGCTTCGCAGATACCTTAGGCTGAGGAAAGGGACAACGTGTCCAACGCTTGTTTTAAAACTGACCTCGTACTTGCTCTGCTCCATGTTCCTGAATCCAAAACTTTACAGTTAAAATCCTGCTTTTGCTAATGAAGCTTAGTACTTTTTAGTTCTTGTCAGGATCCCTTGTGCTTAGTTACTTGAAAACATTTCTGAAACATTGTGGAGCTAACTTCATGTGAGAGATCAGAATAGTTCTTTGAAAATTAAAGGTGGCTGAGAATTGTAGCCGTTGATGCAGAAGGATCAGCTGTCGGCTTATCTGCTGAGTGTGCTGAGTTGCATTTTTAAACTTTTTAGTATAATTTATGTTATCAAATTAACTCCCGTGCTCAGGTAAAGACCAAATAGGACCAGGATGTTTATTGTGAAAAGCACAACCGAGCAATCCCTTGTTTCATGCACACCCATGAACACCCACCTGCACAAACGTTCTCTTTCAGGGATCTCTTCTGGATATTTATCTGCACATTCCCAAATGATGGGCTTACACTGCTATGTCCTGACTCATCGTCTCGCTAAAGACAAGGGTTTCAATCTATTAGGCCTGTTACAGTGCCCAGGTTCTCCTCGGAGATCCAAAACAGGGCGTAGGCCTGTGCTCAGGACCCACTCAGAGTGTGTCTGCCAAGAACGAGGCCTCACAGAGGAAACGATCCACATCTGTGGCAACATGAAGATCACGGGTTAGCCTTTTCCAAAGCAGGTCCAGGGGAGTCATGGCGCGGTGGAGATCACACCCAGCAGCATCCCCGGGATTTTGGTTTAAGGAATTGGGTAGATGGCAGTGCCCATCCATGAGATGGGGAACATTGGTTTGGGGCCAGCAGCAGATTTGCAGGGCTTGTGGGAGGTCTGAGTGCAGATGTCCCATAGGTCTCGGCCTGTGCGGACTCTGGGGCCCAGCTGAGATTTCTTAGGTAGACTTGGTGATGGGCAAAGCCATCAGCGTACAGGGGGATACAGATGAAAACAAGTCAGATGGGTAAAAGCTCTGGGGGGTGATGTGGTCACCCAAAGATCATGTGTAGAATGGAAGAGCATGGGGCAGAGGTTGGAAACCAGAGGAAAAGAAAACCAAGATTTAGGAGGGGATCAAAGTAAATGGACAGACAGTGAGACTTAGAAGTAATGGACCGAGAGGTAGGAGGAAAGCCAGGATGAGCTGCTGTCACAGACTCTGACACGGAAAAGCGTTTTTAAAAATGGAATGTCTCTGTGGCCAGTACAGCACCGGGTACTACGGTTTGGCACATGGAGCTCTTGGGAGATGTTAGCAAGGGGATGCCCCGTGGATGGGGCACATGGAGGAGGAATCGAGAGGTAACCAGATAAGGATGCTCCTGGAGCCTACACTTCCAAGAAGCTTGGCTGGAAAGGAATCAAAGACGCAGGGTAGTAGAAGCAGAGGGCTGTGTGCTTGCAAGGTATGTAATTTTCTGTTCCCCAAACCAAAAAGACCAGGATGCAGGTTCCAAAAATTCCTAAGAATCATCAGGACTGTTGAATAGATGACAGAGTCGAGAATTGGCATGATCCTCACAGGTGACTCTTCAAGTCGAGGAGTGGGGAGTGGTGGTCTCAAAGCAGCAGTGGAGTTGCAGGAAGACTTCCATCCTCCCCCTCCAGGCCCCACTCTTGCCTCTGCGACCCATGGTCACAAGAGGAGCTGGTGGGGAGGGGTTGCTGAGATCACAGACTCATTCATGCTCCTCAGACTCCACGGGCACTTTGGTGTATTTATTCTCCCTGGCTGATCTGATCTTCATCACGAGTGTCCACCCTCCAAACTGGTTAGTAAGGGGAGAAAAAAACCCCACTGACTGAATTTACTTCTAATCTGGACAGTGTGGTTGGATGCAATAAAGTGAATGGTCCACATGTACAAATGCTCAGTCTGTTTTGGTGAAAATGCTCAGTCTCACATTTCCACCCCACCTCTCTTCTTTCCAAGATGGGGAAAGGGTATGTTTGTCGTACATCTGGCAGTAATGTGGGAAGGGTATCTACGACAGGACACACCTGTGTTGCTCACAGTGGCCTGGGTGGTCCCTGAGGGAAGGACAGCTCTCCTCTCCCGGGTCCAGCTGGCGATGCTGACCTGCACCGCCCATGGGTGGGGCTGGTGAAACTTGCATTTTTGTCTCTCTCTTCTTGGTGGGGAACCGGTGCTCCCTGGCTGACTCAGCCTCAGCTCACTCTGATGGCATCTGCAGACCCCTCTGAATCTGGGTCTCATCCTCCATCCCACCCCTGGGCAGGGCTGTCCCCTCCACAGCGTCAGCTGCAAGGTCACCTAGCCCGTTGCCTGCTTAGGCTTCCTCTGGATTCACTCACTTTCTACCTTCTTCCTTCAGGGGATGCAGATCCCTCCCTTGGATCTCACCTGCACCACAGCAGGAACCAAGATCAGCTCCAGAAAATTAAATTCCTTAACTCCAGCCACCCCTCTGCCCAAAGGCACTGTTGGGTCATTGTACAGAGTGTGCCCCTGTGAGTTCCAAGTGCGAATGGGGTGAAATCCTCCTGTCCTTGGTGCTCCTCTTCATTTCTTGACACACCTCCCTTGTCTGAACTGTCTTACCTCTGCCTGCCGCTGCCTCTGTGGGCTGTTCCCCCCTGTGACTGGGACACTCTTTTCTTTGGCTTGTCTTTCATTTGACCCAAGACTTCCCGTACAATCTCCAGGTCAAAAGAGGCATACTGTAGAATGTGTACCTTGTCGAGTACAATTAGGAGAATATGTTGTCACATAAGCCCTCCCCCCCTCCCCCGGCAAATATAAAAAGAGTGATAAAGAAGACAAGGGTCAAATATGCCAAAGGTGCCTGAGATGTTGTCTAGGATGAGCACTGAAGAGTGTCTGTGGGATCAGGAAGTATGGATATTAATGGTGGCCTTGACAAGGCCAATTACAGTGGAGTGATTGGAACAGAAGCTCCATTGAAGGCGGTTGAGGAGAGAATATCTCAGCAGAATTTGAAGCAGTTTTGCTTTGAAGGGCAACCAGTAATGTGCCAGTAGCTGCAGAATGGGGTGGTGGCAGAGGGTGGGTTTCCCCCTTTGCTGTGGAATGCCCCGATGTAGAGGGAGCAGGTGCTGGTTCAGGAGAGAGGGGTGGTAATTGCAGGCGCAAAGTCCCTGAGAAGGTGCAAGGCATGGGATCCTGGGCAGAGGTGAGGGGCTGTGTGCAGTCAAGGAGCACGTGTGCCGAGGGGCAGCAGAGTGACAGGGCAGAAACAGGCAGTTTGGAAAGTTTGAGAAATCCCACGGGATTGCTTCAGTCTTCTCCACGAATTATTGGGGGTGGGGGCGGGGGGGAGACTGGTGGTCATTAGCATGGAGGAGGGTTGCCAGTGTGTAACGTAGTATTGTAGGTGAGAGTGAAAATGAAAAGCAATTCTCCCCTGGTCATGGATTTAAGATAAAACAATTCCGTAAAGTTTCAGAGTTTCGTCCTCAGTGCTGAGGTGCTCAGATACAGGCAGGGGGTGAGTAGGGAGGAGGGTGCAAGGAGCACAGGAGGTGTGTTTGTGGGGGACAGTTTCCAGCCCTGGGTCCGCGGAGTAAGGAGGGGCCTGGCGGATGGTGTGGAAGGATGTGTGGTCGGTGAGCTGGCGGTTTCCAGGAGGTTGGGGCTACCAATGCAGGGGCACTAGAGCGAGGGAGCTGGAGGACAGGACGCCGTGTTGGGGGTGATGAGAGGGAGGAATGCTATACACCATGAGGGCCGCGGTCTTCCTGATGCCCAGGGCGTGACCGTGGGCAGGGGGATGCTCGGGTGGGGAGGAGAAGAACATCGCTGAGGCCGGAGAGGCTCCGGGGTGACCGGCTGAGCCTCGCGGGCACTGAGGTCGCCGGGACGGATCGGAAGAGTGAGGGCTGAGAGGAGCACAGCTCAGTGTGCCACGGGACGAGGGCGTTCACAGGCCGGGGGTGCGCGGAAGGAGAATGACCAGGGGACTGGTACCAGTCCCGCACGTGGGGTGGGGGGGTGGGGGGGGCTGAGGCAGTGGGCGACAGGACCCGAACAATGCCCGAGATAGACAGTCTAGCACACCGGGACGGGGAGACTGGCACGAAACTCACTGGGCTCCCGCACGCAGGCCCACAACCCGCCAATCGGATCACAGCCCCGCCCTCCTGGCGCCGGATCTTCCCGGGCGCCCTGACTTCCTGCCGCTGTTGCTACGGTTGCGGGGGCGGGACTAGAGGGGAGGCTGCACTACCAAGGATGGTTCCGCCGGCAATCGGAACGGTTCCTTTCCTTTCTGTGGTCCTTACTGGCGTCAGCCTTAGTTTCGGCACCCACGTTCTCTAGCGGTCGGCGCGGAAAACCAGCAGAAAGCATGCATTTTCTTCCGTGCTTGTGGCGTTCGGTTTCTCTGGTCTGCAGGTGGCAGTGTTGCGCCGTGCATCCGCTCGGCCCGTTTCTCCCCCGCCCTTCGCGCTTGAAAAAACTCCACGGAGCTTTTTTTTTTTTTTTTTTTTTAACTGCAAGAAGTGGCGGGTTTTTTCTGCGCCTGCGCCGGTTGGCTGGTTGAAGCTAGATCAGTTCCTGTCTTGGAGCCCTTTTTGAAAAGTTTCTGAGCAAAGACAGTTACAATTACAATAAAACAGTATAAGCTACAGTCCCCTCAGCCACGGATGTCCATTAATAGTATTTTGTGATCAATTTTCCCAGTGGCTTTTCTTCAAAATGTGCATTTTAAACATACCAAACTTCATTTTTGCATCGAACCTTAATTTCCCTTTTAAAGCCAGTTGTAGATTTTTCAAAATCATTTTCATATTTTTAGTCCTTTTACTGAAAACTAATGAAAACACAGTCTTAAATGTTGATGTTTTTGCAAATCATTGGTTTTAAGTACATTCACATTGTCGTGCAATCATTACTACCATCCGTCTCCAGACCCCTTTTCATCTGCAAAACTGAAATTCTGTACCAGTTGAAGAATAACTTCACATTCCCCCCAGCCCCTGGCACCATCATTCTTTCTGTCTCTATGAATTTGATTACTCTTGGTACCTCATATAAGTGGAATCATACAGTATTTGTCCTTTTGTGACTGCGTTATTTCACTTAGCATGTGTCTTCAACGTCCATCCATGTTGTAGCATGTGTTAGAATTTCCTTCCTGTGTAGGGCTGAATAATATTCCATAGTGTGATTATGCCACATTTTGTTTATCCATTCATCCATCAATGGACACTTTGGTTGTTTCCACATTTTAGCTATTGTGAATAGTGCTGCTATGAACATGGGGATACAAATATCTGTTTGAATCCCTGCTCTCAATTCTTTTGGATGTATACCCAGATGTGGAATTGCTGGATCATATGGTAATTCAATGTTTAATTTTTTTGAGACATCACTGTACTCCCAACATATTTTTTACAAAATCTCCTGCTTGTGACTGTGGTTCTCTCAAGGTTTCATAGAAATGATCTGGAGTAATCGGACCATCTTTAATATTTGATACCTGGATGAGAGCAAACTGTTTGGCATACTGGTCAGCCAAGGAATTTTCTTTTGTCTCATGGGTTTGTTCCCTAGTCTAAACTTTGAATATATAGATAAGACTACATAAAAATAAAATCTGTGCATCTGAAAACCTCAAATATAATTAAAAGGCAAAAAACAGAAAAAGTATTTTCAATATGTATGACAGAATGGGGGGTCAATTTCTACACATACAACTATTAAAGTCAATAAGCTGATTATTTTTAAAACATTAATAAATTCTGGTGAGGATATGAAAACTAAAAATTCTCATAGAATGTCGATGGCAAAACAAATGGGTATTATGTTTTGGCAATGTGCACCAAGAGTGTTAAAATGTTCATGCCATGCCACAACTATTGAAGCTCATGCGCCTAGAGCCCGTGCTCCGCAACAAGAGAAGCCACCACAATGAGAAGCCTGCACACTGCAAGGAAGAGTAGCCCCCGCTCGCCGCAACTAGAGAAAGCCCACGGGCAGCAACGAAGACCCAACGCAGCCCAAAATAAATACATAAAATAAAGTTTAAAAAAATTGTTCATGTCTTTCAATCTACTCCTGGAAATCTATTATAAACAGAGATGGTAAAAATATGTATGTACAAAAATATTATTTTCATTTTTCTGGAGGGATAATCTTTTTTTTATATATATATTTTTTAGCGTAATGCGGGCCTCTCACTGTGTGGCCTCTCCTGTTGCGGAGCACAGGCTACTCCGGACGCGCAGGCTCAGCGGCCATGGCTCACGGGCCGAGCCGCTCCGCGGCATGTGGGATCTTCCCGGGCCGGGGCACAAACCCGTGTCCCCTGCATCGGCAGGCGGACTCTCAACCACTGCGCCATAATCTTTGAAGAAGGTACCAATGTGTTTTCCTTGTATATATTTTCTTGACTGAATTTCCCTACAAATTACTAGTGTGAGTTCTCTATCAAAAAGCAGAAATGGGTAGTTGAAGAACAGATATCTGCTGTAAGTTTAAAGAGAACATATTTATCACACTGAGTCTTGTGGCTAGAAAATCTTTACCTACTACACATTATAGCAAATACTGACAATAGCACCAACAATAACAACAGGATAGCTACAAGTGCCAAGCTAAGAACCTGTTGGGTAATTGATGCTGTACACCACCCATGAGGCAGATGCTATTACTGCCCTCATTTTATGCCTATGAAAACTGTGGCACACAGAGAGTCAGCTGACAAGGGTCTTGGGGTTTCTCAATGAGGGTCCTTACATTCAGGTCCCAGTTCTGTCAGACTGTAGATTGCACACTGGTTTGCAGGATGCCTTCCTGCCCCCAATACAAGAATGAAATAAAATACTCACTGGGAAAGATGGTAAAACAGCCTGCAAAACTTTTTACGAAGTGTATTTATTCACAATAAAATGGTAAATGAAAGGGGGGAAAAGCCATATAGAAAATGGTTCATACACTACACCAGTATTATGACATGATAACATATTTACAAAGAAAAGCACCTGGAAGAAATCAGCTACTTGTTCATTAATTCAACAAATATATATTGAGAACACACTGCCAGGCATTGTTTTGTTAATGCTGCAAATACAATGGTGAGCAAAAACAAAGCAAAAAATATAGCACGTGTCCTTAGGACGGTTACATTATATTTCCCTTTGAGGTAAGGGTTCAGTGGTTATTCCTTCTTTCCATCTCAGTCATTAAATATACTTTCCCCCCACTCTTTCAGACTATGTATTCTTTTAGGAAGAGAAATGAAAATTTTTTTTTCAAGTCTCTTCAAATGATTTTTTTGAACACGTAACTCATGCTATATCTGAGATTAACAAAAGATGGTGAAGTCACACTGCAATATATGAATCTCATTGTGTTTAAACTGCACCGTTATAGATTAAAAATCTCTAAGGAAATTTATCACAAAGTAGTATTCATGGTCATCAGTGGGTGATGGGACTCTGGCTTAGATATATTTCTTTACTGTATTTAATCTGTCCTCAAAATTTTTTACAGGGAAGTTAAGTGACTGGCATAATTTAAGAATATAGTTACGAGGTCCACGAAACAATAGGGAAAAGCCAAAGACAGTACCCTTAAGCACAAATACAAGTTGCTAAGGAAACTAGGCAGCCACTTAGCAGAAAACCAATTTGAAAGGCAAAAATGTTTGGGCTCGGGGGGCAGAATTTTGTCTAGAGGCCCTCGTGAAAGTGCATACTTCAAGATTGAACCAGTAGGCAGTAAGAAAAATCCGCCACTTCTTGCGGTAAAAGGCTCCACGGAGTTTTTTCAAGCGCGAAGGGCGGGGGAGAAACGGGCCGAGCGGATGCACGGCGCAACACTGCCACCTGCAGACCAGAGAAACCGAACGCCACAAGCACGGAAGAAAATGCATGCTTTCTGCTGGTTTTCCGCGCCGACCGCCAGAGAACGTGGGTGCCGAAACTAAGGCTGACGCCAGTAAGGACCACAGAAAGGAAAGGAACCGTTCCGATTGCCGGCGGAACCATCCTTGGTAGTGCAGCCTCCCCTCTAGTCCCGCCCCCGCAACCGTAGCAACAGCGGCAGGAAGTCAGGGCGCCCGGGAAGATCCGGCGCCAGGAGGGCGGGGCTGTGATCCGATTGGCGGGTTGTGGGCCTGCGTGCGGGAGCCCAGTGAGTTTCATGCCAGTCTCCCCGTCCCGGTGTGCTAGACTGTCTATCTCGGGCATTGTTCGGGTCCTGTCGCCCACTGCCTCAGCCCCCCCCACCCCCCCACCCCACGTGCGGGACTGGTACCAGTCCCCTGGTCATTCTCCTTCCGCGCACCCCCGGCCTGTAAACGCGCTCGTCCCGTGGCACACTGAGCTGTGCTCCTCTCAGCCCTCACTCTTCCGATCCGTCCCGGCGACCTCAGTGCCCGCGAGGCTCAGCCGGTCACCCCGGAGCCTCTCCGGCCTCAGCGATGTTCTTCTCCTCCCCACCCGAGCATCCCCCTGCCCACGGTCACGCCCTGGGCATCAGGAAGACCGCGGCCCTCATGGTGTATAGCATTCCTCCCTCTCATCACCCCCAACACGGCGTCCTGTCCTCCAGCTCCCTCGCTCTAGTGCCCCTGCATTGGTAGCCCCAACCTCCTGGAAACCGCCAGCTCACCGACCACACATCCTTCCACACCATCCGCCAGGCCCCTCCTTACTCCGCGGACCCAGGGCTGGAAACTGTCCCCCACAAACACACCTCCTGTGCTCCTTGCACCCTCCTCCCTACTCACCCCCTGCCTGTATCTGAGCACCTCAGCACTGAGGACGAAACTCTGAAACTTTACGGAATTGTTTTATCTTAAATCCATGACCAGGGGAGAATTGCTTTTCATTTTCACTCTCACCTACAATACTACGTTACACACTGGCAACCCTCCTCCATGCTAATGACCACCAGTCTCCCCCCCGCCCCCACCCCCAATAATTCGTGGAGAAGACTGAAGCAATCCCGTGGGATTTCTCAAACTTTCCAAACTGCCTGTTTCTGCCCTGTCACTCTGCTGCCCCTCGGCACACGTGCTCCTTGACTGCACACAGCCCCTCACCTCTGCCCAGGATCCCATGCCTTGCACCTTCTCAGGGACTTTGCGCCTGCAATTACCACCCCTCTCTCCTGAACCAGCACCTGCTCCCTCTACATCGGGGCATTCCACAGCAAAGGGGGAAACCCACCCTCTGCCACCACCCCATTCTGCAGCTACTGGCACATTACTGGTTGCCCTTCAAAGCAAAACTGCTTCAAATTCTGCTGAGATATTCTCTCCTCAACCGCCTTCAATGGAGCTTCTGTTCCAATCACTCCACTGTAATTGGCCTTGTCAAGGCCACCATTAATATCCATACTTCCTGATCCCACAGACACTCTTCAGTGCTCATCCTAGACAACATCTCAGGCACCTTTGGCATATTTGACCCTTGTCTTCTTTATCACTCTTTTTATATTTGCCGGGGGAGGGGGGGAGGGCTTATGTGACAACATATTCTCCTAATTGTACTCGACAAGGTACACATTCTACAGTATGCCTCTTTTGACCTGGAGATTGTACGGGAAGTCTTGGGTCAAATGAAAGACAAGCCAAAGAAAAGAGTGTCCCAGTCACAGGGGGGAACAGCCCACAGAGGCAGCGGCAGGCAGAGGTAAGACAGTTCAGACAAGGGAGGTGTGTCAAGAAATGAAGAGGAGCACCAAGGACAGGAGGATTTCACCCCATTCGCACTTGGAACTCACAGGGGCACACTCTGTACAATGACCCAACAGTGCCTTTGGGCAGAGGGGTGGCTGGAGTTAAGGAATTTAATTTTCTGGAGCTGATCTTGGTTCCTGCTGTGGTGCAGGTGAGATCCAAGGGAGGGATCTGCATCCCCTGAAGGAAGAAGGTAGAAAGTGAGTGAATCCAGAGGAAGCCTAAGCAGGCAACGGGCTAGGTGACCTTGCAGCTGACGCTGTGGAGGGGACAGCCCTGCCCAGGGGTGGGATGGAGGATGAGACCCAGATTCAGAGGGGTCTGCAGATGCCATCAGAGTGAGCTGAGGCTGAGTCAGCCAGGGAGCACCGGTTCCCCACCAAGAAGAGAGAGACAAAAATGCAAGTTTCACCAGCCCCACCCATGGGCGGTGCAGGTCAGCATCGCCAGCTGGACCCGGGAGAGGAGAGCTGTCCTTCCCTCAGGGACCACCCAGGCCACTGTGAGCAACACAGGTGTGTCCTGTCGTAGATACCCTTCCCACATTACTGCCAGATGTACGACAAACATACCCTTTCCCCATCTTGGAAAGAAGAGAGGTGGGGTGGAAATGTGAGACTGAGCATTTTCACCAAAACAGACTGAGCATTTGTACATGTGGACCATTCACTTTATTGCATCCAACCACACTGTCCAGATTAGAAGTAAATTCAGTCAGTGGGGTTTTTTTCTCCCCTTACTAACCAGTTTGGAGGGTGGACACTCGTGATGAAGATCAGATCAGCCAGGGAGAATAAATACACCAAAGTGCCCGTGGAGTCTGAGGAGCATGAATGAGTCTGTGATCTCAGCAACCCCTCCCCACCAGCTCCTCTTGTGACCATGGGTCGCAGAGGCAAGAGTGGGGCCTGGAGGGGGAGGATGGAAGTCTTCCTGCAACTCCACTGCTGCTTTGAGACCACCACTCCCCACTCCTCGACTTGAAGAGTCACCTGTGAGGATCATGCCAATTCTCGACTCTGTCATCTATTCAACAGTCCTGATGATTCTTAGGAATTTTTGGAACCTGCATCCTGGTCTTTTTGGTTTGGGGAACAGAAAATTACATACCTTGCAAGCACACAGCCCTCTGCTTCTACTACCCTGCGTCTTTGATTCCTTTCCAGCCAAGCTTCTTGGAAGTGTAGGCTCCAGGAGCATCCTTATCTGGTTACCTCTCGATTCCTCCTCCATGTGCCCCATCCACGGGGCATCCCCTTGCTAACATCTCCCAAGAGCTCCATGTGCCAAACCGTAGTACCCGGTGCTGTACTGGCCACAGAGACATTCCATTTTTAAAAACGCTTTTCCGTGTCAGAGTCTGTGACAGCAGCTCATCCTGGCTTTCCTCCTACCTCTCGGTCCATTACTTCTAAGTCTCACTGTCTGTCCATTTACTTTGATCCCCTCCTAAATCTTGGTTTTCTTTTCCTCTGGTTTCCAACCTCTGCCCCATGCTCTTCCATTCTACACATGATCTTTGGGTGACCACATCACCCCCCAGAGCTTTTACCCATCTGACTTGTTTTCATCTGTATCCCCCTGTACGCTGATGGCTTTGCCCATCACCAAGTCTACCTAAGAAATCTCAGCTGGGCCCCAGAGTCCGCACAGGCCGAGACCTATGGGACATCTGCACTCAGACCTCCCACAAGCCCTGCAAATCTGCTGCTGGCCCCAAACCAATGTTCCCCATCTCATGGATGGGCACTGCCATCTACCCAATTCCTTAAACCAAAATCCCGGGGATGCTGCTGGGTGTGATCTCCACCGCGCCATGACTCCCCTGGACCTGCTTTGGAAAAGGCTAACCCGTGATCTTCATGTTGCCACAGATGTGGATCGTTTCCTCTGTGAGGCCTCGTTCTTGGCAGACACACTCTGAGTGGGTCCTGAGCACAGGCCTACGCCCTGTTTTGGATCTCCGAGGAGAACCTGGGCACTGTAACAGGCCTAATAGATTGAAACCCTTGTCTTTAGCGAGACGATGAGTCAGGACATAGCAGTGTAAGCCCATCATTTGGGAATGTGCAGATAAATATCCAGAAGAGATCCCTGAAAGAGAACGTTTGTGCAGGTGGGTGTTCATGGGTGTGCATGAAACAAGGGATTGCTCGGTTGTGCTTTTCACAATAAACATCCTGGTCCTATTTGGTCTTTACCTGAGCACGGGAGTTAATTTGATAACATAAATTATACTAAAAAGTTTAAAAATGCAACTCAGCACACTCAGCAGATAAGCCGACAGCTGATCCTTCTGCATCAACGGCTACAATTCTCAGCCACCTTTAATTTTCAAAGAACTATTCTGATCTCTCACATGAAGTTAGCTCCACAATGTTTCAGAAATGTTTTCAAGTAACTAAGCACAAGGGATCCTGACAAGAACTAAAAAGTACTAAGCTTCATTAGCAAAAGCAGGATTTTAACTGTAAAGTTTTGGATTCAGGAACATGGAGCAGAGCAAGTACGAGGTCAGTTTTAAAACAAGCGTTGGACACGTTGTCCCTTTCCTCAGCCTAAGGTATCTGCGAAGCATAGCGGGTCATGGTGAAAACCTGCTTTCCTTGTAGAGAGGAGTCTCAAATTTCAAATCTAAAATGATTTCCTCCTGTAAGGATGGTTCTGTTTCCACAGCTGCAATCTCGGCTTTCATAAGAGAAGTTTTCAGATAATGCTCATGCTGGGGCCACATTCCAGACCTACTACTTAAGACTCTCTGGGGGATGTCCTGCTTTTAAAGCCTCTCCAGGGGAGATCTGATGCACAGCTTAGGTTGAGAAGCATAATTGCATGATGCTTCACCTGTCCTGGTTTTAAATAGAATCTTGAGCTTCAGAACCATGTTTGTTACTAATGAAATTTTTAAAAAATTTTATAATGTGTCTTCTGAGATCTGTTTTCTTTTAATGTTTGTTTATTTATTTATTTGGCTGCGTCGGGTCTTAGTTGCGGCACGTGGGATCTTCGTTGCCGCACACGGGATCTTTTGTTGCGGCGTGCGGGCTCTTTGTTGTGGCGCGCCGGCTTAGTTGTCCTGCGGCATGTGGGATCTTAGTTCCCCGACCAGGGATCGAACCCACGTCACCTGCACTGGAAGGCGGATTCTTAACCACCGGACCACCACGGACGTCCCCTGAGAGCTATTTTTGACATATTTATTTCACAGCCATATTTAGAACAATTTCAATGACTCGGTTGTGTGTCATGCCCCCAAGTCCCCTTCCTTATCTGACACTCAGGCAGGTGGAGGGGAGGGAACGGACCTCAGTCCTGGGGGCAGAAGGAGGCTGGATGGGGTTCCGTTGTCTTGGTTACCACTCTGCTGAGCATCCCCCCTGGGCTGCTGAGCTCAGGCAGGGGGCCTCATGCCCAGGCTACAGGTATTCCTGTGACCAGAAGTTGGAGCTAAGGGCTGAGATCCGTTACCAGAGAAATGCAAGCTGGGTCCATGAGATTGGAGAAGAATGGAAAAACAGCTAAGTACAATTTCAGACGCAGGATGGATTATGGGAGCCTGCCCAGAGCCACTGACTTGTGGTCACACAAAGGGCGCCTGTGCATGAACACACAGAGGCACGCTAGACATGTGTGCTCACTAGCAATTCTGTCCTGATGCGCACAGGGACTGTTTCTGGAGGGAGCATCTAGCACATATGGAGGAGGCCGGACCCAGAACATGGAAGGGTGGGGGGGGGGATTCCTCATTGTGACAAAAGCAATGGCATATCTTTTCCCGCAAGACTTACTTGGACATCTGCATTACATTTCCTAAACTGCTTTATGGAGGTATAATATACATACCACAAATCACACCCATTTAATGCACCCAATGCAGTGACTTTTAGTAAATTTACGCAGTTGTGCAACCCTCACCATAATCCAGTTGTGGCACATTGCCAGAACCACAAAGAGATTCCGTGTACCCATCAGCCGTCAATCCCCAATAGCACCTCCAGGCCCAGGCATCCTCTAATCTAATTTCTCTCTCTAGATTTGCCCTTTCTGAGCATTTCATGTAAACTGACTCCTGCAGGAAGGGGCCTTTTGTGTCTGAGTTCTTTCACTTAAGCATAATGCTTTGGAGGCTCACCCATGCTGTAGCAGAAAGCAGAAGTTCATGTTTTGCACGATGCACAGGCTAGAACCTTCAGTCAATGTGGGATAGAAGTGGCTGAAGCAGACATCCTTGCCTTGGCCTGGATCTCAAGAGGAAAGCATTCATTCTAACACTAGTAAACATGACAGGACGAGAGCTGGATGTTTCTCGGGGATGTCCTTCAGCACAGTGAGGACGATCCCCTGTATCCCGAGTTGGTTGACTGTTTTTTTTTTTATCATGAATGGGTCTTGAATTGTGTCAAATGCTTTTTCTTTGTCTACCAAGGTGACAGGTAGTTTCTGTCCTTCATTATATTAACATGGTGCTTGCCTTAACTGAAGTTGAATGTTAAACCAATATTGTAATCCTGGGATAAATCCTGCATAGCCCTTTGCAAATGTTGCTGGATTTGGTTTGCTAATATTTTGTTGAGGATGTATGTATCACTATTCATGATAGATATTGGTGTATAGCTGTCTTGTGACGTCAAGTCTGGCTTCGGTAGTGGGGTAATACTGTTCTCACAGGATGAGTTAGGAAATGCTCCCTCCTCCCTCCTGTCTATTCAGGAAGAGTCTGTGAAGGATGGATATTATTTCTTCTTTAAACATTTGATAGAATTCACCAGTGAAACCAGGAGGCCCAGGGCTTCCCTTTGTGGGAAGGATTTTAAATGAATGATTCGATATCTTTACTTGCTATAGGTACATTCCAATTTGTTATTTGGCCATTGCGGTTTGTTTTTTCTTTTTTAAAATAGATCTTTATTGGAGTATAATTGCTTCACTATACTGTGTTAGTTTCTGCTGTACACCAAAGTGAATCAGCCATATGCATACATAGGTCCCCATATCCCCTCCGTCTTGAGCCTCCCTCCCACCCTCCCTATCCCACCCCTCTAGGTCATCGCAAAGCACTGGCCATTGCGTTTTAAGCCAACTCTCATCCAATATTTTCTGGCCTCTTGGTGCCTGTGGCTCGGTCTCTGGCCTAGAATTTGACATGCTGGACATGTCTGGACATCACAGGATTCTGGCTCCTACTCTGTAACTTGGGAGAGTATGCTGTCTCAGATGGGACCCCCAGACCACCTACACCCAATACACAGGTTGGGGATACAGACTTTGAGGTGGGGATGGGGTGGCGCTGCTGATTCCCTCATTTACACCCGCCCATCCATCCTCCAGGCGCCCTCATGCAGGCTGTGGGTAATTCTGCACTTGGGACTGGCCTCGGCAAGTACCCAGCATACCCTGCTCCGCTCCCCCCACCCCCGCCGCCATGTCCACTTCATCCCACCCTGATCCTTGTCACTCCTCTCGTCTCCTAGCAACCCAGCCTCACAGGGGATCAATGATGCACTTGCCACCACATCTATGGGTGTCAGATCTCTGTCTGATTAACGACTCAACTCCCAAGGGCAGGGACTGGCTCTGCAATTCCTCCTCACCTCCCCGTCTCAACAGCCAGCCTGGCGTGGAGTGGGGGGATGTGACGGATACAGTGAAGACCTTCATGATTGGCTAAATGGTTGATTGTGGTTGGCAGGATTGACCTGGGTTGGCTGCTGGAGTGAGCCCATGACATCACCACCCTGGTGAACTCGTGCCAGGTGGGGATGGTTATCCCCGCCCCAGTGCATTGTGGGCAGGATCAATGATGTATCTTACCCAGACTTGGTGCCACCAGCTGTGAACGGACACTGAAGTCACCAGCTCTTCCCACTTCTCCCCAGCCTTTACGGAGAGAACAGTTGGGGATGCTTAAGAGTGTGGGCTCTGACAGAAATAAACCCCTATGACAAAGGAGCCAAGAATATACATTAGGGAAAAGGCTGCCTCTTCAATAAATGGTTCTGGGAAAACGGGACCACTTTCTTACACAACATACAAAAATAAACAAAAAATGGATTAAAGCCTAAATTGTAAGACCTTAAACCATAAAACTCCTAGAAGAAAACATAGCCAAGTATGCTCTTTGACACTGGTCTTAGCAATAATTTTTGGGATATGTCTCCTCAGGCAAGGGCAGCAAAAGCAAAAATGGACAAACGGGAGTACATCAAACTAAAAAGCTTTTCCACAGCAGGGGAAACCGGCAACAAAACAAAAAGGCAACCTGCTGAATGGGAGAAGATATTAGCAAGTGATATATCCGAAAAGAGGTAGATAGCCAAAACATCTAAAGGGCTCACAGAACTCATTATCAAAACAAAACAAAAAACAAACCAAGAGCCCGATTAAAAAGTGGGGCAAAACACTGAATAGACATTTTTCCAAAGAAGATAATACAGATGGCCAACAGGCATATGAAAAGATGCTCAACATCACTAATCATCAGGGATTGCAAAATCAAGACCACAATGAGGTGCTTCCTCATACCTGTCAAGTGGCTATTATCAAAAAGACAACAAGAAGTAAGAAATGTGGGCGAGGATGTGGAGAAAAGGAAACCCTCATGCACTGTTGGTGGGAAGGTAAATTGGTGCAACCACTATGGAAACAGTGAGGGTTTCCTAAAAAACCTAAAACTAGAACTACCATATGATCCAGCAATTCCACTTCTTTTGCGGTACGCGGGCCTCTCACTGTTGTGGCCTCTCCCGTTGTGGAGCACAGGCTCCGGAGGCGCAGGCTCAGCGGCCATGGCTCATGGGCCGAGCCGCTCCGCGGCATGTGGGATCTTGCCGGACCGGGGCACGAACCCGTGTCCCCTGCATCGGCAGGCGGACTCTCAACCACTGCGCCACCAGGGAAGCCCCAATTCCACTTCTTGGTATTTATCTGAAGAAAACAAAAAACACTAATCACAAAAGCTGTATGTACCCCTCTGTTCACTGCAGCATTATTTACCCTAGCCAAGATATGGAAGTGCCCATTGATAGATGGATCGATAAAAAAGAAGTGGTATACATATACACAATGGAATATTACTCAGCAATAAAAAAGAATGAAATCTTGCCATTTTCGACAACATGGATGGACCTAGAGGGTATTATGCTAACTGAAATAAGGCAGACAGAGAAATACAAATACCACACGGTTTTATTTGTATGTGGAACCTCAAAAACAAAACAAGTGAGCACAGGGAACAAAACAGAAACAGAGTTAGAGACACAGAGAACAAACTGGTGGTTGCCAGAGGGGGAGCGGGTGGGGAGTTGTGTAAAATAGGTGAAGGGATTAGGAGGTACACACTTCCAGTTATAAAATAAATAAGTCACGGGGATGGAATGTACATACACGGAATATAGTCAATAATATTGTAATAAGCCTGTATGGTGACAGATGGTAACCAAACTTATCGTGTTATTCATTTCCTAATGTTTAAAAGTGTGGAATCACTTTGTTGTGCGCCTGAAACTAATGTAATATGGTATGTCGGATTTAATTAAAAAAATAAAGAGTGTGGGCTCTGAATCGAGTATGCCTAGGTTTGTGGGTCACTCCTCCTCTGACGGCCTGTGTGACTCTGAGCAGCTCCCCTAGCTTCTCTGTAGTCTCTGCTTTCCCACCTCATCAACTAGGATTATTTTACATTGAGCCTGCTATCACAGTTGAGGCATCTTGGGCACAGAGAGGTTAGGTCAGCTACCCCAAGTCATTCAGGTAATACGTGTTTGAGCCCCAAAGGCAAGGAATACTCAACAAGTCCAAACTGAATCCATCCACAACCCCTCCCCACATAGCTGCACCTCCTCTACTGTTGCCTAACTCAGGGCAAGGCAGCCTTCTCCCCAGCTGCTTAGGCCAGAGATCCTTAAGGCCATCCTTGCCTGCTGCCTCTCTCTCACCACCCTCTCAGTCATCAAGCCCCACCTTTCTGTCTCCTAAGTCTTTCTAAGCAAGATCCTGACACTTCTCTCCATCGGCACAGTGAGTTCCACGTCACCCTCATCTCTCTCCTTGACCACCACCAGCAATCCTGATGTTTTCCAACGCATTGTCTATCCTACTGCCTGAGGAAGCTTTCTTAAGTCCTAACCTGGGCATGACAGCCCTGCCCAAAACTCTGTAGGGGCTGCCCGCTGCTCTTAGGATAATGTCCAGCCTCCTGGACTAAGCACAGCAGGCCTTGCCTGCCCCCAAACGCCTGATCTTCACCAGACCCCCTCCTTCTGCTCCAAGCCCCACTTGATATTCCAGCGCACCCAGACCTCTTTCTGTTCATCAGATGGCTGGTGTGCTCACACTCGTCCTCCCTCGCCCCCCCCTGCCCGCCCCCCTCCCGGCCCCCACCACCCACAGATTTCACAACCTCACACGTGCTGTTCCCTCCATCTTACATGCCCTTCCTCCCTCCTCATCTGTCTGATTCCTTCTTAGGTTCAGCTGTCAGGCTGGGTAGAGCAATTTCCATTTTTCCTGAGGAGTACCTGGATGAAAAGTCACAGTTAGCAGATTTGATATTTTTACCGAATGGAAGGTGATGGAGATTTCACTATGAATTCCCCACACGGACACACGTTTTACTGTGGTTCACAGTGAGCTGATTTGAAATGCAATCTGATGGCTGAGTTTTTCTGGGAAAGGCTTCCTTGCTAAGAACAGGACACAGACAGAAAAGCTCTCTCGCCTTATGTTATACGGGCCCACTGTTGCCTTTGAATATGACCTTTGGAATTTGGCCACAGTTTTGGAAGCATAGAGGGATCCAGGGTGACCACCTGCTTCACAGTGAGGAGGGATAAGCTGAACAATGGGAAAAAAAGTCTGTCACTTTATGGTATCTGTGACCCAGTAAATTGAACAGGCTTTGAACTGCCCTACCCATGGACTTTGTTTTGATGAGATTTTCACTATAGTTTATAGTCTGAGTTTCTGTTAGGACAGGAGAAAGTATATTAACGGGTCCTCCCCATGCAAGGGTTTGATTTACTAGTCCCCTGTGGTCATCAGGGAGGCAAGGACCAGCTGCGCGCTCCGTATGGGGACCCTCTTAGGGAATCTGACAGCACCTTCCTGCAACTCCTTAGGTGTCCCCACTGCTGGTTCTGCCTGTTACAGACTCAACTGTGAGGACTGACTTCATTCAGTACAACTCCTCTGAGCAGAGCACACCTAAGTATGAAATGAAGTGTGTGCCTTTGATATGTAAAGACAATTAAAAAGATGGAAATGGCACCAGTTCCACCGCCACTACCCCAACCCCCACCCGAGCCAGAGGGTGGAGTAGATGCCCAGAGGCCCCCGGCATGCTTGCGTCCACACTGATGTGTCCCTAACACAGGGCGCAGTGTAAAATGGTTCACCCGGAGCCTAGTTACTGAGCTAACGGGAGCCGGGCATATGCGGTTTTACTCCCCATAGATCCAGAGAAGTATGAACCCCCGCCTTCCATAGACAAGGAAACAAGCTCAAAGAGGTTAGGTCGCTGATGCAGTAAAGGCTGGATCTGGCAGTCAAGCCCTAGTTCTGCCCGACTGCAAAGCCCGTCTTCTTTGCGGTCACGACAACCCACTTGGCTTGTGATTCAGGTGCCGAGATGCAGATGTTGTTCCGTGACAGGAAAGTCATCATTGTCCCAATACCATGTCCACCTGTGAAATGCAGGAACCCAGTCGGGCAAAGCCACCCTGAAAGGTTCTAAGACGCTCTCTGTGTTTGCCTTCGCAGGAGCTGCCTTGCAGCCAAGAAACTGGAGTCCACCGGCGCAAAAGGATTGCCTCAGAGCCAACGGCCGGGCAGGACTTCAGCCTCCCCTGTGGCGGGGGGGGGCACTCTGCCATATCAGAGAGGCTTTGCAATCAACCCTCCCCCAGTTATATCTCCACCAGTCTCACTCTATTTATCAGATGGAAGGAACTGAGAGGCAAGCAGAGGCAGAGGAAGTGTTTTTAGTGGCTGCATGACAGCTCTGGAGCTGACCCAGCTGCCATGGTGGTCTGGAGCCAACAGACTGAGAATGGAAATCTGGCTCCACCCGTGTTCATGTCTCTGCTCTTCAGCTTGTGTCTGTAAACTGTGGGTGATCGAAGTGCCACCTGAAGAACCTCCCCACCCCTGAGAAGTGTGTCCTGACCAAACACCCACACACCACCCGCCCCCGACCCCCGACCCCACACACTATGGCAGGGGGTCAGAGGCTCTCTTCTGTGTTCCTAGGGTTCTATGATTTAAATCCTGCCATGGCTTTTCTCACACAACAGGGGGCAGTCATCTGCTTGCAGGTTGCAGCCCCCATCATCCCTGCATCCCCAAACTGGCCCCAGTAGCGGAGACCTAGTGTCTGGTCGGTGCTTCGAACTTGTTTCCTCAGTGAATGAAGGACCTCGACTCAAATGTACTTGGTCAATAAAGGGTAGCTCTTCTTGGACCAGTTATTTCTGCGTTAAAAATGACACAGGAGAATGGAGTAAACAGGGCATATCTCGAGTCAGATTCTCTTCCCTTTGGTGGGGGGAGGAGCATTGCATCTTTCATACGATCCCTAATTCCGGAAACTCCTAACCAAAGAGGCTGCAACGTTCATTACACACGTGTGGGTCACTCTGTTGCCCCATCAGCCACAGTTCTGGCCTCACAGTGGAACTTGGGTCAAGATCCTTAAAGCACCGGTCAGTTCACTGAATGTTTCCCAAGTACCAAGTGGCTGGTGCCCAGTGTAGGCCCCGCAACTACGTGTCCAATCGATGGACTGTTGAATGAACGCAGGCTGCTAGTGGAGTCTGTGATGCTGTGCCCAGAGCACAGGTGGCCATGGAGTCAGGGACCTGAGCTCAGTTAGGAAGGGCATGTCAAGTCCAGGTGAGGCCATCAGTCTCACTCGGAGCTGCCCCTCACGCGGTCTTCCTAGTTCCTTGCTTGCTCCACCTCGACTCTCTCTGCTCTTCCCCCACGTCCTGCCTCTCACTCCTTCTAAGGCCTGGCACAGGCTTGTCATTCAGTATCTATGATCCCTCCTTGTCCTTGTCAGTCAGCTGACTGAGCAGATACCCAGCTGACCATTTTTTTTTGTTTTTTATGTATCCCCAGACATCCAGCACAGTGCCTTGACCATAGTTGGAGCTTGGTGAACGATTCAATGAATAAAGTCACTGTTTGTCTCACACACACACACACACACACACACACACACACACACACACACACACACTTACCATCAGACTTATCCGGATCAGTGCACAGTGTCTGGGCAGCCACCCTGACCTGGAGTAGGACATAAGGAGCACTGGTAGTTTTGCTAGAGGGCAACTTTGAGCTTCCCTCAGGTGCCACAGCACCACTCTCAGCAGGGCTAAGAAGCTGTCTGTGTCTGTTAGGGGTAAAGACTGAGACTTCCTGCCTTCAGACACTCAGCACCCCCTGGTTAGGGTTGATGGCGGTTCCTCAGAACGCTCATCACTAAAGTGCCGTGACGCCCTCCCAGAGCTCAGACCAGGGAGCCTTCTCCCAACAATAATGGAGTACCCTACCCTGTTACAGAAATGGGAATTATAGCTGTTTACCCCTCTTAATGTGGTTCCTCCCCTTTGCATTCACGTCCACATTTCTTCCTTGAGTCACCCAATCCAACTCTGCTAATTCCCAACGGGTTACTGCACCAAGCTGCACCTGCATCTCACTTGCTGTGCATGGCTCTATCTGGGAGGGTCGGATCTACCTACTGAGCTACGTATTTTCTGTCTCCCTTCCCTTCTGAATCTGGAGGCTCCCAGGCACCAAGAAAAGTGCTCCAGTTGGCCCACAAAAGGGGCGGTGCTGCAGGGGAGGCTGCGACTCTCATCCACAGCCTGGGTCAAAGCAGGACTGCGTTACAAGCGCCACACGCTGCCCCACTGCGCCACGGGAGCCAAAAGAGCAAAGGTCTAAGAAGTCCTAATACAGACACTTATGTGGATAGAACACCAGTCTCTTCCTAGGGACCTGTGAGTTGTTGTTTGGTTTGGGCTTATATCGTCCGTGGCCTTTTTCACAACGCTTGCAGACTTAGCTAACCTTCCATCAGGACCTCTCTGCTCCCCCCACACCCCACACCCCCCACTGTACCAAAGATCATACTCCTCACTTAAGTGTGCTGACTGGGTTTTCACTTGGCAAGGATACCAAAACAATTTTTTTTCATCCTGAAACGTCAAGATACCTAAGAGAACAGGTCTTCAGAAAAACTAGTTTTAAATTATAATAGAAAAACTGGCTACGTAACAATGAAGATACAGCACATCAAAAGGTTATTTGGGGGCTTCCCTGGTGGTGCAGTGGTTGAGAGTCCGCCTGCCGATGCAGGGGACACGGGTTCGTGCCCCGGTCCGGGAAGATCCCACATGCCGTGGAGCGGCTAGGCCCGTGAGCCACGGCCACTGAGCCTGCGCCTCCGGAGCCTGTGCTCCACAACGGGAGAGGCCACAAAAAAAAAAAAAAAAGGTTATTTGGGCATTATCTGGAATTTCACACTCAAGAGAAAAACACTTAATATGTGGTCTACTGCCTTCCAGGTTTTTTCTCTGCATTTTTAAAAATTAGGAGATGGGGGGAGGTAATGTCTTCATACTTTTGTGTCTGTTGTTCTGTTTATCATTATAGTATGGTTATGCTACTTCCCATAATGATGAGGATGAGGATGCTGATACTGATGTCGGTAGAAGCAAAGACATGTATAGAGCTTGATATGGACCAGGAACTGTTCTCTGTGACGTGTGCATATTGACACGACACCCTGTGGTCTTTCATGCACTTAGGAGACATCATGCTCAATCCATACACAGATCCATGGTAATCTGATTCATGCCGATGGACATGTTCACTTGCCTTTTGATCCAGAGGACGCTGGACACTGCAGTGTATTCCAGATTTGGGGGTCAGGTACCACACCTCTCTGTTTCTTTCAGGCCTGCGTAGCAATCTGACTCAGTTCTTGCCGGCCAGGTGACTTTGGGCAAGTTCCTTCACCCGTTAACCTCTACGTGTCTCAAGCTTCCTCATCTGCAAAAAGGGATGATAACATTAAAAATGCTTACCTCATAATGTTGCTGTGAGTACTCAGAGACGTTATTACACTTATACATATAGAGAGTTAAACACAGTCCAGAAGGGTGAGCTTTTATTCTTGTGTCTCTTCACTTCGGTTTCTGCTTGTACCCATATCCCTCTCTCCCTGCCCCCGTTGCTTTCTCCTCAACCACTCCCGCTGCACTCTCTCTCCCCTTTGCCCCCCTACTCAGACTCTCCATCCAAAAACACTGTTTACCATCTCCTCAGGATGTAACTCAGAAAATATTCATACCATCACCCTTTGGTTAAAAAAACGTGAATATTAGTGGAAGAAATAAGAAACACCATAAAACCGGCAATGTGAAAACTACACAAGAAATAAAGTCCTACTGATGAAAGTTTGAGTATTGATACTTTTTATCTTCATCAGATTCAGATATTCAGAATTTGATACAGGAGAATTAGGCTTCATAAAAATAATGCCCCCCCCCAAAAAGGGCTATATGATGAGGTCCTTGGGCCTTTAAACTTCCCTCTGGAATGTTTTTTAAAATGTATATACTCATGTTCTACTACAATCGTCCAGTGATCACTTACTTTCCCATCATACAAATCATAAGAAGAGGTCATTAGACTTCTAATTTCCTAGAGAATAGGCACTAAACTTTTCCATACGAGCCCCTGATGAAACCCCAGCATTGTATTTAGGCTTCACAATATCCCCATATATATACACACACACACACACACACACACACACACACACACACATATACCCACACCCATGCCCCATACATTCAGTTCTTGAGTCCCTGAGGGGCTGAAGTGATAGTGCAAAGTCTATGTGGTGAATCAAAGGTGATCTTGACATTGTCTCTCTGGAACACTCTCCAGGGAAATGTGGGAACGGTAACAATATTAACAGCAGTAATGACAACAGCTAGAATTCACCAGGAACTTGTCACATGATGAGCACTGTCCTGACAACTTCCCATGTCTTAACATGGTCAGTGTGCTCTAAGCTGCCCCAAGAAGTAGTTACATTTACTCCTAACTAGTGTTTCCATGTTACTAATGGAGGAACTGAGGCACAGAGATGCTAAGTAGCCCGCTCAGTGTCACCCAGCAGTAAGGGCTGGAGCCACAGGTCTGTGGAGGCATTGTGGAAAACTCAAGTGTGTTCTGTATTTATTCAGTCAAGGGCAAGATCCAATGGCTACTGCAAAATATGTAGAAAAACAGCTAACACATAACACAAATTGACCTTACAGCATGGAACTGCACACTAAACAGAAATCTGGTTTCTTCAGAAATCTTTTAGATGGAGGCTTGACAGGATTGGAATCAGGATGTTTTGTGGAAACAATGATCTGAGAGCCTCCTTAGAACAGCAGACAGCATGTCAGTCTCCTAGCCTGAAGGTCTTGGGTTTGTGCATCAGAGAAGGCAGCAAACCTCTGTCACCTCCACATGCTCCCGATGGAGAGAGAAACCTGCCAGTAGGGAAAATAAGACCGTTCCTCTGCTCTGGTAGTACCCAGACAAGTTGTCCATGTCAGTCAGAACTGAGGAATTATAAAAAAAAAAAAAACAAAAAACACCAAAAATGCAGATTCCATGATCCGCACTCAGTGAATCTCATTTAGTGTGGCTACAACGGTGCCCCAGAATCTTTGATTTTTCACTCTGCCTGGGAAACTCTCAGGAACTTTAATAAACTCCTTTGGTAGCGAGACTGTCTCCAATGTACTGACTCTTCCCAGGATAAACACACAGTTGGGAAGACCAACCTGAGAGCACAGGAGAGAGAACGTAAAGGACACAGCGTGAGAGTCAAACCAAGGGCAGGGCAGTGGATCTTCCGAGAAGACATCACCACCCCACTGGCCTGTCTCTCTGAGGCTTCAGTTTATCTCAGATCCATTCTCTTCATGGCCAGTGGATGGAGGTGGTGAGAGGAGATGACCTTTGAGATCCCACATGGCCTGGGCTTTTCTCGGGGGCCGTGGGACACAGACGATATGAGGTTATATGATCTATTCTCCCCACCTCCAGTCAGCCTCTGCTTCTCTCTTGCACCCCCACTCCCTCCATGCCACGCAAGCCCAGAGCAACCAGAATTTAGGAAAAATGTCTTCCCTTCACCGATCAGACACCTGCCCCTGACCTGAGGAGATCTTCTCCCCTCTTCTCCTCTCAGCTGTCCTCCTCTGATCTGATCTGCCATGCCGAAGCAGACAGCCTTCCCTAGTAGCTTAAAGCCCGCGCCTGGCCCGTGACTCTGGTGACGCAGCCTGGAGAGGGCTCGTCCTCTCTGAGAAGGACCCCAGACCCGGGAGCCAAGAGCCATGACGACCACAGAACCATCCTAAACACTGATGCCCACGGCAGTGATTGACCTTGGAAACGAAGCCTTACCTCACACCCCGTCTGTCCCTGAACCATTATCTTGTCACAGAAAGCAAGACAGACGAGGAAGGTGTCTGGAATCCTTCCTGGGGAGTCCTGTGTCCTACTCCATGCTGCCATGCTACTTCCCCTGACCAAACCCTGACGTGGACCATATCATTCCTATCCTTTTGATGGGAATAAGAGGTCTGGGGATACCTTCACAAAATCCTATTCTCGTGGTTGATAACCAGTATGTTATGTGGTTTACTACCACAATGGTGCACCTGGTAAGTAGGTGGAAGCTGACAGGAAGTTTCAGAGGGTAGGTCTGGGTGCTGAAATGATTGGGAGGAGCTACCGGCATCTGTGGGCTGAGGGTTACAGGGAGGCAAACACTTTTAAGCAGAGAGTTAAATAAAGTGGATTTTCCATAATTGTAATTTCCCCGTGAATTAAGGGAAGCCTGAATGTTGCCTTCTCTGGAAACTTACAAAGAATCCTTGAGTGTTTTAGAGAACACATACTGAAGGCAATTCTCTTACTGGCCTTGAGCTTGATGCAACACACCAGTGTCGCTTGGCAGCTGAGGTTGTACACGCCTACAGGAATGAGGGGAATCCAGCTGTACTGACTAGATGGATCTTCAGGATATGCTGTTAATGGATGGGAAAAATTACGTGGTAAATGCTCATAGTGTGATCTGCCATGGGTTGCTGAACAAAGCCAGATAAGCCCATTGTCTTTGAGGCACCGAGGTTTTGCTTCCATGTCTGTCTCCCTCACCAGACTTTTAACTCCTTCTCAGAAGGCTGGAAACACATCCCGTTCATCCTGGTGTCCTCAGGGCAGAGGACCTGAGACGCGGTAGAAAGTCAGTCCACACTTGTGGAGCTGACGTAACGGGTGAAGGACTGGACCCAGTGTCTTAATGACGAGCGAGAAGGATGTCAGTCTGCAGAGGGAGGGAGGGGAATGCCACAGGTCTTAGGACCCAGGCAGCGCAGTGACACCAGCCTACACTGCAGTACTGATGTCAGTTACATCCCTTAGGGTTCCAGGACTCAGCCATTTAAATACAGGTGTCATTAACCATGAAGGTCTAACTTAGAAAGCCAGGAACCTTACTGCTTAGTTTTTTGTATGAACCTTTTGTAGCTGAGGCACCTGAGGCACCAATTCAGGCACAGCATACTCTGGTCACTACTCGTCCAGGCTGAGGCTGCGTGGGGATATTCAGGGCTCACACACAAGAAGGGTAATTCCGAGGCATACACGTATCCCTAGAAACAAAGGGTTCACAACTGCTAGGTTGCCCCGAGCAGGACATACATCAGGCAGGCAGGACAGCTCCCTGGGGCCCCAGTGTGGCCTCCCACCCAGGGACCTGCCCCCCTAGGACTCCCTGTCCAGTTTGAATAATCCATCTGAGGCCTTAGTTTCAGAGGCACTGCCTGGAGGCAGCCCGTTCCAAGCAGTTCTGTCTGTCCGGGACCCCAGCGCATCCTCTTTCCGAGGGTGGCTGACACCTGGAGGTGCTCTGCATGCACCGTCCAGGGGCTGGGGCCACTCCTGCGGTCCCACAGTCAGAGCTCCCTCAGGTGTGACTGGAGCCTCAGCAGACAGTTTGCATTCAAAGTGCTCACTGGACTGGGATTGACATATATACACTAATATGTATAAATAGATAACTAATAAGAACCTGCTGTATAAAAAAATAAATAAAGTAAAATTCAAAAAGAAAAAAAAAAGTGCTCACAGCAGCTTGGAAGGCTGCACGGGGAGTGTTCCTTTAGGAAACATAGAAAATTCCCAGGAACAGTTTGGACAGACAAGATCATTAATGCCCTCGCTCCCTCTCTACACTTTCCCCCCCAGGTGCCAGGGGTGGTGTGTTCTCCATTGTTATACAATCACTGTGTACAATCCTGAAATCAAAACTTTACATTTCGGGGCTTCCCTGGTGGCGCAGTGGTTGGGAGTCCGCCTGCCGATGCAGGGGACGCGGGTTCGTGCCCCGCTCCGGGAGGATCCCACATGCCGCGGAGCGGCTGGGCCCATGGGCCACGGCCGCTGGGCCTGCGCGTCCGGAGCCTGTGCTCCGCAACGGGAGAGGCCACAACAGTGAGAGGCCCGCGTACCGCAAAAAAACACAAAAACAAAACAACCAAAATTACATTTCTTTAATTATCCCCTAATGTCCCCCTAATCTTTTGTATGGAAGGGCTGTAGGCAAGAGTACTTTCATAGCAAAACATGTTTTATAATCTAACTGTAAAGACATTACGTTTAGCAACTGGCCAGGACAAAATCGTGAATTTTTAAAAATTTTCAAAATGGGTTGACACAACCTCCTGTCCTTTTGTCTCTCTCACTGATCCCGTGAGGAGGCTGGAAAAGCTCATTCTCTTGCACTGAAGAGTCATATGCCTAACGTCTCGTCTCAGTTGTCTCAGAGATCCAGATGCAACAGCCACAACGTACAAAGCCATTTTTAAAATTCCCCCTTTTCCCTCTCTCAGGGACGCTTTACTCAAACACCTAGCAGTAAACTGACACTCACCAGGGTACCGCACAGCGGCCGGGGAGCTCGGGCGCGAGTGCTGGGAGGGGCTGCAGCAGCAGCAGCAGCAGCAGCGGCAGCGGCGGCGGCAGCGGCGGCAGCAGCAGCGGCAGCGGCGGCAGCAGTAGCAGCCGCCAAGTTGAAGAAAAGCCTGCAGACCTTTTTCCCCTTCTTGCCTCTAGTTTATCTGAAGCTTTCTCCAGCCCAGAACCTGATTTTACTTGCTTTCTTCCGCTTGTAGGAGAGAGCAAGTCAAACTTTTAACATTTTTTGGCCGACCCAGAGTTCACCTTTTGTGAGGTTTGCATCCTTTCCCCCCAGGCCTGGAGGAAATAACAGACACCAAAGTCAGGAGCTGGCTGCACTCCCCACCCCCAGGCCCCCCCCCCCCCCCCCCCCCCCCCCCCCCCGCCACCCCGCTCACATCAGGCAGCACAGCAGAAGCAGCCGAGGATGCAGTGCACTAACTCTCCTGGATCTGGATCTTTTGTTTTCAAATTCTGTAAGTAACACCTATCACAACAGTCAGTGGCTCAGCTGCTGTTTCATAGCACGGGTACATCCACAGTCAATGAGCACAAAAGGATCGTCATCCCTACTGCTTCATCCTCCCTTTACTCAAACAAGGCTTTCACCGTATTTCAGCGAGTCACAGTCTCGCTAGTGAATCCACAGCTGCCACCACTGTTTCAGATGCCCCAAGACCACCCTTGCTTTTGATGAATTCCTAGGAGGACCCCAAGGACCTAGCACATAGTCATCCTCATGGCTAAGATTTACTGCAGCAAAAGGATACAAAGCCAAATCATCCAGGGGGAGAGGTGCACTGGGCAACATCCGGAGGAAACCAGCGCAAGCTTCCAAGAGTCCTTTCCTAGGAGATAATCACGCAATTTGTCCCTCCGGCAACGGATCATGACAACGTGTGTGAAATGCTGTCCACCAGGGAAGCTCCTGAGAAACCCGGGGCCTAGCACATATCAAGATTTCAGGTTCCCAGGAGGAAAGCAGGTGTTTAGCATAAAACATACTGTTTGGACAGATGGAGGAGTAAACTACACTTCTGAAGGAGGCAACGGTGGGAAACCTCTTGAAATCCAAGTGCTCAGACGCGACGTGAGGGCCAACAAGCCAGCCCTTCTAAGGATTATAGTCTCAGGCCTGCTATGTTAACTCTATTCTGCACAGTACTCAACAGCAAAGCTTCAAAATACATGACCAAGTCAGAACTGGAAGAACTGAAACAAACAAATCTACAAGAACAGCTGGAGACTTCAACAACCTCAGTAATACACAGAACGGAGAGAAAGCAAATTAGAATGCATGGGTGAACCTAATGTTCTCACAGGTATAGAACCCTCCACATAACAATAGCCGAATATACCACATTCTTTTCAAGTGCATATGGAAGTTTCACCAAGGTAGACTATATCCTGGGTCATAAAACAAATATGACCAATTGCAAGATAACTGCAATCATACAAAGAATGTTGTCTGACCAAAAGAGAAAAACCACCGATAAGTAAGCCAAAGTTAGGAGGAAAATCTCCAAACACAAGGAAATTAAATCACATACTTCTAAATAATCCATGGACCAAAGAGCAAGGATCAAGGAAAGTTACAAATTAATTTAAACAACATGAAAATGAAAAAACAACCTACCAAAATCTGCAGGATGCAGGTACAGGAGTGCTTAGCCGTAAATGTACAGCATCAAATGCTTGTATTAGAAAGAATAAAGAACCCAAATCAATAATGAAAGCTTCCACCTTAAGAAACTAGAAAAAGAAAATCCAAACAAATTCAAAGCAAGCAAATAAGGGAAAAAGAGATTGGAACAGTTATCAGAAAAAGAATAGAGTTAATCAACGAAACCCAAAGCTGGTTCTTTCAATAGGTCAATACAAATTCATAAACTTCTACCCAGACAGACAAAAAAAAAAAAAAAAAAAAAAAGGCAAGATAACTAAAGACACAACTTACCAACATCAGGAATGAAATAGGTTACAGATCCCACAGAAATTAAAAGGATTCTATGAATAATTCTACATAACTACTTTTGGCAATTTAGGCGAAATGGAACAAACTATCAAAGCTCAGCCAAAAAGAAACAGATCATCTATTTTTAAAATTGAGTCTGTAGTTGAAAAACTTACAGAAAAGGAATCTCCAGGGCCAGATGGTACCCCTGGAAAATCCTGCCAAACATTTAAGAAGCAATGACAGCAATTCTACGCAATCTCTTCAAGGAAACAGAAGAGAGGGAACACTTGTTGAATTCTTTTTTCAGATTAGCATTACCCTGATACCAAAGTCAAACAAAGACAGTAGTAGCAAATCAAATTCAATATATAAAGAGAATAATACACCATGACCAAGTGAGGTTTATCCCCGAAATGCAAAGCTGGTGCAGCATTAAAACATCAATCAAGCCAGCATAGTAGCATACCAAAGATAAAGAACCACATGATCGTTATCTGTTGATGCAGAAAAAGTATCTGACAAAATTCAACAGTCGTTCATGATGAAAACATTCAGCTAACCAGGAGTAGAAGGGAGCTTTCTTAACCTGACACAGAGCATCTACAAAAATACCCGCCCCTCCATCCTACTTGATGGAGAGAGACTAAATGCTTTCTCCCTAAGATCAGGAACCAGGCCAGGAGGATAGCTATAAGTCAACATTGTACTGGAAGTCCTAGCCACTCCAGTAAGAAAAGAAAAAGAAACAAATGGTTTAGAGATTGGGAAGGAGGAAATCAAACTGCTCCCATCCACCAATGACATGATTATCTACCTAGAAGATCCCATGAAATCTATTAACAAAAACTCCTATAACTAAGAAGTGAGTTTAACAAGGTCGCAGGATACAAGCTCAACACCAAAATATCAGGCATATTTGCCTGTACTAGCAATGAACAATTAGGAAATTAAAAAAAAAAAAGACTTGTGCATACCATTTATAATAGCTTCCCCCCAAAACCTAGCGAAACATAAGCAGGATCTGTATGCTCAAAACTACAAAATGCTGAGGAAAAGAAATATAAGAAGACCTAACAAAATGGAGACACATACTGCGTTCATCTGTTGAGAAATTCAATATAATTAGGATGTCAATAGTCCCCAAATGGATCCATCAATTTCATACAATTCCAATCACAAATCCAGGCAAGGATTTTTTTGTACATATAGACTAACTGATGATAAAATTTCTGGGGTAAGGCAAAGGAACTAGAATAGCCAAATAATTTTGAAAAACAAAGTTGGAGGACTAACACCAACGTCACAATTTACAATGCAGCTTCAACCAAGATATGTAAGCAACTAGGTGGCCATGGAGGGGATGAATGGATATAGAAAATGTGGTGACATATACAACGGAATATTATTCAGCCACAAAAACGAAGAAAATCCTGCCTTTTGCAACAACACGAATGGACCTGGAAGGCTTTATGCTAAGTGAAGTAAGTGAAAGAGAGAAAGACATACTGTATGTTCTACTTATATGTAGAATCTAAAAAAGTCAAACTCACAGAAATAGAGTTTAGAATGGCGGTTGCCAGGGGCTGGGGGAAATGTTGGTCAAACGGTACAAACTTCCAGCTATAAGATGAATAAGTTATGGGGATCTAATGTACAGCATGCTGAGTATAAGGAACAAAACTGTATCGTATATTGAAAGCTAAGAGGGTAGATCTGACATGTTATCACCACAATTTTTAAAAAGGTAATTCTGTGAGGGGATAGAGTGCTAACTAACCTTATTGTGGTAATCGTTTTGCCCTATCTACGTGTATCAAATCATCACACTGTGCACCTTAAACTTACATGCTATATGTCAATAATACCTCAAAGAAGCTGGAAAAGATAAAAGAGTCCCCAGCTTTTCCGGTGGGAGAGCCCTCCAGCTATATTCTGTGTCCCCCTGACATCTCCCCATCATTCCTTAACTTTCCCTTATTACTGACATGACAAGTTGAGCCAGGCTCATTAATCCTTTCTCTCCTCAGCCTGGGAACCCAGCATTTAATGGAGAATGGTATTCAGAAGCTAGGATCTAGCGGTAGGTGGACTTATTGTCATTGGGATGTTGCTGTTTTCAGGAAGTTTGGAATATATGTGTGAGCACAATCACACACACACACACACACACACACACACACACACATATATTTCTATATCAATCTATCCACATATGCACACATACCTATTGAAAACCAGGAGTTCTCACGGAGACCTTTAATTCCAGTAGAACTCCTCAGAAGTTGTTCCAGTTTACCTCCTTTCCATATTGGAAATTCCCTCTTCCAAAAGTGGCTCACAGACGTGGCTCCCACCATCCTTATATATTCACTGAGTTGACAAATCCCAATGCATATAAGCCATCCCTCCTCCACAAAGAGGTCCTCCCCACGTGCTATGCTGAACCATCCCCTGCCCTTGACTTCCACACCTCACTCAAGCCTGAATCCCTGAGCCAGTTAGCCACCTCCCCAGAGAACCCCCAGGGATATCCTCCTTACCACCTTGGGCTCTGACCTCCCAAATTGGGATGCCCCTACACGCATATACTTGCCTTGCCCGGCAACACCTAATGGCTTTAGGACTGAACTGCTCAGGCACAAAAGAGAAGAGAAGGGAAGGGAAAGAAAGGGTAGGGACAGGGGAAAAGTGAATATATCAGTTAATCAAGGTGAACTGGGCCAAATCCAAGCAATATGATGAAGCCAGTGGGTTTTTTTCTCACTGTCCTCCAGCTTCCCCTTCCTGCCTCTCTCCTTTGCCCCAGTTCCTTTCTCATTCTTAAGTCCTGCCCTCCATCAAGAGTAGCGATGTTATGAGGGGCATGATTCCCATATTATAACTGATCTCCACTGGCTGGCTGACATTCAGTGTGGGTGGCGTCCTCCCTGCAGCTCTTACACTCAGGCCCTCTGTCTCTCATGATGGACTAGAAAGTTTCACCCCTCTTCAGTAATTTCAGGTGTAAGCAGGAGAGAAGGTGCAGGGCACATCTTGGAGCCTCGGGTCCTTCATCTGTGAAATGGGGATGACCACAGATTGTGGGACAAACACAGAGAGCAGCACCAGACACCTTTCAATGAGTGCTACGTGCCGGACCCAGTGCATCACAGGACTCCTTGATATCCAGGAGCATGCCAAGTAGACTGCCCCGCCAGGACTGTGGCACCTGCTGTTCCCTCTGCCTGGAATGCTCTTCCTTCAGGTAATCCCACGGCGTGCTCCCTCACTTCCTCCAGGTCTCTGCTCATTCGTCATCCTTCAGGGAGACTTTCCCTGATTACCTTGAATAAAATAATAACATCATCTCCACATACCCTTTCCCCTGGTCCAGCCCTATCTTTCTTCATACATAGCACCTGCCACCCTTGATTTACTTATTGACCAACTCTATGAAATGAGACTTTGTCAGTTTTGTCCTGTCACAAACTCCTCGAATAGTACTCACGTACATGGCAGGTGCTCAGAAAACATTAGCTGAACCATAGCTGGGAGCCGGGCCCTTTACACACACTGTTAACATGCACAGGTACCCTCCAAGGTGGGCACTGGCCCCATTTGATTAATTATGATACGTACTGAGACTCCAGGAGACAAGTGACACCCTCAACAACGCACCATCAGCACGTCGGGTTCCAGGCTTCGGAATCATACCTGCCGGGTTTCCAACTCCCTCAGTTCCTGGACAGAGACCTCACAGCCAAAATGGTAAGAGATTTTACTACTGACACACAGACCCCAAACAGCTCAGATACTTTACACCTTTAGACAAACCCCTTCCTAAAGCAGCTCAGAGACATCACACCTTGGGACCCAGAATCACAACAGTTCAAAGGCCTCACACGCTGGGGTACAGACGTCTACATAAGGGTCTAACACCCAGTGACTCTAATGCCCAAAAGCTCAGAAAATGCACACCCAGGTCTACAAGGACACAAATCCCTACAGACTTTGTACCATGGCTCACAAAACCCACCCAGATAAAATATCCCATTCGCCAAAAACTCCCCAAAATGCTCACAGACGCCAAAGGTACTCAAACAGCATCTGGGATGTCAGACGTAGCGGTACACATCTCCAAACTGCACGACACACGTTACTTCCCAGGGAGAGACACCAAAAAAGTTTGGTGACCCCTCCTTGGCCTTAATTATATGAATCTGTGCGACTGACCCTGCGGTGCCACACGCTCCAGACTGAGTGAAGGCTAAACAAGACTGTAAGAGCTCGCGGAAAGACACCACCACCGTCACCCTGCACAGCCAGCGACTGCGCCGAACCTCGCCACCGACCCGGGCAGCTAATCAGCCCCTTACGGATACTCAGTCTTGGAGTAGTCAAACTCGGAGAAAAATGTACACTCTGAAAATGCCCGCGCGCGCGCACGCACACGCACACGCACACGCACACGCACACCTTTCACCCTGAGCGTCAACGGCGACCACTGTGCCTGTCCCAGAGAGACAGCCAATGGGAACTGGGCAGGCGAGGCGGGAGGGGCAGGAATAGCGGGATTTCCGGCGCCGCTTGACACCCCGGAAGAGTTTATTCCAGCAATCTCGCGGCGACCAATCGCCGCCCAGAACGCTTTCTCGATTTCGACCCCCGCCCCCCCCCACACACACATACACGCATCCCGGAGCCAATCTCTTGCTCCGTTGCTCTCCCCACCTGGATGTGACCATGCAGAAACGAAGGGGTGACCCTGGAGTAGATAGAAAAGAAGGCTGCAGGCTGAGAACCCGGTGTCCCATCGGCCTCGAATGTGCCGGGAAGATGGAGCGGTTACAATGGGGATGGACCCAGCGGCGCCCTGAGTGCCTCCTCTGGGACCCGTGGTCGATGCCCGACGCGGTGTAAGGGGACCCTCAGTGTTGTCACAGAGCTCAATGGATTATTCCAGAACGGACGCCCCCTCCCGAATGGTTCCTTCCCGACTCGAAGGACTTCCCTCTACCCCTCAGTGGTACGTTCCACGACAGAACCGTTTCATCTCGCGCGCCCCTTGGTGGTGGGATCGGGGAACAGCGGATGTAGATGCCCGCGGACCATTGCTGGCCGGTGCCCAAAGGGAGGGAGGACAAAGTCAGGATGAAACCCTCGCAATTCTCTGGAGTCTTGGATTTGGGAAAAAGTCTTCCTACTTGGAAAGTTACCTCCATGCAGTGACACCACTGTAACAGGGAGCATTACAATAAGTTTTCTCTGTGCTGGGCCTTGTGATTGCTTGTGCCTCCCTGGGTAATACAGGATAGGCCTAGTGGGGCAAGCCAGCCACAGTCTCCCAACGGGCAGGAGGGATAAAGCTCCAGACTGGGATCAGAAGGCCTGGTGAGGGGCAGGCCTCTGTCCTTGACTGTAATCGGTGGAAAGGACTACCGTGCCTTCGGTTCCGTTAGGAAAGGGGACATCTCCCAGGGGTCCCAAGGACACTGACTACATGAGATAAAGACCATGGGCTCTGTCACCGTTCTGTTACCCCGTACATGTACCCTAGCGGAATCCTCGCCCTTTCTAGCTATGCCCGTCGGGACAGCCACTTCTGGAGTGGGCCAACTCAGAGAAATGTACATTCTGAAAAATGCCAGCGCGCACACGAACACGCTCCCGCCCTGAACTCCAACTCGGCTACCGCCTTGCGCGGGGAGGGGGAGGGAATAGCGGGACTTCCGGCTCCGCTTTGCGCACCGGAAGAGCTTATTCCGGCCATCTCGCGGCGACCAATCAGCGCCCAGAACGCTTTCTGGCCCCGCAATCCTGGAGCCAATCTCTCGCCGCGTTGCCATCCCCACCTGAATGTGACCAGGTAGAAATGAAGGGGTGAACCGGACACCCCCAGGAGGTGATACCCCGGGGCGGTGGGGGGAGGGGGTGCTGTTTCTCACTTCAGTCCTGCGGTTATTCTGGTGGGTCTAATGTGAACGTGAAACTGTAGCATGCATCGCAGTCACCTGGAGGGCTTGTTAAAACACTGATTGCTACCCCCCATCCCCGAGTTTCTGATTCAGTGGGTCCTTGGTGGGGCCCGAGAATTTGCACTTCTAACCAGGCTCAGCGTCCCTCCTACACAACTAAGTGGTGGACTCTAGGATTCCTACCTCCTTCCACCACGTTATTTGTGAACTGTCCCTTCCCTTCTCTCCCTCCTTCCTTACCCCCCAACACATCCAAACGAACAGTCTTCATCGCCAGACCCTGGAGATCTTGAAGGGAGCAAAGGTCTAAGCATCCTGTTCACTGCAGCAGAGCGTCTGCCCCAAGAGTGATGTGAGGAGCCAGTAAACAAGCTTTACTTCTCCTGCACCACTGATGGACAGCATCGTGGCAGCATGTATCAAAGTGAAAAATCCTTACAATGCTGGGTCGGTGAGGGCAGAGACTCTTTTTTTTTTGTCTAGTACGGCCAGTCTCCCCAGTGCCCAGCACATAGTAGGTGCTCAGTGGATGATTGGTGAATGACTGAGTTTTGACCCAGCAGCTCCACTTTAAAAATGTACAATCAACACACACATTCACAGAGTTGTGTGTAGAAGGAAGATAGTAGCAAACAATTGTGTAAAACCTCTTTATGTCCATTAAGAGTCGATGATGGTTGGGTTGTAAACAAACGGTGAGTGGTTCATGTTATACCATGGAGCACACACTGGCCATGGAACAGCATGAGGGGACCAGTGTGTACTGATCAGAGGGATCTTCTTCAGGACATGCTGTTATTAGGTGGGAGGGGAAGCAAATGGGAGATGCTCATAGTGGGGCCTTCTGTGTGTGTGTGTGTGTGTGTGTGTGTGTGTGTGTGTGTGTGTGTGTGTGGTTTAAATACAGAGAAATATTTTTTGAAAGGAGCAAAGAAGCACCTATAACTAGCCCCACTGGTAGGCCCAGGAAGCAGAGAATGTGGAGGAATGTGATGACCTGTGTAGTCCATGTACTGATGTACTAATGGAATCTTTCACAGCAGCCACTTATTCACGTATTATTTGAATAACTCTGTCTAAAGCAAAGTCATGTGGTGAAAACAATACCTGTACCACAGAGCATTTTTGTGTGAGGGCATCTGGAGGGTCTCCAGCAACAGGGTTCTCAAATTTACATGCCCCAGGGCCAGGCAGTTATTGTGCATTAGGGAGCGCAGCTCATGTGAGGGTAGGGAAGGGCAGCACATGGGTATGGTAAATGTTCCCTGCCAATCGGCTTCCGGTGTGGGTACGATAGAGAAGATGGGGCTGGTGCAGACCCCAGACCCTCACAACAACCTCCTCAGCATCATAAATAGTGGTAATTGTCAGGATATCAACAGTTGTTACATCTTTACACTGATGTAAACTCCTTGGGAGCATCCCTCAACCTCTTCATCACAGGACACACACACATGTCAGACGAGTAAGATAACCGATCCTCTGAACACAGCATTCAAGGACTAATTAAGACTGACTTAGGAATTGGTTCTGCCCATGATGAATGAGCAGGTTTGGATTTATCCTCCCACTTTAAGTAACTAAAACTTTGGAAGTGACGGTCTTCAGATGCACTACAACAGGCATGCAGGATGCTGATACCCGAGAAAAGGGGGAAAACGAGGTGAGCACTACACTTTCCCCCAGCCTACTTCTGGAGAGGATTTCCAGGCATCAGTGCAGGGAGCGGGAACCCAGGCAGAGGCCAGCGTGTGGGTACGATAGAGAAGATGGGGCTGGCGCAGACCCCAGACCCTTACCCTGTCTGAGGGGGCATCCACAATGCTGCTATCGCCTACTATCTTTGTGCAGGAATGAGACCCCTGCATGGGCAGGGGTTGTGATTTTCCCAGAGAAGCCGGAAGTCTGGGTTCTTGTCATATTCTTCTTCTTTTTTTTAAAGATAGAAATTAAATTCACAAAAATTGTGGTTCAGTCTATCTCTGTGTAAGTCATGTAGAACAATATGTCTGGGAGCAGGATTGAGTCTGAGCGCTCCTTTTTGGAGCCCTTTTAGAAGACAGCAGGAGCTCAGGAAATGGTTTGTGAAGTAATGAATGAGTGAATGAATGAACGAACAAATTCAGGAGTTAACATTAACATCCAGAAGGGTCCTTGTTCTCAGCCAGTGATGTTCCCTCTGATTCCCATACAGTCCTCTTTCTCCTCCGTTCCTAGGGTCCTCAGTCGACACTCCAATCCCCCGCGTCGGTAGGCATCATCACTGCCCTTCAACCCCTTCGTCCACTCGGTGTATCTTCCCAGTACTCACTGCCCACAGCAGCCCACTCTGATTCCTTCTTCTACTTTTCAGCCCCAGCAGAGCCCCATCTGGAATAGATCTCTCCACGGCCCAGCCCGAACACTGGCACTGGTTCTGGCATTTTCCTGAGTGTCGATCTCAGCTTGTCCTCTTCATATCAGCTGTGTGACTGGTTCATTCCCTTTCTCTCTCTGTTCCTCCATCTTCTCCACTGTGTAATAGTATCAATCCTCACAAGCTTTCACGACGTGTAAGTGAGATGATCCCAATAAGAGTTTTCGCAGGGCCTGGCACAGAATAAATGTGAGATAAATATTAGCCAGTATTATTAATGTTTTTGTCATTACTATTGTTTCCAGAGATGCTCTATTTTAACCATCAGTTAACTCCTTCTAACATCCTTGGGAGGTGGTTATTATTATTAATCACTATTGTACAGATGAGTAAACTGATGTACTGTGCATCAGCTCACTAACTTACTCAAGCTCACCAGAGGGGGAAACACCATACTCATACCCAGGTCTGTCTGGTCACAGAGCTCCTGCCCATTACCCCTGTCTGTGCCTTATTCCACATCAATGTCAGTGACAGCAGTAGCCACTGACATCAGAAACACAGTCAAAGCCAATCAAGACCGCATCTGCATAATCCCGGAAAGAAATGTGGTCCCCACCGCATGAATTGGAAAGACCAGATATTCGGAGTACTCTCAGTCTCAGTGACCACTCCTCTCTGTGCATGTCCTGTGGGCTGGAGAATCCGTCCTGTGGGTCTTGTCCTCCAGAGACCTCTTAGTCACCTGCAGGATCATGTCCAAGGCTGAACCCACCTCTGCCTGCTGCTGGGCAAGGCATTCTGAGGCCCCACGTTCTAGGAATCCTCTGCCCCTTGCCCCAGCTGACCCTTCACAACCTCCTTCCTGGCACTCCCTCCTTTGCGTGGCCGCAACAGGCCACATTCACCCCTGATTCTGCTAATAGAACAATGGGCAAGGAGACTGAGGTATCAAAGAGTTAGACAGCTTGCCCAGGGCCTCTCCACTAGTTCATGGCAAAGTCTGGATTCACACACTGTGCTCTCTGACTCTGTCCTGACGTAAAACAACATTCTCTTCCGCCTCTAGTATAGCAGGTGCTCTTTAACTCATGCTCAGCTGCCACATGCTTTACACATGATGCCTTCTCATCATCATCAACAGTGGTAATTGTCAGGATAGCAACAGCAGTTACATCTTTACACTGACAGAACCTCAGGAGTTTCCCTCAACCTCTTCATCACAGCACGCACACACGTCATGTGAGAAAGATAACTGATCCTCTGAACAGAGCATTCACGGACTAATTAAGACTGAACTAAGAATTGGTTTTGGCCATGATGGAGTAACAGGGTCTGGATTTATCCTCCCACTTTAAATAACTAGAAAATTGGAAGTGACAGTTTTCGGATGTGGTACAACAGGCATGCAGGATGTTGATACCTGAGAGATGGGGAAAAATGTGGTGTGCACTACAATTTCTCCAAGTTTACTTCCTTGAGAGGCTTTCCAGGCTTCAGTTCAGGGAGAGGGAACCCAGACAGAGGCCAGCATTCTCCCAGAGCTGAGGAAACAGAGTTCAGCACTCAGGGAGGCCAAGGCAGCTAGAATTCCTAGAGCACAGGACCAGAGAAAAGGGAGCTGGATGGATGGGAGAGGACTGCAGAGAGAGAGAAAGAGAGAGAGAGCTTGGAGAGCTGCAGAGGGTTCCCTTGGTAGTCTCCTGCTGAATTCTGGCTGGGAAAAGAACCACCAAAAAGGAATGGGTGGATGACTTCAGAGCTCTCAGCGGGGTGGAAATAATTTATCTTCTCACCTGCCAGAGGTGACAAAACCTCAAACTATTCAGGGTACTGGGTGGATTTCTCAGCTAGGTATTACCCTGGTAGTCAGGAAAATTCACCCTAGACTAAAGACTGTTCTGGTCCCCTCTTAATAATGCTTGAAAGCAAGCCTGAAAAGGATAAAGCTGTTTCCGAGTAACTCATCTGTGTCCCAGTACGAAGTTCAAAATCACTTAAACGAATTATTACTACTGTTATTATAAAATTTGTAACCTAAGAAGATAAAATTCACAATGTCTGGCATCAGTAAAAAGTTATTAGTCATGCACAGAGGCAGAATATGCAATCAGTAATGAAGAGAAAAATTAATCAACATAAAACAGACTCAGAAATAACACAGGTGATAAAGTTACCTGAGAAGGACATTAAAACAGCTATTATAAAAATATTCTACATGTTGAAGAAAATAGAGGAAAAATTAAGTATGCTAATAGAAGACATGACATTATTTTTTGTTTTTTTATACATGTTTATTGGAGTATAATTGCTTTACAATGGTGTGTTAGTTTCTGCTTTATAGCAAAGTGAATCAGCTATACATATACATATGTTCCCATATCTCCTCCTTCTTTCGTCTCCCTCCCTCCCACCCTCCCTATCCCACCCCTCTAGGTGGTCACAAACCACCGAGCTGATCTCCCTGTGCTATACGGCTGCTTCCCAGTAGCTATCTATTTTACGTTTGGTAGTATATATATGTCCATGCCACTCTCTCACTTTGTCAGAGCTTACCCTTACCCCTCCCCATATCCTCAAGTCCATTCTCTAGTAGGTCTGTGTCTTTATTCCTGTCTTACCCCTAGGTTCTTCATGACCTTTTTTTTTTAGATTCGATATATATGTGTTAGCATACGGTATTTGTTTTTCTCTTTCTGACTTACTTCACTCTGTATGACAGACTCTAGGTCCATCCACCTCACTACAAATAACTCAATTTCATTTCTTTTTATGGCTGAGTAATATTCCATTGTATATATGTGCCACATCTTCTTTATCCATTCATCTGTTGATGGACACTTAGGTTGCTTCCATATCCTGGCTATTGTAAATAGAGCTGCAATGAACATTCTGGTACATGACTCTTGTGACATTATTTTTAAAAGACTCAAATTGAACTTCCAGAGATGAGTAACACATGGTCTTAGACAAAAAAAAAATACACTGGATGAAATTAACAGCAGATTAGACATTTCAGAAGAAAAGACTAGTGAACTTGAAACATAAAGAGATTTTAAAGACATCCAAAATGGGGACTTCCCTGGCAGTCCAGCGGTTAAGACTCCGAGCTTCCAATGCAGCGGGCAGGGGTTCAATCCCTGGTCGGAGAGCTAAGATTCTGCATGCTGCACGGTGCAGCCAAGAAATTTTAAAAACAAAAGAGCCCCCAAAACAACAACAACAAAAATCCAAAATGAAGCACAAGAGAAGGCTTCCTTAGAAAGGAATGGAGGAACAGTGAAATGTATGACAACTTTAAATAGCCTATATATTAGAAGTTGCTGAAGGAAGGTGAACACAAAAAATATTTACAAAAATAATAGCTGAACATTTTCCAAATTTAGTGCAAACCGTATACCCGCATCCAAGAAGCTCAATGAATCCCAAGCATAAGAAACATAAAACTTCACCAAGGCACACTATAATCAAAATGTTTAAAAGGTATAAAAAAGAAAATCTTAAGAGCATCCAGAGGAAAGAAAGACTCATTAGGTAAGGTGGAACAAAGATAAAATATAACAGCACATTTCTCTTCAGAAACAGTGGGAACCAAAAAACAGTGGAGAGGGCTTCCCTGGTGGCGCAGTGGTTGAGAGTCCGCCTGCCAATGCAGGGGTCACGGGTTCCTGCCCCGGTCCGGGAAGATCCCACATGCCGCGGAGCGGCTGGGCCCGTGAGCCATGGCCGCTGAGCCTGTGCGTCCGGAGCCTGTGCTCCGCAACGGGAGAGGCCACAACAGTGAGAGGCCCACGTACTGCAAAAAAAAAAAAAAAACAGTGGAGTAACATCATTAATGTAATGAAAGAAAAGAATTGTCACACTGAATTTGAAACCCAAGATAAAATAATGTTCACTAATGAAGACAAAATAATGACTTTTTTTTTTTCTACCTCCAGAATGGCAATATAAGGTGCTCTGTGGATCTGTTCACCAGTGAAACAACTAGTGAAAATTATTTTTTAAACACCAAAGTGTTTAAAGTCTTCAGATATTGTACTAAGGGTATACAACAAATAAACATTTATTCAAGAAATTCTATTAAATCTCAGAAAAAAAAAAATCTCAAAAAAAAAAAAAAAAAAAAAAAAAAAAAAACCTCAGAAAATTGAAAGTTTGTGGCACTTGAACCATGACCCACTCTATCCCAGAACTCCCAGCTCAGCTAGATGCAAGCTCCACTGTGAGAAAATGTGCCAAAAAAATAGAGGCTTCTTCTCCATTGAGCTCCCAATTGAGGGATACAGTATCTCACTGAAAGGGGCAGGACACCAACATTTCTCATCCCCTCCCACTCCAAACTGCAGACGCTAAATTCCTAGTGAATGTTTCTGAGAGGCTGGAGGCTCCGTTCCTCCATCCAGCCCCCATTCATAGAGTGGAAACTTTACCCTAGACACAGCAGGCCAAAAATACTAGAGCATCTATAGCCCTTGCCCCAGCTTACTCATAAGAAGAAGTTTCAGTTGAGAAAAACAGAAGTTACCACCCTCACCCAGTGCCTGGAGGAGTGGCTCAGAGATTTTGCCCAGGGAGATAGGCAGTCCTTAAGAAGAGGGGGCTCCAAAATTAACCCCAAAGGAACTGACTTTATTTCAAGTAGAATGTGGAGAAGTTCAAACTTAAGGACCCTCAAAAACAATGGAGATTTTGCTGTAAGCAATTAAGAGGAGGCTGGTAGCCCTATGAGAGCAACAAGCTAAACTGACTGGAGGCTCTAGCCAGGGCAATTAGGCGAGAAAAAGAAATAAAATCCATCCAGATTGGAAAAGAGGCAAAACTATTTCTATTTGCAGATGATGTGATCTAGTATATAGAAAGTCCTAAGGAATCTACTGAAAACTATTAGAGTTTAGAAATGACTTCAGAAAGTTTGTAGGATAAAAGATCAATACACAAAAATAATTTGTATTTCTATACACTAGCAATGAACAACCTAAAATGAAATTAAAGAAACAATTCAATTTACAATAGCATCAAAAACAATAAAATACTTATAGGTCAATTTAACAAAAGAAGTGCAAAACTGTGCACTGAAAACTACAAAATATCACTGAAAAATCTAAGAAGACCTAAATAAACAGAAAGACTTAATAGATCAAAAGACTTAATGCTTGTTAAGAAGGCAATAGTCACCAAATCGATCTATTTCAATGTAATTCCTTTCAAAACTCTAACTGCATTTTTTGCAGAAATTGACAAACTGGTCCGAAAATTCATACAAAGTTGCAAGGGACCCAGAATAGCCAAAACAATTTGTAAAAGAAGAACAAAGTTGAAGGAGTTGCACTTCCTGATATCAAAACTTACTGCAAAGTTACAGTAATCAAGACAGCATGGTTCTGGTATAAGGATTGACATATAGATCAATGGAATAGAATTGAAAGTCCAGAAATAAACACTCACATTTCTGGCCAATTGAGTTTTGGCAAGAGTGCCAAGAGGATTCAATGGCAAAGAATATTCTTTTCAACAGATGGTGCTGGAACAACTGGATATCCATATGCAAAAGAATGAAGCTGTATGCCTATCTTGCACTATATACAAAAATTAACTCCTAATGGATCAAATATCTAAGTTAAGAGCTAAAACTATAAAAATCTTATAAGAAAATATGGACATAAAACTACATGATTGTAAAATAGGTTCTTTAGGTATGACAACAAAAGCACAAGTAACGAAAGAAAAACAGATAAATTAGACTTCATCAAAATGAAAATCTTTTATGCTGCAAAGGACACCATCAGAAAGTGGAAAAGCAATCCATAGAATGGGAGACAGTTTTTTGTAAATCATATGCCTGATATCTAGATTGTAGAGAGAATACTTACAACTCAATAGTTAAAAGACAAATAGCCCAATTTTAAAATGGGCATAGATATGAATAGACCTTTCTCCAAAGAAAATATACAATAACCAATAAGCACATGAAAGGATGCTTAACATCATTAGCCATCAGGGAAATGCAATCAAAACTGCATGAATTTGCGATTTTTCTTATTTCTTGAGGTAGGCTTGTATAGCTATAAACTTCCCTCTTAGAACTGCTTTTGCTGCATCCCATAGGTTTTGGATCGCATGTTTTCATTGTCATTTGTCTCTAGGTATTTTTTGATTTCCTCTTTGATTTCTTCAGTGATCTCTTGGTTATTTAGTAACATAGTGTTTAGCCTCCATGTGTTTGTGTTTTTTACGTTTTTTTTCCCTGTAATTAATTTCTAATCTCATAGCGTTGTGGTCAGAAAAGATGCTTGATATGATTTCAATTTCCTTAAATTTACTGAGGCTTGATTTGTGACCCAAGATGTGATCTATCCTGGAGAATGTCCCATGCACACTTGAGAAGAAAGTGTAATCTGCTGTTTTTGGATGGAATGTCCCATAAATATCAATTAAATCTATCTGGTCTATTGTGTCATTTAAAGCTTCTGTTTCCTTATTTATCTTGTTTGGATGATCTGTCCATTGGTGTAAATGGGGTGTTATAGTCCCCCACTATTATTGTGTTACTGTTGATTTTCTCTTTTAGCGCTGTTAGCAGTTGCCTTATGTATTGAGGTGCTCCTAGGTTGGGTGCATATATATTTATAATTGCTATATCTTCTTCTTGGATTGATCCCCTGATCATTATGTAGTGTCCTTCCTTGTCTCTCGTAACATTCTTTATTTTAAAGTCTATTTTGTCTGATATGAGAATTGCTACTCCAGCTTTCTTTTGATTTCCATTTGCATGGAATATCTTTTTCCATCCCCTCACTTTCAGTCTGAATGTGTCCCTAGGTCTGAAGTGGGTCTCTTGTAGATAGCGTATATATGGGTCTTGTTTTGTATCCATTCAGCAGGCCTGTGTCTTTTGGTTGGAGCATTTAATCCATTCACGTTTAGGGTAATTATCGATATGTATGTTCCTATGACCATTTTATGACCAGTCATTTCCTATGACTCCCTAAAGGGGAGTTCCTTTAGCATTTGTTGTAGAGCTGGTTTGGTGGTGCTGAATTCTCTTAGCTTTTGCTTGTCTGTAAAGCTTTTGATTTCTCCATCGAATCTGAATGAGATCCTTGCCTAGTAGAGTAATCTTGGTTGTAGGTTCTTCCCTTTAATCACTTTAAGTATATCATGCCACTCCCTTCTGTCTTGTAGAGTTTCTGCTGAGAAATCAGCTGTTAACCTTATGGGAGTTCCCTTGTATGTTATTTGTCCTTTTTCCCTTGCTGCTTTCAATAATTTTTCTTTGTCTTTAATTTTTGCCAATTTGATTACTATGTGTCTTGGCGTGTTTCTCCTTGGGTTTATCCTGTATGGGATTCACTGTTCTTCCTGGACTTTGGTGGCTATTTCCTTTCCCATGTTAGGGAAGTTTTCGACTATAATCTCTTCAAATATTTTCTCTGCTCCTTTCTCTCTCTCTTCTCCTTCTGGGACCCCTATAATGCGAATGTTGTTGCATTTAATGTTGTCCCAGAGGTCTCTTCTGCTGTCTTCATTTCTTTTCATTTTTTTTTCTTTATTCTGTCCCGCAGAATTCCACCATTCTGTCTTCCAGGTCACTTATCTGTTCTTCTGCCTCAGTTATTCTGCTATTGATTCTTTCTAGTGTAGTTTTCATTTGTTATAGTATTGTTCATCTCTGTTTGTTTGTTCTTTAATTCTTCTAGATCTCTGTTAAACATTTCTTGCATCTTCTCGATCTTTGCCTCCTTTCTTTTTCCGAGGTCCTGGATCATCTTCACTATCATTATTCTGAATTCTTTTTCTGGAAGGTTGCCTATCTCCACTTTATTTCGTTGTTTTTCTGGGGTTTTATCTTGTTCCTTCATCTGGTACATAGCCCTCTGCCTTTTCATCTTGTCTATCTTTCTGTGAATGTGGTTTTTGTTCCCCAGGCTGCAGGATTGTAGTTCTTCTTGCTTCTGCTGTCTGCCCTCTGGAAAAGAAGGTTTTTGAAGATGTAGTTAAGTTGAAGATCTCAAGATGAGATCATGATGAATTTATTGTAAACTCTAAATCCAATGACAGGCATCCTTATAAAAGAAAGGCGGAGGAAGATTTGAGACACAGAGAAGAAGGCAATGTGAAGAGAGAGGCAGAGATTCGAATGATGCATCTACATGCCAGGGAATGCCAAGGATTGCCAGCAGCTAGCAGAAGCTGGTGAGGAGAGACATGGAACAGATTCTCCCTCAAAGTCTCCAAAAGGAGACTTTGGAAGAACGAACCCTGCCTACACCTTGATTTCAGACTTCTTCCCTCCAGAATGTGAGAGAATAAATTTCTGTTGTTTTAAGACATCAAGTTTGTGGTAACTTGTTATGGCAGCCTCAGAAAACTAATACAACCGTATTCTGTGGACCATAAATCAAATCTCCATAAACTTAAAAGAATCAAATCAGACAAAGTATTTTCTCTCAACAAAATGGAACAAAATTAGAGATAAAATTTTAAAGGTATTTGAAAAATATGCAAATATTTTGAAACTAAATAACACTTATAAGTATTGCATCAAAGAAGAAATCAAGGGACTTCCCTGGTGGTGCAGTGGTTAAGAATCTGCCTGTAGGGGACATGGGTTTGATCCCTGGTCTGGGAAGAACTCACATGCCATGGAGCAACTAAGCCCGTGCCCCACAACTACTGAGCAACTACTGAAGCCCGCATGCCTAGAGCCCGTGCTCTGCAACAAGAGAAGCCACCGCAATGAGAAGCCCACATACCGCAACTAAGAGCAGCCCCCGTTCACCGCAATTAGAGAAAGCCTGCATGCAGTAATGAAGACCCAATGCAGCCAAAAAATTAATTAATTAAAAAAAAAGAAATCAAAAAGGGGAATAGAAAAATTTTCAGCTTTATTGAGGTATAATTAGCAAATGAAATTGTGATATATTTAAAGTGTACAACATGATAATTTGATATGTGTACATTATGAAAGTATTCCCACCATTACATCCATCACCTCACATATAAACTTTCTTTTGTTTGTTTGGTTTTTTTTGATGAGAACATTTAAGTTCCACTCTCTTAGCAAATTTAAATTATACAATGCAGTATTATCAACTATAGTCACCATGTTATACATTAGATCCTCAGACCTTATTCATCATATAACTGAAACTTTGTACCATTTTACCAGCCCCTCCCTATTTTCCCCTCCCTCCAGCCCCTGGCAATCACCATACTACTCTCTATTTCTGAGTTCAACTTTTTTTTTAGATTCCACATATAAGTGATACCGTGCATAATGCCTTCCAAGTTCATCCATGTTGTCACAAATGGCAGAATTTCCTTCCTTTTTAAGGCTGACTAATATTCCATTGTATGTGTATGTGTGCGCACACACACACACACACACACACACACACACACACACCACATTTTCTTTATCCATGCATCTGTTGACAGACACTTAGGTTGTTTCCATACCTTGGCTGTTGTAAATAAAGCTGCGATGAACATGGGCATACAGATTAACTCTTTGAGATAGTGATTTCATTTCCTCTGGATGTATACCCAAAAGTAGGATTACTGAATCATATGGCAGTTCTATTTTTAATTTATTGAGGAAGCTCCATAGTGGCTGCACCAGTTCACATTCCTATCAAGTGTACAAGTGTTCCCCTTTTTCCACATCCTCACCAGCATGCATTACCTCTTGTATTTTTTTTTATAATAGACATCCTAACAGGTGTGAGGTGATATTTCCTTGTGGTTTTCATTTGCATTTCCCTGATGATTAATGACGTTGAGCGTCTTCGAAAAACCTGCAGCTAACATCATACTCTATGGAAGAAAGACTGAATGCTTTCTCTTTAAGATCAGCAAGAAGGCAAGAATATCCAACCCCACTTCTATTCAACATTCTACTGGAGGTTCTAGCCCTTGCAGTGTGGTAAGAAAAAGAAATAAAAGAAACCCAGATTGTAAGTAAAGAAGTAAATCTATCCTTTCACGTATAACCTCATTGTCTATAGAAAATCCTAAGAAATATACCAAAAAACTATGAAATAGTCTAGCAATGTTGCAGGATGAAAGGTTAATATTCAAAATCAACTGCATCTCTATATGCTAGCAATTAACAATTGGAATTTGAAATTAAAATATCATTTATAATAGCCTCACGATATATGCTTAGGGATAAATTTGACAAAAGATGTGCAAGGCCTGTACACTGAAAATTACAAAACATTACTAAGAGCAATAAAAGATCTAAATAAATGGAAAGATACCCTATGCTCACACACTGGAAGATTCAATATTGCTGAGATGCATAAATTGACAAGCCAATTCTAAAATTTATATGGAAATGCAGAGGACCTAGAATAGCCAAAATAGTTGGCTATTCTATTGCTAATTGTAGCTTATTTAAAGCCTCTAGTCCTATAATTCTTTGAATTATTTGAAACTGAAACAGGAGGAAAAAATAAATTAAAAAGGAAATCAAGTTCCTGGTTAAAAAAAAAAGAACAAAGTTAGAGGACTTATACTACCTGATTTCAAGCTACAGTAATCAAGACGATGTGGTATTGGAGTAAAGAGCAGTGAAAAAGAAGAAAGTCAAGAAATAGGTCGATACATATATGGCTAATTGACTTTCAACAAAGGTGTAAATGCAGTTCAATGAGGGAAAAAATAATATTTTCAATAATTGAATAGTCATATGCAAAAAAAATTGAAATTTGACCATTACCTCACAACATGTACAAAAGTTAATGCAAGGTGGGTCATAGACCTAAATGTAAAACTGAAAACTACAAAAATGTATTAAAGAAAACTTAGAAGGAAATCTTAGTCACCTTTGGGTGGGCAAATATTTCCTAATTAGGACTCAAAAAGCATGGATATAAAAGCATTGATAGACACGTCCCCCACACTTGGATCTCCGGCGACGCCCAGGCCTCCTCGAGGGTTCTGCTTCCTCCACTCGCTCTCAGCTCCCTCTGGCGGCGGGGCGAACGGGAGCTCAGCGCCCAGCCTTTACACCTTATCACGTCCAGTTTGTGGTCATTGTAGTTTTAAGTGCAATAAAATCCACTTGGAGAGTTTTGCTATTGTTTCTAAACTCCCTGAAGTAAGAAGGAGAGCAAGTATGCTAAAAGGAGAAGTTGACCAGATTGGTATTTAGTTGACCAATGTAGAAGTTACAGAGTTGTTTACAATTCTAATTACCAGATTCCAATATTTAATGTGTCAGTGATGACTAAAACCTATTCGGGGCTTCCCCGGTGGCGCAGTGGTTGAGAGTCCGCCTGCCGATGCAGGGGACACGGGTTCGTGCCCCGGTCCGGGAAGATCCCGCATGCCGCGGAGCGGCTATGGCCGCTGAGCCTGCGCGTCCGGAGCCTGTGCTCCGCAATGGGAGAGGCCACAACAGTGAGAGGCCCGCATACCGCAAAAAAAAAAAAAAAAAAAAAAAACAACTTTTGGAAATCTCTAAGAAATTAGTTATTATTGTGAATAGAACAGTTTTTGTACTTGGATCTTTTTCACCAGAGATCGAGAGTTGTTTATGTTGTGGAGGGTAAAATAAACTATTGGCTGTAGAAGGCTTTCTTACGGTGAAGAAATTTCATTGTAGTGCAGTATGCAGTCAATGTGATCTAGAAGAATAAGAACTAGAGCACATGGAACTGATATAATATTGTATGTTAAGTATAATTAAATTAAAAACAAAAACAAGGGTTCCCTGGTGGCACGGTGATTAAGAATCCGCCTGCCAATGCAGGGGACACAGGTTTGAGCCCTGGTCCGGGAAGATCCCACATGTCACGGAGCAACTAAGCCCGTGCGCCACAACTACTGAGCCTGTGCTCTAGAGCCCGCGAGCCACAACTACTGAGCCCACGTGCCACAACTATTGAAGCCCGCATGCCTAGAGCCCATGCTCCACAACAAGAGAAGCCACCGCAGTGAGAAGCCCATGCACCACAACGAAGACCCAACACAGTCAAAAATAAAATAAATAAATTTATAAAAAAACAAAACTAGACTGTCCAGAGTCCTGGGTTCTGCTACTGCTGCAACCTAGCTTTAAGACTTTGGGCAAGTCTTGAAACTTCTCTGGACCTTAGTTTCCAGATCTGGAAAATGTGGGTAATAATCTTTACTTTGCCTCCTCATAGGGATGCTGTCATGATAAATAGCAGCTTCCTCGTTTGTAAAATGTGAGTTGCAAATTAGACAGTTCTTAACCTGGTAGTGTTCCAAGAATCCCTTCAAACTATGCAAATTTGCACGTATATCTTTCTGGGTATGAGGTCTGTAGTTTTTGTCAGATTCTCAAATGGGCAAGTGACCTGAGAAAGGTTAGGAAACACTGGATTTGAGAATCTCTAACATCCTTTCTACTCTTAAATTCAAATTCCATTCTCCTTCTATGAATAATATATATGAAAGCACTTTGAAAGACCGCTAAACAAATGCAAAGTATCATTCTCCATCTCCCTTTATGGATCTAGTCTATGTAAAAGTCATAGCCATACTTGAAAAGGTGATATTATATTATGTTGCATGGGTTATTGAATAAACATATTGCCTGAGGGAATCCTTCAAATACAAGGTTCAGTACTAGACCCCTAGGAGAATTGGAGTATCACAGACTCAGAGAAAATAGAAGGCAATCTAGGTGAGAGTGCAAAAATATTTTAATATAGGTTCAGTGTAGCTTAGTGAGCAAGCTTCAAATGAGTAATTAAACTAGGATGAGGTTTTTTGATCTTGTTCTAATCTAGATTATGACACTTATAGCTGTGTCTCAATTTCCTCCTCTCTAAAATGATTTTAGTAATTCATACCTCACAGGATTTGGGGAAGATTAAGTTAGCTAGTTAGATTAGTTTAGTTAGCATAGGTGAAGGTGTTTTTAGTTAACTGTACAGCAATACACCAAAGCAATGGTATGAATTCTCCATTCAAAGGAGAAAAATACCACTGTTAAGGATTCCCTGATTATGTTTTATGACTTTATTTTGTCTTGCTACATTTTTATTTTTATTTTTTTTTTTTTGCGGTACGCAGGCCTCTCACTGTTGTGGCCTCTCCCGTTGTGGAGCACAGGCTCCGGACGCGCAGGCTCAGTGGCCGAGGCTCACGGGCCCAGCCGCTCCGCGGCATGTGGGATCTTCCCGGACCGGGGGCACAAACCCGTGTCCCCTGCATCGGCAGGCAGACTCTCAACCACTGCGCCACCAGGGAAGCCCTCTTTTTGATATTTTAAAAAGTAGTGATCATTTGTCTCTTTAAAGTTACATCTAAAATTATGTTAATTTCATGGCTTATCAGTAATTTTTAGTTTTCTACATATAATTAGCAAAAACATAGCTATACAAAACATTAAGAATATCTTTAAACAATTGCTTTAACATAAAATACCATTGTGCTATATTTAAAAGACTGTGCAAATAGTTTTTTTTTTTTAACATCTTTATTGGAGTATAATTGCTTGACAATGGTGTGTTAGTTTCTGCTTTATAACAAAGTGAATCAGCTATGCATATACATATATCCCGATATCTCCTCCCTCTTGCGTCTCCCTCCCATCCTCCCTATCCCACCCCTCTAGGTGGTCACAGGACACCCAGCTGATCTCCCTGCTGTGCAGCTGCTTCTCACTAGCTATCTATTTTACATTTGGTAGTGTATATATGTCCGTTCCACTCTCTCACTTGGTCTCAGCTTACCCTTCCCCCTCCCCGTGACCTCAAGTCCATTCTCTACGTCTGCGTCTTTATTCCTGTCCTGCCCCTAGATTCTTCAGAACCATTTGCAAATATTCTTTTAAAGAGTACTTAGGAAAAAATTAGGGAAAGGGAACTTTTTTTTTCTTTCTTATCTCTAAAATGAGGGGAGTTGAAATGGTCTTATTTCTTTTTTTTGTTTGTTTTTCTTTTTTAAATTGGAATATAGTTGATTTACAGTGTTGTGCTAGTTTCAGGTGTACAGAAAAGTGAATCAGTTATGCATATAAATATATCCACTTTTTTTAGAGTCTTTCCCCCTATATGTCATTACAGAGTATTGAGTAGAGTTCCCTGTGCTATACAGTATCCTTATCAGATGTCTATCTTATATATAGTATAGTAGTTTGTATATAAGGATTTCCTGATTATGGAGGGGAGGCAGGTTGGGGAAGGCACACTGAGTTAGAGTACCCTTAAGCACAGTGAAAGAAATTTAGTGCATATGAAGGTTTTTCATCTAAGAAATAGTTGACATGGGTCTAATTTTACCTCTTCCTTTCTAGATTTGCATCAGAATGGAGTGAAAAGAGCATTTGGTTCTAGATTTTGTTTGCTTTCTTACTAAGAGTGAGTGTGAGATAGAAGGCAGAGATGGGATCTTACACATTTTTATACTCACAGCCCTATTCAGGTACTCAATAAAGTCTATTCACTGAATGCCCTTGAGCTGGTTACTTTCCCTAAGTGATTGTTTCCTCTATTTGTAATAACAATAATAATAATAGTAAAAACTGGCTACCATTTATTGAGTATTCTGTACAAAGTACTTTACATATTACTTTGTTCTAGCCTCACAACAGCCCTGTGAAATATTATCTCCATTTTAAAGGTGAGGATTCTGAAGTTCACAAAAGTGACTTACTTAAGACCATAACCAACCACCTTACAAATTTATTGGAAAGATAAAATTAAAATTATGTAATGTAAAAAAAAGCATTGATAACATGGACTTTATCAAAACTAGAAATATTTTCTTCAAAAAGAGACTACTGTGAAAATAAAAAGGCAAGCCACAAACTGGAAGGAAAATTTTTGCAAAATATGTATCTAATAAAGGACTTGTATCCAGAATATGTAAAGAACTCTGTAAACTCAATAATAAGAAATCAAACAACCCAATTCTTTAAATGGACAAAAGATCTGAGCAGACACTTCACTGAAGAAAATATACAGATGACAAGCACATTAAAACATGTTCAATAACATTGGTCATTTGGGAAATGCAAATTAAAACCATGATTAGGTACTACTGCACACTTATTAAAATGGCTAAAATTTAAAAGACTGACCATATCAAGTTTTGGCAAGGATGTGAAGGAACTGGAACTCTCACACACTGCTGGTGGGAATGAAATGGTACAGCTACTTTGGAAAAGAGTTTAGCAGCTTCTTACAAAGTTAAACATACACCTACTATACGATCTAGACTTCCCACTCCTATGTATTCACCCAAGAGAAATGAAAGCATATGTCCGTACAAAAATGTGTGCATAAATGTTCATAGCAGCTTTATTTATAATAGACCAAAAACTGGAAACAAACCAAATATCCATCAACGGGTGAATGGATCAAGAAATTCTGGTAAGCCCCCGAATCAGCGGCTCCTTTAACCCCGTCCTATCGGAGCAAAAAACAGACGCCCTCCAGCGACCTACACGCAGAGGCGAGGCCAAATCCAAAGCTGAGCCCCTGGGAGCTGTGAGAACAAAGAAGAGAAAGGGAAATCTCTCCCAGCAGCCTCAGAAGCAGCGGATTAAAGCTCCACAATCCACTTGATGTATGCTGCATCTGTGGAATACATGAATAGACAACGAATCATCCCAAATTGAGGAGGCGGACTTTGAGAGCAAGATTTATGATTTTTTCCCCTTTTCCTCTTTTTGTGAGTGTGTATGTGTATGCTTCTGTGTGAGATTTTGTCTGTATAGCTTTGCTTCCACCATTTGTCCTAAGGTTCTATCCGTCTGTTATTTAAAAATTTTTTTTCTTAATAATTATTTTTTAATTTAATAACTTTATTGTATTTTACTTTATCGTCTTTCTTTCTTTCTTTCCTTCCTTCCTGCTTTTCTTCTTTCTTTCTTTCTTCCTTCCTTCCTTCCCTCCTTTCTTTCTTTCTTTCTTTCTTCCTACTTCTACTAATTCTTTCTCTCTACTTTTTCTCCCTTTTATTCTGAGCCGTGTGGATGAAAGGCTCTTGGTGCTCCAGCCAGGAGTCAGTGCTGTGCCTCTGAGGTGGGAGAGCCAACTTCAGGACACTGGTCAACAAGAGACCTCCCAGCTCCACATCATATCAAATGGCGAAAATCTCCCAGAGATCTCCATCTCAACACCAGCACCCAGCTTCACTCAACGACCAGGAAGCTACAGTGCTGGACACCCTACGCCAAACAACTAGCAAAACAGGAACACAAACCCAGTCATTAGCAGAGAGGCTGCCTAAAATCATAATAAGTCCACAGACACTCCAAAACACACCACCAGACGTGGACCTGCCCACCAGAGAGACAAGATCCAGCCTCATCCACCAGAACACAGACACTAGTCCTCTCCACCAGGAAGCATACACAACCCACTGAACTAAACTTAGCCACTGGGGACAGACATCAAAAACAACGGGAACTGTGAACCTGCAGCCTGCAAAAAGGAGACCCCAAACACAGTAAGATAAGCAAAATGAGAAGACAGAAAAACACACAGCAGATGAAGGTGCAAGATAAAAATGCACCAGACCTAACAAATGAAGAGGAAATAGGCAGTCTACCTGAAAAAGAATTCAGAATAATGATAGTAAAGATGATCCAAAATCTTGGAAATAGAAGAGACAAAACGCAATAAACATTTAACAAGGACCTAGAAGAACTAAAGATGATACAAACCATGATGAACAACACAATAAATGAAATTAAAAATACTCTAGTTGGGATCAATAGCAGAATAACTGAGGCAGAAGAATGGATAAGTGACCTGGAAGATAAAACAGTGGAAATAACTACTGCAGAGCAGAATAAAGAAAAAAGAATGAAAAGAACTGAGGACAGTCTCAGAGACCTCTGGGACAACATTAAACGCACCAACATTCGAATTATGGGGGTTCCAGAAGAAGAAGAGAAAAAGAAAGGGACTGAGAAAATATTTGAAGAGATTATAGTTGAAAACTTCCCTAATATGGGAAAAGAAATAGTTAATCAAGTGCAGGAAGCACAGAGAGTCCCATACAGGATAAATCCAAGGAGAAATACACCAAGACACATATTAATCAAACTGTCAAAAATCAAATGCAAAGAAAGCATATTTAAAAGCAGCAAGGGAAAAGCAACAAATAACACACAAGGGAATCCCCATAAGGTTAACAGCTGATCTCTCAGCAGAAACTCTGCAAGACAGAAAGGAGTGGCAGGACATACTGAAAGTGATGAAGGAGAAAAACCTGCAACCAAGATTACTCTACCCAGCAAGGATCTCATTCACATTTGATGGAGAAATTAAAACCTTTACAGACAAGCAAAAGCTGAGAGAGTTCAGCACCACAAAAGCAACTTTACAACAAATGCTAAAAGAACTTCTCTAGGCAGGAAACACAAGACAAGGAAAAGACCTACAATAACGAACCCAAAACAATTTAGAAAATGGGAATAGGAACATACATATCGATAATTACCTTAAATGTAAATGGACTAAATGCTCCCACCAAAAGACACAGATTGGCTGAATGGATACAAAAACAAGACCCTTATATATGCTGTCTACAAGAGACCCACTTCAGACCTAGAGACACATACAGACTGAAAGTAAGGGGATAGAAAAAGATATTCCATGCAAATGGAAACCAAAAGAAAGCTGGAGTACCAATTCTCATATCAGACAAAATAGACTTTAAAATAAGGACTATTAAAAGGGACAAAGAAGGACACTACATAATGATCAAGGGATGGATCCAAGAAGAAGATATAACAATTGTAAATATTTATGCACCCAACGTAGGAGCACCTCAATACATAAGGCAAATACTAATAGCCATAAAAGGGGAAATCGACAGTAACACATTCATAGTAGGGGCCGTTAACACCCCACTTTCACCAATGGACAGATCATCCAAAATGAAAATAAGTAAGGAAACACAAGCTTTAAATGATACATTAAACAAGATGGACTTAATTGATATTTATAGGACACTCCATCCAAAAACAACAGAATACACATTTTTCTCAAGTGCTCATGGAACATTCTTCAGGACAGATCATATCTTGGGTCACAGATCAAGCCTTGGTAAATTTAAGGAAATTGAAAACGTATCAAGTATCTTTTCTGACCACAACGCCATGAGACTAGATATCAATTACAGGAAATGATCTGTAAAAAATACAAACACATGGAGGCTAAACAATACACTACTTAAGAACAAAGTGATCACTGAGTAATCGAAGAGGAAATAATAAAATACCTAGAAACAAATGACAATGGAGACACGACGACCCAAAACCTATGGGATGCAGCAAAAGCAGTTCTAAGAGGGAAGTTTATAGCAATACAAGCCCACCCTAAGAAACAGGAAACATCTCGAATAAACAACCTAACCTTGCACCTAAAGCAATTAGAGAAAGAAGAACAAAAAAACCCCAATGTTAGCAGAAGGAAAGAAATCATAAAAATCAGATCAGAAATAAATGAAAAAGAAATGAAGGAAACGATAGCAAAGATCAATAAAACTAAAAGCTTGTTCTTTGAGAAGATAAACAAAATTGATAAACCATTAGCCAGACTCATCAAGAAAAGAAGGGAGAAGACAAATCAGTAGAATTAGAAATGAAAAAGAGAAGTAACAACTGACACTGCAGAACTACAAAAGATCATGAGAGATTACTACAAGCAACTCTATGCCAATAAAATGGACAGCCTGGAAGAAATGGACAAATTCTTAGAGATGCACAACCTGCCAAGAGTGAATCAGGAAGAAATAGAAAATATGAACAGACCAATCACAAGCACTGAAACTGAAACTGTGATTAAAATTCTTCCAACAAACAAAAGCCCAGGACCAGATGGCTTCACAGGCAAATTCTATCAAACATTTAGAGAAGAGCTAACACCTATCTTTCTCAAACTCTTCCAAAATATACCAGAGGGAGGAACACTCCCAAATTGATTCTACGAGGCCACCATCACCTTGATACCAAAACCAGACAAAGATGTCACAAAGAAAGAAAACTACAGGCCAATATCACTGATGAACATAGATGGAAAAATCCTCAGCAAAATGCTAGCAAACAGAATGCAACAGCACATTAAAAGGATCATACACCATGATCAAGTGGGGTTTATTCCAGGAATACAAGGATTCTTCAATATACGCAAATCTATCAATGTGATAAACCATATTAACAAATTGAAGGAGTAAAACCATATGATCATCTCAATAGATGCAGAGAAAGCTTTTGACAAAATTCAACACCCATTTATGATAAAAACCCTGCAGAAAGTAGGCACAGAGGGAACTTCCCTCAACATAATAAAGGCCATATATGACAAACCCAAGCCAACATCATCCTCATTGGTGAAAAACTGAAAGCATTTCCACTAAGATCAGGAACAAGACAAGGTTGCCCACTCTCACCACTCTTATTCAATATAGTTTTGGAAGTTTTACCCACAGCAATCAGAGAAGAAAAGGAAATAAAAGGAATCCAAATCGGAAAAGAAGAAGTAAAGCTGTCACTGTTTGCAGATGACATGATACTATACATAGAGAATCCTAAGCATGCTACCAGAAAACTACTAGAGCTAATCAATGAATTTGGTAAAGTTGCAGGATACAAAATTAATGCACAGAAATCTCTTGCATTCCTATACACTAATGATGAAAAATCTGAAAGTGAAATGAAGAAAACACTCCCATTTACCATTGCAACAACAAAAAAAAATAACTAGGAATAAACCTACCTAAGGAGACAAAAGACCTGTATGCAGAAATTTATAAGACACTGATATAAGAAAGTAAAGATGAGACAAATAGATGGAGAGATATACCATGTTCTTGGATGGGAAGAATCAACATTGTGAAAATGACTCTACTACACAGAGCAATCTACAGATTCAATGCAATCCCTATCAAACTACCACTGGCATTTTTCACAGAACTAGAACAAAAAATTTCACAGTTTGTATGGAAAAACAAAAGACCCCGATTAGCCAAAGCAATCTTGAGAACGAACAACGGAGCTGGAGGAATCAGGCTCCCTGACTTCAGACGATACTACAAAGCTACAGTAATCAAGACAGTATGGTACTGGCACAAAAACAGAAAGATAGATCAGTGGAACAGGATAGAAAGCCCAGAGATAAACCCACGCACATATGGTCACCTTATCTTTGATAAAGGAGGACGGAATGTACAGTGGAGAAAGGACAGCCTCTACAATAAGTGGTGCTGGGAAAGCTGGACAGGTACATGTAAAAATATGAGATTAGATCACTCCCTAACACCATACACAAAAATAAGCTCAATATGGATTAAAGACCTAAATGTAAGGCCAGAAAGTATCAAACTCTTAGAGGAAAGCATAGGCAGAACACTCTATGACATCAATCACAGCAAGATCCTTTTTGACCCACCTCCTAGAGAAATGGAAATAAAAACAAAAATAAACAAATGGGACCTAATGAAACTTCAAAGCTTTTGCACAACAAAGGAAACCATAAACAAGACCAAAAGACAACCCTCAGAATGGGAGAAAATATTTGCAAATGAAGCAACTGACAAAGGATTAATTTCTAAAATTTACAAGCAGCTCATGCAGCTCAATAAGAAAAAACAAACAACCCAATCAGAAAATGGGCAGAAGACCTAAATATACATTTCTCCAAAGAAGATGTAGAGACTGCCAACAAACATGAAAGAATGCTCAATATCATTAATCATTAGAGAAATGCAAATCAAAACTACAATGAGATATCATCTCACACCGGTCAGAATGGCCATCATCAAAAAGTCTAGAAACAATAAATGCTGGAGAGGGTGTGGGGAAAAGGGAACACTCCTGCCCTGCTGGTGGGAATTTCAATTGGTACAGCCACTCTGGAGAACAGTATGGAGGTTCCTTAAAAAACTACAAATAGAACGACCATATGACTCAGTAATCCCACTTCTGGGCATATACCCTGAGAAAACCATAATTCAAAAAGAGTCATGTACCAAAATGTTCATTGCAGCTTTATTTACAATAGCCCGGAGATGGAAACAACCTAAGTGCCCATCATGGGATGAATGGATAAAGAAGATGTGGCACATATATACAATGGAATATTACTCAGCCATAAAAAGAAATGAAATTGAGTTATTTGTAATGAGGTGGATAGACCTAGAGTCTGTCATACAGAGTGAAGTAAGTCAGAAAGAGAAAGACAAATACCATATGCTAACACACATATATGGAATTTAAGGGGAAAAAGTGTCATGAAGAACCTAGGGGTAAGACAGGAATAAAATCACAGACCTACTGGAGAACTGACTTGAGGATATGGGGAGGGGGAAGGGTGAGCTGTGACAAAGCGAGAGAGAGGCATGGACATATATACACTACCAAACGTAAGGTAGATAGCTATTGGGAAGCAGTCGCATAGCACAGGGAGATCAGCTCGGTGCTTTGTGACCACCTAGAGGGGTGAGATAGGGAGGGTGGGAGGGAGGGAGACGCAAGAGGGAAGATATATGGGAACATATGTATATGTATAACTGATTCAGTTTGTTATAAAGCAGAAACTAACACACCATTGTAAAGCAATTATACCGCAATAAAGATGTTAAAAAAAAAAAAAGAAATTCTGGTATATAAATACAGTGGAATACTACTCAGCACTAAAAGGAATGATCTATTGACACACACAACTGCAAGGACGAATCTCAAACTAATTATGCTGAGTGAAAGTAGCTGGACAAAAAAAGAAAACATATTGTGTGATTCTATTTATATGAAATCTAGGAAGTACAAACAAATCGATTAGTAGACTTCAGGATGTGGGGTGTGAAAGAGAGGGAGGAGTGAAGAAAAACTCTAAGAATGAGGCCTGAGCAACCATAAGGATGGAACATGATACAAGAAAGACTGCAGGAGGAGCTGGTTTTAGGGGTAAGGTCAGGAGTTCAGTTTTGGTTGTGTTGAGTTTGAGAATGCCTATTAGACATTCAAATGGGGATATTGAGTAGAAAGCTGGATATGAGAGACTGGAGATCAGAAGAGAGAACTGGGCTGGAGAAAATTTGGAAGCCCAACTCCAGGGCTTTCAGGCATAACCACCAATATGAATGTTGCTATGGCTTCCTCACAGGTCTCCCTGCCTCCTGCTCTTAACCCTCCAATCCATCTTCCCTGCCCACTGCTGGTTGAGTCCTTCTAAACTGCAAAATAGGTCATATAATGCCCATGCTTAAAAAATAAAGGAGGAAATTAAGGAGGAGGAGAAAAAAATTTTCAGTAGCATCCCAGTCCCCTAAGGGATAAAGTCTCATGTTCTTAATCTAGCACCCTAGGATTTTTGTGACATGTTCTTTGCCTTACCAATCTACCCTACAACCTCATTTCTCCCCTCCACCTCTAAATGCAGTGCCCTCTGACCCAGTCTTCCCAAAATGGTACCAGTTCCTAGATCTCCCTTGCCTAGAATCTCTCTCTCTCTCTCTCCCCCTCCCTCCCTCCCTCCCTCCCTCCCTCCCTCCCCCCTCTCTCTCCCTATATCCTCTTAAGGACATTATATCTTCTCGTCCTTCAAAACTTTCCTCAACATCTCAAAGTCCATCTATCCATAACCCCACATGTATAACTCTCATGGAGAGCTTATGCTGCAACTCTCTGCCTCATCTGTCTGTCTCACCTGCAGGGCTATGATCTTCAGGTTATTTTTTCCCCTCTTTTACAAGCTATGTGTATACAACTCAAGTTTCCAACAGTGCCAATGAAACAAATTTTTGAAATTGTGACATATTCATACAATAGGATGCCATTCGGCCATAAAAATGAACTATCTGTTCAGTCAACAGAGTGGAGAAATTGCACAAGCATAATTAAATAAAAGAAGCATATACTCTATTAGTTTTCCATTTATATAAAGTGCAAAACCAAACCACACCCTTAGAAATCAAAATAGTGTCTACCCTGAGGTAGAAAGTGATTAGGAGGGGGCACAGGTGGGCCTTCTGGGGTACTGGTCATGATCTGTTTCTTGAATCTGGTATGTTTGGTTTGTGAAAACTCATCAAGTTGTCCATAATTTTTGTGTACTTTGGTATATGTGTTATACTTGAATAAAAGCAAAACTAAACTAAGATGATTAACCATAAAGAAAAGCAAGGAAGTAAATAACATAAAATTCAGGGTGAGAGAGGGGGAACTATGATTAGCAAAAGTCACGCAGAAGACTTCTAGGGTGTTAGCAATGTTCTGTTTCTTAACCTGTGTGGTGTTTATACAGGTGTTTGAATTATAATTATTCTTAAAAAGTGGATATATGTTTTCTGAACTTTTCTGTATGTATGTTATATTTAACCGTTAAAATGTTTTTATAAGTACATACATTTTCAGGATATATTTTGTAAAGCAAATAGTGCCAAAGTAAACCAAAGTGCAATAGAGTATCAATAGTATGCTATCTTTTATGTAAGAAAGAAGTAGAAATGAAAAAAATGTATTGTTCATTTGCGCAAAAAGAAATACACTAAGTGTAAATCAGAAACTGGTGGGATTTATTACCTACAGGGGATGAGCAGGAATAGGGTGAAAAGGATGGGAGGATGGGAATGGGGTACAGGGGATAGGGGAGTGACACTTCTCTGGATATAATACTTTGTATGGCTTTGACTTTTAAAATCATGTTACCCTTCTATACTGTTGATGGGACTGTAAACTGGTGCAGCCACTATGGAGAACAGTATGGAGGTTCCTTAAAAAACTAAAAATAGAGCTACCATATAATCCTACAATCCCACACCTGGGCATATATCCGGAAGAGATGAAAACTCTAATTTGAAAATGCACCCCAGTGTTCATAGCAGCACTATTCACAATAGCTAAGACATGGAAGCAACCTAAATGTCCATCGACAGATGAATGGATAAAGAAGATGTGATATATATACAGCAGAATATTACTCAGCCATAAAAAAGAATGAAATAATGCCATTTGCAGCAACATGGATGGACCTAGAGATTAACATACTAAGTGAAGTAAGTCAGAAAGAGAAAAACAAATATCATGTGATATCACTTATATGTGGAATCTATAAAATTCTACAAATGAACTTATTTACAAAACAGAAATAGAGTCACAGACATAGAAAACAAATATATGGTTACCAAATGGGGAATGGGGGAGGGGTTGATTGGGAGTTTGGGATTAACAGATACACACTACTGTATATAAAATAGATAAACAAAAAGGACCTACTGTATAGCACAGGGAACTATACTCAGTATCTTGTAATACCTTATAATAAAAAAGAATCTGAAAAAGAATAGGTGTATGTATATATGTATAACTGAATCACTTTGCTGTATACCTGAAACTAACACAACAGTGTAAATTGACTATACTTCAATTTTTAAAATTCATATTAATGTTCTACATAGTCAATCAGTCAAAAAGGATGGGGGAGAAACAAAATGAAATACAAATGGAAACAAATGAGTCTATTTCAAATGAATAACAACTACACTGAAGGGGAAAAACAAAATAAAAACTGTAAACAAATATTAAACCCTAGTTAGTAGCTTTATTTTTCACAGTAGTGGGTTAGCAGTTCTGAAACAACTATATGCATATCCTAGGATTGAACAAATAACTAAATATATTATGGGTAATGAGAACCAGATTTCTCACTGTCAGAGAAGGGAGTTAGAAATTTGGAAAGGGGGGAAGCCTAGAATGAATCTTGTGGTTTGAGATAAGAGTTGGAGTACCAGTATGAATTCATGATTTTAAGGTGATACAGAGATTTCATAGATAGATAGATATAGATAGATGGTTGATAGATGATAGATAGATGGATAGATAGATAGATAGATAATGTGTGTGTACGTGCTTAGGAATATATACATACACACCAGCTCTGTCCACTGAGATGGACTATAATTCAGTGACTCCTAATTGCAGCAATGAGCACACTTCATGCCCCTATTTTGGTATCTCTACCAAAAGGAACCAAGGCTGGATTCTTGGAGAAATGGTTGATTCCAGAGCTGGGGCAGGAAAGTACAAGATGAGCCTGAAACACCTTGTTGTTCCAGAAAGTAAGGGAATGCTCAAAGGACGATTGACATATCAAAAGGACAAAAAAGCAAGCTTGAAAGGACTCCCCTTGTCAAATTCTGGGACAATTTGGGCAACAAAATAAATAATGAATGTAGCAGTTTATAACTTATTGGATAAAATAAAAATCCACAAATCCATATGACAAAACTAAATGAATGAATAAATGAATGAAGGAAGGAAGGAAAAGAAAGAGAACTCTTCCTTATTGTAGAATGTGAACTAATAAATGTAGAAGGAATAATAGGATTAGAAAATCACCATTTGGCAACCACAGTAGGAATAATTGTTTCAGCCAAGTGCAGTGGGATGGGGCGAGAGTGAGGGCAAACCATGGCTTGTTATTCCATACACTTCTGTGTAGTTTGAGCATATCACAGTGTGCATGTTGCATCACTTGTGTAATTAAAAATATGTTTATTCCTTTGACATGCTGAGGGACAAGTGTTTGTCATTGTCAGTGTTTGTTGCGAGATAGTGGGAGATAAATAAGTCGCACTGAGGTGATACCCAGGAGCACTGTCTCCTGAGAGACAGAGATAAGAGCAGCAGTTCTAATTAACTGTAATACCGAAAAAATACACTAAAACATGGTGATGAGTGGGATCACTCTTGCCTAAGTACCTCAGCACAGTGCTGGGAACATAATAAGCACTCAATAGAAACTTCCATAAGGTGTAAAACAGTATATCCAGTCTCTACCTTTGCATAAGAAAGGGGGGAATGCAAAGTATAAGTATGATATATAAGTATATATAGATATACATATATAAGCATATAGGTAGATACTTATAGTTTCAAAGAGCAACACTGGAAGGATAAACCAAAAACTCATTTTTAAAAAGTGACCTATGAGAGAGAGAGCATAACAGGGTGTAAGGACAGGATGGAAGTTATATAGTTTAGCCTATATACTGAAAACATAAAAATGTTTTACATATTCAAAAATTCGACGAAAAATTTTAAAAACAATCCCCCAAAATTGAAAACAAACGGAGCTGAAAAAACCTAGCTATATCACATTCATGACATAGCTTCCAAAGATAAAATATTATTTCCAGCAAATTTAGAACACCGTGTTTTGAACGCATGCCCTTAATGGAATATATTCCAAGGACAAATAGAGCTGCTAAGAAATCTTAGACTTCTTTCAGGAGTCTAATTGCTGGTAGAAATATTGGTTTTGTTACTTTACTGCAAAGAAGCCATTATATAAATGCTGTTAGGAACCAAGGTTTTCCATATAAAAGTGCCACTTTTGAAGTATAAAATTTTTAAATTGCATAAACAACTTGTAATATTCATTTTGAATTGGAAATATCAATATGATACAATGACTTTTTTGTTTCTCTCAAAGAAAAAATTTTCTTGCTCTGTTCACTGAAAATACCAAGAAGCAGTGACACCCACTATCAATACACACACCTAGCACCCTTATCTTGTCCAAATATATCCCAACTAAAAAGAACCAGGACTCCTTGGAGAAATGGCTGATTTTAGATCTGGAGCAGTAAATGTCTGCTATGAGCCTGGAACATCTTTTCATACTAGAAACCATGAAAACTATCAAAGTTTTACTAGTCTCATGTCAAAAAGGTACAGGAGCAAACTTGAAGGGGTTCCCAATGGCCAAATGAGGGACAATTTGAACATCAAATAGAATAATAATTGCAATGGATCGAAACACTAAATATACTTTTAAAAAATAAAAACCATGTGTTTGGGACTTCCCTGGTGGTCCAGTGGGTAAGACTATGCGCTCCCAATGCAGGGGGCCCAGGTTCGATCCCTGCTTGGGGAACTAGATCGCACATGCATGCCACAACTAAGAGTTCGCATGCCGCAACTAAGAAGTCCGCATGCCACAACTAAAGATCCCGCAACAAAGATCCCACGTGCCGCAACTAAGACCTGGAGCAGCCAAAATAAAACAACAACAACAAACCCATGAGTTCATAATGACACTAAAAATAAGAAGAAGCAAAAAAGAAGTTTAACCAAAAACCTCATTTGAACCACTAGAACCGTAGGGCATCAATTCCTTGCTCTAAAATTGGCATTTATAATGACAGAATTACATCTATATCTTGTTTTTCCTGTATTAACTGTATTTTGGGTAACCCAATAGCCTGAGTTGATGAAGGAACGTTTTTACTTATATAAAAACGCCAGTTAATAAATGTAGAAAAGTGATAGAATTTTAGAAAAATGACCACTCTGCAAGTCCTAATGAAATAACTGATCCAGGCAACTATCATCAATAGATGAAATCATTAAATGAAAGGCTGATGGGGAAATTTTCCATGGGGGTATCAGGCTATTACCACCTTAACCCACTGATGAATCTTAACATCATAAAAAGCAGGACCACCAGATATTACATGACTCCTGGTATGATGAAATAGGAATCTCACAGCACCACCTTTGAAGTGTTCTTAGTAATAATAATAATAATAACCCGGATGCAATAGAGTTCTCAGAGCTAACTTCTATCTCCAGGAAAAATGGGGAGTAGAGAACATGTTAAATGACACTACAAGGGAGCAAACAGACAAATTCAGAAGATGAGTCCTTCTACAGCACAACTGCAATAAGTCAAGGGCATGACACAAAAAGCGCGAAGAGAGGACCTGCTCTAGATTAAGGGACCATCAAGAGACATATCAAATAATGCAGTGTGTTCTGATTAGAACAAACCCACTGTAAAAATTCATTTGATTATAAAAACAATTGGGTAATTATGGACTTGCTTATTTATTATTAGACATTACCAAGGAATTAAGTGTAATAATGCAATAGTGGTTTTATTAAATTAACTCCTTTTTTAGAAATGCATACTGAAGTATATATGGGTATGATTCAGTGTCTGAGATTTGCTTTTAAGTACTTCAATGAAAGAAAAAATGGAATAGATTAAACAAATATGGCAGAATCTTATTCATTATCCAGTCGTGGTTGTGTGTGTCTGTATTTATGATACTACTCCCTGTTTGTATGTTTGAAATGTTCATAATAAAAAAGTTAAAGTTTGTTGAGAGAATGAAAGGGGGCCCCAACTAAGAAAAATTCCAGAATAAGTTGGAAAGAAGCATTTTTATTCAAGGCTGGGGTAAAAGCCTTGTTTAGATTCAGTAACTAGGACAGTTAAACATGGGTGAGAAATATACCAAACCACTCCCAACTGTTTAGACACCAAGTAGAACATTCCTTATGATAAGTATGTGTTTTTTGTTTTTTAAAACAAAAGACTCATTAATGCTAGGGGCTTCTGGATACTGTTAATATTCTATTTCTTGAGCTGAGCAGTGGTTAGTTACATGGGTGTTCACTTTATAACTATTTGTTAGTCTGTATGTATACATCTCATGCACATTTTTATCTGTATATTACATTTCACACTTTAAAATGTTAAATTTTTCAAATCATAATTGAATAGTAAAACATGGCACTCTTTCTCCCAATCCAATGCAGCCTTCACTTGTTAAGCAGACCACAGGAACCCACTAAGGTGCTTTTGCCCACCTGGTGGTGCAGTACTGTAATTTCAGAGAAAGAAACGGGAGGAAATAAGGAACTTTTAAAACCCTCTAAAATGTGCTTATCTCCTCACCTGCTCAGCGGATGTAAACAGAATGGTACAGGCAGAAGGGAACCAGGGTTCTCCCATTCCTGGAATGTTGGAGTTGATTAAAAATGGGGGACTGTGGCTAGAAGTGTATTACGCAGCTTCCCCTGTCTTCTCCACCTACAGCTCTGCCTATTGGATGCTATGTGCTTATCTCATAGAGACATGCCTTTTGTGAAGAACTCTTTCTTTCCCCTCCTAAGGGAGGAAGGTTACTTCAGGGTGGAGGGTAGGGTGGGGGGCTTGAGTCCAGCTGGCATCTCCCACCCTCTTTTGCAAGCCCTTCTTTCCTCATCGCGGTTCCCTGTCATCTCCAACGACCTCAACAGAGCAATCCTTTCTCCCGAGGCCTTAGAAGGACATGAGTTGGAGGCCAACTAAGGGCAAATCAAGATAGCAGGAGCACAGGTCAATATCTCTGTGTTCAAGAGAAAGTCTGAGAGCCTTAGCCTGGCATTCAGGGTCTGGCCCATGTCAGAGAAGTATCCTTCACCCAGGCCACAACAAATTGCTTCTGCCATGCTCCAAATGCATCTTGCCTTCTGGGACCTTCAAGCCTTTGTACAGGCTGTTTCACTTACCTAGGCACCATTTTTTATTTAATCAAGATGCTCATGGTATTAATTTTATGTCGACTTTATTATGAACACTTTACAAATATTACCTCATTTATCTTCACAACCCTATGTTGTAAGCACTATTACTACCTCATTTAACAGATAAGGAACTTGAGGTGCAAGGAAGTTAAGAGACACAGATTCAAACCCCAGCAGCCTGGAGCCAAAGTCAGTGCTCTTAGCCACCATACTATGTTGCCTCTTCTTCCAACTCACTTCCACTTCTTCCACACTTATCCTGGGTATCACCACCTCTCCCCACACTGGCCTTGACATCTTCCAGCTCCCACAGCTCCCAAATCCCACTTTTGCCTCCCATTATGTGAAACATTCTGACTGCTTGTCTTACTTTTTAATTTTTAAAAACTTTTACAAATTGAAGCATAACACATATAAAGAAAAGTACAATAGGCATAAATGTACAGCTCTCAATGAATTGTTACTAAGTAACCACCCATGTAATCAGCACCGAAATCAAGAAACAGAACATTCCCAGCACCTGAGAAAGTCTCCTTGGGCCTCCTACTCAGGGCCCAAAGGCAATCAAGATTCTGACTTCTATCACCATAGATTAGTTTCACCTGTTTTAGACCTTTCTATAAATGGAACCAAAATGGTATGTGCTCTTTTGTGTCTGGTTTATTCTCCTCAGCATAATGTTTACAGAATCCATCCATATTGTTGTATGCAGTTGTGAGGCATTTCTTCTCATTGATGTGTAGTATCGAATCCTGTGAATATACTACAATTTATTTATGATTCTTCTGTTAATGACATTTGGGTTGTTTCCAGTTTAACTATTACAAATAGTTGTAGCTATTTATTACAAAAAGCTATTACAAATAGCTTTTATGAAATGAACGTTACTGTATATGCCTTTTCGTAAACATATATTAGCATTTGTGTTGGGCATATACCTAGGAGTAGGATCACTGGGTTATGGGGTGTGTATATGGTCACCCTTAGTAAATATTGCTAACCAGGTTCCAAAGTGATTATATCAGTTATATCTCATCAGGATTGTATGAGAATTTCAGTCACTCCACATTCTCACATCCAGTATTATCTTTTTCTTTTTAGTCATTCTAGTGAGTGTGGTTTTATTTCATATTTTCTTGACCACTAAATGACATTGTATGTTTATATCTTCCTTTCTAATCTTTATGTCTTTTATTTATTTTCTTGCTTTAGTGTGCTGGCCAGGACCTCCAGTACAATTTGAATAGAAGTGGTTATAGCGGGCATCTTTGCCTCATTCCCTATGTTAGAGGGAAAGCATTCAACGTTTCCACATTAGGTATGATATTTGCTATAGATTTTTTGTAGATAATGTTCATTAAATTAAGGAACTTCCCTTATATTCTTAGCAAACTTAAGTTTGCTAAGTTTTTTGTCATGATGCTTTTTTTTTTCATCTATTGAAATGATCATATGATTTTTCTTCAATTCCCCGGAAAATTCTGTGTAAAATTAGAAAAGTGGTGGGGTTTCTTTCCTTATTTTGTAAAATTCACCATTGGCAGTTTCTGGGTCTGGAGGTTTCTTTGTGGAAAGCTTTTTAAATTATAAATTCAATGATTTAATAGTTATAGGATTATTCAGATAAAAAATTTTTCTTGTGCAAGTTTTAGTAAATTGTATTTTTCTAGGAATGTCCCCATCTTATCAAAATTTTCAAATTTATTAGTATAAAGTTCTTCATAATACTGCCTTATTATATTTTTTAATGTATATCCAACCCATATTGTAGTGCCCCCTTTTGTTCCTGATACTAGTTATGTGCCTTCTATTTTTTTTTTCTGGATCAGTCTCAGGGATTTATCATTTTTCTAGTTTTTTTTCAAAGAATCAACTTTTAGCTTTGTCAATACTCTGTTGTGGTTCTGTTTTCTGTTTCATTGATTTCTCTCTTATCTCTGTTATTTCTCTCCTTCTACTTTCTTTAATTTGCTTTGTCTAACTTCTTGAGATGGATTTTCAGCCTTTTTAAAGAATAATATATATTTAAGGCTATAATTTCTCTCTAAGCATAGCCTTAGCAGCATCCAACAGAATTTCAGATATAATATTTTCATTATCACTCAGTTCAAAATATTTTCTAATTTCCATTGTGAATTTATATTTGACTCATGGGTTTTCCTCCCTCTCCAAAGCATGATGCCCAAACATAACAATAACCACCTGAGGGCCGTGTCAAAATACAGGTTTTGGAGCTTCATCTCAAACCTCCTAAATTAGTATTTCTGGGAGGTAGGCCTGGGTTTCACAAACTCTATGGGGGTTCAGATGCAGGTGGATTGCAGGACCACAGCTTGGCAGTGGAGCAAGGGTTTCCTAAGGGCAGAGAGCAAGTCTGATTCAACTACATTGTCAGTGCGCACCACTGGACCTAGCATACAGCCATGCTTAATAAATGAGTGAACTAATGAATGAGGGAAGAAAGAAAATAGAAGAAAATTGCTTATATCAAGGGAACTGGAATTCTTAAATGCTATAAATTAGGGGAACCACTATGGCATCATTTGGTCCCAATTTAATCTATTCAGGACAGAAGTATTTCTTCATTGCCTTCGAACCTCTGCCTACAAGGCTTCTCCTCCCCTGGCCCATTCTGCTGTCCTGGAACGTGGCCATAACTATGGGTGCGTATCTGTCTACTGGCCCAGAGAAAGTAGGGGTGGCACGGGAGATGACGTCCTGAGAAGGGCTGTTCAGAGAGGGGCAGCGCTCCCTGCCACGCCCCCGCCCCCACCCCCTCCCACCTACAGGCCTTGCTGGGAAAATGCCCATAGAACCCATTCTAAATAAGGTTGTCTATCCTACCTCTCAGAGCTTTAAGGATCCCTCCCAAGCGAAAGCTTTTGAGAAACTTCCACAGGACCTTTCTGCTCTGACCCCAACCGTAGATCCCCCCACCCCTGCCTCCTCTGCACTTGTAGCCCATGCACTTCTCCCCACCTCCACGCATGCCTCTCTCCAGCATCTCAGAAAGGCCGGAGTCTGAATTCCCCAGGCAGCTATTGTCCTGGCAGCACAGCCGCCACGCCAGCATCCCCACCCAGTCGGCCTGCCAGCCAGCCGGGTCCTCCCCGGCCTCACCAGACCCCCTTCCCCGCCCCGCCCCGCCCCGCCCCGCTCCGCCCCAGGGAGGACCAGGCCGGCGGCTGGGAGTCTCCCTGCCTGCTCAGCCTCCCTCCTTCCCTCCCTCCCTCTCCCTCCCTGCCTCCCTCCCTCCTCCGCCCGCCCCTGAGGCAGGGACCGTGCAAATCGAGGAGAGGGGGGACGGACAGCCCAGATGGGGTCCAGCTTAGTGCCCTGGGCTCCCCGCCGATGCCTTATCCAGGCTGGGTGTCCCCAGCATCTTGGGACCTAAATTTGTGTAAGCTGGGGTGCTTCCCAGGCCTGGAGGGTCCCTCCGGCAGGCCCACGGTGCCCCCGTTTTGCATCAGGACCCCCCCCTCGGATGCTCTGAGCCACCCTCCTCAACCCGGATCTAAAACCCGGGACACAGCTATCAGGCCAGCCTCTCTCTCCACCCCACCCCCTCTTTCTGGCGTCCATCCCCTCCCCAGCTCCACCTCTGCTGCTGCCTCTGGCTGTGGACCTGCACCTCTTCCCCATCCCCGACAGGCCTGGGGATCGAGGTGAGCCTGGATGAGAGCTCCCACAACCTGGGGCTCTCCCAGGCCATGGCCCGAGTGCTCCCAGGGAGGAGCCCCAGACCCTGAGCATCTGCTGGAGGCTTGGCAGAGGCCCCGCGGGGACCGTGTCTTCTGAGGACAAAAGGCGGCGGCCAGCGGGCAGACAGGGAGGGGGAAGGGGGGACCGGCAGCCAGGTGGGCAGACGGGTAGCAGGGGCCACTGCTGGCCCCCCTCCCAGCTTGGCGGTGGCGTGAAGATGGGGGTGGGAGTGTGTAGTTGGGGAAGCACCTGCCTGAACCCCCACCTGCCAGCTAGCTGGGCACCCCAAGGCTGTGTGCTGCCCATCTGGTGTTCCCCAACACCCCCAGCCCTGCCCAGTGCACTCCTCCAGTGCCTGCTTCCCCTGATGTCTGCGATTTAGACCAGCCCGGCTGTATCCACGGCAACAGAAGCAGGAATGTCACTGGCTGCCAGCTCACGGAGGGTCCCACAATGTGGCCTGGGCTGTGATTTATCCTGAGTGAGACAGCTTGAGCCCCCTCCCTCGATTCCAAGACAGCCCTGCTGAGAGAACCTAGGTAAGTAGTCAGCGTCCCTCCACCGAGGATGGGGGGCTGGGACTTCTGTCTCCCCACACATATTCCAGAGTCTCCATCACTGCCATGCTCTCTGTCTCTCTCTGGTTCTGTTAGTCTCTCACTCTTTCTACTCCATCACAAGGGCTACTTGGGCACTCAAGCCTGGAGAGTCCTCTAGCCATCCCCATCTTTCTCAATCCCAAATGTCCCGTGAGGAAGGGAACCACCACCTGTTTCCCCGTACAAGGTCTGTTTTTATCATTATGGTCGCATTCGAGCACGAGGCTGTGTTAATATTTCCTTGTGTGCTGTCTGTGGAAGGCATGCCTGGAGCCCGGCTGTGCTCCCTCATGATGCCTGCACCCTGGGCAGGCTCAGCCTCCTGCAGCTGCCTCCTCTCCCTCTCCCTCCTCCTCCACTCTCCGACAGCTTCCTTGGCCAGCATGCAGGGTGTGTGTGTGTCTGCCTGAGTGTGTGAGCTGGCAGGTAAGTAGACGTGACAGAGAAACTGCTCCCAGCCCAGACCACCCCCCCACTCCTTGTTTCCTTCTTTCCTTCCTTCCTTCTTTCCTTCCTTCCTTCCCCTGTTTCTGCCCACAAGTAGCACAGACTTTTGCTCACTCACCAGGGAAGATACTGCTGTGATTTCCAGCAAGGGGGAGGAAGCCACTGTAGGGCTAAAAGGAAGGTGAGGTGGGGGTGGGGAGCACTTCCAGGCCCTAGTCTGCTTGATGCCTTGGTGGAGGCAAGGACCATGCCACACAGCACCCTGCAGGGGCCAGACACAACATGGTTGTCCCCACAGTGTGGGCCCCAGCCTTCATCCAAGGCTCTCAGTCTGTTTTGGACTCCCATTGTTGTGTCTGGGATTCCCCAGATATTATGGCCTTGTGGTCCCTCTGTCTGAAGAAGCAGAAAGCCTGGTATATGGAGAACATGGATTCTCCAGGGACACCTCCCTCAACTACTGGCTCTGCAACTTTAGTGAAAGTGTGCTACTTATTGAACCTTAGTTTTCTCATCTGTCAAAGAGACTGGTAACCCTTCCTTCATGGCTGTGTGTAGTGACTAAATGAGTTGATGCATGTAAGTAAAGGATGTGTATAGAAGTGGCCCTGAAGCAATGTCAGCAAAGCTCATGGTCAATATTGTTGCTGATTGTTCATGATTAATATTGTCATTAATTATTTGGGGGAAGGACTGGCTCCTCTTCTCCAGGGTCTTGGCTGAGATGTGGGGAGGGCAGCAGGTAGGTAAATGGAGGAGGGGAAGGGGAGGCAGGAGCAACTCTGTGTTGTTACTCCTCATTTGTAAGGAGGAATAAGTGGTGGCTGTGGGCAGAGCCTCCTGCCCCCACCCTCCTCCAGGCTCCTTTCTTGCACTTTCCCCTGTCTGTGCACACACACACACAGAGGCTCTAGCCCCCGTGAGCTAGCAGAGGCCTGGCTTGCAGCCTGCAGCATTGCTGACTCTGGTGATATATGCATCTCCCTGTTGAGGGGAGACTTGGCAAGAGTTTGGCCTGTGGTCAGTGGTTGGCAGGGCGTGGGGACAGGGCTGAAGCTTCTGAGATCACAGGACTTCGGGTGTGGCCCATGCAGCAGCCAGAGCTGTGGGGGACGGGTCCCAGGGAGTCACTAACATAGAGCCTGGGCTGGAGGGACAGTTGGGTCTGCTGGCTGGTTTCTGGGTGTGAGATGTGGTGGAACACTGAGTGAGGGGTCAGTGGCTGGAGGAGAGTCCTCAAGGCCAGGGGAGCATTAGGAAGAGGGGAAACACTGAGGCCCAGAAGACCTCCTCTGTGGGGGCAGGGAGGGGTGGGATATATAGAGTAGGCTTATGGAGTAGACTTTTCTGAAGAAGCATTAGGTGCAGAAGGGAGAGAACCCCACCTGTGGTCCAGAGGCATCTAGGCCTGAGCGTGGGTGTATATGTGCAACTGAAAACATATAGCTGTGTGTGTCTGTCTGTTCATGGGCACTATGAATGTGTATGAGTCTGTGTGTGTTAGCAGGTCACATGATGGTGTGAAACTGTGTGGGTGTCTGGGTAGGATGGTGTGTGTACAAGGGAGTGGGTATGACTTTGCATGTCTGTGTGGGTGAGCAAATGGGCATGTTGGATCCTGAGCCTGAGTGAGGGTGTGTTTCTCTGAGCCAATAGGCCTGTTGAATGTCTGGCTAAATATATGTATGTGGTATACATTTGTCTTTGAGTGTACATGTCTGATTGTATGTGTATGAGTGTGAGGGTTTCAGAATGCCTGGGTGTACATGTCCTATTAGGTGATTGCCCAGATATATCTGATTGTGTATATTTGTGTATGCCCCTGTGTGCATATGAATACAAGTGCATCTAAATGGTGTGTTTGTAAGTGCAAGGGCATGTGTATGTGTGTATGTCCATGCATGTATGGGAGGGTAAGTGTGGATACACATGCTTCTGTGTGGGTGTGCCTGTCGTGTATATGTATGAGTAGGCCTGTGTGTGAATGTCTTTGTGGATTCTCCAGCATTTTGAATTATGTCTATGTCTGTGTGTGCATGTTTGAATACATATTGTCTGTAGACAGACCCATGGGTCTACATCTGATTAGGGAAATGTTAGTGTAGGTGGTCACACTAGTATAAGGATAACTAATTGTGTGGGTAGGGGAGAGTGTGTGAATGCACATGTTTTGTGCATGAAAGTATGCCTTGTGGGTTTGCCTATGTGTGCACATTTGATTATATATATGGGTATGGCTGGGGGGCTGTACACCTTTAAATATATGCACAAAAAGCTGTGTGCATAGGTAAATGGCTGCATTCATGTATATGTCTAGTTGTGTTTCTGGGTACACTGTTGTACCTCTGAGCGTACATCTCTGAGCATGGTGTGAGTGCATCTCTTAGTGTGAGTGTGCACTCACACTCAGTGTGGTGTGTGCATGAGTAACTACAACTCATAATACTTGGATGCACCTGTCTCATTATGTATTTTGTTTGAATTTCTGAGTGAGTGTGAATGTGTGTGTGGAAATGCCTGTGAGTGACTGAGTGAATGTGTGTGTATATGCTAGTATGTGTGAACATGTAGCTGTGTGTGCACTTGAGTGAACATGTCTGTATATTT